>NC_082718.1:93311277-93914610 GCF_030144855.1 Hypanus sabinus
TATTACTTTCTCATTATAAATATAGCCTTTGCTCTTGGTGTATTGATGTATTAGGAAGGCTTATTCTGTGCTAAGTCCCCAATGTCCAAGACAGATCACTTCAAATAGGAGCAGTGTATTGGTGAGGGTCTAGAATCCCAGTGAACATCACAAGTAAGGAAAGCAGAATTCTTTTCCAAAAACTCAGTGCCTCTTTAAAGTATTTTTGTACGAATTTCTGGCAAACTATCCTTTTTAACTGACATCAGCTTTTTAAAAAATCTTCAAACTAAGCTTAAAATCTTAAGCCAAAGCAGTGAAATTTTAGTTTGCTCTTGGTGAGTTATTGTTCTAGGCCATAGGCCTACTCGTCATTGATTGACATCTTTCCCTGTTCATCAAATAAATGAAATGGAGTTGAATTATTGTTGTGGTACCTTTATTAAGTGGATTATTAAACAGTATAATTATGAAAACCTCAAATACAAGACAGACAAGAGAAAAACTACAGCAAATTGTCAGTTCAGCAGAAAAGGTCATTGGCAGCAGTCTACCATCACTGCAGGACTTGTGGCAGGAAAAATCATTGCACATACTACCACTCTGCAAACCGCCGTTTCCAAAGTGCCCTCGGGCTATTAAAACAAAAACTTCATGCCATCTTAAAAGTTCCTTCTCTAGGCAGTTAATCTGATCAAACATTTGATCTAGTTCCCACACCCACTCTATCTATTACCTCCATCACTGCTCTGCAACCACTTTAAGCAACGTTTAATGATACAAATTCCTAATATGTAAATCTGTATAGAAAATAACGTTGATACTTGATGCTAGATGTTGACAGGAGAAGGGAATTCTGAAAATCAGAGTTCGGGCAGCAGCAGGCAGGCACAGTGGAGGATATACAAAAGTCCAGAAATGAAAAATGTAGCTTTCAATTTGTGCATCTGGGGGGATTTGGAAATCTCGTATGGAATTTCAGAAGAACTCCTTAGAACACGGAGCTAGCTGGCACAGAGAGTGATGAATTAAGAGAACATTTAAAAAAAAACACACACGAGTGAGGAATAGTTGGACGTTATTTGTGATCTCATTAGATGATGTAAGATGGAAAGATGTTCGTGCTGAGCATAAACACTGGGATCTTGATGGGATGCATGGCTTTTACCTTTGTTCTACATTCTATACAAGCTGTAAATCCACCTCTTGGCTTAATGGTCAACCCCTCAGCTTTTTTTCTTCCAGTCCTGCCGAAGGACTTTGGCCCATAGATGCTGCCTGGCCTGTTGAGTTCCTCCAGGATTTTGTGTGTGTGTGTTGCTCAGATTTCCAGCATCTGCAGATTTCCTCTTGCTTGTGGCTTAATGATTCTGCCTGGTTTTGAACCAAGGGCCTTTTATATATTAGGCAAATATGATAATCAGATACTAAGGAAACCAGGACATATTTGCATGGTGTACACTTCTGTTAAAAAAATAGCTATACCATTCATTCACTATTTTTTTGCTTTTGTCAAGATACTTATGTGGAATTCGAATGCCCTTTGGGTGTGATACATTGGAAACTCAGTTAAGTTGTAAGCTTTCCTCAGAGCAGACTCTGACAGTCCATGAGACAAAAGCAGCAGAATTAGGGCATCTGGCCATTCCACCTCTCCATTTATTATACCTCTTGTTGTGCCTGTACAGCTACATATCAATTAAGTAAAAGCATGCATGCTGGAAATAGCTTTATCGGGTGTATTGACATTACAATGAGAAAGAGAGAGATAGAGAGAGCGCAGGTCAATACGCATGCGTAGACAACAGATCAATGCACATAGGTAAGTTATCAGTCCATACATAATGCTAAGGGGAGTCCTTGCTCTAAAAGAAATAGATCCATCCACTATACCCATTCCTCATTCACCCTCTTTCCTTTGACGCCTTGACTAATCAAGAACTATCAACCTTTGCTTTAAATATACCAAATGACTTGGCCTCAACAGTTGCCTGTGGGAATGAATTCCACAGATTCACTACCCTCTGGAAGACTGGAAAATAAACTGCTTTTCTTTATAAATATATACACACACATATCCAATCAAATTCACAAATTGTTTGATTGTCCACTGTGTTCTCAATTATTCAATGGGCTAAAGGCACACTTAGTGAAACCTTCACAATTCTTTCACATTCATAATCATGTTCATGGTCATGTCCGTTCATGGGCTTCCCAGAATGAGAAGAGTTGATTCTGAATTATGCATTGCTGGATCTTGGTGAAAATGTAAATTGGGATCAATAACTTTTCATTCAGATTCTTTTAGAGTTAATCAGACTGTTGTTTCCAAATTCTAGCAAAATTACCATTCCTTAACCAACTTTAATGTCCAAAGGAAAATGCTTGAGAAAGCAACTCTCTTCAGATATCAAATTATTCTACTCTTTAGCTTCATTTGCAGAAGATTGTCCCCAGGCTCTCAAAAACTGGGAGGGAAATACACTATAGAATGAAAATTACTGTTTTTGTATATTTTGTGGTATTTATAATTTAATTGATATAATTAGACATACAGTGGCATTGTCTTTGACCAGAAATGTACGCTGTTATGTTTTGTAACTTCAAAATATTAAACTAATACAAAGGAAGACACGCGTCTGATTTCATCTTTACTTTAGCACGTGGTGGTGTCTGGGATATACAATTAACATATTTTTACACATAACTTTTACATATATATCTGTATGTATTAATTTTGGTCTGATACTTCATTGACTGGATATCCAGTGAATCGTAAAGGGTATCCAGATGTTGTCATGCCCGTGATGGAACCAGACAGAGGTTTTCTCAAAGTACAAAATTCAAAGTAAATTTATTATCAAAGTACGTATATGTCACTATATACAAGCTTGAGGTATATTTTCTTGCAGGGATACGCAGTAGAACAAAGAAATACAATTTAATCAACTAAAAACTACACACAAAGACTGACAAACAATCAATGTGCACAAGAAGACGAACTCTGCAAATGCAATAAATGAAGACATAGATAAATAAATAGATTAAAAACAAGTAAATAATGCTGAGAACAATATTAATTATTATATTGTAGGGTCCTTGAATGTGAGTCCATAGAGAGTGAATTGACGCGAAAAAATATTAATCAAGTTGTTGATTACGCTATTTGCTTTTACGTGGGCAGGAAGCCCACTTATTAATTGGCTAATCAATAGCTATGTGTTAAACCACTCTAAGCAAAGAGCCAGTAACTAGGAATAAGCTTAACTGATTTATCCCATGATAATAATCCAAATTTATTCTACAGAAAACCCAATTGCTCTATTCATTTTCTGATCTGCCTAGCCTTTCTTTGTTGGTATGTTTTTCCAAGGGATCAGTAAATAGTTTTTCTCTGTTATTAATAAATATTATCTTTAAAATTCTATTTAATTATTTAGTATATAATTGTTTTATACTGAAGAATGTTTGTCAATGGATTTGTTGGGAAACTGCCTCGAGCAGTTTGTTGTTGTCTTCTTTCTGGAACATCTTGCTCATGGGACACACAAGCAAAAGGTTGAAACAAGGTCCTGTTTCTCTTCGAAAGAATTGGGCAGAGTAGGTGGGCTAAATTGGCCTCTTCTGTATTGAATTATTCTCTGATTCACTAATTCTAAGACTCCCTGCATCAGCATTTTCTATAAAATAAAAAAATGCTTACAGAAGCAAGAAGATCCCACTTATTGACGGTAAACTTATACCACCAGTGACTCAGCTAAAAACATAAAATTGTTAGAAATACTTGAGCCACTACTAAGGCTCAAAACTTCGAATCGGCTATCTTAACAACGCTTGAATGAAGCTAAAATACAAAACAACAAATTTCACAACATATGCCAGTAATAATAACTTTGATTCTGATTCTGGCTCTGAACTGGAGTTTTGGTTTGACAGACATCAAAGAGCCAAGACAAAATGCTTGCACAATCTAACTGGTTAAAAGAATTTCCTCACTAAGTGGGGCAAGTAAAATCTTATCCAGGTTTAGCTCTCTCAGGTTAGTTCAGCTATTTTGAAAATTATTATAGTTTAATTAAAACTAAAGAATTTCACCTGGCTGGATTTCAGAACATCTTAGATTCAATGTGGCTATATTATGGTTTCAGAATTCAAAAATCAAATGGATAGAGCATATCTATGTTCATTCCAAATACCCTTAAGACAGAATTATTAATTGGATAAATGTGCTTGGGGTGTTTTCTAACTCACTTCGTTGTAGTTGTGGATATAGATCTCGTCTCTACCTGCTACAACCGATTCTGCACGCTTCCAGGCTTTCTGGTGATTTCTTCTATCATTTGCAGATTTCCTGTCAAAGGAAAGAGAAGAAATAATCTGCCCCCCCCCCAAAAAAAATTACTTTAATGTGCTGCAGCTTGTCAGGGTCTGAATAGAATCAGGATATTTTAAAATTTTGCAATTCAAAGGGGTGTGAATGCCATTGCCAAGTCCAATATATATTGTCCAGTCTGATTTTCTCCCTTGAATTTATTGGCTTTCAAGGCCATTTTGGGGGACATTAAAGGTCGGGTCAATCAAACTGGTAGATTTAGACTTCTAAGAGGTATGTATTTCCTTCTCTACATTGGAACAAATAGATCTTCTGCATTAAGTGACTGGAATGTGGAACAGATTTTAATTCGTGCACGCTGAATTAGATTCAGACAGTCTTTCCTATCTGTCTACCTTCATTGGAAAGAACTGCAGGAGAGAGTAAACCATGAACACCAGATATTCTGCAGACGCTAAAAATCCTGAGTAACACACACTCAGTGCTGGAGGAACTCAGCTGGTCTATGGAGGGGAATGAAGAGCCAACGTCTCAGACTGGGACCCTTCATCATGACTTTAATCCCCTCTGAGTAATTACTTAATTGGGATATTTTCCCTCTGTTGAATACTGGGTGGGAGGGAATATTGTTCTGAGGTTATTGTCAATCCCACAGTAAGATAGAATTGTTTTGGACTTTCCCTTGTACTTTTAGGAGGCATTAACTTGGTTCCTTAATGTATTGACACATTTCTTATCAAGCACTCAATATTCTGAAGGTCATGTTAGGACAGTTTCTGGAGTTAGGGAGGAGTGCAACCCTTCATTGGTCAGAATTGACAGTGAATATTGTGTCTTAGCTGTCTGGATATGCAAGCTCGGGTAACATGATGTGGAGAGCAAGCGGTTGCCCATGTAACAAGCTCCATCTCTCTATGCATCAGATAAGCCTGAAGGAATGGCAGAGACTGATACAGTTTGGTAATGGAAGCATTGCAAGAGTTGCCAGTCAGAATTGACCTTAATGTAGGACTGCCTTGGGGACTCCAGCTCCAGAGTTTTTCCTCAGGGTTTACTCCCAAACCTTCCCTATGGTGCCCAAAGTGACTAGTTTGAATGCACCAGTAACCCGCCTTTGCCTCTTTTCCCGTCAGTAGAAACGGTTCCACTGGGCTTAGTAGCTAAGCCACACGTGAAGGCCAGGAGCTGGACTTGGTTGTCAGATGCTTTTGAGGCACATACCATTGGAGCTTTTAATAGGTAGTGGAAGCTTGTCCCCATTGCCACCTCCGGCTATAATAACCTTAAGGAGTTAGGGTATATAGCAAATATAATTTCAACAGCAACCAGTCTTCAGAACTGATATTTGGTTCTAGATTGAATTTAAGAGGAAGCTTGGAACAGTAAATTGTAGGCCAGGAAACACCCAATTGACTGATCTATGTCTGCATATGCGTGAATGCAATCAACTCCTCTTTGCACGAATGTGACTCAGAGACCACAGCATTTAGAGTAAACTGCAGATCAGGTGACATCCAATTGACCTGAGATGTCTGCATATGCATGAATGCAATCAATGCCCCTTTGCACAAATATGACTCGGAGACCACAGAAATTAGCACTCATTTTGGGCGTGTTGGTGGGAAGACCAATAAATTTGAAAAATTCCATGTAACCCAAAAGAAGCATTGTGAAGGTACTGTCACTGTAGAAATTTTCTTGTTACCTTTGTTCTTTAACATAGAAAATGTGCTGTAATGTTGGGGTGAGAAGTCTCTCTCTCTCTCTCTCAAGAGACTCCAAAGGCTGGCAGCTTGTGTGTGTCCCAAATAAAGACGAAAGACTTTTATATCTACCAGCTGCGATTCTCTGCTGACATTGTTCACCAGTTTGAACAAACGTCACAGAGCGGAACGCCCCAAGAAAGCAACGGTGATGTACGAGGATGTTGACAGAAGAAAAGTTGACAGCACCAGATCATTAAACTGGATCCAGCGCCGACAAAGAATTAGGGGTTTGGACAATAGAGTCAGCAAAGAGAAAGGTGGTAAAGCGGAATCCTCGACCAATCATTCAGTGTTTCAGCTGACGGGGCCCCTCTGCTGGAGTGGGCTCTTTACTCGAGGATGAAGTGAATCACAATCCATCACTATGCCTTCTTAACCTATCTATTCAGTCACAGAAGAATGCAAGTGTCAAGTGATGAAATTCGACATGGACACAAAACAGATGGTTCCGCATCTGCTGCCCACTGTACTTCTGCTCCTTTTCCTGATGGTTTTATACGTACTGTCAGCAGCTGAATTAATTGCCTATGAGAATTCCTGCTTATTTTCCAGACAATGAGAAGGCTCCAAAAAAGCTGGGCTTTTTAAGCACACGAAAGCTGAACCGACACATTACAATAAATTTTGCATGGAAATTTAAAAAAATATTCACCTATGAACCTCAATCCTGTTGAAATCAGTTCTCTCTGTTTTTAATGAAAATCACTAGTAGTGGTCTGAATTAAGCTATTTACAGATATTTGATTGATTATGTGGTTAAAATGTTTAATTTTTATGATAATCCTGTTTTCAGCAGCATTAATGAAATACAACAAATTATATCAAAGGTAGAACTTAAAGTAATTTACTAGTTAAAGCTTTATTGTCATTGCTGAGGACGACGAGATTGCAGTGTTACTCCATTCAGTGCAAAACAGCAGACTGGCAGTTCAATAACTAAAAACACAATGGCTTAATTTAAAACAACATCTGAGTTATTTAGAATGACATCTAAGTTACAGCTGAATTCAAAGCAAACAACTCCAAAATGAAAAGAAACACTGGCTGCCCCATTCAAGTGTTGCACATGCCCACGATATAAAATACAAAATAGCATCAAGAATTATGCCAATTATACCACTAGTGCCAATGGACTATGGTGGTTTGGCAGGGAGGGGAGTGGGGCGCACTGTTCATTTGCATGACAGCCTCGGGAAAATAAAGTTGTGTTTCATTCTGGATGTCCACGCGGAGATGAATCTATCTCCTGCCGATGATTACTGGGGTGGGATGAGTCATCACGATTTTTTCGTGTGTTATAGATGGCTTACAAATCTGGTGGTGGCTTCCCAGTGATGCTCTGTGCAGGCCTGATTACCCATTGAAGTGATCTTGCTCAATTTTGTTGAAGCTCGCGCACCATCCTGTCATGCAGTCGGCCAGTATACTCTCAATCGCACAGCTTTTGGGGCAGACTTGCTCTCTTTAAACTCCTAAGATAGGATAGGCTCAGCTAAGCCTTCCCTAATATCAAGGAGGTGTGGGTGGCTGAAGAGACCTCTGCTGTAATGTTCACTCCCAAGGACTTAAAGCTGGAGAGCCTTTCTACTGCTTCCCATTCATGAGGAGCGGAACTTGTTCTTACCTGCTGATTTCCAGAAGGTGATGAACAGTTTTTGGGTTTTTTTGATGTTGAATGAAAGGTGATGGCTATTGAACCATTCGGACAGTTTCTATACCTCCTGCCAGTATGTTGTTCCGTTGTTATTTGTAGTTAATCCAGTCACCGCAGATTTGATGATGGACTTGGTGGCACAGGCAGGAGCAGAGTTATGGGTGAAAAGGGTGTGAAGGAGTGGGCTCAGTACACATCCCTGCATGGATTGTTGTTCAGGGTCAGGGAGGTTGATGCGCACTAGCCTAGTCTGACTGCCAAGGTGCGATTGGAAAGAAAGTCCAGAATCCAGTTGCAAATTGATGCTTTGATTCCCAGATTGTGTAGTTGTGTAATAGGAACTGTTCTAAAAGATTACATTTATTCAGAGCAGATTTTGCATATGGCATTGTGAATGTAGGCTCGAAGGGGAAAAAAAATGACAAAACAAGCTTCAACTTGTGCTGATTTTGCCAGTTGCAACCAAGGTGACACAGTAAGGACACTCGTTAAAGGGGAGAGCAGTGGCTAATGGCATGTTCTGGACTGGAGGAATGTAAAATGCTGTCCATGGGTCTCATATTGCCCCTCTTGCAATTTTGGGACTTAACTGCCACAAAATTAGTAGAGTTCAAAGTTCAAAGAGAATTTGTTATCAAAGTACAGAAAAGTCACTATATACCACCCTGAGATTTATTTTCCTGTGGACACACTCAATAAATCTATATTAGAATAACAACCATGACAGAAAGGATGAAGGACCGCACCAGTTTGGATGCAAAAGAACAACAAACTGCAAATACAAAGAGAAATAATAATAAATAAATAATCACCAAATATTGAGAACATGAGATGAAGAGTCCTTGAAACTGAGACCATATGTTGAGATAACATTTCAATGATCGGCAAGTGAGGAAATCAAGGATCCAGTTGCACAAGGATGTATTGAATCCAAGGTCTTGAAGCTTATTAATTAGTGTTGAGGGGACAATGGTATTGATTACTTAGCTGTAGTCCGTAAAGTGCATCCTGATGCATACATCTTTGCTGTCCAGATGTTCCAGGGTTGAGATGGCATCTGTTGTGGACCTGTGCTTCAGTAGGCAAATTGGAGTGGATCTGTCATTTCTCAGGCAGGAGTTGATGTGTTCCATCACCCACCTCTCAAACCACTTCATCACTGTGGATCAGAATCAGAAACAGGTTTAATATCACCATAAAATTCCTTAACTTAGTGGCAACAGTACAATGCACTACATAATACTATAGAAAAAACAATAAGTAAATCAATTACAGTAAATATATATAAAATAGTCAAAGTAAAAAATAGTGCAAAAACAGAAATAATAAAAAAGTGAGGTAGTGTTCATGGGTTCAATGTCTATTTAGGAATTGGATGGCTGAGGGGAAGAATCTATTCCTGAATCACTGAGTGTGTGCCTTCTTCCTGATGGTAACAAAGTGAAGAGGAAATGTCCCGGGTGTTCGGGGTCCTTAAGAATGGACGCTGCCTTTCTGAGGCACCGCTCCTTGAAGATGTCTTGGATATTACGGAGACTAGTACCCAAGAAAGAGTTGACTAATTTTATAACTTTCTGTAGCTTCTAATGATCCTGTACGGTAGCCCCCAACAACCTCTCCCCGCAAACCAGTCAGTGATGTAGTTTGACAGAATGCTGTTTCCAGTACATCTGTAGAATTTTCAATGTTTTACATGACAAACCAAATCTCCTCAAACTCCAAATAAAATATAGCCACTGTCTTGCTTCTTCATAGCTGCATCGATATGTTGGGATCAGGTTGGATCCTCAGAGATCCTTACACCCGGGAACTTGAAATTGCTCACTTTCTCCACTTTTGATCCCTCTGTGAGGATTGGTTCATGTTTCCTCGTCCTTTCTGAAGTTCACAATCAGCTCTTTGGTCTTACTGACGTTGAATACAAGGTTGTTGCTGTGACACCACTCAACTAGTTGATATATTTCACTCCGTATGCCCTCTCAGCTCCTTCTGAGATTCTACCAACAATGGTTGTATCATCAGCAAATTTATAGATGATATTTGAGCTGTGCCTAGCCACACAGTCATGGGTATGGAGAAAGTAGAGCAGTGGGCTAAGCAAACATCCCTAAGATGTACCAGTGTTGATCATCGGCAAGGAGGAGATATTATTACCAATCCGCATAGACTGTGGTCTTCTGGTTAGGATGTAAATGCTACTCGATGATAGTCATTCAGATAGGTTACCATGTACTTCTTTGCCACTGAAAACTGTTAGGAACTTTTTGTGGTACTTCAGTAGGATGGACATGTTTGCAGATTGGAAAGTTAAATGCCAAAAGAGATATGATAACAAGTATGACAGGTTACATTTTGTGAAGAAGCATAACATGAGAGGATGTATTTTAAATAGTAATACTGTCAGGAAACAGTGGAGAGGAGAGATTGGTGCATTAAACCAATGGATCTCCCCACAATATTCGTGAAAGCAGGCAAAAATAGATTAAAATACATAGTGTGTAGATTTGCACACAGAATCATGTATGAAATAGGACCTGCATGGTTCATGTTGAGAGCTGAATGTTGAGCTCATGTCTATCACATCACTGTCTTCCTTTGGAGAATTGGTTTGGAGTTTAAGGAAGTCTTTTCATGGTGAGAAGAGAAAAGGCTGTTGAGGAATGGGAATGATGAGGAATGCCGGCCTCTATCACTCATCACATAATCCTGTGAGCTGAGAGAAGTGGTCCCAAACTACTGCATGATGTGGGACAACTGAGGAGACAGCGATTGCAACTCAGAAATGAGCTGGGAAAGGTGGTTAAGAAGAAAAGCCCCAGTGCATTATTTTATATAAGAGTGGACATTGAAAGGCAAGGCTGGCAAATACTATGCATGAATGGCATGAACATGACAGGGTGCATTTCCTGCCTTCCTGAGTGCAGGGCAAAGGAAACATACCCTATGTGAGTTGCAACAACACTGGGCATATTTCCTAGGCCAGGCCTAACGTCTGCCACAACAAGGTAAGTCACACACTACTTTTCCAATGTGAGTGTTCACCTGGAAGTCACCTCTTGCACATCTTAACACAGATATCACTGCTTTGGTGCAAAATTTATCCACTAAAAGCTGAATAAATATTCTGTTGCCAATTAAAAAGCAGGAGCACAGTTTACAAAAAATGAAGTTCTCGATCTCAAACCAAGCACAATGAATGTACATCAATAGCGATGAGTCAAACTTGTGTAGTTCTTTGAGGGAACTCCAGTCCAGGACACACCTGTTAGACTTTCAGCACTTCCTTTAGGAAGAACGTTAATGCTATGGATAAGATTTATCTAGAGTGTAAGAGAGATCAACATTGGAATTGGAATAGGCCTTTCAGTCCCCTTATCATGGTTTGTTAGTTTTATAAATTTGTTGTTCCATTTTCAGTGATACTCTTCTCTGTCATAAACTGACTTTGATATTATAAAATGAACCCAGGTGCTCATTTGAAAGTCAGTTCCAGATTTGCACTTGCCTGAGAGGGTGACTGAGTTACAAAACCTTTTCATCTTTAAACAGAACTTGCATGTGTACTTAGAGACTTGATCAACAAGGCCTCAGAAGTCTTACTGAGAAACAGGAGGGGACTGAGTCAAGAACAAAGTGCTGGCGAAGCTCCGTGGGTCAGGCAGCATCTGTGGAGGGAAACGGACAGTCGAAGTTTCAGGTCAGGGCTCCTCATTTGGATGGAGGTTGAGTCATTCGTTGATAACACAATGGGCTGACTGGCGTCGCTGTGTGTCAGAGGTTTTCTGTGATTTTCTGACTGAAGAAGCAGAGTAGTGAAAGTTGTCAGCAAACTTGAGGAAATGTTCTAGTTCAGGACAAGCATCAAATTTTTGAAACACTTACAACATCAAAATCTTGGGGGCTAGATAACACTGAGAGGTAGAACTTCCCAGATGTCCCACAAAAAGAAGTTGATATCATGGATTCGGTGGAATCCCATCGCAACACTTCTTATTTGGAAGACCTGTTTAGCTGTTTAATGTAAGAACGCTTATGTTTTGTAACTTTGAAACATTAAACGAGTTCAAAGGAAGACATGGGAGTCCGAAATATGAGTCTAACTTTATGTTTTACTTTTAGCGAGGCGTGCACGTATCATGTGCCTGATGACATATGCAGAATACGTGGACAAGATTACTTAGATATTACTGAATATTAAATATAGAACAAGAGCAAGTTCTAGTAGGTAGAGCAGAGTGGCGGTGGGGCATGACTGGATGCAACTCTCATTCCCAGAAGAAGAGGAGAGCCATCAGGCTGTTTGGTTGAGTGTAGAGAGGGAATGGAAACCCATGGTCACCTCACTGCAGGAAGGATGTGGATACCATAGAAAAAGTGCAGAGGAAAGGCTGTTGCCTGGATTGGAGAGTGTCCCTAATGAGAATAGGTTGAGTGAACTTGGCCTCTTCTCCTTGAAGCGACGGAGGATGAGAGGCGATCTGATAGAGTGTATAAGATGATGAGGGGCATTGATCCTGTGGATAGCCAGAGGCTTTTTCCCAGGACTGAAATGGCAAACATGAAGGGGCCTAGTTTTAAGGTGCTTGGAAGTAGGCACAGAGGGGATGTCAGGGGTTTGCCTTTCACACAGAGAGTGATGCGTGTGTGGAATGCATTGCCGGATACAATGTCTTCTAAGAAACTCTTAGATAGGTACATGGAGCTTAGAAAAATAGAGGGCTATGCGGTAGGGTAATTCCAAGCAGTTTCTAGAGTAGGTTACATGGTCGGTACAACATTGCGGGCCAAAGGGCCTTTAATGAGCTGTATTTTTCTATGTTCTATGTTCATGGTGAAAATTAGATAGTTGGGCTGAGGAAACTAAAGAGGCAGAGAGTGTTAGATATGGCAAGGATGTGATTGGGAAAATGTTGCACCAAAGAAAGAAAAAATGAAGTCAACACAGGAAGATGCAATTTCTCCGGGTGAGAACAAGCCAAAACAGAGGATCTCATTGGTAATGATGCTTGTAGATCTCTGGGAGTAGGTAGAAGTTATTTTGCGTGTTTTACTTCTTGAAGAAAAAAGTAGACCTGGGTGTTACACAACCAGTTTATGTCCCCTGGAGGTGAACACTTGCCAGAAATGGACCATGTATATACAAAATTCTATAATAATCGCAGGTCCTTCTGATGCAAGAGTTGCAAAGAAGGTGACTAATAAAGCAGTAGGAAGCACAACAAAAGGCATAAAAAGAAACTCACGAAAGAAATTTAAACATCAACACATTCAAAATTAAATCGGAAGAATAGTATTTAAGAACTATCATCTTCACCATTATGTGCTGGGATGTGTGACAGAGGCGATCGTGGACTTTTGGCCATAATTGCTCTTGGCAAATTTTTCTTGCAATTTGCCGTTTCTTTGGTCTGAGCAGTGTCTGTACAAGACCGGTGACCCTAGCCGTTATCAATACTTTTCAGAGGTTGTCTGCCTGGCCTCAGTGGTCGCATGACCAGGACTTGTGATCTGCACCAGCTGTTCGTATGACCATCCACCTCCTGCTCCCAAGGCTTCACGTGACCCTGATCGGGAGGTGCCCAAGGGTGACCTGCAGGCTAGTGGAGGGAAGGAGCACCTGACACCTCCTTTGGTAGAGACATATCTCCACCCTGGCACCTGTAAGTTCCTTGAAAACTGTTAACAGTCTCAATGACAGTAAGGATAAGACAGACATGTATCTGCAATAGTTGAAGAGAATAACATGTCAAACATAGTATAAAAATAGTAATATTGGATCTGTGATAAGAATGAACCATATTTCACACAATTCGAGTAATGTCAATAAAGTTATGCCAACGTTGTGTGACAAGATCAAGTGACTTCCAACCCAAAGTTTTTGAGGGTGATAAGCAGAAAACTGTCGACGCACTAACTATCATCATTAAACCCTTTCTCAAGTTGGGAGTCATCCCCGAGACTGTAAACTGATTCTTAGGTTCTTGTGAGGCAGTGCAAAATCCTGGTTAGTGAACACTAAATATGTTCTGAGCAATATTACACACAATGTCTTAAGATGAGGGCATGAAAAGAAACTTGTAAAAGAAATTAAAAATCCAACACTGGAATATACTGGACGAGATCCAGTGCAAATTTGCTCAGGTAATTCTAAGACTGCAGGGATTCACTTGCAAGGAGGTTTTCACTAAGTAGGATGACGTACCTGGAATTTAAAAATGTAACCTTTAAAAGGTGAATCGGGATGGAGTCCTGAGCATTGAACTTCTCAAGGAATGGATTAACAGTGATTGATATGGTAAAAGGAGGAAATACTATTTCTGCTGATTGGGAGGTGCAGCTCTAGGGATATCTGCAGGATAAAGTGGATAAATCTCCAGATCCTGACAGGATATTCCCTAGGACCTTGAGGGAGGTTAGTGTAGAAATAGCAGGGGCTCTGACAGAAATATTTTAAATGTCATTAGAAATGGGGATGGTGCTGGAGGATTGGCATATTGCTCATGTGGTTCCATTGTTTAAAAAGGGTTCTAAGAGTAAACCTAGCAATTATAGGCCTATCAGTTTGACATTAGTGGTGGGTAATTTAATGGAAAGTATTCTTAGAGATGGTATATATAATTCTCTGGATAGACAGGGTCAGATTAGGAACAGTCAACATGGATTTGTACGTGGAAGGTCATGTTTGACAAATCTTATTGAATTTTTTGAAGAGGTTACTAGGAAAGTTGACGAGGGTAAAGCAGTGGATGTTGTCTCTGTGGACTTCAGTAAGGCTTTGACAAGGTTCTGCATTGAAGGTTAGTTAGGAAGGTTCAATCATTAGGTATTAACATTGAAGTAGTAAAATGGATTCAACAGTGGCTGGATGGGAGATGCCAGAGAGTAGTGGTGGATAATTGTTTGTCAGGTTGGAGGCCGGTGACTAGTGGTGTGTCTCAGGGATCTGTACTGGGTCCAATGTTGTTTGTAATATACATTAATGATCTGGATGATGGGGTGGTAAATTGGATTAGTAAGAACGCAGATGATACTAAGGTAGGTGGCATTATGGATAATGAAGTAGGTTTTCAAAGTTTGCAGAGAGATTTAGGCCAGTTAGAAGAGTGGGCTGAGCGATGGCAGATGGAGTTTAATGCTGCTAAGTGTGAGGTGCTACGTTTTGGTAGGAATAATCCAAATAGGACATACATGGGAAATGGTAGGGCATTGAAGAATGCAGTAGAACAGACTGATCTAGGGGTAATGGTGCATGTTCCCTGAAGGTGGAATCTCATGTGGATAGAGTGGTGAAGAAAGCTTTTGGTATGTTGGCCTTTATAAATCAGAGCATTGAGTATAGGAGTTGGGATGTAATGTTAAAATTGTACAAGGCATTGGTAAGGCCAAATTTGGAGTATTGTGTACAGTTCTGGTCACTGAATTATAGGAAAGAGGTCAACAAAATAGAGAGAGTACAGAGAAGATTTACTAGAATGTTACCTGGGTTTCAGCACCTAAGTTACAGGGAAAGATTGAACAAGTTAGGTCTTTATTCTTTGGAGCGTAGAAGGTTGAGGGGGGTCTTGATAGAGGTTTTTAAAATAATGAGGGGGCTTGATAGAGTTGGCGTGGATAGGCTTTTTCCATTGAGAGTAGGGGAGATTCAAACAAGAGGACATGAGTTGAGACTTAGTGGGCAAAAGTTTAAGGGCACCATGAGGGGGAATTTCTTTACTCAGAGAATGGTAGCTGTGTGGAATGAGCTTCCAGTAGAAGTGGTAGAGGCAGGTTCAGTATCGTCATTTAAAGCAAAATTGGATAGGTATATGGACAGGAAAGGATGGTGGGTTATGGGCTGAGTGCAGGTCAGTGGGACTAGGTGAGAGTAAGTGTTCGGCACAGACTAGTAGGGTCAAGATGGCCTGTGTCCGTGCTGTAATTGTTATATGGTTATATTAGAGTCAATCCTTCGAAATAGGAAACAGGGAAACATTTCCATTGCACAAGTACAGAAAGCTGGAACTCTTGCCTGCAAATACCAATGAATGGCAGATAAATTTTGAAGTGTACATTTAAAATTGTTGATGACTGAAGGTACTAAAAATATAAATAAGAGTAAGTTAAGTAGCTAAACGGGCTTTAAGGCTGTGGCCCACCTTCCTATGGATAGTTATTCCATCTCTTAAATACTTATAAGAGTTTGTCAGGATATTTTGTTGCAGGTCATCTTTAAAATTTATTTTGATTTATATGGTTCTTTAGTGCTGGAACAAGCTGGAAACAGCAAATGTTTCTCTGTATAGTGTCACAAAGTTCAATTCTTGTACAAGCATGAGTCCCAGACTTGCTGGCTGCTGGTCAGTGTTGATTTCCCTGCATGCAATGGCATTGCCCACAGGCAGTTCCCAGCACTTATGCAGGGGAGGCTGCCTGTTGAACCTATGCCAATTTAGGCATGATGGAGAGAGAGAGGGAGGGAGGGAGAGAGAGAGAGAGAGAGAGAGAGAGACTTATGTAGTTACTGGATAGTGCACTTTTACTTGAACGATTTAAGATTCAAGATTCAACTTTATTTATCACATGTACAATTAAGTTTTTTTGAAAATACTACTGCAATTTAATTATTGAAAACATTGTTAATTTTCAAACAATGTTTAGATTATTTTATTGATTCGTAATACTTCTTGAAATATTTTGGTGTGTGCTTTACATTAAAAGATTTTAATAAGTTCACATATTGGCAAAACTAGTGGTCTAGCTCAGTTGGCTGACCATGTGATGCCACAGGACCATGAGAGGTTCGGGAATAACTGCGTTAGTGTTAGTAGTGCTTTGGACAGAAAGCTCACAGTGATGGGCATAAAAAGATAAAGTTTATTCTCAGCACCAGGTCAGGTGTTTTGCCATTGACTCTACTTTCTAGCTCCATTTCTCTATAAATAAACTGGGGTGGGGGGGGGGGGGGGGTTCTCTCGATCCTTATGTCTTCAAAAATAACCACCAAAAAGTCCATGGTGTTTCCACCACACTTGCTTTGGAAGGTGTATAAAACCCTAATGTGATAGTAATTAGTCAGGCTCTGGACCTAACTTTCGATTAAATGAAGAACTTTTCTAAAAGACACACATAAAATGCTGGAAGAAGCCAGCAAGTCAGGCAGCGCCTACGGACAGGAATAAACAGTTGACATTTCAGGCTGGAAATGAAGGGGGTCAAAGCCAGAATAAGAAGGGGGTTACAGAAAGAATAACTCTTCTGGCAAAGTTTAATGGCAGTTGGCAGACCGACACAAGGTGCATTACCGCCACCTACTGAGTTGGAGTGTGGAGCAAAGAGACAGGAGGTATACCCACTAAATTCCCCACCCCGGAAAAAACCTTCAAATAGTATCAAAAGGCCAAATGCTTCTCAGAAAGTCAAATACGTATCATGTAATGTCAAAAGATATTATGATGGCAGTGATATCCTAACAAACTTTCAACGTTAAATTGTGTCTGTCCCAATAATCTCAATTTGGGAATTAAATGTTTTGGGCACACCTCTTAGGGACTGCATTCGAACAATATCTGCTGCACCCATTTTAGACAAGTGCACTCTCTACAAATGTCTGGATCATGCAGATTAATTCTGAACAAGAAAGTATTCTGCCTAATATGTCCAATATGTGCAAGTATAACTTCCTCCCTCCTTTGATAGCCATCTCCCAGTTGAGTTCCCACCATCCTCTGAATTTTATATAAATGCTGTCCTTTCTTTTTCTATGATGCCACAGTGATCAAATAGATGTTTTATTTATGACTTTCACCTTCCCTTTATGCTAAAGTACAACTACATTTATGTCTTTGATTTTAAATGATTACTTGGCAAGAAGGTCTGCCGCCTTCTTTCCTTCAACCCCCAACATGGGCAGGGACCCATAGGAAATGAGTACAGATGCTCAGACTCTGCATCCTCACCAGATGTTGACCTATCTCAAGAAGAGAGCCTGGCCTACAACTTGAAATACCTACCTTAACACATGTCAAAACCGAGAATGAGTCAGAGCACAGAGATACATCATCAGGGCACCTTTCTTCAATGCATTCCAAAGCTAAAATGATAGCAATCATCTCAGATGTGAATACCGATACTTTGTCTGGCAATCTTTTCTTAATTGCCACCTGAATCTTTGGAACATAAACAGAAACACCTGGATGACCTGTCATTGGACTAACACTAAACTAGGCATGACAACTCGCCTCAGAGTACTGAAATATTACGTTTATCCAGTTATGTTGTATGGCTCAGAATGTTGGACAATATCTAGTAACATAAGGAAATGAATTGAAGCAGCAGATATGTGGTTTTTGAGGAGGATGCAAAGAATATCACGGATGAAACAAATATCTAATGAGGATGTCATGAACTGAGCAAGCACAAAAAGAGAAATAGTGCATGAGATCACGAAAAGGCAATGTAGCTTCATCGGACATGTGATTAGGAAAGAGGAGTGAGAATGCATGGTAATTATGGGAAAGATTGAAGGGAAGAAAGCAAGAGGAAGGCAAAGACAAATGATGATGGGGACAGCAGCCAGAGAACTGGAAATGAATACCAATGAATTGATCCACTTGACCCGAAAGGGGAGTGTGTGGGCCATGGCAGTCCAAGCTCAGACTGGGCACAGCACCTGATGATGATGATGTAGGAAGCTGTAATATCAGCCTTTAGTATATTGCTGAACTACCTGTGCCACTGATATACAATTTTGATCTGCTCTTCAAGGCCCAGATCAGTTACAGGCGAAAGGAAAAAGCATGGAGGAGTGACAGAACGGGGTACACCAGGGCCATATTCCACATTAAACAACCCATGATATTGTGCCCGTTCACTTCCCAACCATCCAAAGCAGAAGACCTTATGAATGCAGTGTTCCCAACACTCTACTCTCATTGCCAGTATTGGATGATCAACTTTACGTCCTTTCCCAATAACCCAATAAACCATGGTTAACAGTAACCTGAGTAGGTGTAAGGGTACTTCACCCATTTCAACCAGTTACGCTGAAACTGTGGACAACTTAATAGCACTGCGACATCCTCTCAATGCTTGAGCTTGAGCTTGGGTTTTAAGACTGCTGGTGAGGCTGACCAACAAACGACACACAAAATGCTGGAGGAACTCAGCAGGCCAGGCTACATCTATGGAAGAGTAAAGCATTGACGTTTCAGGCCGAGACCTTTCATCAGGACTGGAGAAAGAGATCAGAAGTCAGAGTAAGAAGGTGGGGGTGGGAGGGGAGGAATAAGTACAAGTTAGTAGGTGATAGGTGAATCCGGGAGAGGGGGAGGGGTGAAGTAAAGAGCTGGGAAGTCGATAGCTGAAAGAGATACAGGGCTGGAGAAGAGTGAGTCTGATAGGAGAGGACAGAAGGCCGTGGGAGGAAGGGAAGGGGAAGGAGGACCAAAGGGAGGTGACAGGCAGGGAAGGAGATAAAGTGAGAGGGGGGAATGGGAATAGGAGATGTTGGGGGTGGGGGTGAAAATACCAGAAGTTTGAGAAATTGACATTCATGCCATCAGGTTGGAGGCTACCCAGACGGAATATAAGGAATTGCTCCTCCAACCTGAGTGTGGCCTCATTGCAGCAGTAGAGGAGGCCGTGGACTGACATGTTGAAATGGGAATGGAAAGTAGAATTGAAATGGGCGGCCAGGAAATCCTATTCTTTCTTGCATAGGTGCTTGGTGAAGCGGTGTCCCAGTTTGTGTCTGGTCTCACCGATACACAGGAGGCCACACTCAGAGCACCAGATACAGTAGGTGACCCCAACAGACTCACAGGCCATGTGTCTCCTCACCTGGAAGGACTCTCTGGCGCCCTGAATGGTAGTGAGGGAGGAGTTGTAGGAGCAGGTGTAGCACTTGTTCTGCTTGCAGGGATAAGAGCCAGGAGGGAGATCAGTGGGAGAGACGAATGGACGAAAGAGTCGTGTAGGGAGCAAACTCTGCGGAAAGCAGTAAGTGGGGGTAGGGAACGATGTGCTTGGTGGTGGGATCCCAATGGGGATGGCAGAAGATACGGAGAATTAAATGCTGGACATGGAGGCTGGTGTGGTGCCAGACGTGTGTGAAATGGATGAGATGCAGGTGAGGGCAGCATTGATGGAGGTGGAAGGAAAGCCCCCTTTCATCGAAGAAGGAGGACGTCGCATTAGTTCTGGAATGGGAAGCCTCATCCCGAGAACTGGTGCAGTGGAGATGGAGGAATTGAGAGAAGGGCGCAGTATATTTACAAGTGACAGGTTGGGAAGAGGTATAGTCCACATATCTGTGAGAATCAGTGGGTTTATAAAAAATATCAGTGGATAAACTGTCTCCAGAGATAGAAACAGAGAGATTGAGAAAGGGGAGGAAGATTCAGAAACGGACCAGGTAAGTTTGGGGGCAGGATGGAAGTTGGAGGCACTTGTCCTTGAAAGCGGAACAAGCGCCACGCCTGCCCCTACACCTCCCCCCTCACTACCATCAGGACCCCAAACAGTCCTTCCAGGTGAGGTGACACTTCACCTGTGAGTCTGCTGGGGTCATGTACTGGGTACAGTGCTCCCGGTGTGGCCTCCTGTACATCGGTGAGACCTGACGTAGATTGGGGGACCGCTTCGCCAAGCACCTATGCTCCATCCACCAGGAAAAGTGGGATCTCCCGGTGGCCACCCATTTCAATTCTACTTCTTTACAAGAGAAAATTTAGCCCCCCCCCACCGATGTTTATTTGTTAGTGCTGCTTGCATGTTCCTAACTATATAATTAATATTCCTGCCTCTCTTCCACACTGCATGTATATAGCAATTTGGAAATACCTGAGACAATATTTAAGAAAATATCACCCATCATGGTATTAAAAAGCAGTAGGCTAGACACATTTCCCTGTGGAGACCTATTTGCTATCTCATACTCCTTAGAGAATGCTGTTCCCACCCTAACCTGTATCCTCCTGTCACATAAAAATTCTTGAATCCAATTGAACATTCTACCCCCTATTCTTATCTTTTCAAGTTTAAGCAGCAACCCTTGTGTTCATAACATATCATAAGTTTTCTCTACATCAAAGAAAACTGTGACTACTGATTCTTTATTAACCTGGGTCTTGTGAATATCAGATTTCAAACTTAATGCTTAGCCTATGGTCATTCTCCCCTTATGAAATCCAGATTGGTATACAGCTAATTTTCTTCTACTTTCCACAACATAAGAAAGCCTCGCTATAACTATTGGTTCCACTATCTTACAGACATATGAAGTTAGCAAAAAGGTCTGTAATCGGAAGGATCTGGTTGATCCTTACCAGATTTCAATGTATGGATAACAACCACTAATTTCCAGGAAGGAGGAAGTTTCCCTTCAACCCATATTGTATTAAAAAATTCCAGAACCAACATAAGTTTTGAATCAGATTACCATGCAAATATTGTACTAGTACAAATATCATCTTTCCCAGATGATGTCTGACCAGCACTATTTACAGCCCTTTTAAGTTCAGACAATATAAATTCAACACCCAAGCAGGAACTGGAACATTTTTTTTCTCTCTCTCAGTAATTTGAGGTCCGCCTGCCAGAACAATTTCTCTATAAGGTCTCTCTTCTTCACGTAAATTGGCTGAATTACAGTATGACAAGTACTTTTTGCTAATAATTCTGCCTTTTCAGATTCAGTAACTGCAGCCATCTCCTTGCCATACAAAATTGGTACTGTGTCAAGTTTTCTAGCTCCCCCCATTTTCTGTATCAAGCCTCAAACTTCCCATACCTGTATCTCTTTCCCAGTACTATCGCAGTACTCTCTTCAATACATTTTCTTTGCCCTTCTCATCACTTTTTTAAACTAAATTTATATTGTATGTAAGATGAATAGGAGTAACATTGCCTAACTTTCCTAAAGACTATGTGCCACTCCTTCACAACTTTTTTACATTCATCCATTTACCAGGGAACGGTCTTCCTTTTCTCCTTTTCTACCAGGGAACAGTCTCCCTACCACCTGGGAATTGCTTCCTTGGCTATTGAGTTGAGTGCAGAGTACAAGGTCTAACTCAACACAATATCCTCTAAAACCAAATGACTGGGAGATCTACTTTCACATAAATCATCAAATACATCCAAATTTGCCTGTTTGAAATTCCATCAGGAGATATGAGAACTTGCCTCTGATACACATCTATTCCCACTGTACAGGTACTGGGGAGATGATCACTCCCCTCTTTTGTATCATTATACACTTCCCAGTTCCACACACTTGCTACACCCTCAGATACCAGTGCCAGATCTATAGCAGAAACTGTGATATTAAATAGATTGATCTTTATACTCCCACTGTCATTCAAGTACATCAAAACCCTTTCTTCCAGAAGTCCCTCCATCATCATGCAATGCACACTTGTGCCACTGCAGTTTGGCCTATCGCAACCATAGGTCTACAGCAGATGCAATCTCACTGGCTCTCCACTCTGCCTCGGATCACCTGAACAATAGTAATACCTACGTCGGGCTTCTGTTTATTGGTTACAGCTCAGCGTGGTATGTGTGGTGTAAAAAGGCATAACAGTGCCTCTTTCACCTCACATGGTTGAAGTTTGGGATGGGCCTCCAAATCCTAAGAACTTTCTACAGGGGCACAATTGAGAGCATCCTGACTGGCTGCATCACTGCCTGGTATGGGAACTGTACCTCCCTTAATCGCAGGACTCTGCAGAGAGTGGTGCGGACAGCCCAGCACATCTGTAGTTGTGAACTTCTCGTGATTCAGGACATTTACAAGGACAGGTGTGTAAAAGGGGCCTGTAGGATCATTGGGGACCCGAGTCACCCAACCACAACATAAAAGCCAGGACCAACAGGCTCCAGGACAACTTCTTCCACCAGGCCATCAGACTGATGAACTCACGCTGATCTGAGTGTACTCTATGTTACATTGACTGTTCTATTTATTATAAATTACTATGATTGCACATTGGACATTTAGCTGGAGACGCAAGTAAAGATTTTTAGTCCTCATGTATGTTAAGGATGTAAGAGTCAATTCAATTCAATCATACCCGCAATTCTAATCAACATCCATCAAAACTTGGGCCTCTGTACCTCCCTCTGCAAATGGATCCCTGACTTCCTCATTGGGAGACCACAGTCTGTGCAGATTGGAGGTAACATCTCCTCCTCACTGACAACTGACAACTCAAAGATGTGTACTTGGCCCACTGCTCTGCTCTCTCTACACACGACTACGCGGCTAGGCACAACTCAAACGCCATCTATAAATTAGACGATTGCTGGCAAAATTTCAGATGGTGACAAGGAGGTGTACGGGATATCTCACGCCACTGGGATTCCCTTCCTTTGACTGAAAATGGACACAAGGGGCTGGTGGTCTGTCACTAGAGCAAACTTTTATCTGTAGAGGTAGTGGTGGAACTTATATTTTCCCTATACTAGACCAAAGGTCTCTTGGTTGATCTGTATGTAGTTGTGTTCTATGCTCATCTGTAATCTTGAAGCAAATGTAATTGGACGTTCAGATCCATCTTTCATAATGTGTGACAAAACGGCTCCAATCCCATAAGGGAACACATCAGGCACCAGTCTGATGGGTCATAATGGGTGAGCAGTTCACCCAATGTTATTAGCCTCTTTGTTTTCTTAAATGCTCTTTCACATCTTTCTGACTATTCCCACATTGCACCTGTCTGCAACAGTGCAATCAATGGGTGTAGCACTGTAGCAATATTTGGGAGAAATCAGTGGTGGTAGTTTACAAGGCCCAAGTATGACCTGAGTTGTGACACATTTCAAGATTGGGTGCCAGCAGCACCACTTCAGTCACCTCTTGTGATTTACGTAAGCCATGTCCGCAATATGAGATTTCATTCTTGAAAAACTCGCAAGCCATACCCACTCAGCCTGGTAAGCACTTCACTAAGGTTCTGGAGGTGCTCTTCATCATTCTTGCCAGCCACAATGATGCTATCAAGCTGACATTGTGTTCCCGGGATAACGTGGAACACTTGGCCTATTGCTCTTTGCCAAATTGCTGGAGCTGATGTGATGTCAAAGATGAGATGATTATACTGGAACAATCTCTTGTGAATTTTTATTGAGAGGAACTTCCTGCTTGACTCCTTGGTCTCTGCTTGCAGATAGGGTTGTGACATGCCAATCCTTGAAAACCTCTTCCTGCCTGCCAAAGATGTAAAAATGTCTTCTATTTGTGGCAGGGGATACTGCACAGTACACAGCACAGGGCAGATGCTCACTTTGAGGTCCCTGCATATGTGAACAGCTCTGACCTTCCCTTTCTTGATCACTGGGACAATGGGCCTGGCCCAATCGCTCCACTCAACCTCAGAGAGAATTCCAGATGTCTCCAAACTCTGAACTTCAGCATCCACTTTAGGATGTTGTGCGTAAGGCACTGGACAGGCTTTATGGAATCTTGATGTTGTTGCTTCATCCAGTTCAATTCTGGCCTCCATGCCTTTGAGTTTACCAATATCCTTCTCAAACACTTTCTTATTAGCGGTAAGCAGCTGCGACAGTCTCTGGTTAGTAATCCTGTTTGGGCTGCATTTGCCTGTTGTTGACACATTGAGAGCTTTGACTCTGTGCCAGTCTAGATGGATTTTTCTCAACCATTCATGTCCAAAAAGTGCTGTCCCTCCACTTTTCAACGCATATAGCTCTAATTGCTGTGTTTTGCCTCCGTACTTGCCTTTGGGAGACACTTTTTCATCTGTGTAGGTCTTTAGCATCACCAAGGTCTTTTCTAATAACAGCTTAGAAAAAAATGTTGCAATCAGTCTCTGAAATTATAGACAAAACTGTATCCAGCTCCATTTTCAATTTTACACCAGACACATCTGTTGTGATTCATATGATTTTGCAGTCTGCTTCAGTAAAGCTATGCAATTCTAGACTTGACAGCTCACCTTTGTCAGACTCTGTGTTGTCTGATTCAGTTTCATATTCAGTCATTTTGTGCATTTGTTTAGTTTTGTGTTTGAAACTTTTCTCTATTTTTGTGCTTTTCTCTCCTCCACATTTTCTACGTGCCTTCTCCATAAATGCCATAGTCATTTTCTCCACTACGTATACTACATTACTTTTTACCCTCATTCACAGTTGCTTAGACTCAAACCGATATAACCCAAATGAACCCTATCAGGCAACTTTTTTCTCTTACATTTAATCAACACCAATAAGCGATCTGTTCTAATTCCACCACAAAACCATTTAAAATGCTCAGTGTCCACGACTTATCCCTCCGACTAAATTATTTTTAACCTTGTCCATGGATGCATCTAAAGAGGCACTCCAGAGGTGACTTCCCAATGCCACTGTCATTCAATATAATTTCTTGGTGTTATTTTCCTTTCTCCCATAGCTGTTAACTCCAAAGCTTGCTCATATTGCTTATCACCTTACAAGACACTAAGGATGCCCCATCTGTTAAAGGTTTTGTGCCGAGAATGTCTTCTAAAGCTTTTTGCAAATCCTTAATTACTTTAGTTAGATTGATATAAGAAACAGGCCCACATTCTAGACTAAAATAAAAACACTTAAACTCTTCCTTCATTTCTTTTATTTAACTCCTGTCTGCTTCCTTCATCACTGGACGATAAGTCACTGAAATTCTTAGTTTTCCTTTTCCCAGAATCCTGCCGTTTGCCTTTCTTGATACAATTCCTATCTCCCTATACCACCTCCTGTTCACTATCTTCACTTTCTCCGTAACTTCCTGCCCTCCCTACGTCCCCCCCACCACTCCCAACCCTTTGCTCCAAACTCCCCAATTCTCCAACTAATTCTGTCCGATCCTGGCTGCCTTCGGACCCTCTCTCATACCCGACCTTCAACAGAACAGCCAGAAAATAAAAATCAATAAATCAAAAATCAGGACATTTGCTGAGGGTTTTTTTGAAGGGGGAGGGTGACCAGGAGTTTGGGCTGGAGAGAGAGTACAAGCTAGAAGGTGATAGGTGAAGCCAGGGGGAGGGAGGAGCTGAAGAGAGAACCTGGGAGGTGATAGGTGGAAAAGGTAATGGAGAAGAAGGAATCTGATAGGAGAGGAGAGTGGACCTTGGGAGAAAGGGAAGTAGGAGGGATGGATGAGGAGATGAGAAGGGAGCCAGAGTGGGGAATGGAATAAGAGGGACGTGAGGGGAGGGGGAAGATTACTGGAAGTTAGAGAAGTCGATGCTCATGCCATCAGGTTGGAGGCTACTCAGACGGAATGTGAGGTGCTGGTCCTCTGCCCTGAGAGTGACCTCACTGCCGCAGTAGAGGAGGCTATGAACCAACATGTCAGAATTGAGGTGGGGAACTGGAATTAAAATGTCTGGGCACTGGGAAATCCTGCTTGTTGCAGATGGAGTGAAGGTCCCCCAATCTACGTCAAGCCTCACTAGTGTAGAACAGATCCTATCGGGAACACTGGATGGCCAGCCATTTTAGTCAGCTTTCAGCTTCTCATGCCACGCACCTATCACCTTCAGGCTTGTCCTCATTCCCTTCCTCCACATACCTATATTAGCTTCTTGCTTTTCAGACCTGATAAAGGGTCTCAGCCTGAACCATCGACTCTATTCCTCTCCATAGATGCTGCCTGACCTGTTGAGTTCCTCCAACATTTTGAATGTGTTTCCCTGGATTTCCGGCATCTGCGGAATCTCTTGTGCTTGTTTTCCTAAGAACAATGCCCTAACCAGTGTACTTCTCAATTACTCAGTCTACGCAGGTAGTAAATTATTTTTTGGAAATCACGGATCTCATTGAGAAAACTTTCCCAATTTATTTTTTGTCAGATCTGATAGATTTGAAATTAAATGCACCCAATTCCTGGAGTCTGCCAAGTAGAGAAGTCTTGTCCTAGAGCCTTGTTGTGATTTGGAGGCTTATGTGCCTCAATGACCCGGAGAGCTCTGTTGGCTGGAGTCAGGGCTTTATACTTTGGTGGGATAACCCACACCAAACAGGTCAAAGGATAAAGGACAGACAGTGGTCCACTGGTCCTTAAGGTTTGGGGGTTTAGCTCAGGGCTAACAGAAAAACAAGACTGTTACAGAAACAGCAATGAAGAAGCCTTCTACATCTGAGTGCGATGGTATTCCTAAGTCTCCACCCAGACTTGCTTGACTGCCAGTCGTGAAAACCAAGAGAAAGCTACTGGTATGTTGAAGAAAGTCCTGAAGACCACCAGAGATGGAGGACCTTCATTGCTGTCCCAAACACCAATGGCAGTAAGTAATTCCTAGAGTATGTGTAACATAGCATTGAACATAGAACAGTACAACACAGGAACAGCCTCTTTGGCCTATGCCATTGTGCAAAACAAATTATATCAGTAATTAAATGCCTAACTAAACTCACTTTTTCTGTTTTCTTCTTTAAAAAATTGCAGCCAAGTGTTTTTTTCTCTCTGTTTCCTGGGTATCTGAAACTTCCTCACAAGCAGAATTCGCAAGTTTAGATATGTAGTGAACTTTTAAAACTCCAGGGTTTCTTCCACTGGCACAGCTCACCTGCCATCCAATTCTATCCTAGAATGACAATTGGGCCTTTATAGATGTCAAAGCGTCCAATTCTGTGTGATAAAAGAGCCCTGTTGTTTACACCAGCTCATTCAGTTTCGAACTGTGCTCATCTTTCAGTTTTCAGCTCTGCCTGTGGTTTAAACCTGAAATTTAAATCTGACAAACCTGATGCAGCATTCTCTGCTTTTGTTCCTGATTTCCAAACAATTGATTTTTGTCTTCATTGTCTCTTTAATTCACTCCCTTAAAATTCTGATTTACCTTTGTCCGGCTATTAAAAAAACCCCTGTACTGGCTTCTGGCTTGCCAAGGTGAGTTTTCCCACATTCCCTTTTATACACCGGGGCCTCAGCTTCTGCCTGGCTTTGAAACTTACAAGAGCCCTGGTTTCTGTGCTCGTCTGAAACACACCAGAGCTCTGACGAAGGGTCTCGGCCCGAAACGTCGACTGTCTACTCTCTTCCATAGGTGCTACCTGGCCTGCTGAAGTCCTCCGGCATTTTGTGTGTGTCGCAGTGCTGTGGGTGCCATGAAACTCACTGGGGCCCCTTTAAGCTTATAAAGTCCTCATCTCCCACACCATCTTTAATCTCACTGGGCCCCAAGTTCCTGTGCGTCCTTTGGAGAAAGTGCTGTAATGTCGTGCATAGGAGGTGAAGTGTATTCAAGAATAACATCGAATCGTCCAGAAAAGCTGCCAATCCAGCATCACCAAAATCCAGAATGTATTTTTAGACCATTTCGACCTCTCGAGCCATGCCGCTCAGCAAACCCCGATTTAATCCCAGCCTAATCAGGGGCAATTTAAAATGACTAATTAACCTACCGACCGGTACATCATTGAGCCAGGTTATTGGAGCTATAGGACAGCTAATGTTCTGTTCAAATATAGTGCAAACCACTTACGCCAGTTGCTAGTCTGTCACATGTGTCAACAAATGAAGGCTAAGTAAGAGTTAAGTATGCAAGGCTCTGGCACATCTCTGAGGATTACGGATGCCTGCTTGTGAATTTCTGCAGTCACCTGGCTAAGCTGTCATAAAATCATCTCTGCAGTTTACATGTTCTTAATGACCCTGTTAATGTCATAACTTGGTTATCACATTGTTGTAAAAATAGCACTCAGCTTAAGATTTATTTGAAGAAAATAACAATTTCATCTAATTGTTGTTTTCCAAATAATTTGATTCATATATTTAAAATTTGGCTTCAATGTGGTCTCCTGGACTGGTTTCAATTGCCTAAAGGGAAGAGAAAGAAATTTTCAAGATATTCTCTTCTCAATTGGCCAGATTTGCTAATCTGCCTTCCATGGTTCTTGGCTGGGAGGAAATACAATAAGCGTTGGATAGCCTTGTTGGCTGGTTCCTCTTTGACCAGGTTCAGGAAGAGTTATAGAGCAGTGTTGCAGGAAAGTAGCATCCATCATCAAGGACCCTCACCATCATGAAGGAGGTACAGGAGCCTCAGGACCCACACTACCAGGTTCAGAAACCACTTTTACCCCTCAGCCATCAGGCTCTAGGACCAGAGGGGATAACTTCACTTGCCCCATCATCGGACTGTTCCCATAACCAATGAACTTACTTACAAGGAATCTTCATCTCATGTTCTTGATGTTTATTTATTTACCTATTGGTTGTCTGTCTATCTACTTTTTTTTCTCTTTTGCATCTGCATGGTTTGTTGTCTTTTGCACATTGGTTGTTTGCCCGATCTTTCACTGATTCTATCCTGGCTATTGGATTTACACCCACAAAGAAATGAATCTCAGGCTTGTATATGTGTACTCACATACGTGTACTTTGATAATAAATTTATTTCGAAATTTGTATGCCTGTTCTTTTTTAATGGTCTGTATTGCATGTCCCTTCTCCTGTGTCGGTGGAGTTGGGAAGGAGGGATTTGTGTAAAAGACATTTATTATGTGTGCGAACACTTACACTCAATTACATTCAGGGTCCAAAAGCCAATAAAGTTAAAATCCTACATGTGCTAGGAATGACATTCAAACACGAATTGCATAACTTTAAAAAACAAAAGTTCTCAAAGCATACTTTGGTATCTTTGTGGCCTGCCATAAATGCACCCTCTTTACAAAGACCAGATATTCCTTGCAAAACTGATGGTAACAGTTTCTAGCCAAGGAATAGTGAATGGGATTGTGGTACCCAAACACCTTGCCTATTGAGTGGCCTGCAAACTTTTCATGTCAGGGTTGATGGGTCTCTGTAGCCTGGGTTAGCTGGAGAGTGGTAAGGACACTGACATAGATATAGTGCTGAAGGGCTGAACATTGAGGGATAATAACATGCTCGAGCCTCTTTGAATGAGAATCTAGTTCATTGTCACTGACATACAGTGTATTGTGAAAATTGTTATTTTGAAACAGCAGTACAGTGCAAGACATAAAAATTCTTGTAAGTTACAAAAGAAATAAATGGTGGAATAATGAGGCAGTGTTCGTGGACCATTCAGAAATCTGCTAGTAGAGGGGAAGAAGCTGTTCTTAAAACACTGGGTGGGTCTTCAGGTGCTGAAGCTCCATCCTGATCATAGTAACACAGAGGAGATGTCCTGGATGATGAGGGTCTTTAATGATAGATGGTGCCGTTTTGAGGCACCATTTCTTGAAGATGTCCTTGAGGCCAAAGAGGCTGAGCCTCCGCCAATCGCCCAATTGCCCATTCTAGTGCAGCAATGCCTTCATTGGCTCTGGCAGCAATAGAATCTGGACACATAATTGCTGCTGTCTGGGAGACAGAATAGTGTTTTCTGCCTGTTCTACAATGCCAAGTAGGGTATTTACCATTCCAAACCACTCGGTGGTTGTTTCCCCTAAGACCTGGCCTCTAGTTCCATGTTGAAAAGGCTGGTCTCGAGGTTCTATGCAAAGCTGAGCTTGTCACTGGAGCTAGACCTCCCCATCCTGAGAAGCTGTGGAGTAACAGCCATATTTCAAATACTTAATAAGGCAAAAATGATTGTACAGAGGCCATAATCAGTCACTGTGTTAATGAGCAGCACATTCAAAATATTGGAGGAACTCAGCAGGTCAGGCAGGACCTATCCCCTCCATTGATGCTGCCTGATTTGCTGAGCTCCTCTAGCACTTTGTGTGTGTTACTCATGTCTCCCACCATCTACAGGATCTCGTGTGTTCTTGCTAATGAGCAAGCTTTGCCTACAAGTGAGCGGGTTTCAACACGCACGTGTGATTTGTATGCCATGGTCAATCAAGTTGAAGCGTGTGTAAGATTTGAGATACGTATGTGAGCTCTGGAATATTAAGTGTGCAGTTGAGAAGTTGTCAGACAGGATTCAATTCTGTCCCAGTAACCCTACCACGGGTGAAGTTCCAAAGTTTTGTTACTCTGGGATTGGGTTTCACAGGCATTAATCCTTTGCTTCAGCTTGCTGTGCTCTGAGCATTCAAGATCTGCTGTGGGTATGTACCTTTTCCAATTGGATCTCAAGGGTGGTATCGATAGATTTTGTTGGTACACCTCAAGCTGGACAAAGGCTTCCAGATGTTTTAAAAAATCATTTATTCACTTATGGGATGTGGCTGTCACCAGCTAAGCCAGCATTTATTGCCCATCCCTAGTTGTCCTTCAGAAGATAGTGATGAGCTGCCTTCTCGAACCGCTATAGTCCCTGAGGTGTAGATATACCCACAGTGCTGTTAGGGAGGCAATTCCATGATCTTGGCCCAGCGACAATGAAGGAATGGCGATATGTTTCCAGGTCAGGATGGTGAGGGACTTGGAGGGGGATTTCTAAGTGGTGGTGTTCCCAGGTATCTGCTGTTCTCGTCCTTCTAGATGGTAGTGGTCGTGGGTCTGGAAGGGGCTGCCTTAGGAACTTTGGTGTTGCAATGCATCTTGTAGATAGTACACACTGCTGCAACAGTTCATTGATGGTGGAGGGATTGGATGCTTGTGGAAGGGGTACCAATCAAGTGGGCTGCCTTGTACTGGATGGTGTCAAGCTTCTAGAGTGTTGATGAAGCTACACTCACCTCAGCGAATGGCGACTATTCCATTATACCCCTGACCTGAACCTTGCAGAATGGTGGATAGTCATTGGGGAGTCAGGAAGTGAATTACATGCCACAGGATTCCTAGCCTTTGACCTGTTCTGGTATCTACGGTGATAATATGGCTAGACTAACTCTGTTAGCCCCCAGTATGTTGATAGTAGGGGATTCAGAGATGATGATGCCACCGAATGTCAAGGGATTCGAGCCTCTCTTGTCGTTGTTGTGATCACTGCTCACTTCCCTTTAAGAAGTGCAAGAATGATATTACTTAGCATTGGTTAATTTCAATTGGTGTGTTCTGAAATCACACATGCTTAAAGTGCACAATTGGAGTCTTTGTTCCACAAGAACTCAAACACAGGACACAGGCCCATTAAGGATACTGGACCAAACTAATGCAGCTCTCTCTTGCACACTGCCAATTCATGCATGTATTCATGCTGAAGTGCTTTGGTAAACTCTGCCTTTTTTCTAACATACTGTGGTGTTACCTTGCTTTCAGAAACAGAACTATGCGAGGCAACTTTGATATTGGGAGTAGAATGCTGTTTCTCCATATAGACTCATAGAATCATAGAAGAGTACAGCACAGAAGCAGGCCTTTTGGCCCATCTAGTCCATTCCAAACTATTTATCCTGCCCACTCCCAGCGAGCTGCACTATGACCATTGCTCTCCATATCCCCACCATCCTCGTACCTATCCAAACTTCTATTAAACATTGAAATCGAGCTCGCAGGCACCAACTCATTCCACACTCTCGTGACCCTCTGAGTTGAAGAAGTGTCGCCTCAACTTCCCCTTAAATTTTCTCTTTTTACCTTTAACCTATGACCTCTGGTTGCAGTCCCACCCAACCTCAGTGGGAAAAGCCTGCTTGCATTTACCCTATTTATTGATCTTGATACTGACATTGATTATTACTGGATAATATTGATTAGGATAATTTGGTTTAAGTTGGTTAAAGAAGGCAAAGCATTGACTATACTTCATCAGGGGTTTGAAGAGATTTGGTATGTCAACAAAGACACTCAAAAACTTCTAGAGATGTACTGTGGAGAGCATTCTGACAGGCTGCATCACTGTCTGGTACAGAGTGGGCCACTGCACAGGACCGAAAGAAGCTGCAGAGGGTTGTAAACTTAGTTGGCTCCATCTTACAAAATACCTACAAAAATAGCCTACAAAGTACCCAGGACATCTTTAGGAAGTGGTGTCTCAGAAAGGCAGCGTCCATTATTAAGGACCTCCAGCACCCAGGGCATGCCCTTTTCTCACTGTTATCATCAGGTAGGAGGTACAGAAGCCTGAAGGCACACACTCAGAGATTCAGGAACAGCTTCTTCCCTCTGCCATCCGATTCCTAAATGAACACTGAATCTTTGGACACTACCTCACTTAAAAATACATGCTATTTCTGTTTTTTGCACAATTTTTAATCTAATCAATATATGTATACTGTAATAGGTTTGTTTGTTTGTTTGTTTGTTTATCTACTTATTTATTTGTTTAAAATTATTTTTTCTTCTTCTTCTGTATTACATATTGCATTGAACTGCTGCTACTGAGTTAACAAATTTCACAACACATGCCGGTGATAATAAACCTGATTCTGATTCTGATTCTGAAGTTGTTAAGGTCTGTTAAAAATGTAGTAACAAATACTGTGAACAGATTGGAAATGCCCATTGCATCCATTTAGAAGAACCCACCTTCTGATCTGATTTCCAGTAACACTTGAGCTAGTTGAGCATTCATGGTAGCGTTTTATTTAATGATTTGCTCACAGAGTCCTCATAGAGGGATCAGAAGTGGAGAGAGTGAGCAATTTCAAGTTCCTGGTGTCAATATCTCAGAGGATCTAACCTGCAAACAGTATATTGTTGCAGCTACAAAGAAGGAAAACCAGCGGCTGTATTTCACTGGGTGCTTGAAGAGATTTGGTATGTCACCTTAAATTTCTACAGAAGTACTGTGGAGAGCATTCTAACTGGCTGCATCATCGTCTAGTATGGGAGGGGGTTGCTACTGCACATGATCGAAGTAAGCTGCAGAGAGCTGTAAACTTAGTCAGCTCCACCATGGGCACTAGCCTCCGTAGTATCCAGGAGCGATACCTCAAAAGGCAGCATCCGTCATTAAGGACCCCCATCACCCTTGTTCTTGTTGCTACCATCAGGGAGGAGCTACAGGAGCCTGAAGGCACACACTCAATGATTCAGGAACAGCTTCTTCCCCTCTGCCATCCGATTTCTGAATGGACATTGAACACATGAACACTACCTCACTGCTTTTTTTATTTTAATTTTTGGACTTACTTAATTTAGCTATTATATATATATATATATATATATATATATATATATATATATATATATATATATATATATATATATATATATATATATATATAAATCTACAGCGATCTACAGCACATTACAGGCCCTTCAGCCCACAATGTTGTGCCAACCATGTAGCCTACTCTAGAAACAGCTTAAAATTTCTCTACCGCATAGCCCTCTAAGCTCCATGTACCTATCTAAGAGTCTCTTAAAGTAACAGTTGAGCTATGTACTTACTGTAATTGATGATATTTTCCTATTATCATGTATTGCATTTTACTGCTGCTGCATAGTCTACAAAAATTTCACATCATATTCTGGGACATTAAACCTGATTCTGATGTTTGCAAAGACAAAGGTTGCAGTATTTTTTCTATCTCCACACTGGAATGAAGTGTGAGCACCCGAAGTGTACTCTCACTGAGCTTGTTAAAGATTCATGCAAATTAATCTGGCTGGGAAGCCTTTAAAACAGTCCTGGCCAATTTCTTTGTGGTACAGAGTGTTGAAACAAGTATCCAGAATCTTCGTCAGACCTGCTTGACCTCAGTAACTATTTTGTGGCATACAAACTTTGAAGGCAAAAATCATGCATGGATCCAGTTTACATGGAGAAACTTGCACAGTTTGCCCTCAACATGCATTTCCATTTTGTATTGACTTGTTTGAAATATTAAAAACTTGAGTAAGGAAGTAAGCATAGAATAAGGAAAAGATAAGGGTCCCAAAATTATGCTCGAGTCATTATCTATGTCAGTCATGGATTCTTCCCCTTTTTCTATCCCATTTATCCACTGATAAAGATAATCCCAAATGTTCTCCTATTGTTACTCAGTCACTTTCATTTACCATTGTTTTACAGAGGAGACACTTCCATGATCAAACTATCTTGAGCATCAATGTGATCCAAGGATTCCATTACAATCTGTCCTTTCTTTTTGACATATCACAGTCAGGCTGGAGAGTCACATAATAACACTTTATGGACATAAGCAATATAGAACGGGTAAGATGACGCAGTTGAAGGTGGTTACTGGATTAGCAATCTAGAGGTCTAGACTAATAATCCAGTAATAGGAGTTCAATATACACTCTTGAACGTCTTCTATAGTGACCCAATAGGCCAATGGTTCAATTTGACATCAGAGAATGTATACTGTATACTACCTGAAATTCTTACTCTTCACAGACATCCACAAAACAGAAAAAAACTCACAATGAATGAATGACAGAAAAACGTGAGAACCTCAAAGCCTTTTCAACACAGGGGTAAGCTAAGCTTGACTACGATACTCAAATCCCAAAGAATGAATAAAGGAGAAACAGTAACCATTAATTCCTTTATGTGGGTGTTAGTATTCGGCTCGGATAATAGTCTATAAATATAACCTTGCTGGAAGTTGTTTAAAATTGATTTTTCATGAGTCTGAAGTCTGAATCTAATTCAACCTCATGTTCAATTTTTACATGATTCATGTCTTTCAAAGTGTTCAGAACTTGGATGACATTTCCCTCTGTAACCCACCCCTGCCTCCTTTCTGCTGATGACAATGAGCTGAGCTAGACACTTTATTTTTAAACAGCATACAATAACTTTGAAGTTAAAATTGAATTGCTAAAGTTTTTTTTTCTCTCTGCGGCCTGTGGTAAGTTCTGACACAGTCTGTCATCTGTTAACATGCTAATGTTCAGAGTCTTCTGGGTGCCTGGTTGTGATGCCAATAGAGGAGAAAGTGTTGCAGTGTGTATTGCTAATAAAAAGACCACTCCCAGCTCAAAATCAGAGGCAGGGAAGATGAAGCAATGAGAAGTAGATTTGAGGCCTCATGAGCGAAAGAGCATATTTAAGGTGGAGGGTGAAAGAGTCTTGCTTAGTCAGTTCATGAAGGGGAATGGGGAGAAGGCAGGAGACTGGGGCTGAGAGGGAAATGGATTAGCCATGATGAAATGGAGGAGCAGACTTGTTGGGACAAATGGCCTAATTCTGCTCCTATATCTTATGGTCTAATGAGCCAGCTTATAAACAAGTTTACATCTGCACCTGCACTCAGTCCCACTGTGCTCAGCTCCATCACAAGCACTTGCCTTCGCAGTTTTCCAGACATCTTCAAGGAGTGATGCCTCAAAAAGGTGGCATCCATCACTAAGGATTCCCATCACCCAGGTTATGCCTTGTTCTCATTTTCTACCATCAGGAAGGAGGTACAGAAGCCTGAAGGGACACACTCAATGATTTACGAACAGTGTCTGCCCTCTGCCATCTTTCTACAATTCATGTTTTTGTTTTGTTTTCTATTATTATGAATTGTATTGTACCGCTGCCACCAAGGCAGCAAATTTCACAACATATGCTGGTGATATTAAACCTGATTCTGATACACCTGGACAGACACCTGCTCATTAATGCAAATATCTAATCAGCCAATCATGTGGCAGCAATTCAGTGCATAAAAGCATGCAGTCATTGTCACGAGGCTCATCTGTTGTTTAGCCCAAACATCAGAATGGGGACAAAATGTCATCTAAGTGACTTTGACCATACAATGATTGTTGGTGCCAGATGGGGTGGTTTGAGTATCTCAGAAGCTGCTGATCTCCTGGGACTTTCACACACAACAGTCTCTAGGGTTTACAGAGAATGGTGTCTAGTGAGCAGCATTCCTGCTGGCAGAGGGGTCCTCTTGCTGAGAGGGGCAAGAGGTGAAAGGGAAGACCGGTTCAGGTTGGAAGAGAGATGACAGTATGGAGGAATTTAAGGTGCAAGGTTATATGGGAGGCAAGGTTTAGGGATCGGCACAACATTGTGGGTCAAAAGGCCTGTACTGTGCTGTATTGTTCTTTGTTCAAGTAACCACGTGTTACAAGTGTGGTGTGCAGGAGAGCTTCTCTGAATACACAACATGTCAAACCTTGAAGTGGATGGGCTACGCCAGCAGAATACCACACCTGGTTCCACTCCTGGACCTAATAAAGTGGCCATTGAGAATATTTCCTCTCTTGCTGTGCTTGTACATTTTGAGCCCATTGAAAAATTCTGCTCGGTAGCAAGATCTGAATTATTCTGGTATCTTCAATATCACAGGCAAGCCACTCCTTTTCAGAGAAGGGATCAATCATCCTCTCTATGTCTCGCTACCTCCAATATTAAGATAGCCCACCACTTGAGGTACAGTACTGTGAACCTTCAGCTTAGGAGCTCATTGGATGGAGGCAGGTTACATTTTAAACCTTGCTTCCCGCTTGATGTTGGTAAAAATCTGAAATTAACAGTAATTCTGTGTAATTACATTGATGAGCTGAGATTTGTGGGATACACACAGTAAACCTTGCACATGTTGTGGACAGGTTCCCTCAGACATTGCATAGGGCTTCCATGGATTTCCCATGAAATGCCATTTTAGCACACACTTTTCTTCTCTTTTATCTCTTTATATTCGGTAATGTCTCATTGAAGGCCCCAGAATGATCTACGCTTAATATTCAAACTTATGGCAGATCAAAGAAATCAAACCAGAACTTGTTTCAATATTCCCAACAGTTTGCAGTTTAGCAAGTTAGCTCTTATGCTAATAAGAGCGAAGAACTTAACACCAGGAAATAAAAGGGATCAGAGAAAGAAATGTTCACGAGAATGATTCTGGGAATGAAGAGGTTAACATACGAGGAGCTGTATCCAGAGATACCGGTCACATGACAGACGCACTGCCACCTGGCTGGTTGGAGGACACACCACACGTCAATCAACATTTGGTTTCCCCCCCCCCCCCAACTAATCAATGCGCACCTAAATTATTGGTCACCATAACTGGATTATCGCGCCCAGCCCCATGCTACAAAAGGTGAGACAGGTGCCTGGCTCGGTCTCTCTTACAGACCACCTCATTGAAGGTAAGTGCATTGATTTATGTTCGGGAAGGTCTATCGTTTGACCTGATAAGGGAGCCGCAGCTATCCAAGGTCAAGGGGGATAGCTGTTGTAGTGCTTTTCCCTTGTTCTTTGTTTGTGTAACTGTACCCTGTCCCCACACCACTTTTTGTGTATTGTACAGCCGACCCAACCTTCCCCACACATGTTAACCCTAAGCATTTTTTGTTAGAATATTGTAGTTGCTTGTGTTGACCCGACTTCCCCTTGTAAGTAAATTCCTTATTATTAAAACTGTGTGCGTCTGGTCCTCTACTGTTGAGACTCAAAGAACCAGTTATTTTCCATCACAACAGGAGCGTTTGGCAGCTTTGGGCCTGTATTCACTGGAATCTAGAAGAAAGCAGGGGGATCTCATTGAAACCTACCAAATGTTGAAAGGACTAAATAAGGTGGATGTGAAGAGAATGTTCCCTCTGGTGGGGGTATCCAGAACTAAAGGGTACTGACTCAAAATTGAGGGGTGACCTTTTATCACAGAAGTAAGGAGGATTTTTTTTGGTGAATCTGTGGAATGCTCTGCCACAGATCATAGTGGAAGCCCAGTCCATGGGTATATTCAAAGCAGAAGTTGACAGATTCCTGATTGGTCAGGGCATCAAGGAATAGGTAAGGGGGTAGGTGTATGGAGTTAAATGGGATCCGGAATCAGCCATGCTGAAATGGCATAGCAGACTCGATGGGCTGAATGGCCTAATTCTGCTCCTGTGTCTTATGGTCTGAATGCATTGGACTTGATAGCCTGTATTCTAGGGATCTGAAAGCAGTGGATGCAGAGATTGTGAGCAAATCTGAGAGGTGAAGAATATTCTCTCTTAGCTGAGCATGAGGAGAAATTTGTATGAAAGTTAATAAACACGTAAAGTAATGAAATAAGACGGCAGGTCGCTTGTTGCTCTTCATTGCAATGGGGTGCAATTACAAGTGTCAGGTAATTTTCTAGCAATTCTACAAGGCTTTTGTTGAGAGCACATTTATGACTGTTGGTCAGAAGGATACAGTAAATCTGTTTTAGAGTGTAATGACAGCTTCCTAGATTGATTCCTGGGATAAAAAGGATGTCCCATGCCAAAAGGACTTGTGTTGTCTCAGGTCAAAATATTCTGACCAGGTTGGTACCATGAAGGTCTCAATTGATCAGAGAGTCTAACACTTTGGGATATTGTCTCAGGAGAAACTTCATCACTCAGAGCATTGTGAATCTCTGGAATTTCTCCTCTAAACACCAGCTGGTGATGAGCTTTTGAGTACATTTAAGCTTGAGGTGGATACCTTTTGGGAATTTTAGACTATCAAAAGAAAGTGGGAAACCAACAGTGAAGTGCTACGTAGGAAAATGAATGATCAGCTTCTTGATCAAGTCACCCTCTTCTGCTCTTACTTCTGATATCCATTGTTCCTTTACAGCAGCTGCACGCTTCACATCAATTTTGAAAGTGAACGGACCAAAACAAGGAATCATAGAAAAGTACAGCACAGAAACAGGCCCTTTGGCCCATCTTGTCTCTGTTGAATCATTTAAACTGCCTACTTCAATTGAACAAATAATAAATTAGAAGAGATAACTAATGAGAGGAGATTTCCTAATTTGTGCTAACATCTCATGCCATAAACATAGAAAAGGTATAGTTTTCAAAATGTGTTACTATATTCCTGAAAACGACTTCTGGTGATTATTAAACGTTGCACCATGGTCAGACAGCTCCTTCGGTCTCAGCAGGAATCTTGCCGGCATCACTAGCTACAATTTTATTGAACTTCACATAATGAAAGTTCCAGAGGCCAATTCAAAAGCGCAACCACTAACACAACCTCAGTCTCACGTCACAAAGCTTCTAGACTCTATGGTTGCAATCAAAAAGCCATGACAAGATCCAAGTGACCTCAAAAATGCAGCCTCAATTGTTTGGATTCCACAAACTTGAAGCTTCTCTACAAAGGCGCTGAAGTTATACTTAATGAAGGACCACAGAAGCACACTTTAGATTAGTAGCTTTTGCTCTCCTCCCATCAGCAGCTTCGAGAAAAAAATCTAACCCTGTGATTTACATTCTTTAAGAAACAGGCTAAACCACACTGGTCAAATGAGAGTCTGGAAATTCATCCCACTGACCATCTGCTCTATGTCACATCCAGTGTTCTTGTCCATCGACTTGGATGAAATAGACCACTCGGCGCGGAAGATGCTAGCTGTCCTATAACCTATCTCCTTTGGATGAAACCCAATATCATTAACTTCATAGTAGCTTGGGTTCAAACTTAATTTCTGACCACAGCTCCAGTATATACAACAATTTCTATCAATTTCTCTCTTTCTTTTGTTCCGGCTCCGTAAACCTAAGTGACAATTGTACATGGAGGCTGTGAATGTTTGAAAGGACATCAAATGCCAAACCTCACTCTTATTCTGGGGGAAAAAAAATCAAAACGTGCATGATCTGTTGTGTTAGAGGGTCAGTATAAAATTAAATACTAAGAAACATCTGAATGATGGAAAGTTCATTCTCTTTCACCTCTCCTGTAATAGTTTAGTTACCAAGTACACTAAACTCAATTCAATCTCCTCTTTATTCAAGAATAATGATTTAAAACAGGAAGTTAACTGCAGGTAGTAACTGTTACTAGGGAAACCAGGAGCAAGTGAAAGACAGACAGTTCTTTATAAACTTGAACACACAAGGACAGATGAGAGACCAGCTCGTCTAAATAATGACAATGTGCTTGGCTTCATTTCTAAAATTAAGATAAAACAATGAAAGAAAAATAATGCTTCATAAAATATTCCCTTTCTTAGCGTCTGAGCTGCAACTTCAAATGGTTCAGTCTCCCAGTTCTCTTCTATGACTCATTGAAATCCGGCTAACCACAAGCTGGTGCTCAGCCAACAACGCAAGTTCTTTCTGTGCAATGCCTTTGAAGTGAAAGGGGGTGTGCATGGTTGTGCTGATAGCAAAGAACGATACTGAAAGAAAGTCTTTTCATCCCAGTAAGTTAAAGATTGATGGTTTTGTTATTTTTCTGTATAATTTCTAAAGCAATAGGCCCTGGCTCTTGTTAAAAGCTACATTTAAATTACTAATGATCTTTTATGGGTCACTGAAGTCAAATGTGAGCTTCAGTGCGTGCCTGCTCATAACTATGGCATGTGCAAACAAACAATATGTTTCAAATACAATAGACTGTGGAAGGTGTTGGTCAGAGGACATTGAAGCCCACTTGAACCCAAATCATTTTCATTGCCATCGTTATTAAGGCACCTTTTGTGTGAATATCATGAACTTTTATAGATGAGTCAATTATTTTGAGAGAATGTTAATTGGGCAACACCCACTTGTTTTCCAGGCATTTGCAGCAGCCCTGTAAATTCTAGCCTCCTGCACTTGTTCATTGGGATCTGTTTATGACAATACATTGGTACTTCATATTTTGGGGGGGGGGGGATTGGAGTTCTGAAGCTCAGAGAAAGAAAGGATGTACTCCTGACGTGGCCATCTGCACTCGACCTGAGAGCTGTAAACTTAGACATAAGCACTAGCCTCCGCAGTATCCAGGACATCCTCCAGGGGCGATGCCTCAAAAAGACAGCATCTATCATTAAAGACCCCCATCGCCCAGGTCTTGCCGCCTTCTCATTGCTACCATCAGGGAGGAGGTACAGAAGCTTGAAGGCACACTCAATGACCCAGGGACAGCTTCTGCCCCTCTGCCAACTAATTTCTGAATGAACATTGAACCCATGAAGACTACTTCATTACTTTTTAATTTCTATTTTTGCACTATTTATTTAAATTAACTTTATATATATGTTTGTGTATATATATATTCATATATAATATATACACACACACATTTACTGTAATCCACAGTTTTTTTATTATCATGTATTGCAAAGTAGTGCTGACTCAAAATCAGCAAATTTCATGACAAATGCCGGTGATATTAAACTTGATTCTGATTCTGATTCTAAAATGTACTATCCATAAGAAGACTGTTTTAGATCTGCAATTTGAATGCATCACAATACAATTAATAGTGAGAATTATGCTTGCACAGTGGACTTTCTGAAAGGCTGACACTCAAGCTGAAGCCACACAAGAGTTTATCACTGTGATAGTGAATCATACTGGCAGGGATAACGGGGTGAATTGTGTTGGATCTGGCCCACTGCCTGGACTTGATGCCAGCAGTCGTCGCCTGCCCTCATATAACTGGGCCAGATACAGAGGGCTGTCCGAACTGTGTCTCCTTCCTCAGTTGGGTGAAGTGAAGCCTCAGACACCATACCCTTGCGACCCCACCCTTAGACAGCCCTGACAGTTGTCGACAGGAGACACGGCTGGGGATGGAGCTGTTCTCCTGTTAAAGCTGGGAGGGTTAATGCACAAAAGCATTAGTTTTAAACATTACTAAATTCCTGCGATGATTAAAAATTTGTTATTTAAAAATAAGTCAAGGCAAAGCACTTTCAAATAGTAAGAAGCAATCAAAAACATTCACAGAAAATCGGCTTTAACAATGACACGTAGCTTTTCCCAACTAATTTTCAAGCTGGAAATGAACATAGAAACATAGAAAACCTACAGCACAATACAGGCCCTTCGGCCCACAAAGTTGTGTTGAACATGTCCTTACCTTAGAAATTACTAGGCTTGCTCATAGCTCTCTATTTTTCTAAGCTCCATGTACCTATCCAAAAGTCTCTTAAAAGACCTTCCACCACCATTGCTGGCAGCCCATTCTACACACTCACCACACTCTGTGTTTTAAAAAAAACAACTTACCCCTGACACCTTCTCTGTACCTACTCCCCAGCACCTTAAACCTGTGTCCTCTTGTGACAACCATTTCAGCCCTGGGTAAAAGCCTCCGACTATCCACATGATCAATGCCTCTCATCATTTCATTCATCTCTATCAGGACACCTCTCATCCTTCGTCACTCCAAGGAGAAAAGGCCAAGTTCACTCAACCTATTTTCATAAGGCATGCTCCCCAAACCAGGAAATATCCTTGTAAATCTCCTCTGTACCCTTTCTATGGCTTCCACATCCTTCCTGTAGTCAGGCGACCAGAACTGAGCACAGTACTCCAAATGGGGTCTGACCAGGGTCCTATATAGCTGTAACATTACCTCTCGGCTCCTAAATTCAATTCCACGATTGATGAAGGCCAATACACTGTATGCCTTCTTAACCACAGAGTTAAACTGTGCAGCTGCTTTGAGCTTCCTATGGACTCAGACCCCAAGATCTCTTTGATGCTTCAGTCAAGAATCTTACCATTAATACTATATTCTGGCATCATATTTGACCTACCAAAATTAATCACTTCACATTTATCTGGGTTGAACTCCATCTGCCACCTCTCAGCACAGTTTTGCATCCTATCAATGTCCCGCTGTAACCTCTGACAGCCCTCCAGACTATCCACAACACCTCCAACATTTGTGTCATCAGCAAACTTACTAACCCATCCCTCCACCTCCTCATCCAGGTCACTTATAAAAATTACGAAGAGTAAGGGTCCCAGAACAGATCCCTGAGGCACTCCATTGGTGACTGATCTCCATGCAGAATATGACCCATCTACAACCACTCTTTGCCTTCCGTGGGCAAGCCAGTTCTGGATCCGCAGAGCAATGTGCCGTTGGATCCTATGCCTCCTTACTTTCTCAATAAGCCTTGCATTGGGTAGCTTATCAAATGCCTTGCTAAAATTCATATACATTATGTCTACTGCTCTTCCTTCAATCTGTTTAGTCACATCCTCAAAAAATTCAATCAGGCTCATAAGGCACAACCTGCCCTTGACAAAGCCATGCTGACTATTCCTAATCATATTGTACCTCTCTAAAAGTTCATAAATCCTGCCTCTCAGGATCTTCGTCATCAACTTACCAACCACTGAAGTAAGACTCACTGGTCTATAATTTTCTGGTCCATGTCTACTCCCTTTCTTGAATAAAGGAACAACATCCACAACCCTCCAATCCTCCGGAACCTCTCCCGTCCCCATTGATGACGCAAAGATCATTGCCAGAGGCTCAGCATTCTCCTCCCTCACCTCCCACAGTAGCCTGGGGTACATCTCATCCGGTCCTGGTTACTTATCCAACTTGATGCTTTCCAAAAACTCCAGCACATCCTTTCTCTTAATATCTACATGCTCAAGCTCTTCGGTCTTCTGCAAGTCATCACTACAATCACCAAGATCCTTTTTCATAGTGAATACTAAGGTAAGGTATTCATTAAATACCTCTGCTATTTCTTTATGTTCCATATACACTTTCCCACTCTCACACTTGATGAATCCTATTCTTCAACACCTTATCCCTTTGTTATTCACATACTTGTAGAATGCCTTGGGGTTTTCCTTAATCCTGCCCGCCAAGGTCTTCTAATGACCCTTTCTGGCTTTTCTAATTTCCTTTTTAAGCTCCTTCCTGTTAGCCTTATAATCTTCTAGATCTCTAACATTACCTAGCTCTCTGAACCTTTTGTAAGCTTTTCTTTTCTTCTTGACTAGATTTATTACAGCCTTTGTACACCACGGTTCCTGTACCCTACCATAACTTCCCTGTCTCATTGGAATGTACCTATGCAGAATTCCACACAAATAGCCCCTGAACATTTGCCACATTTCTTCCGTACTTTCCCTGAAAACATCTGTTCCCAATTTAAGCTTCCAATTTCCTGCCTGATAGCCTCATAATTCCCCTTACTCCAATTCAACACTTTTCTAACTTGTCTGTTCCTATCTCCAATGCTATTGTAAAGGAGACAGAATTATGATCATTATCTCCAAAATGCTCTCCCACTGAAAGGTTTGACACCTGACCAGGTTAATTTCCCAATATCAAATCAAGTACAGCCTCTCCTCTCCTCTTATCTACATATTATGTGAAGACATCTTCCTGAACACATCTAACAAACTCCACCCCATCTAAACCCTTTGCTCTAGGGAGATGCCAGTCAATATTTGAGAAATTAAAATCTCCCATCATGACAACTCTGTTATTATTACACCTTTCCAGGATCTGTTTCCCTATCTGCTCCTCAATACCCCTGTTACTATTGGGCGGCCTATAAAAAAACCCCGGTAAAGTTATTGACCCCTTCCTCGTCCTAACCTCTACCCACAGAGACTCCGTAGACAATCCCTCCATGGCGTCCACCTTTTCCACAGCCGTGACACTATCTCTGATCAACAGTGCCACGCCCCCACCTCTTTTGCCTCCCTCCCTCCCTGTCCTTTCTGAAACATCTAAAGCCTGGCACTCCAAACGTTCAGCTGTGTGGTACTTCAGCTCCTCGATCAAGAGTGCAGAGGCAGAATTCCTCACACGTAGCAGGGTGACACAAGCTTAGTGGTTAGCACAACGCTTCACAAAAAAAGCTACAGGGGTTCAATTCCCGCTGGTGCCTGTAAAAAGTTTGTACATTCTCCTCGGGACTGCGTGGGTTTCCTCCCAGAGTCCAAAGTCATACCGGTTGGTGGGTTAATTGGTCATGGTCAGTTGTTCAGTAATTAGGCTGGGATGAAATTGGGATAGTGCTGAGTGGTGGAACTTCGAAAGGCTGGAAGGGAAGGGCATATTCTGTGCTGTTTCTGAATAAATAAATTAAAATATTGATGATAGGCAGAACAATACAGACCAATAGATCCAAGAGGAATATGTTGGACTGACATCAGAATGAAATTATTGAGAAGTTGAGAGTTCTTTTACTGCTAGTTCTGTCAGCTTTGGTTATGCTAATGTTACCATCAATGTGCTAGGAATTCATCCTAACATATTGATGGTAACTTTAGAATCACCTAAACTGAGAGAAATTAATTGCTGTTCAAGCCTCCTAAAGATCAGTTTTGTATAACTTATCCATGGTTATTAGCAATCTTTTTCACAGACAGACACACTTTTGATGCCAAAATTTCATAATGATTTGCCCAGATACTTAAAACAGGCGGTGGAATTCTGAATTGGAATGGGATTTCAAATTACGTTATGGTCAAAACTAGACAAAATAATCGTATGAGATGTGATTGCAAGAGCAATGAATTTCAACCATGAAATCATGGGGTACAGTAGCACTATGCTATTCTATTGGACTGGTAGTCCGAGGCCTGCAGCAGTGATTCAGAGAAAAGAGTTAAATCCCACTTTGGAAGCTGGGAAAGTAACTGCATAGAATCTGGAATTACATACATACAGAGTTGCATACTATACATACTATACATACATATACTATATGTGGAATGACATACAGGTCCACATTTCTTTTGCTCTTCACTCAACACTGGAACATTTGGACAGCAAAAGTGCATACTGTGCATATAAAAAGTAATCACCCCACTTGAAAGTTTTCATGTTTTATTTTTTTACAACATTGAATCACAGTGGATTTAATTTGGCTTTTTGACACCTATCAATGGATAAGATTCTTTCATGTCAAAGTGAAAACAAATTTCTAAAATTTGCTCTAAATTTATTACAATTATTAACCCGAGCAACCTGTTCATATTCTTTACCTTCACAGTATGGTCTGGGTCTGGCCCAAGAACCCCCTCATAACTAGAGTCTATACCAAATTTTGAACCACAGATCTATTTAGAATGTGTAAAAAGCCTATCTGACATTAATAAATGGGTGATCAATCCTTAATTAATGTTTCAGAGATCTAAAATCTATTTCAATAGATACGGGTCAAATCTGACCCAGAACAGCATCAATGTACAAAAATATAAAGTTTTTAAGTATTTTCATTTTTGCACATTTTGGGTCACTTTAGGAAAAGTCATCAAATTTTGGCTAAAAAAAATGGCATTTGGAGTGATTTTACTGCTATCATATATCAAAGTGGGTCAAATTTGACCTGAACAGTATGTAAGGATTAAATACAAGATAATAGATTGCATAATTACTCACCTCCTTCAAGTCAGTATTTAGTAGATGCACCATTGGCAGCAATTCCAGCCTTGAGACTGTGTGGATAAGTCAGCTTTGCACATCTGAACACACTGATTTTTCCATATTATTCTTTACAAAACTGCTCAATCTTTGTCAGATTGCACAGGGATCATGAGTGGACAGTCCTTTTCAAGTGCAGCCACAAATTCTCAATTGGATTGAGGTCTGGACTCTGACTTGGCCACTACAGGACATTAACTTTGTTGTTTTTAAGCCAATCCTGTGTAGCTTTGGCTTTATGCTTGGGGTCATTGTCTTGCTGGAAAACAAATCTTCTCCCAAGTCACAGTTCTCTTGCAGACTGCATCAGGTTTTCCCTAGGATTTCCCTGGATTTTGCCACATACATTTTACTCTCTTCCTTCACAAGCCTTCCAGGGCCTGCTGCAGTGAAGCATCCCCACAGCATGATGCAGCCACCACCGTGCTTCACGGTAGAGATGGTGTGTTTTTGATGATGTGTGGTGTTTGGCTTATACCAAACAGTGTTAGATCTGATGGCCAAAAAGCTTAACTTTGGTTTATTCAGAACCTTCTTTCAGCTGACTTGTGAGTCTCCCACATGCCTTCTGGCCAATTCTAGCTGAGATTTTGTATGAGTGTTTCTCAACAATGGCTTTCTGTTTGCCACTCTCCCATAAAGCTGTGACTGGTGAAGCACCCGGGCAACAGTTGTTGTAAGCGCAGTCTCTCCCATCTTGAACACTGAAACTAGTAACTCCTTCAGAGATGTCATCGCTCTCTTGGTGGCCTCTCTCACTAGTCTCCTTCTTGCATGGTCGCTCAGTTTTTGAGGACAGCCTGCTCGAGGCAGATTTACAGCTGTGCCGTATTCTTTCCATTTCTTGATGATTGATTTAACTGTACTCCAAGGGATATTCGGTGACTTGGAAATTTTATTGTATCCATCTTTTGAATTGTGCTTTTCAATAACCTTTTCAGGGCATTGTTTGGAGTATTCTTTTGTCTTCATGGTGTAGTTTTTGCCAGGGTACTTATTCACCATCAGTTAGACCTTCCAGATACAGGTTTATTTTTACTACAATCAATTGAAATACCTTGACTCAACATAGGTGTATATATAGCTAGGACATCTTAAATAATTATGTGACTTCAAAAACCAATTGGCTGCACCAGTGATGATTTGGCATTTCATATTATAGGGGGTGAATACTTGTCCACACAGACTCAAGACTGGAATTGCTGCCAAAAGTGCATCTACAAAATACTAACTTGAAGGGGGTGAGTAATCAATTATTTAATGTTTTATATTTAGATTACTTTGTAGAGACCTGTTTTCAGTTTGATATGAAAGAATCTTATTCTGCTGGTCAATGTCAAAAAAGCCAAGTTAAATCCACTGTGATTCAATGTCGTAAAACAATAAAACATGAAGACTTCCAAGGCTGGGGGTTGAGTACAGCCGGATCCTCTTGATAGATTACAGCTCAGTATTCAATACTGAATACCCTCAAAACTAAACAATAAACTTCAAGCCCTTGGCCTCAAAACTGCCTTGTGTGATTGGACTCTCTTGCAGACCTCAATCAATTTGGATTGGCAACAACATCGCCTCCACGATCTTCACCAGTATGGGTGCACTACAAGGCTGCATGCATAGCCCCCTGCTCTAATTGTTTTACGCTTATGACTGTGTGGCTAAGCACAGCGTTAATGGCATATTTAAGTTTGTCGTTGGCTGAATCAAAGGTGGTGATAAATCAGCATATAAGAAGGAGATTTAAAATTTGGGGGAGTGGTGCCACAACAACAACTTTTCACTCGATGTCAGCCAGACCAAAGAGCTTGTTATTGATTTCAGGAGGAGAAAACCAAAGGCCTACCGGCCAGTTCTCATTGTGGGATCATAGGTGGAGGGTGTCATTCCTCAGTGTTATTTCAGAGGACCTGACCTGGTCCTAGTACGTAAGAGCAATAATGAAGGCTTGCAGAACCTCTACTTTCTTAGTAGCGTGTGAAGATTTGGCATGTCATCTAAAACTTCGACAAACTTCTACAGATGTGTGATTGACTGGCTGCGTCACAGTCTGGTGTGGAAGCACCAATGCCCTTGAATGGAAAATCCTACTAAAAGTAATGGATGCAGCCCGGTCCATCAAGGGTAAAGCCCTCCCCACAATGGAGCACTTCTACACAGAGCAGCATCCTTTATCAGAGACCCTCACTACCCAGGACATGATCTTTTCCTGCTGCTGCCTTCAGGAAGAAGGTCCAGGAGCCTCAGGACCCATGCCACCAGGGTCAGGAACAATTCTTACCCCCTCAACCATCTTGAACCAGTGGGACAACTGCACATAACTTCACTCAGCCCATCACTGAAATGTTCCCACCAACTGTGGACTTACTTTCAACAACTCCTTGTCTCATTTTTCTCTCTTTGTTGCTTTTTTAAAAATTTATTATTCTTATCCCTGTTTTTCTTTTGCATTTGCACAATCTCTTGTCTTTTGCACATTGATTGCCTGTCCATCCTGTTGTGCGCCGTCTTTTATCGATTCTATCATGGTTCTTGGATTTACCAAGCATGCCCGCAAGAAAGGGAATCCGAGGATTTGCATATTGTGAGATATGTATCCTTTGCTAGTAAATTTACTTTGAACTTTGAATTGAAAGGGTACCTAGTCTCAAAAGAGAAATCTATGAAACGTTTAAAACATTCATTTTAAGAAAAAGGCAATTGGTTCATTAATGTTCTTCAGGAATGGAAATTTGCTGTGGAAGTATCTGAATGAGAAGTACCAGCTGCAAGCATTTCCTGTGAATGAATGAACTTAGAGGAGCATGTTAGTAGTGTACCAGCAAAGTTCATTGCACTGATGAGACTAAAAGCATATTTGACACTAATCAGTGGGCATGAATTTCTAAATAGAAGACTCCTTTAAAATTAATAACGCTTCGGTTTTCTGTTCCGGCTCACCAATTTATAGGTCCACATCTGTTACTAATGTCTGACCTAGAGTAAGCTAGTTTGATTGCTTTACCACACTTACCCAGCACAGAATTTTTAAATCACTAATTACCTTGAAATTAAATATGTGTGTGCAATGCGATATTAAAAGCAGGACGCTGGTTAATCCATTATAATAAAATATCTTACAGCCAGTCAAAGAAAGCCTAGAGTCTTTTTTTTTAAAGAAGTCAGAATTGGAACATGTACGTTTGTTTAATATGTATCAATAAGTGTTTAATATAAGTGGTATAGAAAAAAAGAGTATCAACCAACTCATTTTAAGTAATGTGATAATGAGCAAACAACCTTGAAGCTCCCTGCAGATCTCTGCATTCCTCTCCATCTATCCTTACCTATCCATCGCCTCCCTCTGGTGCTCCCCCACCCCCACTTCCCTTTCTTCTATGGCCTTCGGTCCTCTCCTATCAGGTTCTCTCTCCTCCAACCACTTATCCCTTTCACCAATCAACTTCCCAGCTCATTTCTTCACCGCTTCCCCTCTCCCAGATTCACCTAACACCTACTTCTTCCTCCCCTCCTTCCCCACCCCTCACCTTCTTACTCTGACTTCTCATCCTTTCTGATGAAGCATCTCAGCCCGAAACATCAACTGTTTACTCTTTTCCACAGATGCTGCCTGGCCTGCTGAGTTCCTCCAGCATTTTGTGTGTGTTGCTCGGATTTCCAGCATCTGCAGATGTTCTCTCTCTCTCTCTCTCTCTGTCTGTCTCTCTCTCTCTCTCTCTCTCCATTTATCACCATGAGTAGAAGGTCCTCCAAAATATGTTTGCCTCCAACTCAATATTGCTGCTATGAGTATTACAATCCTGCAGGATGGATACGTAGCAAGCACCTACTTCAAAAAAGAAAAACTGTCAGAAGGAAAATTCTTGAGAATTCAGCTTCTGGACAAGCTGGCAGAGAGCCAAAGCATTTCAATCCACGAAGGTCAGATGCTGCTGTGGTAACAGTCCGCATCCCACAACAGGAACAAAAAGTAACAAGAGTCGGGCAAAATTGGCCAGGGATACTTTCCATCACTTGAACACAAAGACATGACATGCATCCCCTTTAACCTTTACGCTGGGCTTTTGTTTTGAGGTCAAACCACTGAATATAAAGCGACTCTACTGCCTTCTGTGCCCACCCCACCGCAGCTCGATGGAGGGTGAATTTTCCCAGTGGGTTTTCACAGGAATCAGTAACTTGGAGCATTATTCAGGGCTGACGTTCAGGGTGCTGTTTGAATAATTACATTCCTACTGTCGCCTATCATGAGGTAGATAGCTACTACTGCCAGCATTCTACTGAATTAACAAAACTTGCGCAAGACATACTTGAACCCGCATGCTCTTCCAATGGGATGTTCACGTTCTGTGAATTTATTGCTGAATCGAATGGAACTTCACTGTCCAAGTCTTCACACAAATAGATATTTACAAAGCACTCAGGACAATGCTTACCGCAAAGGCCAAGCAATCTTTAATATTACATGCAAATAACTAGGAATCTCATTGTCATTCATACTTAGAACTTGAGACTCAGTCCTCGAGTCTCAGTAAGCTTAAAGATTTGCTGTATCTAATTGTTTATTTGATGTTGGACGATTCAGGAATGTATGTAACTATAAGATGAAGGAACACATACCAATCCTCATAGAGGGATCAGAAGTGGAGAGAGTGAGCAGCTTCAAGTTCCTGGGTATCAAGATCTCTGAGGATCTAACCTGGTCCCAACATATCGATGTAGATAAAGAAGGCAAGGCAGTCTATACTTTTATTAGGAGTTTGAAGAGATTTGTCTACAAATACACTCAGAAACTTCTATAGATGTACCATGGAGAGCATTCTGACAGGCTGTATCACTATCTGGTACGGAGGGGCTACTGCACAGGACTGAAAGAAGCTGCAGAAGGTTGCAAATCTAGTCAGTTCCATTTTGGGTACTAGCCTACAAAGTACCCAGGACATTTTTAGGGAGCAGTGTCTCAGAAAGGCAGCGTCCATTATTAAAGATCTCCAGCACCCAGAGCATGCCCTTTTCTCACTGTTACCATCAGGTAGGAGGTACAGAAGCCTGAAGGCACACACTCAGCGATTCAGGAACAGCTTCTTCCCTTCTGCCATCCAATTCCTAAATGGACAGAGAAGCTTTGGACACTACCTCACTCTTTTAATATACAGTATTTCTGTTTTTGCACATTTAAAAAAATCTATTTAATATATGCAATTGATTTACTTGTTTGTTTATTATTATGTTTAATTTATTTTTTTTTCTCTCTGCTAGATTATGTATTGCATTGAACTGCTGCTGCTAAGTTAAGAAATTTCATGTCACATGCCAGTGATGATAGACCTGATTCTGATTTTCCATTTGTGCTCAGTAATAGAGTCCTAGAGAGATATGACCAGAATGTTTGGAATAGTCTGCTTATACAGGCTGCCACTGTCTACATCTCATCCTTGCCCTGTACCTACTATCCACACCTCCACATCCCAACTGCTAGTGTCCCAATCTTCACCTCCCCCAGCTCTCACCTTCCGCCAACTCCCCAGTCATCATGGACTCTCCTTCACTACTGCACAGGTGAGAAGGGCTCTGGGGAAACTCAGACACGGTAAAGCATTGGGACCGGATGGTGTGAACCCCAGGGTCCTGAAGGAGCGTGCTGTGCAGCCGTGTGGAGTTCTTCAGCGCATTTTCAATCTGAGTCTCAGCCTGGAAAGGGTCCCGACTATGTGGAGAACATCATCTGTGGTCCCGGTACCCAAGAAGGGCCAACCAAAAGTCTTGAATGACTAGTTTCCAATGGCCCTAACCTCACACATCATGAGGCCCCTAGAGAGGCTGGTTCTGGCTCACCTCTGACCCCTGGTCAGATCAGCCCTCGATCCCCTGCAGTTTGCCTACCAGGAGCACAGTGGAGTTGACGATGCTGTCATCTACCTGCTGAACAGAACCTACTCCCATTTGGACATGCAGGGCAGTACTGTGAGGATCATGTTTTTGATTTCTCAAGTGCCTTCAATACGATACAGCTCTCATTGTTGTGGGAAGAGCTCCATTCAACGCAGGTTGGCACTTCCATGGTAACCTGGATAATGGATTACCTGACTGGCAGACCATAGTCTGTGTGGCTTCAGAGCTGTGTGTCAGACGTGGCTATAAGCAGCACTGGGCCCCACAGGGGACTGTATTGGTTCCCTTCCTGTTTACCCAGTATACCTCAGACTTTAGATGCAACATTGAGTCATGTCATCTGCAGAAATTCTCTAATGACAGCAATAGTTGGGTGTATAAAGGGTGGATGGGAGATGAATACAGGCCTTGATGGAGGACTTTGTCAAATGATGCAAGCTGAATCATCTACAGCTCAACATCAGTAAGACAAAGGAGATGTTGATGGTCTTTCGGAAGACCGAGCCTGCACTGCTCCCTGTTCCCACTGATGGTGAGGACTTGCAAGTAATGGGGTACACCTGGATGACAGACTTGAGTGGAGCACCAACACAGAGGCTGTGCACAAGAACAGCCAGAGTCGCCTCTACTTCCTGAGGAGACTGAGGTCCTTTGGAGTATGCAGGCCTCTCCTTCATATGTTCTACTAGTCAGTTGCTGCCAGTACAAACTTCTATCTGGTGTGCTGGGGCAATGGCATCAACGTGGGTGATACCAACAGGCTCAATAAACTGATGAGAAATCTGGCTCTGTTATAGGAGTCAAACTGGACACAATGGAGACTATGGTAGAACAAAGGACCCTATGGAAAATCCTGGATATTCTGGACAGTGTTTCTCACCCTCTGCATGCCACCTTGGCTGAACAGAGGCCTTTCAGTAATAGACTGAGGCACCTACACTGCTTCAAAGAGCGCTATATGAGATCATTCTTACCCTCAGCCATTAGGCTCTATAATGAGTCAACCTATAGCTGGGGAAGTGACGACTCCCTCCTGTTAGACTGCTTGAGGTAACTTACTTTTTATTCTTTCTTACTTCTCTTCTAATATTTATACATCTGTGTACTTGTAATGCTACTGTGACTGTCATTTCCTTTGGGATCAAGGAAGCATCTGTCTATCTTAACTAATCATCATTCTGAATAACTAGTATCCAAAATCGTTAAACATCAAGTTACAAAGTAGAGATCAAAACTGTGTGATGAACGGCAATTAGCTTGCAGAATCTTAAGATGCTGCACTCTCCGATGAAGATCCATTTGTTTTGGAATACTTACGGTAAATCTTCCTTCTCCATGGGATATTGTGCAATCATTAAATAGCTTGTGAGAGGTTTGTGGAAATCTCCAGTTGCAGTCATCTGCACAGAGTTTTTATTCCTGTGAGACAATAATTTTGTGGTGGCAATAAAATGATGAACAGAGGGTTTTTTTTTGTAAAACTAATAGCTTGTAAAACTCAGGTGCTCTCAGGAAATTCTTTGCTCTAGTTAATGATGTCCTCAAATGTTGGCAGTGTCAGTCAGGCAGCAACTGCTCCAGCAAAGTCTCTAAGCTAAGTGACAAGGTTACAAGGAGATCAGTTCTGTGCCATGTTAATCCCTTAAATCCTGAATGTCCATGAGAGTTTTTATGTAGCGTTGCCTGAAATTTCTTTGCTAAACTGATGGCTGTGCAGTTATTGAGCTGAATAAGCACAGTGCCTATCTTGGTCCAGTTGCTCTCCATTGGGGAACAATGAGCTCTGAAAGGAAACCAGAGGTCCACATCCTCATTGGAGGATCAGAGGTGGAGAGGATCAGAAACTTTAAATTCCTTGGTGTTATTATTTCAGAGGATCTGTCCTGGGCTCAGCATACAAGTGCAATTATGAAGAAAGACCTTTCTTGGGAGCTTGGGAAGATTTGATATGACATCTAAAACTTTGACAAACTTCTATAGATGTATGGAGTATATTGATTGGCTGCATCACAGCCTGGTATGGAAACACCAATGCCCTTGAACAGAAAATCCTACAAAAAGTAGTGAATACGGCCCAGTCTATCACAGGTAAAGCCTTTCCCACCATTGAGCACATCTACATGAAGCACTGTTGCAGTCAGGGACCCCCACCACCCAGGACATGTCCTTTTCTCACTACTGCCATCAGGAAGAAGGTACAGGAGCCTCAGGAAGCACACCAACAGGTTCTGGAGCATTTATTACCCCTCAACCATCCAGCTCTTGAACCAAAGGGGATAACTTCACTCAACTTCACTTGCCCCAATTTTGAAATGTTGCAACAACCTATGGACTCACTTTCAAGGACTCCTCATCTCAAGTTCTTGATATTTATTATTATTTATTTATTATTTCTTTTTGTATTTGCAAGGTTTGTTGTCTTTGGCACATTGGTTTAACACCCAAGATGGAGTGGTGTTTCATTGATTTTATGATGATTATTATTTTATTATGGATTTAATGAGTATGCCAACAGGAAAATGAATCTAAGGGTTTATACTTTGATAATTTACTTTGAACTTGGAACTGTGAACTCCGCATTGAAAATTTATCGTCGCCATTTCTTTTAGCAAAGTTTTGGCAGTGGGCTAGAAGTCATGAGCTCAACAAGAGCTAGGAACAGCCAGAATTCCCAGGAATGACAGGAATGAAGGGGTTAACATATGAGCAGCATTTGATGGGTCTCAGCCTGCACCTTCTGGTCGGGGGGGGGGGAACCATATTTAAACCTATTGAAAGGTGAAAGGTGTAGGTATAGTGTACATGGGAAGGATGTCTCCTATAGCGAAGGAATCTTGGACCAGAGGGCACTATCTCAGAATGCAAGAACGTCCCTTTAGAACAGAGATGAGGATGAATTTCTTATGCCAAAGGGTAGTGAATCTATGGAAATCATTGCCACAGGTGGCTGTGGCGGCTAAGCCACAGGGTATACTTAAGGTGGGTGTTGATAGTTTATTGATTAGTGAAGGTGTCAAAGGTTATGGGGGGAAGGCAGGAGAATGGGGTTGGAGGGATAATAAATCAGCCATGATGGAATGGTGGAGCAGAATTGATGGGCTGAATGGCCTAATTCTGCTCCTATGTCTTACGTGGAGTTCTGCTGCTTTCTAGAAAGAAAAGTTGGAAAGTTATAAGATCTCTTGTCATGGACTACCCAGGTAGCTCTCAATCGCTTCCGCAGACACATAAAACAAATTTTCCCCAGTACAGGATTTTGCATTGGGCTACAAAACCCAAAATGATGAGTAACTAATTAACTAACATAATAACCAGTCATGGTTGCTGCAATTACAGCTAACAAGATGACAAATCAAGGAAAATGGGTCATGTGATTAAAGATGTGGTCCTCTAAATTATTTGTCATAAGTGTTCTCGTTCCATGAACTTTATTGCACATTGTGCATGAAACTTGGACCTCAAGGCATAGGAGCAGAATTTAGCCATTTGGCCCATCGAGTCTGCTCCACCATTCCATCATGACTGATTTATTGTCCCTGTCAACCCCATTCCCCCAGCTTCTCCCCATATTATTTGACGCCCTGACTAATCAATAACTTATCAACCTTTATAAATATACCCAATGAGCTGCCTCCACGGCTGTCCATCGTATTGATGCAGTTAAATCTGATGAAGCTTGGTCCAAGTCAGTTACTTTTCTTCTCCCTGTTAGTGGAAAGCTGATTATATTTGCTGACTCATCTACACCCTACGATCCTTTTTGCCCTTGCTCACAAAGTGGCTGCAGAGCATTATTCCTAACAACCCACTTCAATTTCAGCGGAAGCCATCCTTCCCTTTCTATGCTCTTCCTCACCTTCCCTTGTGTTGATATTGTTCATTATGTGCCATTATCATACGATGCACGTGATCACGGTCTTTCCATGACTATGATTGTTCTTGACAAATTTTTCTACAGAAATGGCTTGCTATTGCTTTCTTCTGGACAGTGTCTTTCCAAGATGGGTGACCCCAGCCATTATCAGTACTCTTCAGAGATTGTCTATCAGGCATCAGTCGTCACATAACCAGGACTTGTGATCTGCACCAGCTGCTTGTGTGACCATCCACCACCTACTCCCATGGCTTCCTGTGACCCTGAATGGGGTGCTAAGTAGGTGCTACATCCTGCCCAAAGATGGTCTGCAGGCTAGCGGAGGAAAGGAGCATTTTACACTTCCTTTGGCAGAGACTTATCTCCACCCCGCCACCCAGATGTGTTGACATAGCATTGTCATTCAGCCCAGCCCTTACAGACAAGATGCACAAGTCCCACTGTTATGCTTACTAAATATTCATCTCTGGCTACCTTTACAACATCCTGCATGCTTAGAGCATCCTGAAATATCCGTCCCTTCCAGTTCTGGCCTCAAGCACATTCCTGATTTGAATTAATGTAACTCTGGCAATTTATATCATGAGCTGTCAAGTTCTAGGATTATGTACTCTTCAATGTCTGCCTGTTTCTGCTATTTGCTCCAACATCACTTTATGTAGATCTGCTCAATGTTTGATGGAGTTCCCTTGAATTTCCGAGGAATGTTTTCCTGTGTTACAGGTCACAGTTCATCTTCTCCGCCCCAGCAAAATAAGAACACAAGATACAAGGGAAGGGGTCTGAAGAATGCCCGATCTGTATGCTAGAGCACATGCAGGTAGGTAGCGCATCTGCCTCTCTTCTTTGTGGGTAATGAGACTGGGAGCTCATATCTGGTGACAGAATTAAAAATATATCATGCTGATTTCATTTCATCAATGTGTGAGCAATGAGAAGACTTACGCTGAGAGGGACTGTCAGAATTGTCTTTTGCCATATCTAATTCAAATCCCTTCCTTTCATCTTCCTCCCATACATACACCAACAGCTGTTGAATGACACTTTACATAATTACATTCCTTCTGAGGATGTCACATTAGTTGTTCTTCCTTGGGTTTGGTTAAGAGTTAAGTTATTCCTCTGCCACCCTCCAACATCATGACACCACCAATATCTCACCGCTGCCATCAGGAAGAAGGTACAGGAACCTCAGGACTTGCACCACCAGGTTCAAGAACATTACTACCCCTCAACCACCAGGCTCCTGAACCAAATGAGATAACTCCACTCAATCTCACCTGCCCCATCACTGAAATGGTCCCACAACCAATGGACTCACTTCAAAGATTCTTCATCTCATGTGCTTGATATTTATCACTTATTTATTTATATTATTGTTTCTTCATTTTGCATTGGTACGGTTTGTTGTCTTCAGCACTCTGGTTGATTGCCCTAGTTGGATGGGTTTTCACTGATGCTGATGTAGCTATTATTCTGTAGATTTGCTGAGCGTACCCATAAGAAAATTAATATGGTGACATGTATGTACTTTGAGAATAAGCATTACTTTGAAATTTGGACTTCAATGAGCCTGATGTCCACCCCTCCATTTTGATGAAAATATTCTACTAGTAACTCTGTTCCCTACTGGTAAAGAGTTGGTAATGCACTCAGTGGCTGTACACCTGCTCCTCAATGCAAATATCTAATCAGCCAATCATGTGGCAGCAACTCAATGCATAAAAGCATGCAGGCGTGGTCAAGGGGTTCAACTGCTATTCAGACCAAACATCAGAATGGGGAAGAAATGAGATCTAAGTGTTTCTGACCATGGAATGATGCTGTTGGTGCCTGGAGAGGTGGTTTGAGTGTTCCAGAAACCGTTGATGTCCTGGGATTTTCATGCATCACAGTCTCTAGAGTTTACAGGGAATGGCGTGGAGACTAAAGACATCCTGTGAGCAGTAGTTCTATGAGTGAAATGCCTTATTAATAAGAGAATGGCCAGACTGGTTCAAACTGACAGAAAGGTGACAGTAGCTCAAATAACCATGTGTTACAGCAGTGGTGTGAAGAAGAGCATCTCTGAATGTACAACAAGCCTAACCTTGAAGTGGATGAGCTACAGCAGCAGAGACCACACCAGGTTTCACTCCTGTGAACATCTTATTAGGTATACTCCTGTACCTAATAAAGTGGCCACTGAAAGTGTGATTCAATAGCTTGAAGAAGGAACTGCAATAATCATCCATTAGGTCAGTTCTGATTTCAGGTGTCTTTGAGCTCTGGGAATGATTAGCCATTAGCAGCCTACATGTTGTTCTTGCATTGGCAAACTTGTTCCACACATCTGCAGGATAGGATGAAGCTCTAAGCTGAAAGAAAGAACCACAATTGATCCGAGAGGCACTGGAACGGAAGTCCGGACTAACTGTGCTGCAGCTGAGATCCAACATCAGACATCCAGGCATTTTCAAACCAAACAGATAAAACAGACCCTTCAGTGGATCACACAGTATCCCAAAAAGGAAATCAGGCAATTTAGAAGAACAGAAAAATCCAATTACCATCAGGACTTTATTAAAGTTTTATTCAGCTATTTGAACTAGAGCTGCTCTTTAGTTCATTGATCCCTCTGCTTTAAATTATTTATCTCTGTGCATTAGTGAGGAAATTAGATAAGAAAGAAGTAAAGTGAAAAGAGACTCCTTTTTTTCAGTCATCATTAATTTATAAAATATACATATGAGAAACTGCCAGCCATTTATAGCCATTTCAATTATCCCAATTGTTTTTTTTCCCCCTGTAAAAGAATAGTTTCCCATTCCCAGACTGTGAATGGGATCATTCCTAACACAATCTTGTGCATGTGTTCTTGCTCAGATTTGCAGATTATTCAAGGAAACAAAATCTCCATTAGTTCAGAGACATTATATATGACAGATAAAAGGTTTTGCTTTGTGCTTGACTCAAAGCTGTTTTCTATAAATCTATGCACAATATTTTAGTCACTGCTCAAGTGCACCCTCAATTTTTTAAGCTAGTCCTGGGCAATTCACTTATTGTCAATGTTTCCCGGTGTGTACCCCCCTCGCACTTTCCAAGTGGTAAAGCCTGCTTTACTTGTATGTGAAATGATATCATCCTTTTTCAACTCTGTGCAGTTTTTCAATTTGGTGGCAGGGTGGAGATATGTCTCTACCAAAGGAAGAGTAAGGCACTCCTTCACTCTGTTAGCCTACAGGTCATCCTTGGGCAAGGTGTGGCACCTGATTAGCCCCCGGTCAGGGGCACGCGAAGCCATGGGAGACGGTCGTATGAACAGCAGGTGCATATCACAAGTACTGGTTATGTGACCACTGATGCCAGGCAGACAATCTCTGAAGTGTTGATAATGGCTGGGGTCACCTCTCTTGTAAAGACACTGCCCCGTAGATGGCAATGGCAAACCACTTCTGTTGAAAAATTTGCCAAGAACGATCATGGCTATGGAAAGACTATGATAGCCTATGTCGTACAACAGGTTTAAAAGCAGCCATTCTATATCAATATTAATAAAATGAGGGGTCTCTAAAGTTGCTGCCACATAATATATCACATTGACTGGAATTACTGAATAAGTGAACCAACAATTGTTGATTTGGTCATAATTCCCATAAATATGAAGGATTCTGGGAGTGTCCAATCCCAGGCTAACGTTCCCAGCACTGAAACTCTCTTTACTTCCAGCCAATCACACCAGGCCAGCTACATCATTTTGCGTGCCTGTCCCCAGGCTCCATAAACACACACTCTGTTTTGAGCTCTACAGTGGGAGGAGATTACCAATCAGTCAAAGAGAAAGAAACAAGAATGAGCTTCGTCGAAGAAGTGCATCATTCAGAATCAGAATCAGGTTTATTATCACTGGCATGTGTTGTGAAATTTAACTTAGCAGCAGCAGTTCAATGCAATAATGGGGAAGAAAGAAGACAAAATAAAATAATAATAATAAATAAGTAACTCAATTACAGTATGCATATATTGCATAGAGTAAAAATTGTATTAAAAATAATAAATATTAAAAAGAGAGTTAGTGTCTAAGGGTTCAATGTCCATTTAGGAATCGGATGGCAGAGGAGAAGAAGCTGTTCCTGAATCGCTGAGTGTGTGCCTTCAGGCTTCTGTACCTCCTACTTGATGGTAACAGTGAGAAAAGGGCATGCCCTGGGTGCTGGAGGTCCTTAATAATGGACAGTGCCTTTCTGAGGCACCACACCTTGAAGGTGTCCTGGGTACTTTGTAGGCTAGAACCCAAGATGGAGCTGACTAGATTTACGACCCTCTGCTGCTTCTTTTGGTCCTGTGCAGGAGCTAACCCCCCCCCCCCCCCAATACCACACAGTCAGAATGCTCTCCACAGTACATCTATAGAAGATTTTTCTTTTTATATCTTTTTATTAATTTTAAACAAACATAAGAGAAACATAGATACAGAGAGTTTGAGAATACATAATTAATAGTTTAAAGTATAAATACAAATAGATGATAATCCATATATAATAACCTCCCAAACTCATAGTGGTTACAAAAAAGGAGTAAATAAGAAAAAAAAAACTAACCCACATAGGCCATTGCATTATGTCAAATATACACAGCAGCATCAATAACTCCGTACCTCCATCCAAATAATTAAGGATAATAAAAGTAAGATTTAGGAAAAGTCAGTTTAGCTCATATGAAAATGTTGAATAAATGGTCTCCAAGTTTCTTCAAATTTAATTGAAGGGTCAAAAACAACACTTCTAATTTTTTCTAAACTCAAATACGAAATAGTTTGAGAAAACCACTGAAATATGGTTGGAGGATTAATTTCTTTCCAATTCAATAGGATAGATTTTCTAGCCATTAACGTAACAAATGCAATCATCCTCCAAGCTGAGGGGGATAAACAACTATTATTCACCATTGGTAAACCAAAAATTGCAGTAATAGGATGCAGTTGCAATTTGATATTCAGAACTTTTGAAATAATACCCAAAATATCTTTCCAATAATTTTGCAAGCAGGGGCAAGACCAAAACATGTGGGTCAATGAAGCGACTTCAGAATGACATCTGTCACAGGTTGGATTAACATAAGAATAAAATCGAGCAAGTTTATCCTTAGACATATGAGCCCTATGTACAACCTTAAATTGTATTAAGGCATGTTTAGCACAAATAGAAGAAGAATTGACTAATTGTAAAATTTTCTCCCACTGCTCAGTGGGTATAAGACAATGAAGTTCTTTTTCCCATTCCTTCTTAATTTTCCCTGATACTTCTGGCTGTATTTTCATGATCATATTATAAATGGTGGCTACTAAACCCTTCTGGCAAGGATTCAGAGCTAAATTTTTTTCCGTAATGTCCATTGGACATAATTTCGGAAAAGACTGTAACATGTTATTCAAGAAATTTCCAACTTGCAAGTATCTAAAAAAATGAGTTTTAGACAAATTATATTTATTAGATAGCTGTTCAAAGGACATAAAACTATTATCTAAAAATAGATCACGAAAACATGTTGTACCTTTAGTTTTCCATAATACAAAGGCGTGATCCATAAAAAAGAGGGCCAAAAAAGAAGTTAGATATAATAGGGCTTGATAAGATAAACTTATTCAAGTCAAAGAATTTACGAAATTGAAACCATATTCGTAATGTATGTTTAACTATAGGATTGGATATTTGTTTGTTTCAATTTAGGTAAAGCAAAAGGAAGCAAAGATCCTAAAATAGAAAACAATGAGAAGTCTTGTACAGATTTACATTCCAAATTTACCCATTGTGGGCAAGATACTATAATCGATTCTTGTGTCCAAAATATTAAATATCGAATATTAACTGCCCAATAGTAAAATCTCAGGTTTGGCAAAGCCAAACCACCCTCCTTCTTAGGCTTCTGTAAATTTTTTTTACTTAATCTAGGATTTTTATTCTTCCACACATACGAGGATATTTTGGAGTCAATAATATCAAAAAAAGATTTAAGAATAAAAATTGGTAATGCTTGGAATAAATATAAAAATTTGGGTAATACTATCATCTTAATAGCATTAATTCGACCAACGAGTGACAAAGATAATGGGGACCACCTGGTAACAAGTTGCTTGATTTGGTCAATTAAAGGTAAAAAATTAACTTTAAATAAATCCTTATGTTTCTTGGTAATTTTAATACCCAAATAAGTAAAATGATCTGTAACAAGTTTAAATGGTAAGTGTTTATAAATTGGAACTTGCATATTTAATGGAAATAATTCACTCTTATTAAAATTCAGTTTGTAACCAGAAAAGCTACTAAACTGAGTAAGCAAGGACGAAATAGCAGGAATAGATCTCTCAGGGTCAGATATGTATAGTAACAAATCATCAGCATATAACGATAACGTATAAGTCCCTTCCCCACGAGTAATACCAAAAATATTAGGTGATTCACAAATGGCAATTGCTAAAGGTTCCAAAACAATGTCAAATAATAAAGGACTTAAAGGACAGCCTTGCCTCGTACCACGGGATAACTGAAAAAAAGGAGATCTCTGATTATTGGTAAGAACCAAAGCCAAAGGTTTATAATATATTAATTTAATCCATGATATAAATTTTAAACTAAAATTAAAATTCTGCAACGTATTAAATAAATATGGCCATTCAACTCTATCGAACGCTTTTTCAGCATCTAAGGAAATAACACATTCTGGTATTTTAGATGGAGTATAAATTATATTAATTAATTTTCTGATGTTAAAAGATGAATAACGGTTTTTAATAAATCCGGTCTGATTTTCAGAAATAATTTGAGGTAATATATTCTAATCTAGTGGCCAAAATTTTGGTAAAAATCTTAGAATCCGTATTCAGCAAGGATATAGGCCAATAGGATGCACATTCAGTGGGGTCTTTATCTTTTTTAAGAATTAGATAAATGGAGGGATCATAAAAAGATTGTGGTAATTTGCCTACAGTTAACGCATCTTTAAAAATTTTACAAAGCCAAGGAGAGATTATAGAAAAAAAGGATTTAAAAAATTCTGCAGTATAACCATCCGGACAAGGGGCTTTACCTGAATTCATTGAAAAAATAGCCTCTTTTATTTCGGTTTCTGTAATAGGTGCATCTAGAAATACACTGTCTTCTGTTGTTAATTTCGGGATATTCAATTTTCTTAAAAATTCGTCCATTATGGAAGAATTCTCAACAAATTCTGATTGATATAAAGAATTATAAAAATCTTGAAAGGCTTTATTTATCTCTTTATGAACAATTGTCAAAATGCCATCGGGTTTACCAATCTTGGTGATTTGTCGTTTAACCGAAGCAATTTTCAATTGATTAGCCAATAATTTGCCAAATTTATCTCCATGTACATAAAACTGGGCTCTAGATTTAATTAACTGATTTTCAGTCAAAGAGGATAATAACAAACTATGTTCCATTTGAAGTTCAACTCTTTTTTTTATAAAGTTCTTTATTGGGGGTCACTGAATAAATCTTATCAATTTCTTTAATTTTATCGACCAATATTAATAATTCAGAATTAGTTCGTTTCCTAACTCCAGGAGAATATGAAATAATCTGTCCATGAATAAATGCTTTAAAAGTGTCCCATAATGTTCCAGTAGAGATCTCTTCTGCAGAATTTGTTGAAAAAAAGCAAATCAATTTGTTGTTTAATAAAGTTAAGTAAGTCTGATTCCTGCAGTAAAATAGAGTTGAACCTCCAAGATTTATCATTAGAAGATGAATCCATTGTCTTAATAGATCAAAACTGAGGCTGTTCTTTATTTGGAACTTTGAGAAAATGATTGAAACTCTTGAGGGTCAGTATGTGGCAATTCACACTGGATGTCCCTTGGACTTGGGCTGCTTCTTGTTTAAGTTTTTTAAATCAAGGAAGATGGGGTTAGTGCAGGGAAGTGGCACTGAAGTAAGAGACCATCTCTGGACTTAGTCAATGGTAGAGTGAAATAGGATTGATGAACGGAATGCTTCTATTGCTTACATTCTTAAGAATGAGAAGGTTAAGAGCCCTGCAGGACAGAAAACTGGAAGCGGAGTGTTGGACTGGTGCTCAGATGGAGTCAAGAAGATTAGAAAAACTCCACCAAGAATCTGAGTTTTGAGTAAAAGTTAGAGAAATCACATCACAACGATTGTGACTTTTATTTACATTGTGACCTTAGCTCAACTAGACATCTTCACCTGATTCACAGAAGTGCCATCAAACAAAGAAATACTGAGAAAGACGACTTAAAGTTGGGACAAGAAGATAAAGTTTGAGGAGCTCCTTAAGAAAGCGAGCTAATGTGGTAGAGTGGTTTTGGGAAGGAATTCCAGGAGTAGGCTCTGAAACATTGCCTCCACGGTAGAGCAAATTTGTGGAATACAGAAGATGTCAGAATTGATGGAAGAGTGTAGCATTGGCCAATATTACTGAGATTACAGAAGAGGAGACCATAGAAAGATCTGGATATGAGGAAGAAAGCTTTTGTACTATTACTTAACAGGGGGTCAATACAGGTTAGTATGTTGTTCCAAATTGGATTCCGTATCATTGTGCACAATGTTTTAAGAGCCTTGACTAACAAGGATTTTGGGCACCTAGAAAGACACCAGAGGAAATCAGGGACAGTGCCATCAGTAGGGACAGAAACAATGTGCTAATGTGAGTCAAAGTGATAATCGACACTCTGCCAATGCAAACAAAAACTAATCTTCATAAATTCTACTTGATGTTTTAATAAGTACAAAATTTGGACAAACAAAACAAATACTTCTTTCTTTCTAAATCTTTTTATTAATATTAGTAATATGGACAGAATACAGATGATATATTGATAAAGAAATTACCAACATACACATTCCATTACATATGAAAAAAAACATACATAATAGTTACAATATAAATGAGTTTACCAAGACATAAGCCATAAGATATATGTATGGACATAGTAAATCTAAATATTTCATAATGTATAATATAAAAAAAAACAGAAAAAAGAAAGAAAAAAAAACAAAAAAAATTGATATAATGCAAAACTAACTAATCTAATCTAATAACTATAACTAATAAGTAATATAAAAGAAAGAAAAACAAACAAAAGAGAAGGAGAAAAAAAAAGTGGGCTGTTTATAATATCTCACAAAAATAAGTATTCATCAATTCATCTATATTGTTGAATTGGAAAGAAATTGATCCTCCCACTGTATTTAATTGGTTCTCTCAAACTATGTTATGTTTAAATTTAGAAAAAATTAGAAGTGGTACTTTTGAGACTTCTATTAAATTTGAAAAGTTATGGAGACCATTTATTCAACATTTTCATATGATGTAATATGACCCTGTGCCAAGTACATTTGATTTCCTAGCTTTTAGCTTATGTATTTTGAGAGGACCGGAAGCGACGGCATTGATGAATACAAAACAAATACTGACGATACTGGAATACTCTGCAAGTTAGCATTTATGAAACAACAAAAAGGTTCTGACCTTTTGCTAGCATTTGAACTAATGGATTATTCAGAGAAAATACTGCTGCAATTTAGAAACAATCACCACCCTATAAGTTCTTTGAACTTCAGTTATTTAGTTACTAATGAAACTCCTGAGTGAGGCATCATTGGCCAGATTTCTAGCGGTGCACTTATTCTGAACAGCTCTCCTTGGTTGTCAGACGTTTAACCACATCCCAATGGATCTACATGGGAAGCGTAACGATCAAGGAAGAGTGGTGAGTGCAGTTTGAAGTTAACTGAAGCTTCAGTTTATCTTTCCATGTTTGAACATCATTACAAAAGAATGCATGAAGATGTGAAAGACAGGCCCTACAGTTCATCAAGGAGACATTACAAGGTTCGAAGTGATGGGAAACAATGTTGAATTGACTGGACAGGTTACGTAATGAACAATATTGAAATCTGTCAATAATGTCATTTGGGAAAGTTACAAAAGCAAGTCATCAGAAGATTATTATGCTTTATTTTTCCAGCCCCAAATCTCTCTCTTTGAATCTTAGAATCTTTGAGTGTTTCTGCCACGCATGCTTTTATTGATCATACATATATAACCATATAACCATATAACAATCACAGCATGGAAACAGGCCATCTCGGCCCTCCTAGTCCGTGCCGAACTCTTAATCTCACCTAGTCCCACCTGCCCGCACTCAGCCCATAACCCTCCACTCCTTTCCTGTCCATATACCTATCCAATTTTACCTTAAATGACACAACTGAACTGGCCTCTACTACTTCTACAGGAAGCTCATTCCACACAGCTATCACTCTCTGAGTAAAGAAATACCCCCTCGTGTTTCCCTTAAACTTCTGCCCCCTAACTCTCAAATCATGTCCTCTCGTTTGAATCTCCCCTACTCTCAATGGAAACAGCCTATTCACGTCAACTCCATCTATCCCTCTCAAAATTTTAAATACCTCGATCAAATCCCCCCTCAACCTTCTATGCTCCAATGAATAGAGACCTAACTTGTTCAACCTTTCTCTGTAACTTAAGTGCTGAAACCTAGGTAACATCCTAGTAAATCATCTCTGCACTCTCTCTAATTTATTGATATCTTTCCTATAATTCAGTGACCAGAACTGTACACAATATTCCAAATTTGGCCTTACCAAAGCCTTGTACAATTTTAACATTACATCCCAATATATATATGTATATATATATATATATATATATATATATATATATATATATATATATATTAAAAAATAGGTAAAATCTTTTTGAATCACTGGGCACCTTCTAAAAACCTGTACATTAGTAACAGTGACTGAACTATATTGTCAAAACGGATATCAACACAGATCAGCTTTTCAGCCCGGTTCCCTTCATAAATCAGCAGATGACAATCCTTGCAGGCAGTGTAGGTGTGTGCAACACACTGAAATGTAACACTACAATAAGATTAGTACTGATTCTGCTCCAGATGTTGAACAGCGAGTGCAACATTCTATGATTGTTCATAAACGCATGAACTTCCAGTCTTGATTTACGCTTCTGACAGTCTTGCAACAAGGAGAAGCGGCAGAATTTATTAAGTCTTACCTCTGTAACCCCTGTCAGCCAAGGTACTTTTAGATGAGCGCATGGGAAAGAGGACTCACATAGAATCTTGCTCAGGAAATAAATCAGAGGCTTTATGGGGGTCTGAGCTGCTGAAAGGTAATGTGAAATTGTATATCCTTTGGACTGCTCCCCTTTTGCAATCGAAAAAGCTGTAACCCCCATGAGGATGTTAACAGATTTCAGTACTTCTAAAGTACCTGTAATTTATTTATGTTTTATTTATAAATACAGTGCAGAATTAGCTGCGCTGTATCAAGCTGCACCACCCGCAACCCAGCGGTCTAACTCTAGTCTACTCATGGGACAGTTTACAGGCAGGTCAGGCAGCATCTATAGAGATGAATAAACAGTCAACATTTTGATCCAAGACCCTTCTTCAGGACTGAGAACGGAAGGGAAAGTCGCCAAAATAAAAAGATGGGGAGGGTGGGGAAGGAGGCTAGCTGGAAGGTGATGGGTGAAGCCAGGTGTGTGGGATTGATCAAGGACTGGAGAAGAAGGAATCTGATAAGAGAAGAGGGTAGACAATAGGAGAATGAAGAGGTGGAGGGGACCCAGAGGGAAGTGATAGGTAGATGAGAAGAGGTAGAAGGTGAGAAGTGAGGATTAGAAGAAGGAGGAGGGTGAGAGGCTACCCAAATTCAGTTTGAACTTTGTTCTCCCTGGGTTTCTTGACTGTGAGCTTTCTCTCTGCCTCTTCCTCCTGCTGATCCTGCCCCTTCTCACTTACCACAGGCTCTCCCTCTCCCTCTCTCTCTCCTCAAGCCTGATGAAGGATCTCAGCCGGAAACATCGGCTGTTTATTCTCCTCCATTGATGGAGACTGACCTATCGAGGTCCTCCAGAGTTTGTGTAGGTTTCTCTCCTCACCTGTGTGCTTCATAACTGGAAGCTTGGTTACCTGGTCACTCAGATAATGGAAACGTTATTTCAACTCTGAGTCTAATTCTATCGCAGTTTAGGGGTAGAATTTTCTCTACTGTTTGCATGCCGTTCAATGGCATGAGTTAACTATCAATGCACAACAATTGTTAACCTGTAGACACTCTTTTGCTTAATTGCAGATAGCATAATGCTCTACCACACAGTGAAATCATTATGTTTGCCAGGAGATAAGACATTGTCCAGTTTGATTTGTTACACGTGATACATTCTAATTGCACATCTTTGAATAGAATCACTTTCAGCCATGCTAAACTTCCATGTTGATTTACAGTAGCTGCAAAGGGATGTGCACGTAACTAGTGACCGGCAGTATGGGATAGTCTCCAATCCCTGCACACATGCGTGCCCACTCTGCCAGCAAGGACCCTCTTGTGTGAGAGAATGAAATGTGCTGTTCCATCTTCGGAAGGAGAGCAACACTGAACAATGAACAGAGTGAAGTATCTCCATCCCTGGCCTGGAAAAATATCAAGCACCTGTACTCTTTACCACGGCTATCTTGATGGCTACTGTCGGTGCAGTGCCTTCCCTACCCTGGTTGCAGATATGGCAGCTGCAAGGGAAACTTCCAGTAAGCTTGCCCTTCACAAGGCACAAGAACCTTCTCAAACGAGACCCGAGAAGGTGAATCCCATATTTCCCTAGATGTGCCCCCTGCTGAGACCCCACTTCCAACTTCGCTTCATCCTTCCTGCTGCTTGTTTTGCTCTGAATGAATGAATTGACTTTATTTCTTACATCCTTCACATACATGAGGAGTAAAAATCTTTACTTGCGTCTCCATCTAAATGTCCAATGTGCAATCATAGTAATTTATAATAAATAGAACGGTCAATGTAACATAGAGTACACTCAGATCAGCATGAGTTCATCAGTCTGATGGCCTGGTGGAAGAAGTTGTCCTGGAGCCTGTTGGTCCTAGCTTTTATGCTGCAGTACCGTTTCCCAGATGGTAGAAGCTGGAATAGATTGTGGTTGGGGTGACTCAGGTCCTCAATGATACTCCGAGTCCTTTTTACATGCCTGTCCTTGTAAATTTCCTGAATCATGGGAAGTTCACAACTACAGTTGTGCTGGACTGTCTGCACCACTCTCTGCAGTCCTGTGATTGAGGGAAGTACAGTTCCCATACCAGGCAGTGATACAGCCAGTCAGGATGCTCTCAATTGTGCCCCTGTAGGAAGTCCCTAGGATTTGGGGGCCCATCCCAAACTTCCTCAATCGTCTGAGATGAAAGAGGCGCTGTTGTGCCTTTTTCACCACACAGCTGGTGTGTACAGCTGTGTACAGCTCATGGTTAAGCTGTGTTCTCAGTAGCACATCCAGCTCTGGCAACAAGATGGTCTTCTACATGTGTTACCCCACTCTATCCATCTTTGTATATTTACCTTAGAACCACTAATCCGTCATTGAATTGTAACAAGCACCAAAAGAAATGTTACCTGAATTATCTCTTTAAATAACCCGTGTTCAGCCAAGAAAAGTTAAGAGAGGGAATTGGTCGAAGAAGTTATCTTCAAATGAGAACAGTGGTGTCAAATCAGTACTGCCCAGTGACTGACACGTTGGATCATCTGCATACAGTTAGGATGCGTCCAGGCTGATTTTCAGAAGCACCTAAGTCAGATGACATTTTGATCCCCAGTTGCCACCAATTACGTCCAACAACTGCACCACTCATCCCAACTTGATTCCCATTGTGCCCATCTCCTTTTCCTTGCCATCATCCCCAACCCGTTAAACCACCAAGTCAGCTAGCTTTGAGCTGGCCTCCTATAGTAATTGGAGTGTGTATACCACATGGGTTAAGCCTCCATTCTGTACAGAGAAGACTGATCCGGCACCTTCTTTGGCGCTTGGAAATCAGGTCCAATAAACTGCCTTCTATCCAGCTAAGCACACATCTAATTGTCTACTTGTTAATTGTACAGATTTTCCAAATTGTTTTCATCCACCTTAAATCCTTCCATGCTCTATTCTCCAACAATGGAATGACAGGCAAGCAATTCATAGATTTCTGCCACTGTTATGCCTAGTACTATTGAACTAAAGAGGATGAGACCTTTACAAACTAAGTCGCCCTTTGATTCTGTCTTCAAACACCTCCTGTAGTAGATCAGGTGCTTGGGGAAATGCTGGAGGGAGCTCATGGTTTATGCATCAGTAATGCAGTGTCTGAGCACAAATACTCCACACTACAAAGCTGCCACAATAAGGTTTTCATTTTAAAACTAACTGGACACAAAAGCAGAATGTGGGCACCATGCCAGACAAGAATGTTTACAAATCTTTTCTACATCTCTTGTCTGTAATCTAAGCATATTTATCCCATTCCATTCTCTTATTCCCTGGTGGGATTATTCTACTACTGGACTAGGCTAATTCTGAATCACGGCCTGTTTTAATTTATTTGTTCATGGGATGTAAATATAAAAAAACCAGTTCAGTATTTATTATCCATCACTGTTTCACCCCAGAATGAATGGTTTATTGGCCATTTCAGAGTAAACTACATTGGTTGGTCTGAACTTTACATAAGGGCAGAGAATTCCTTCCATAAAAGGACATTAATAAAACAGGCTTTCATTGTTCAATTACAAATTGTGTTGATTTTTGTTTAAATATAATTCTGTGATATTTTAATTTAATTTCACATGTTGGTTAATTTATTTTAAAAGTACTTAAGTTCCACGTCAGCAAGTTCAGGAACAGTTATTACCGTACAACCATCAGCCCCTTGAACCGATGTGGATAACTTCACCCACTACAACATTTTGTTTTCAAGTTCTCTGCAATTTATGTTTTCGGTATTATTTATTTATTTATCTGCACGATTTGTCTTCTTTTGCACATTGGTTGTTTGTCAGCTTCTGCTAATGTACAGTTTTTAATCAATTCTATTGTATGCCTGCAAGAAAATGAATCTCGAGGTAGTTCATGGCAATATAAACAGTACTCACTTTGATAATAAATTTACATTGAATTTTGAATCATCAGGAAACATCCAAGAGCATTCCAGCTCCTGTGAATAAATTGTGAGCACAAAGTAGCTGTCCATTGTGGATTAGAAATGTTTTGCAGGAATATAATGGAATCAGTCTGTTGCGACACGAGCAGTAAATGGACAAATAAAGAAAAAGATTCACAGAGTATCATATTTGAGTATTTTAATGTACTGTACACTACTTATTAAAAAGTTTGAGATGAGAGTGTTAGCCAGAGTGTAGGCTTTTTTTTGCATAGCTGAGAGTGAATAATCCTGTGATGACCTCAGGAGAAATGATTATTCAGTATCGCGAGTCAATCAGCTCGACTGTAGTGAATTGCCATGGGTGCTAGTCGGTGGAAGTGCAACAGCCAGAAAAAAATACTCTTAATAATTCTAGAGTATTGATAGGTTCAGCAAGTGCAACTTAACTACAGGGAGTAAAAACCAAGAAGATGAAGAAAAATTCCATCGAGACTATGGATAAAATAATAGAACTTAGAATCGATGTTCCATAGAAGAAGGCTATTTACCATCAAATCCATTCCAGTATTCTGTTGAACATTCTATTTGGTCCCATTTCCCTGCTCTCTCCCTGAGGCATCAAAATGTTATGCCTATTCGGTTTCTCTTTCAAATCATTGATTGCATCCATTTCCACCAACCTCAGAAGCAGCAAATTCCAGGTCCCTGCACTGTGAAAAAACGTCCTTCCTCACATCCCCTCTATCTCTTGCATAGACCCTTAGAACTGGTGGCTCCTCGTCCTTCTATCATTAAATAATGAAAGCATTGTCTCTTTGTCCTCCTCTTCTAAATCTATCATAATCCTGACTCTTCTGCCAGCTTCCTCACCAGATTCTTCATTACTGTGAGAACAATCCCCACCTTCCAGCTAAAATCCCTCATTTCTCAATAGGGTTCAACAGGTATATTTAATGTCAGTGACATGTATACAACATACATCCTGAAATTCTTCTTCTTCGCAAACATCCACGAAAACAGAGGAGTGTCCCAAAGAATGAATGACAGTTAAATGTTAAAACCCTAAAGACCTCCCCAGCTCCCCCCTCCCACGCGTAAGCAGCAGCAAAGCAATGACCACCACCCCACCCCAGCAAAAATGCAATGTCCTTGCAGGTGATACGTTAATTTTTGTGCAAGGGAGTGGATGGGGATTTGGAGCCTCATATCCTCATTGGTGTTTTTCTGTTTGGGGTTTCTTTTTGTTCTTTTGTGCACCAGAGACGGTGTTGGGGGTTTGATGTTATTTTTGCTCCTTATGGGCGATAGGTTAGTTTTTCTGCCAGGGAGGGGGTCAGGGGTTTGAAGTTCTAGCTGCTGCTTTCAGGTGAGCAATCTGTTAGCTTTTGTGCGAGGGAAGTGTTGGGGGGGGGGGGTTAGGGGTTTCTTTTCCTTTTTCATGTGGGGGGTTGATGCCTTTTCTTTCAATGACTTTCATGGCTTTCCTGTATTTTATGGCTATCTGGAAAAGACGAATCTCAGAGTAGTATTTTGAGTACATACTTTGATAACAAAATTAACCTGCTGAACCTTTTTTTAAATCTTTTGCTTTGGCAGTTCAAGTTGATGGACCTGCTAATCAGAAACAAAATACCAAGTCTGAAATAAAAATAGAACTGTTAAAAATATTTAGCAGTTCAGGAAGCAACTGTGGGAAAGAAATAATGATAACACTTCAGGTTGATGAATCAATGTTTGGACAATATTCAGTCATATCATATTTGATCAAATTCTTTCTTGAACTTGGTCAGCACAACATTGTGGGCTGAAGGGCTGAAGGGCTGTAATGTGCTGTAGATTTCTATGGTTCTATGAACATTTTCAGTTACTAAATCTGCCCTCTATATGTAAAACTGATTTCCTCCAGCATTTGGGGTGTTTTCCATTCCTGTCTCCCTTTCCCATTTCATCTCCTTACCTGCCCATCACCTCCCTCTGATTCTCCACCTCCTTCCCATTTTTCCATGGTCTTCTGTCCTCTCCTATCAGAATCCCCCTTCTCCAGCCCTTTCTTTCACCAATCTACTTCTCCCCTGCCCCTCTCCTGGTTTCACCAATCACCTGCCACCTTGTACTTCTCCCTCTCCTTCCCTCACCTTCTTATCCTGCCTTCTCCCCTTCCTTTCCTGTCCTGATGAAGGCTCCCAGCCCAAAATGTCAACTGTTTACTCTTTTCCATAGATGCTGCCTGGCCTGCTGAGTTCTTTGTGCGTGTTGCTAAAAATATCAGTATGAAGACATTTTTTTTTAAATCTGTAGCAACTTCCCACTAACTAATTTATCTGAAAGATATACTGTGAGTGAAGGATAGCTACAAACAGATTATGAGCATAAATTGAATCTCTATCATTGGCAGCATTATAGTCACCAGGTTTAATTGAGAATGGCATTCCCCAATCATCTGTGTATGGTCTCTATATGTGGTCTTTTAAAAAATTAGATTATTCAGCTCCCTGGGTAACTCTACTCGTATTGCAGCCACATCCATGCATTATCATGAGATTTCGTATTACTTAGATCATTCTGAAGGCTGTAGGAAAGCACTTGAAATCATTTATAATGTTGTAAGAGATGCTTGTGTGCATCAGTAACTGAAAAGCAAAGAAACTGAAGCTAAAGAACAAGCACCACAAGGGGCTCTATGAGCTCACCTTTGCTCTCTCACGGAGAAACAATATTAACCCCGAGGCTGCAGAACGTTAAATTCTTTACTTTTTTTTTGTCTTACTTGGCAAGCCATTCTATCTTTTAAGACTTCTGGTCATATTGATCACGATGGAGAATGCTTCCATGGCAATTAATCATTTATTGATGTATCGGAGTGCTTTTTGAATCATCCCACACCACATGCAAATATCTGCACAGACCCTTAAAGGATTGGGGGCAGGGCTGCAGGTTTGTTTAGTTCGGTCTCTGGATAATAAAGGAAGCCTTAACATCAAGGTCTTTCACTCCAAGGCTGTAAATTCCTTACACTGTCCTTGGTAAGATAAGGTTGTTTGGATATGAAATACTGCATGTAGATTGAGAAATTAAGGATACTGCCGAGCATAAAAGAGTTGAAAGCTGACTAAATAAAACCACCCCTGTACTCTATTCATCCTCCCTTCAATGTGCTCACAAGTTCTGTCATTTACTGGACTTCACCACCAAGCTTAATGCTCCTTTGAAGCACAATATCCAAACGAGTTTTGTGTACTGGAAGTTTGAACTGCATCTGGTTTTAAGATCATCTGTTATCAAATATTCCTGCAGTGAATTCCAAAAATGATTGTGCTCTAACAAACTGGTTTGTGCAGTTTATCAAAGATGAAAAAAGCTAAATTATGGTAAATACCAGGTGAGGAGAACTTTATGTAAATGCTTTCATATTTTGGCATTGTGTCATTCATAAAGATGTCAACAAACTAATATAAGGTACGAAAGCTCACACTGCCTGAGGCACAATTCCCATCCAAGAGCTGAGAGGATGCATCGAATTACCCAATGACACTGCCGGAGATTTTTAAACTACCAATGAATATTGCTAACATGGTAAACTCCGACTTTTCTTAGTAGTTAATGGTTCCACATCACAGTCAGACTCCTTGATAATCTGTGGGTACCGTTGGCCCACAGACTCTGTGGCCGAGGCGGCTAAGACCCCTCATATTGGACAGATTGCGTTTGCTCATTTCGGTCTGGAAGTGTATCTGTCGCTATATTAGATAAAAACAAAGAAAATAATTGCATCCTTTCCTCAAATTGGAAACTGATGTTTAGCCATTTGCAAGCACCAGGAAATGGGACTGATGCCTCTGCAGGGCCTCTCTGCCTTTAGGGCAGCCTGCAACGCCAAGTCAAGATGTTAATATTCAGTAACTGTGAAGCCTCTTTTGAATGAATTTGAACTCCACGTTTTCAATTAGCATTTTTCTTGTTCCGTTCACCAGCTTTGCCTGCTTCTGGCTACTGCCACTCCGAGCAATCTCTCCTACTCCGCCGCTCAGCTCTACACACATGATTCCCAGCTTTAGACAAGAACCCCTCTCACAGGAGGACCCTTTGACTCTCACAAGATCACTTTGATACTACTTACTTTCCTTTTTATCAACCGGCATCTTTGCAGTTTACTGACCCCTTTGAACTGTAACCCAAGGTCGAATCAGCAAAGGGTTTATTATCACCGGCATATATCGTGGAATTTGTTAACTTAGCAGCAGCAGTTCGATGCAATACATAATATAGAAGAGCAAGAATAAATAATAAATAAGTAAATACATACATAAATTAGAATATACATATATTGAACAGATTAAAAATTGTGCAAAAACAGAAATAATATATATTTTAAAAGTGAGGTAGCGTTCATGGGTTCAATGTCTGTTTAGGAATCGGATGGCAGAGGGGAAGAAGCTATTCCTGAATCACTGAGTGTGTGCCTTCAGGCTTCTGTACTTCCTACCTGATGGTAACAGTGAGAAAATGGCATGCACTGGGTGCTGGGGGTCCTTAATAATGGACGCTGCCTTTCTGAGACACCACACCTTGAAGGTGTCCTGGGTACTTTGTAGGCTAGAACCCAAGATGGAGCTGACTAGATTTACAACCCTCTGCAGCTTCTTTTGGACCTGGCCAGTAGCAACCCCCCCCCCCCCCCCCACCACCCCATACCAGGCAGTGATGCAGCCTGTCAGAATGTTCTCCATGGTACATCTATAGAAGTTTTTTGAGTGTTTTTGTTGACATACCAAATCTCTTTAAGCTCCTCATGAAGTATATTTGCTGTCTTGCCTTCTTTATAGCTGCATTGATTAGGCAAATACATCATTTAGACACAGATGCCTCAACCAATACCTCAAAATTTCAGGGCCTCAGCCACAATCTAAACAGACCACCAATTCGACAAGAATTAACATTAAAATAACCAATTGGACTAAAAAAAAGTCTTACCTCTTCACCCCAAAATTGATTACCTGAAGCACAGTGAAATGTTTCTGACACGCGAAGCACTATACGATTGTAAAGACTCCTGTTTTCTCTAGAAATAATTGCAAGATTTAGATGCTCCACCTTAACAAGCCATTTGCAGCGTTCTGTGGAGAAACAATAAGGCTGGAAATTCAAGCAAACTGTCTTTTTGCGATTTTGAAGAGAGAAATCAACCTAAGTTTCTTCAGCCACAACTCGGACATTTGGATAACAGTCAGGAAAGAATTCCATGTGGATGTAAGCATTTGATTTCCTTGAAACTGATCGGAATTGATCTGTACAATGTGGAGAACAGATTTTGTTTGCTTCAATTATACTAAATACAACAAAACTACTTCCCTTGCCATCATAGTGAAGAAAATAACTTGAGACACCTGGTAATGAAAACCTTGTGGTTTTTATCACCAACTAAACCCCTTCCATCTCCTGCATATACTGCAGGTGCTTTGGCATCCTGCCTCACTGAAATCTACTCCATTGCTCAGTGCCCACGTTACGCACCAACCTCTCATTCAGCACCTTTGCTGAAAGTCGACCTTGGCAAGCACTTAAAGTTCCCTGACTTCCTCACATCTTCATCACTGAGGCCCGACATGATCATTCTGTCAGAAACCTCCAAGCAGGTGGTCGTGGCAGAACTGACAGTGCCTTGGGAAGACCGGATTGAGGAGGTGTTTGAGTGTAAGAAAGCCAAGTACCAAGAGCTGGTGGAGCGGTGCCAGAGACGGGTGGAGGGCACGATGTGAGTCTACAGAGGCAGGGTGATGAGGTTTTGCCCGCTGCTCGCTGTGCAGAACCAGCTCTCTCCTTGCATTGAGGGGCTGCAAAGAAAAGAGCCATCAGGACCTGTGGAGAAGCTGCTGAGTGAGCCTCCAGATGGCTGTGGATCACGAGGTGAGACCCGTGTTCAAAAGTAAAATTTATTAGAGTACGTACATGTCACCACGTACAACCCTGACATTCTTTTTCCATGGGCATACTTAGCAAATCTATAGAACTGTAACTGTAAACATCAGGAACTATAAACTAAATGAACTGTGCAAATACAGATATAAATAAATAACAAGCATGAAATAATGAGAGAAGAGTCCTGAAATGAGTCCAGTTATCCCCTTTTGTTCAAGAGCCTGATGGTTGAGGGGTAGTAACTGTTCTTGAACCTGGTGGTGCGAGCCCTGAGGCTCTTGTATCTTCTACCTGATGGCAGCAGCATGAAAGAGCGTGGCCTGGGTGGTGAGGATCTTTGATGGATGCTGCTTTTCTACAGCAATGTTTCATGTAGCAAGCTCAATGGTTGGGAGAGTTTTTCTCAAGATGTACTGGGCTAAATCCATTATCCTTTGTAGGATTTTCCATTCAAAGGCATTGGTGTTCCCATACCAGGCCATAATGCAGCCAGTCAGCACACTTTCCACTACACATCTTAGAAGTTTGCCAAAGTTTTCAATGACATGTGACTCCTCCGCTGACTCCTGAGGAAGTAGAGGCGCTGGTGTGCTTTTTTTGCAATTACATTTATATGATGGTCCTCTGAGATAATGACAGTCAGGAATTTAAAGTTACTGACCCTCTCCACTCTGATTCTCCAATGATTACTAGCTCATGGGCCTCTGGTTTCCCTTTCCTGAAGTCAACAATCAGTCCCTTTGTCTTATTGACATTGAGTGAGAGGTTGTTGTTATTACACCACTCAGCCGAGTTTTCAATCTCCCTCCTGTATGCTGATTCATTACCATCTATGATATGGTCCACAATAGTGGTGTCATCAGCAAAATTGTATATGGCGTTGGAGTTGGACTTTTTGCCAATTTGAACTGACGGGGTCTACAAGTGAGGAAATCCAGGACCCAATTGCACAAGGGGGACTGAGGCCCAGGTCTTGGAGTTTACTGATTAGCTTTGAGAGGCTGTGTTTAAATGCCGAGCTGTGATCTATAAAGAGCATCCTGATGTTTCCAGCTTTGCTGTCCAGATGTTCCAGGGTTGTGTGAAGAGCCAACCAGATGGCATCTGGTGTAGACCTGTTGCTACAGTAAGCGAATTGGAGTGGGTCCAAGTCACCACTCAGACAGGAGCTGATGTGTTTCAACACCAGCCACTCAAAACGCTTCATCACGTGGATGTAGGTGCCTCTGGGGGATAGTCACTTAGACAGGTTACCAGGCTCTTCTTGGGCACCGGTACAATTGAAGCAGGTGGGTACCACACACTGCCGGAGCAAGAGTTTGAAGATATCCATGAATACACCAGCCAGTTGGTCAGCACAGGTCTTCAGTACTCAGCCAGGTAGTCCGTCTGGACTGGATGCTTTCCCTGCATTCACTCTCTTGAAGGCAGCCTGCACGTCATTTTCAGATACCGAGACCAAAGGATCATCAGGAGACATGGTGGTACGCAATGGTTCCTCCCTGTTCTTGTGTCAAGGCAAGCACAGAAGGCATTGAGCTCATCCGGAAGTGAAGCTCTCCTGTCTCCGATGTTGCAAGATATAACTTAGTAGGAGATTATGGCATTCAAACCCCGCCACAGCTGCTGAGCATCCCTCGTTGAGTCCAGTCTAGTCTAAACTTTACCTGAGGGATGGCTTTCGGGAGATCATACCTACACCTCTTGTAGTATTCTTGAATGCCTTTGATCAGGCTCTCAACTGGTTCCAAATTTCATGGTTAATCTAGGGCTTCTGATTGGGGAAAACTCTGAACAATGTTGTGGGGACACACTCATCCGCAGTTGTTTTAATGAAGTCTGTAACGACCCTGGTGTAGTCGTTCAGGTCCTCAGATGAGTTCTTCGATATGGCCCAGTCCATTGATTCAAGTTCCTCCGCCTCCTGCAACCACCCTTAGTTGTCTTGATCACTGGAGGCTTGCTCTTTAGGCGCTGTCTGTACGCAGGTGGTAAGAATACAGCCAATTGATCTGACTTGCTGAAATGTGGCTCGGTAAAGAATGATAGGCATTTCTTATCGTAGTGTAGCAGTGGTCTAGTTGGTTGGGACCTCTGGTGCAACAGGTTACGTGCTAGTGATAACCGGGCAGGGTTTTTCTCAAACAGGCCTGGTTAAAGTCACCGACTCTCATTTGAAATGTGTTGGGATGGGCCATTCTTGGTTACAGACGATATTGTACACTTTTGCGAGTGCTTTCTTATAATCGGCAACTTGGTGGTATGTCAATTATGGTCAGGATCACAGACAAGAACTCCCGAGGCAGTCAGAATTTAATCATTAGTTGTTATAAGTCAGGGGAACAAGAAGCTGACATAACCCCAACATCCATGCACCAATGAGAAATGACTAAAAACCACAGGCTGCCTCCTCTTTTCTTACCAGAATTCGAGGTTCAATCCATTCTGACAACTGTGAAACGTTCTGGTCAGATAGCTGGGTCTGACGTGTTTACTGTTAACCGAGTCTCAATGTAACGAACAACTGAGATCTGCCTCTGATACAGCAGCCTTGCCCTGAGATGATCAATCTTACTTTAGAATGACTGTACACTCACCAACAAGATGCTCGGAAGAGGAAGCCTCATCTCCCTGCGCTTCAGCCTGCTTTGAATCCCGCCTCTCCTGCCACGTTTTCAGCCGTGGCAAACAAGAGGTGTGCTGGGACACATGGCAGGGCCTGGTCAAACCTGGCTGGGTCGCGTGGGCGAGGTTGCCTTACGTTGAAAGACCTGAAACGCCTAATAACCCCAGTCCCCTAGGATGCAACATCAGTGAGAGACTTGTCAACGCTCTTCATCCTGATGCAAGTAACGTTGACGATTCCTTTCGTCTGTCAGAACCCGCTTGTCCCGCTGAGTTCCTCCAGCAGGACGCTTGTTGATCCAGATTCCAGCATCGGCACCCTCTTGTGTCTCAGCTCCTCACGCTTAATGTATGCTTTATTTCGGCATGCCCCGCTGACACTCCCACTTCCCAGTCCTTCCTTCCCCCTTCATGCCTTACCTATGCTTGCGGACTTGTATGGCAAATCTAGCAAATGGAGAGTTCTGAGCAACACACACACACACACACACAAAAACTCATCAGAGCAGGCAGCATCTATGCTGGGGTTCCCAACCTGGATCCACAGACCCCTTGCTTAACGGTATCGGTCCATGGCATGAAAAAGCTTGGGAACCCCTTATCTGTGGAGAGGAATAAACAAGTCGACATTTTAAGCTGAGTGGCTTGTGAATAGTGATTCAACCCACCCCCTCTGCTACCAACTCTGCCCCCTAAACTGCCTTCCCCTGCATCCCCTCACAACAGCCTCTTTCAATCACAGCTTTACAATGCATGGGACTCCAATCTCTGACCCTCCCTCAGTTTCCTCTTTGCTCTTGATGACTATCTACAGTGTTCTGTGTCTACAAATATTTTCCCTGAATGCCTGCCTTTCACATTCTTCCATCGCTGTCACCCTCTTTAGTACAACTCAATCTCTGAAAGTAAGGATTGCAAACTTTTGACTCTCTTCCTGACATCTCCTTTGGCTCAGTTGCTGTCTCACGGCAATTCTCCACATGGGATGCTTTCCTATGTTGCTGGCTTGATAATAATAAACAAGTTGTTTGTAGATGACACATCTTCCTAAAGTGAACAGGTTTATCAATTGCTTGCTTTCAGATATGCCCTTTCCTTCTACCCCTTGTACTTCGTTTTCCCAGTTATTGCCTAGATTTGTGCCCTTTGCTTGAAATTCTGAAACTGCTACAAAGACCTGAGCTATTGAGCTCATGGAATTGGAATGTTGTTGCCAGCTTGGATAAAATCATCAAACCATGACAAATGTTTTTTCCTTCTTTCTGGTGAATTTGGCTCCACATGTCAGGAAATGTAGAGGAGGCTTTACCCAAACACAGAGCTGTGGAGACGATTTAGGAGTGGATGACCACTTTAATAATAAACTACAGAATCCCAAGCCACAAGACAAGAGGGAATGGATACTTAGCATGAAGAGGCAGCAAGGTAACTGGAGGCTGGCTGATTCAATGGGTGAGCAAAGACTCTGGGTGAGAGCTGGGTTATAATAGGCTGCAGGTGATGAGGTGGAAATGAGTGGCAAGTGACTCCTATTAGCTGGGAGGTGCCAGGACCCACCTCACACACTACAGACAGCACATGAAGGCTGGAATCGATAGGGATGGGTCTGGTGGAACTCTTCAGCGACTGATGGATTCAAGGTGAAACCAGGTCCCATCCAAGACCTCTTCACCAGGCTGTACCCTTCTTAGTCAATCAGGTACTGTGCACCCCATCCACAAGGGCATGAATCCATCAACTGATGAACGGTGTACACTGGACCACCTTTCACCATCCGAGGTGCCGGAGACGCAGGTTCAGGTGGGTTGGGTGGCCCGCAGCAACAGACTTGAGGCAGGACGTGAGTCTGGGCTACGGTGGCAGCCGGAGACCGTAAGTGACTGGATGGATGCGATGGGTGACCTTGAAGGGACCGATGAACAGAGGCAAGATCTCGTGGGTGCCAGTGTGCAGGGAAAGACCGCAGGTGGATAGCCAGACATCTGGCTGGGTGCTGCTGGTAGTTGGCCTGGTGGCAATAGGCACGCTTGGCAGCTAGGATGGTCCTCTTTCAAGCATTCTAGCAGTGGTGAACCAGGATCCTGATGGACGAGGAGCTCCATCATTGGCTCCTCTGGGGAGAACACAGGGGTTGGCAGCCATGAAACACTTCAAAGGGTGACATACCTATGGCAGAGGAGGTGTGTACGTTGTGGGACAGATCAGCCCATTGCAGACATTTCCTCCATGTGGAAGGGTTAAAAATTGGTGAAGCATCGCAGAAACTTCTACACTTGCTGATTGGCTCTTCCCGGCTGACCGTTGTGCGTGGACAATGGCCAGAGGACAAACACACTGAGGTGTGGAGGAGGGAGCAGAGGCTCGTTGGAAGTGGGAGATGAATTGTGGGCCCCGGTCTGGCTCAACGTTTGGAGGGAAACGTGGAGGTGAACTACACATTGGGGAGAAACAGGTCCGCCGTCTCGACAGCTGGAGGGAGTTTGAGGGGCCAATGAAGTGGGCCACCTTGGAGAACTGGTCCACCACTGAAGTGATCAGCATGGCCCCACTGGAAGATGGCAAAGTCATGATGAAATCCATGATGAGGGTGGATAACAGATGCCGATGGACCTGTAGGGGCTGAAGGAGCCCACAGGGATTGTTTGGAGGAATTGGACCAAGCACATTGAGGGCAGACAGCGATGAACTGATGTACATCTGCGATCATGGTGAGCCAACAGAATTGGTGTTGCAGAAAACCCAGAGTCCATCATGCTCCTGGATGCCAGGAGAGGGGTGAGGAATGGGCCCACTAGAGTGCTTCAGTGTGCACAGCTGCCAGTGTGTTACTGGAGCAGCTCGTGCTGTAAGTCCCCGCCAATCTATTTCTCAAGCTTCCAGATGATCGGGGTGAGGATCTGGGAAGACGGAATGATGGGCTGAGGATCAATCTCCATTTCAAATAGATCTCATGATAGGGCACCCATCGTAATGTTCCTGGAGCCAGGTAGGTAGGCGATAACGATGTTGAGGTGCTCAAAGAAGAGGACCCAGCAAGCCTGACGTGGGTGGAGTTGACAGGTCTGGAAATGGATATGAGGTTCTGGTGGCTGGTCCAGATCAGGAAGGACTCTATGTTCCCCATTGGCCAATGTCTCCACTCCTCCAAGGCCCATTTGTACTGAGCAGCTCCCTATTTCCTGCTCTGTTGCTTCTGGATTGTGTGTTTATGCTGGTGGATGACTTCCTTTAGGCGAGCATACTCCGATCAACCGATGGTTCACTCATCCTGTCATGAAATGTAGAGGAGGCATAACCCAAATGCAGAGCAGAGGAGACAATTTACCAGTGAGCAATAACTTTAATAATAAACTGCAAGTTAACAAACCCCAGGGGGCCACAAACTAAGAGAGGATAGTACTATACATGAGAGGGCAACAAGGTATCTGAAGGCTAGGAGCAACTGGTTGAGGCTGGCTGGCACAACGAGTGAACAAGGACTGTTCCTTTAACTTGTACCATTTAACAGCAGTTGGCAGACCAACATATAAGGTGCATTACCATCACCTACTGAGTTGGAATGTGGAGCAAAGACACACTAAATTCCCCCACACACACCAAAAATAAATTTCAATATATATCAACAAGTCTACTGCTTTTCAGAAAGTCAATAAACACTTATTTACGTTACGAGAGCAGGGATATCCTGATAAACTTTCCTTGTTAAACTCTGTCTACGTCAATGATGTCAATTTAGCAATTAGATGTTTCCTTTGCACCACATAGGAACTGCATTCAAACAGTACATGGTGAACCATCTCTTGGTAAGTGCACTCCATACAGATGCCAGTATCATGCATATTAATTCTGAGCAGCAATTATTCAATCTAGTATGCCCAGTACATAAACATGTATGTGCAATTTCGTCTTTCCTTTTAGTCGGTTTCCACCATCCAAATTTTATATAAATGCTGTCCTTTCTTTCCCTTATCTCAACTCTGTTGCCATGGTGTTTATGGCTTTCATCTCCCTTTCATGCAAAGGCACCACTACATTTATATCTTTAATTTTAAGAGATTGTTTTGCAAGAATGCCTGCCACCTCATTTCCTTTGACCCCCAACGTGGGCAGGACCTATATGAAATGTATGCACAACAGATGTTGTCCATTCTCAGGAAGATTATCTGCCCTGCAGTTTGAAGCATCTGTTTCAATAGATGTCCAGACTGAGAATGAATCAGAGCACACAAGTTCATAATCGGGGCAGAACAAGGACTATGGATGAGAGCTGGGTTTAAATAGGCTGCCGGTGATGAGTTGGAAAGAAGTAGCAGGTGACTCCTGTTAGCTGGGTGGAGACTGGGAAGAGCCTGCATGTGCAAGGCTGACATTTATTTAGGGAAAGGATATTCTTATCTCATATGTAGTGTGGTGGAGCTTCACTGGATTAATTCCCGGTGAAAGGGTAGCCCTATTTTGAGAGATTAGGCATTCTGGATAAATAGGCTTTATTTCCTCTGGGGAAGTGGTTTATTCTGTTCAAAAGCCACTTCCATCATGCTGACTGGTCCATTTAAAGTTTGCAATGCTCTTTTCCAGTTGGTTGGCTTTTGGGCGTAATGAAGCCCATCTCTAGTTCCGAGAACTCTAGGGGTATAAAAGGTAGCACGTGCAGAGGGTTTGCCCTCTTTCTTTCTTGCTACCCACATGACCAGTCCTGAAGGTCCATTGAGAGAGAGCATTGCAGACATAGACAGGCCCTCCCATGGTTTGTTTAGTTATTCATAGCATGGTTACTTTTTGGGTTTTATAAATCGAGGAGGCTTAGCAGAGTATCCGTTCAGTTAAAGGTGACGGAATGTATTGTGTAGTGGTTTTGGGTAGCTTAGACGAATACTTGTTTAGCTAGATACCAGATTTAGTGTGTCGCTGTTTGTTTGTTAAATAAATACCTCACACACCCATTTTAAAGTCTGTGTCACTCATTGGATCCTTGAACCTGCCCTCCCACGTTATACTCTGGAACAATGAGAGGTAATTTTAATGAAACATGGATTTTGAGGACAGTTGGCAAGATGAATGCTGAGGGATGTTCCCCTTGTGGGGTATCTCAACCTGCTGATTGTCTCATGATAAAGAGATGTTCATTTATGATGGTGGTAACTGGGAATTCCTTAACTGAAAGGACTGAGAATTCTTGGGGTTTTCTACACAAGAGAGCAGTGGGTGCTAAGGCTTTCATTAAGTGCATTCACGACTGAGACAGGCAGGTCTTTGTAAATAGAGTCATGGAAAGTGGAGCTGACGTGAACAGGCAGATTCTATTGAATGATAGAACCTGGCATACTCCTGTTCCTTTTTTTTTACACTTCATCTTGTTCCTTCCTATTTTCTGCTTCTCTCTCTTGCTTAGAATTGGTTTAAATTCTAACACTTGCCAGTTCTGTCATGAGCACAAAATGATGCTACAGTGATTGTCCCGCGTCTCATAACCCTCACAACGTTCAGTTCTATTGAGTTCACTTGATTGTTTTATGCTAGTGATGGAAGACTAGTTTCTAGCTTGGCACCTAAGATAATGGAAAGCAAGCTGGTGTGGGCTGACACAGTGGACCGGCAAGAAAGAAGCTGAAGTGATACTTCCAATGCAACTGTGCTGGTAATAAAACAAAATTACTTTCAACCTGGAAAGGCTCAAAACACAAAATAGAGAGAGTTGTAAAGCTCCAGCGATTCCCGAACTGTGCACCAAAGTGCATCCTTTGACAAAAAGCTCATGCATCATCACTAGATAGGGATAGTCGTCAAGGAAGATTCAGCCATTTTTCACAACACCTATGCCCATCAAAGCTGGAATCTTGAATCTTTTCACATTTAATCAGTCAAGACTGTTGCTGTCTACTTGAAAAGCAGTAGGCTCAGCACTGTTGATCTTCTCTTTAACATCACTATTTCCACTACCTATTGCCACAAATAAAACTGCATTTTTGGAATCACACATTCAGCTTGTGCTTTTCAGTTATTTCCTCAACTAAGAACACGAACTCTTTATCCACCTTTTGAAGACCTGAGGAAAACACACTTTCTTTTGAAAAAGGATCAAGTGCTTTCCCGGCACATATGATGCATAAAATCTTCTCTGGCATCCAGCTGGGTCCAGGTGTCGACTTTAACCAATGTTTCAGTGACAGAATTTGCCATCTTCATCAGTGATGATGCCTAGGCATGTCTAGTCCAGTGGTATTTACACTCTCGTCATCTGTTCCTTCTGATTGTTTAGTCTTCAACAAGGTGAGACAGAAGAAACCTGATTGGTTGAGGACTGACCGTTCAGGGAGTATGGACGACAGGAGTTCCATATATACGCTACTGGACTAGACATGCCTAGGCATCATCCCTAATTAAGATGGCAGAGTTTGACATCAAAATATCAGTTAACATTGATACTTGGACCCGGCTGGAAGCCCGAGAAGATTTTATGCACCTTTCTTATGCTTTGGTGTTATTTCTCTTTGATTTTAAAGAAATAAAACTTTGTGAGAGACAATGTAATTGTACCCTGAAAATATTTCACAGCATAAAACAACAGTGAAATTTGTGTCCATCCTAAGCATCACACACATTACACCAACAGTTAATGAATTAAAATGGAGAAGAATGAATTGGGTGCAACTGAAAAAAAAACAGTGACCATCAGGCCCTGTTTTTTGGATAAAACTTCCTTAAATTAGTGAATCACATCCACTGTGTGCTGGTATGTTTGAGGGGAAGTGGTTAGAACTTGTTTGAGATGGAGTCGGAAGTGGAGTGAGCAGAGCGAAGGAGTTATGTAGCCCGTCCATATAAGTTGGAAGTGATGTCTGATTGATCTAAGCATCTGAAGCAATGACCCTGTTTTTCTTTCCACAGATGCTGCCTGCTGGACTGAATGCTCCGCTTTTGTTTGAGGTTCCCAGCACATGCAGCTTTTTGGATTAACTTCAGAGTTGGCAAAGCCTCACATTGAACAGCTTCCAGTAGCAAATTGGTTACCCTGGTACGGTGAGTTGACCAATAACAGTGGTTAGCAGTATAATTGGGAAGAAATGACATTTGAGAGTGAATTCAATTACTTTGGTTAGTCATGTGCAGCTGCTGAACTTCTGGTGGCTATATGTGAAGGTCTGAGGTATCAGACTACTGGTATTTAGCTCCATAGTTACCTGAAACCATTGTCTTCCAATGTCTTCTGGAAGACTTGGTGACACTGCGAAGACTTGGTGTCTTCTGGACTTTCTCTTAGGTTGTACCTTCTCTCTTGCACCACCACAAAGACGTAAAGGTGTACGTAGCTGGGTACTGAAAGCCCGTGTCGATCAATTGGCTGGAGTATTCATGGACATCTTCAACCTCTGACTGCTCCTCTCTGAGGACCTCACCTGCTTCAGAAGGTGTTCATACGTTGTTCAAGAAAAGCAGAGTGAGCTGCCTCAGCAGCTGTGACAGGTGACATTCACATCTCCCGTGGCGCAGTGGCCATGGTTAGAATTAACTCTTGTCTAAGCAAGGACCTAGGCCTAAACAAAGGAAAATCTGCAGATGCTGGAAATCCGAGCAACACATGCAAATTGCTGGAGGAACTCAGCAGGCCAGGCAGCTTCTATGGAAAAGGGTAACCAGTTGGCATTTCAGTCCAAGATCCTTCATCAGGACTGGAAAAAAAATTGTGAGAAGTCAGAGTAAGAAGGTGGAACGAGGGGAGGAAGAGGTACAAGGCAGTAGGTAATAGGGGAAGCTGGGAGAAGGGTGAAATAAAGAGCTGGGAAGCTGATCCATGAAAGAGATAAAGAGCTGGAGAAGGGGAATCTGATAGGAGAGGGTAGAAGACCATGGAAGAAAGGGAAGGGGGAGGAGCGCCACAGGGAGGTGATGAGCAGGTAAGGAGATGAAGTGAGAGGGAAATGGGTATGGGAATGGTGAAGGGGGGTGGGGCAATTTACTGGAATTTTGAGAAATCGATGTTCATGCCATCAGGTTGGAAGCTACCCAAATGGAATATAAGGTGCTGTGCCTCAGCTGGAGCGTGACCTCATCACAGCATGTCAGAACAGAAATGGGAAGTAGAATTGAAATAGGTGGCCACCAGGAGGTCCTGCTTTTTCTGATGGATGGAGTGCAGGTGCTTGGCAAAGCTGTCTCCCAATCTACGCCGGGTCTGACCGATATACAGGAGGCACCACCGAAAGGACTGGATACAATAGATAACCCCACCCCCCCACCGTCAAACATGCAGGTGAAGTGTCACCTCACCTGGAAGGACTGTTTGGGGTCCTGCATGGTAGTGAGGGAGGAGGTACAGTGGCAGGTGTGGCACTTGTTCTGCTTGCAAGGATAAGTACCAGGAGGAAGAGCGTTGGGAGGGAACGAGTGGACAAGAGGGGTACAAGGAGTGACCCCTACAGAAAGCAGGAAGTGGAGGGAGGGAAAAGATGTGGTTGGAGGTGGGATCCCGTCAGAGATGATGAAAGTTATAGAGGATTATGTGCTGGACGTAGAGGCTTCTGGGATGGCAGGTGAACCTGGACCGGCTACAGTTTGCCTGCTGCCACAACAGGTCTACAGCAGGTGCAATCTCATTGGATCTTCATTTGGCTTCGGACCACCTGGACACCAACAACACCTATCTCAGGCTGCTGTTATTGATTACAGTGCTGCATTCAAAGCGATCATTCCCTCAGTACCAGGCAACAAGTTTCAAACTGGGCCGCTGTACTTCCCTCTACAACTGGATCCGTGACTTCCTCATTGGGAAATCACAGTCAGCACGGATCGGTGATAACATCTCCTCTATGCCGACAATTAACACTGACACACCTCAAGAATATGAGCTGAGTCCACAGCTCTACTGCCTCTACACTCATGTCTGTGTGGCTAAGCGCAGCTCATATGCCATCTATAAGTTCACTAATGACGCCACTGTCATTGGCAGAATCTCACATACCGATGAGGAGGTGTACAGGAGTGAGATATATTGACGAGCTGAGAAGTGTCGCACCAACAACTTTGCACTCAACATCAGCAAGATCAAGGAATTGATTGTGGACTTCAGCATGGGCGGTTGAGGGAACACATATCAGTCCTCAATGAGGGTTCAGGGGTGGAAAGAGTGAGCAGCTTGAAGGTCATGGTTATCAACATTTCAGAGGATCTGTCCTGGGCCAACAGAGTCATGAAATAAATCACCAATGGCTACACATCAATCGAAGTTTGAGGAGATTTGGTATGTCAGCAAATACTCTTACCAATGTCTACAGGTGGAGCACATCCTGACCTTGAGCTAAGACCCCTATGACCTTGAGCCTCCAATACATCAGATCATAAGAGAATGCAGAGGGTTTGAGATTCAGCCAGTTCCATCACTGGCACAAGTCTCCCGGCCATCAAAGACATCTTCAAGAAGCAGTGCCTCAAGAAGGAATATCCATCATTATGGACCCTCTCCACTCACGACATGTCCTCTTCTTGTTACTACCATCAGGGAGGAGGTACAGGGGCCTGAAGACCTACACTAAATGACTCAGAAAAAGAGTCTTCCCCTCTGCCATCAGGTTTCTAAATGGTCCATGGATGATCATGATCCATGATCAATATCATGGCAAAGTAGCATAGCGGTTAGCACACTGGATTACAGCACTGGCGATCCAAGTTCAAATCCCGCTGCTGCCTGTATGTTCTCCCTGTCACGGTGCATGTTTCCTGTTGATGCTTCGGTTTCCTCCCACAGTCCAAAGGTGTACTGGTTGGCAGGTTAAATGGTCATTGTAAACTGAGACTTGAATGGCTATAAGGGCCTATTCTGCTCTGTATCTCAATAAATAAGTAAATAAATAATTGTTCCTTCTATTGTGCTATTTATTTATTTTGTGATTAATAGTAGCTTTATATCTTTGCACTGTACTACTGCTACAAATGGCATATTTCATATCATAGATGACAGTGATAATAAACCTAATTCTGATTCTGACTCAAAGCATTCTTTCTCTATGTGGTAGGGAAATTCCAGGCTGTTTCTAGAATAAGCTACATGGTCGGTGCAACATTGTGGGCCGAAAGGCCTAAAATGCACTGTGGATTTCTATGTTTCTATGTTTCTCCTGTACCAATGTTTCCCAGTACGACGGCCATCCCCTGCTCCAACCACAATGCCCAGCCTCTTTATAAATCATTGCCAACCCTTCAACAAGTTAGCGTTAACTGGAGGTAAACTCTCGCAGTACCAGTGCTCCTGATACAACCAGACAATTGACAGTGAGATTTGTGCCGGTAGGACTTTGAAATCATTGAAGGGAGCAGGCAGTATAAAATTGGCACAGTGCCTGCATTACAATCGACAGGCCAGGATTAATTGTGTATTGCAAGCCCCATGCCATTTCTGGAGGCTATCGAATTTAGTTCTGATATCTTTACTAAAGAACTTGTTTATTTCAGTCTGCCCTTGCTGCTTTTAATCGCTTCCTTATCGCTAGAAACTAAAAAGCCCTGCGCACAAAGAACTAATCCCTTTTATTGTACTGGAGCAAATGATCACTTCATTGCCGAAATTAAATACAAGGGGATATGCCAGTTGTTTATAAATTCCAGTAACTTAAACCTCCAGATTAAGGTAAATAACCATACGGCTCAGTTTTCTTGCTGCCTTCTATTGACTTTCAACATTTTCACAAGTTTGTGTGTGGTAACTTAGCTAAGTATTGGCTCTAAAGAATGATCTCCAGTTATGGCAGCATCCCAGCCTGGCATCTTTTGAGGGTCATTAGATATTGGTGGTGAGTCTGGATAAATTAAGATGCAATATTAATATGGGGTAAAGGTAGCAGGAGTCATGCATGAAGTAAGATCTGATCAGCTACTGACTCACAGCATGAGCTGAGTCTGAAACTTGCAGACGATGAATGATTAGTGAGAGAGAGACAGATAATGCTATTAAACACAACTCTATTCGTCCATGTGTTGCTATCTTGGCCTTCCTCCCACTGTTTACCTGTTTGCTCCTGGGAAAAGAGAGACGGAGAGCAGCTCGGAGGAAAATGAAATGGGAATGTAGACCTTCCTTCCACCAGCGTCCTGCCGCAGCGGGTGATTGAGGGCAGGGGTTTACTGGGACACTTGCCACAGCTTGCAGCAGGCGACTGTTCATTCAGCACGTAAACAGGCTGGTCCATCCAAGCTGGTCCCACTTACCAGCTTTTAGCTCATAACTTTCTAACTCTTTTGTCTATATGTACCCGTCCAATTGTCTTTTAAAAGTTATTATTGTAGCTGGTTCAACTAATTCCTCCATAGGCTCATTCCAAATCAAAACTACCCTTTGTGTAAAAAAGTTGCCCCTCAAGTTTCCTTTCCTTTCCTATCCCAATGATATTTTACTTCTCATAATCATGGAATCATACACACAGAAACAGGATCCTCACAGAGTTCATGACAAATACCAAGCACCCATTTATACTACACTAATCCCATTTATTTCATTGAGATACAGTACGGAATAGGCCCTTTTGGCTTTTTGAACCCAGCAATCCCCTGATTTAATCCTAGCCTACTACACGCTGTATCTGCAAAGGAAACAGCATTATGAAGGACCCCATGCACCCCTCATATAATCTCTTCTCCCTCCTGCCTTCTGGGAAAAGGCACCAAAGCATTCTGGCTCTCACAACCAAACTATGTAACAGTTTCTTCCCCCAAGCTATCAGACTCCTCAATACCCAGAGCCTGGACTGACACCTTGCCTACTGTCCTGTTTATTATTTATTGTAATTCCTGCACTGTTTTGTGCACTTTATGCAGTCCTGGGTAGGTCTGTAATCTAGTGTAGCTTTCTCTGTGTTGTTTTTTTTATTACATAGTTCAGTCTAGTTTTTGTACTGTGTCATGTAACACCATGGTCCTGAAAAACGTTGTCTCATTTTCACTATGCACTGTACCAGCAGTTATGGTCAAAGTGACAATAAATGTGACTTGACTTGACTGGACTTGACTGATTACACCTTTGGACTCTGGAGCATCCAGAAGGGAAGCCACGCGGTCACAGGGAGAACGTACAAAGGCAGTGGCGGGAATTGAACCTGGGTTGCCAGCACTGTAAATCATTATGCTAACCACCATACTACTGTGCAGCCCTCACACACAAGGGGCAATTCACAATGATCAATAGGCTACATGTGTGAGGGAACTGGAGCACTCGGAGAAAACCCTTCACGTTCCGCTCCGCACAGACTGTAGTTGTGAGACAGTGCCTCTACTTTCTATGCCACTAACAACTTGTGTTACCCATTCATTCATTTAATTGATTCACATTAACCTCGAAAAACAAAAAAGCTTGAGCTTCTCTGTCTGGAGTATTGGATCCAGCTTGGGACATCCTAATTTAATGGAGCAATGTTTAGCTGGGAGCTTCAGTTGAGTGAATGGAATCAGATGCTTTCCCCCATGGAATTGGATGGAGCTGGAATTATCCTGTAGCGATTTGATGGAGAGGTTTGGAATGGGTAGGGTGAGGCATCTTCAGTGACTGGAGCAGTTCATGAAAAGAGGGCATGGACTGGGATGGTTAGCATAGGAGCTGGAGGAGAAAGACTAGAAATTCCATGCATAAAGTGGTTAGAATTGAGGAGCATTTGAAGGCTCTGGGCCTGTATTTGCTAGAGTTTAGAAGAATGAGAGTAATCTCATTGAAACCTATCAGACGTTGAAAGACTGATATAGTGGATGTGGAGAAGATGTCTTCTATAGTGGGGAGTCTAGGGCTAGAAGGCACAGCCTTAGAGTAGAATAGGGGGATGTTCCTTTAGAATAGAAATGGGGAGGAGTTTCCATATCCGGAGGCTGGTGAATCTGTGGAATTCATTGCCATGGATGGCTGTGGAGGCCAAGTCATTGGGTATATTCCAGGAGTTTGGTAGATTCTTGATTAATTAATTTTATTTATATTTAGAGATACAGTGCGGATTAGGCTCTTCTGGGCCAGTGAGCTGTGCTGCCCAGCAACCCACCTATCTGACACTAGCCTAATCACAAGGATAAGTTACAAATGACCAATTAACCTAAGAAACGGTACACCTTTGGACTGTGGGAGGAAACCTGAACACCCAGAGGAAACCCATGAGGTCACAGGGAGAACGTTCAAACTCCTTACAGGTGACATTGAAACTGAACTCCGAACTCCAGTGCCCTGAGCTGTAATAGTGACACGCTAATCACTACACGGACATGGCGCCCGCATCCAAGGTATGGGGAGAAGACAGGAGAATGGGATTGGGAGGGATAATTAGCAATGATTGAATGGCAGAGCAGATACGATGGGCTGAATGGCCTAATTGTGCTCCTATGTCGTTTGGCCTTAATTTGGAATGGGCAACCTGATGGAGATCTAATGAAAGCCTTCAGCAGTGAATTGTACAGTACTGTCCAAAAGTCTTAGGCACCCTGGATTTTTATACCAGGGGTTCCCAGCCTGAGGTCCATAGACCCCTTGCTTAATAGTATTGGTCCGTGGTATTAAAATGGTCTGAAACCCCTGTCTTATTTGGCTTCAGATGATATGGCCTCCACAGAGCCTTGATCTCAATGTTATTGAGGCAGTCTAAAATTACCTGGAGAGCCAGAAGCAAGTGAGACTGCCAAAGTCTGCAGAACATTGGCAAGTTCTCCAAGGAACAACCTACCAGCCACTTTTCTTACAAAACTACACAACAGTATAAGAGAATTGATGCAGTTTTAAAGGGAAAGGGTGGTCATACCAAATATTGACTTGATTTAGTTTCTTTTACTGTCTACTGCACTTCATGGTATTTTTTGATATTTTGAAACTTTTCATTATTTTTGAAAGCATCTTCACTTTGCAGAATTATTTGACATGTTTCTAAGACTTCTGCACGGTTTTGTAAATACAGTGTACTCTAATGGAAAAACATTGCCAGAGAATTGGGGAAAGAACCCTGGAGTGTGACTAACTAATTTTCTCCTTGAATCAGTGCAGACACAACGGCATAATCCCCTCTTCCTGTCCTTTATCATTTTATGACTAAAAGAAAGTTTAAAACCTCATAAAGTCTTTAGCTAAAAATAACAGTTGCTTAAGTTTTTTCAAAAATTCGTATCAGATTACAGGAAAACATTCATCCTAATGATTGTCATTCAGGCGGGATGGGTCCTCCTGCTTTACAAGGAAAGCGAAGTAACTGCAGAAACATTTATAATCAGCCACCATTCGTAACTTTCTGTCATGTTGGTTTGAAGTGGATCTTAGGCAGTCCCTGAGCATTGGCCAAATTTTTCATGGATCCTTTCATATTTAAGGTGACAATGAATATGAAGAGATAATGCAGCTGACTAATTTCACAGATCTGAGGTGGCTGTTAGTGAAAGATATTGTATGCTGAGTTTACAGAAAGTTGCTTCCAATTTCTTCCCAATTTCTTCCTGGGTCATCTGTGGCAGAATTCCTTGCCCTCTGAAGCCCAAGTGATAATTTCTCTTGTATAAATTTAGACTCAGTGTTACCCAGCTGTCTGATTTTGGAGTGCATCACAGAAAAGCACGATACCTCTCGGGATGCAATGTTCTTGCACGTGCGTAACTAACAGCAGTGGTAATCTTGAGTTGAGGGTTGAAGATGTCGATTCCTCTGTTAGCTTTAGGAATCATCAATGGTCAGATGTTGGACCAGCAGAGTGTGGAGGAGGAGTCCCCCAGGTCAGCAAGCTGTTGACAGGTTTCAGGGTTGGAGCTCTGTGTGGGCAGGAGGAACGAGTTCCCATGACATCCTGGGCCGTGAGTTGGTGAGACTGAAGTTTCAGGCCTTGTGCATGGGTTGCCGCCATTGGCATTTCTGCACGTCAAGGCCTAGCGTTCGGTGACTGGCGTGCCCTGGGATCGAAGTCAAAGGTTGAGGACTGAGGGAAAATCTGGAGTCAGGAAGACGAGGCGCGTTCACTGGAGCCGAGTCTGAGAATTTCTTCAACTCCACTGGGGAGGTTGAAGCCCAGTATCTGCAGACCCAAGTCCATGCCTGCTGAAGGCTGGAGCTAGAGGCCAGTCCTAGGGTTAAAGGACTGTGCATGTGCGTGGATGGGAGGGAGGAATGTGGCTTGCTTTGCAGTTGTTGCTCGTCGTTTGTGTTCTGCTGAGCATTGTGAACATGCCAAGTTAGCACCGCAATTTTTGGTGAAAACTTGCGGGCAGCCCCCAGCACACCCACAGATGTGGTGATTGTTAACGGTAATGACGCTTTTCACTGCATTTTTCGACGTGCATGTGACGTCGAACAATCGACGTGACAATCTTGGATTGTTGCAGCTCTCTAACATATGAGTCTTTTCAGCTCTGATTTGAGAATAAACCTGGTCTTTCGTTGCCTATATGTCAGCTTAATTGTGTTGATATAACGACTGATCACAAGTACTGAACAAGAATTGAGAAAAACTTCATATTTCTGAATGTTACATTAATGTTTATACCATTCATGATCTAGCAACAAGAGCCCACACTTTATATTCAGGCGTTGTCAGATGTCTAATGCCTGAGTGTATGATATTTATGGGCTTGTCTAAAGGATAGTGAAAGGTCTGCACAACATAAATATGTTAAAAGTTTTAAGTGGCTCACTCATAGTCCAGCTCAGATATCAAAGCAACTTCAAATGGCACTGGTGTGAGATGTTGATTGTTGTTACCACCAGCGTACTCGATTGGAGGGAGGAATAAAACCTTCATCCTTTCAAAATGTACCTCTCTCTGAGAGCAACAGCTTCAAACGATGAGTGAACGTCTGAAAGGGACGGTGATGTGCTGGATTATTTGTAATGAAGGGAAACTCGTCTATATTTTACATCATTCTTAATACAATTAACACACTTGGTGGATAAGATAACTCCACTGTTGAGCTCTGCTACCTCTGCAACAGTTCAATATGAAAATACCTTTTTCATTCATTCTGTCCAAAATTCAGGTCGTACTTCTGATCCTTTTTCAATCATGTATTTGCATTAATCTGAGTTTACACTAAACATTATTTAGAGTGCATGAAGCTGATTTTCGGGCAGGTGGGGCTCACCAGCTCATCTAGGAGAAGGTAAACTCTGATCTCAAAATTCTGCTTCCTTGCTCATGGGGGAGGCTTCGGGAGTAAACCCCGAGGGAAAAATCCGGAGCTCGAGTCCTCAAGACTGACCTGTGTTGAGTTTAGTTTTTCTGGTGCAAAACTGTATCAGTCCCTGCCGTTCCTCTGGGTTCATCACTTGTGTGGAGAGGGGAAGCTTGCGACATAGTCAACATCTTGCTCTCTCTATTGTACTGCCCTGGCTTGCATATCTAGACAGTGAGAATGCAATATCCGTGGTCAACACTGACCAAATGAAGGCCTCAGGAAGCTGATTCCAAAACTATACAATTTTTGGTTCCAAAAAGATGCCAAACTATACAATACCATTATCTGTCCTCAGCAACGGTTTTCAGTCAACAGTCCATGCTTGAATTAACTGAGGAAGGATCTCAGACGGAAATGTCAAGCGTTTATTCATTTCCAAAGATGCTGCCTGACCTGCTGAGCTCCTCCACCATTTTGCGTGTGTTGCAACTCTGGTATTCCTTGTCAGAAAAAGCATATTGGCCCCTTAAAGGGCAGGGGAGTTAGTCTTTAGAGTTTGCAGATTCCCTGAAAATCAGGGATCATTCTCCGCTTCCCCATCACTCCAGCACGCTGTACAATTATGAATTGGAAAGAACACCCACCTCGCAATGCACCCTTGCTATGTTATCATGATAATATCAGGAAGATGCCCACTTCCCCAGCACTCTCATGAGACTTTCTGTCAGGCAACCACTGTCCCATTAAAGCATTTTAAAGATTTAAACCCAAGGAAGTCTGCAGATGCTGGAAATCCAAAGCAACGCTGACGGAATGCTGAAGGAACTGGGCACACCAGGCAGCATCTATGGAAGTGATGTTTCGGGCCGTGACCGTTCTTCAGGACTGAGAAGGAAGGGGAAAGATGTCCTTGGGAGAAAGGGAAGGAGGAGGCGACCCAGGGGAAGGTAATAGGCAGGTGAGAAGAGGTAAAAGGTTAGAAAAAGAATGTGTGTCTGGTGGGGAGGGTATGATTTGCTGCCTACACAAATCTACCTTCTACATAGTACATCAGACATAGTACATTGATTAGCAACACAGGGTTAGCACAGGTCTCCTTCACCATCAGGTTTGATTACAGTCTGAAATAAGCAGATTGCAATCCACAGAAGACCATTCAAGTTTTCCATCTACAGTAAGTGTTATATTCCAGAAAACAGGGATTCAGTCTGATGGATTTTTCTAAAGTATCTTGTGAAGATGTTCCTGTAAAGACCATTGTGTCTTCCAGATCCTCGAATACTGGAAAACATCAACAGCACTTGGAGGTGTTTAGAACTGATGGTGTAGGGATTGCATGATCAATAAAACACTGAATATAACACTAGTTATCTCACACACTGAAACACATGCACTTTGATACGTGACAACCAATTTAAACTCTTGAGGAATTTTGCTTCTAATGACACAGTGCTAGATTGAACTGAACTGAGCTGAACAGAACAATCCTGGACTGTGTGATGACTTTGTGGTTTGACGTTTTGTATTCTGTGTTTTTCTCTCGCTTTTTCCCATTAGCGCGATTTGTTCTTTGTTTTTGCCCATTGGGGTTTTGATGTTTCTCTTTGAACAGGTTCCATAGTTTTTGTTGTTTCGTGGCTGTCTGCGGGAAGACAAATCTCAGGGATGTATACTACACTCGTACTTTGATAATAAATGTACTTTAAACTTTGAATTTTGAACTAAATGGAAAATTGCGATTAAATATGACTGGTAGTTATTATTCAGATTTGAAATTAATGAAGTGTTTTTGTAGGGTTAGGAATGAACACCAGTTAGGAGGGCTGCTTTTCCTCAAGATTTTCGTTGATGCTTCTTATGTCCAACCGACAGAGTGGTCTTTCAGGTAAAGACTAAAGTGCCATTACAAAGTTCAATATATAGCTTGAACAAGCTTGAGCAACAATTTACAGAGAAAAAAAAACCTCTAAAGATAATCCGTATTTACCAGAATGCTGAAAAATCAGACCAGATGGTTGCATCAATTTCTAGGACTCAATCCCATTGGTAATCTGACATTATGATGAAGTCAGAGCTCCTGACCTAAGGTTGGCATGAAACCATTGGGTGAGCAGCGGCAGCTTTTTAGGACGTAAGTGGAATCTGAAGGTGGTTGAATAGAGTCTACCCTTGTGACGTGGAAGACAGGGATAGGAAAAGGCTATATGTGGAGAGTTCCTGTTGAGGTCCTGCACGAGGAATGGGAAGGTGAAGAGGTCCTGCAGGAGGAATGGGAATGTGGAGAGGTATATGGTGCTGAGTTTCATCACTGCATCTCTGTCAAGCTGGATCTTGTATAATGAAAGTGCCTTTCTTCATCACTTCGACCACTTTCATCATTCTCGACCTACCCTATCCAATGCCGAGGTACCTGCTCCTCATATCCATTTGTGCCCCTGGCCATTTCCATAGCAACACTCATGAACTTCCAGGCACTTCCTGCCTCCAACAATTTCCTCCAGACCCACAGTGCACCTTGTCCTTCTCACTCACAAAAAGAGAGACTCAGGAAGTGCCGACACTAGAATCTGGAACAACAGTGGGATCAATTCAGTGGGACAAGCAGTATCTGAGGGAGGAAAGGTATTGTCAATGTTTTGGGTCAAATCCCTCCAGCAGATTTTTTATTAACCCACAACTTTATCTTCCTGAAGATCTTGCCCCTCGGATGTCTTCTCACCAGTGAGCTACCTCAGGGGAAAGTATCTGACAATGGTAGGTCACTCTCTGTACAGCCTTGGAAAATCACTTCCTTTCCAATGACACCCCAGGCTGTCCTTCCCCTGGTTATGCCCACTCCTTGAAAATGTCACAGTGGGTGAAAAAGGTTGGCTCACTTCGTATTTTTATTGGGTTGAAAAATAGCTTGGGGATTGATGCCCCATCAATAACTCTCGGAGATGGGAGGCGAACGATAGGCTTTTATTAGCTGCAAGAGACCACCACACAACATCCTGGGAGGGAGGAGCAGTGCCTCCAATCACCTTTATACAGGGGTCTGTGGGAGGAGCCACAGGAGCAGTCAGGAGAGGGGCGTGTCCAGACAGGTATATGTAGTTCACCACAGGGATTAAAAATTGATTTCAACCTATGAGCTGTAAGAAGAAGTCTATGTGGTGCAGAATGGGTTCTGATTGGCGGATTACAACTTTTTTTTTGCTGAACAGCGTAATGCTGCAATCTCCCAGCAACATAATATTGAGCCTAGGCAGAGTTGAGAACAGTTTAAATTGATCCCTACATTTAAGTGACTTTTAATACCACTTTTACCCCCATGAGCAGAGGTCAGAATGAGTTGCTCCATCCCCTGTTTAGTTGGTTTCTGCCTCCTTCGATCTCCCCATCAGCCATCTGTCCTGTCTATCGGCCTAACAAAGGGGGGGGGGGGAGGCTGGGAACAGCAGGCAGAGCAGCCTAATGTGTTCAAGCAGGCCGTCTGACATTCACCCCACCCTGTACATTCATTAGGAGAGTAGCTGAGAAGCATCTTTGCGAAACGGCCTGCTCTCCTTCCACAGCCAAGCAAGCTGAGCACAGCATCATCAAAAGGAAGTTTAGACTCTGGAGAAACAGAGGGAGAAAAGTTGGTTTGTTTTATCTAGCGTTATGCACATGCACAGTACCTGTACCTTAATTCATCCTCTGTAGATGGAGGCATGTTTTCACTGGTTCTGGTTGGGCGTGGGTCTGACCACATTTACAATGCTGTCCACTGATTGTACGATGCCAAATCATACTGACATGGAGGAATAATACCAGGGTAACACACTGGTGCCTGCTGTTGCTCAGAGGCATCTAATCAGAGCAGGTCCAATTATTCTCGATTCAGCCTGAATCCTATTAATATTGCAAATGGTCTGGGATGCAAAGCAAGGCTATGTGGCTGTGTTTTCTATGTTTTTGGCATGTCCAGAGCCAAAGTTCTTTGCCATAAAGAATTACAGCTAGCTGATCAGAAAATATGTAAGCAACCTTTCCTCAGTCAGCTACTTCAACCTAGACCTAAATGCAGAATTGGACTATTCAGCCCATCAAGTCTTATCCACCATTCCATCAAGGCTGATTTATTATCCCTCTCAATCCTACTCTCCTGTTTTCTTCCCCTAACCTTTGACATCCTTACTAATCAAGGTGGTGGGGTGGAGATACATATTGACCAAAGGAGGTGTAAGGCACTCCTTCCCTCTGCTAGCCTGCAGGTCACCCTTGGGACAAGGTGTGGCAACTATTTAGCACCCCCCCCCCCCACAAATCACAGTCATGTGAAGCCATGGGAGCAGCTGGTGGATGGTGAACATCACAAATCCTGGTTACGTGACCGCTGCCAGTCAGACAATCTCTGATAATGACTGGGGTCACCCATCTTGTAAAGACACTGCCCAGAAGAAGGCAATGGCAAACCACTTCTGTAGAAAAATTTGCCAAGAACCATCATGGTCATAAGACCATGATCACCTACATCATATGACACGGCACATAATGATGATGATTAATCAACCCCCACTTTAAATATACCCAATGACTTGGCCACAGCCATCTGTGGCAATGAATTCCTCAGATTCTCCACCCTCTGGCTGAAGAATTACTGAAATTATTGGAGGGAGAGTGTTGGATAAGCATTTAAATTTTATTGAGGTGCAGTTCCCATCTGCTTTAAATATATACTTTATCAAAGAAAAATACAGCATGCCTGGTAACCTGCCAGGGATATTCCACAAAGGACAGCTGTCTCATTGTTTCTTATCAGTTCATGGAAAGACACTTCTTGGAAAACTTCCGGGCAATTTCAGTAAAGGACAGTAAGGGAAACCACCTTCTACTTCCTGTGCCTGGTATCACTCTCAAGCGCAGGCAGACCTTCCCTTGCCCATCACAGCCTGCTTACATTGAATAGCAAAAGCAATCCATCAGGGAAAGAACAGTAGAGGTTATAGTGTCTGTGTACGTTGGCAAAGGGTGTGCCTGTTGTAGAGCCGTGTGTTGTGCTTGTTCTGTCACAGTACATCAACGGCGGGAATGCTCAGTAGCATGTACTTGAAGACACAACAATACCTCTTTAGTAAGTTATATATCCTGCTTTAGTACATTACAAAACAAATTACATTTGTGTGAGAAAGCTACCTGCTCAAAGTAGAAAAATATATTTTATACTTACATTCAAATGCATTCAAATGTATATTCAAATACATATTTTTTGGGTGTTAGCCTCCCTAAATCAGAGTGCTGAGTATAGGAAATAGGATTTTAAAGAAACGTCTTACTAACCATTTATCAGAATATACTGCAGGACTGGTTGCCATCATTTTGGGCTTACAGTGGGTGGAGGAAATCTGTCCTTGCGAAGTTATAACTTGTTCAGATTCTTTTTTGGTTTTGACTAGTCTTAAAACAGGTCATTCTAGCAGTAGGGCAGATTTACTTCTGGGAGCTCTTCAAACTTTATTTCATTTTCAAGGTATTGGTCTTCATGTCCTCTTCTTATGGGTCTCCACACATAGAGGTGTCGAGGGGAATGAGTGGATTGATTGTTTGGCTAAAAGAAAAGCTGTTAAAAGTTCATCTGTGGATATAGACACACTTAGCTCAACAGAAGGTAAGGGGTTGGTGGGATACTGGCAAGACTTGGGATAATTGACATAAGGGGTGATACCTTTACAGAATACATAAAACTGTTGGATTAATGGGAGAAGGGGGTAAAATAAGAAGGGAAAGAATTATAGTGGCTCAACTTAGAATTGGGCATACTATGCTTAATTATTCCTTTTGTCTTGTTGAAAAACATCATTCTGGGGTGTGTAGGTATTGTCATCATTATGAAACAGTGGAACATAGTCTATTACAGTGTGAAACAAAAAAAAAGGTTGAAAGAAAGCAAATGCAATCTGCTTTGGGGGTTGACAGTTTTCATTTTAAAACCTTACTAAGTTATGGAAGTAACTTTAATTCACGATATTGTCTTTCATTATTTGCAATCGATAGGGCTTTTTGGGGTAATTTAGTTTTCGGTTGATAAACAACTAGTAGGGGCTTTATTTCCCAATTCTCTGCACCACACCCCAGTCCAGTTGGTGGTGGTAATGCACGTCTAGTGCATAGACATCACCGAGGATCTCACATGGTCTGCATATACCGACTGTGTGGTGAAAAAAGCACAACAGCGCCTCTTCCACCTCAGACGGTTGAAGGAGTTTGGGATGATCCTAAGGACTTTCTACAGGGTTACAATTGAGAGCATTTTGACTGGTTGCATCACTACCTGGTAAAGCGAATTCAATTCAATTTAATTAAGTTGGACTACTAACCACCATTAAAAGTTGGAAGAAGAAGGAAGAGCAGTGTTGAAGTTGAATGAGACATTGGTGGGCCTACAACGAAGATATTAATAAGATCGAAAGTGCTCAGAGAAAATTTACAAGGAAGCAAGCAGGTTTTATCAATGGAGGTTGGGTGAGACTAGAACTAGAGTTCATAGGTTAAGGGTGAAAGGTGAAATATAAGAGGGACCGTAAAGGGACCATCTTAACTCAGCGACAGTAAAACGAGCTGCCAGTAGAAGTGGTGGATGATAATTTGATTAGTTTAGTTAAGTGCGTGGATGGAAGGGGAATGGAGGCCTATGGACCGGGGTGGTACAATAGGACTAAGCAGAACAACAGTTTAGCATGGACTAGCTGGACTGAAGGACTGTTTCTGTTTTGTAATGCTCTTTGACTCTATTACTTAAAACTGTTAGCTGCAAGTGTATGGAGGAATGGCAGAGATCAGGAAAGTACCTGTCATTTTGTCAGGTGCATGGTATTATCCTTGCTTGCAACATGAGGATTTTTTCCTCTGTCGAAAGATAGTCTGCAGACAATCTTTTCCAATTTTTGATTGTCTTGACAGTGGTGAGTTTTTGATTAGTTAGACTCCCTCCTACTTTCGATATTTCATAGAGTCAAAGAGTCATAGAAAACACGGCACAGAAACAGGCCCTTTGGCCCATCTAGTTCATGCCAAAACCATTAAAATGCTAACTCCCATTGACCTGCACCGGCACCAGAGCCCTCCATACCTCTGCCATCCCTGTACTTATCCAAACCTCTCTTAAATGTTTAATCAAGCTCACATGCACTACTTGCGCTGGCAGCTCGTTCCACTCTCTCAGGGCTCTCTGAGTCAAGAGGTTTCCCCTCATCTTCACCTCATACTTTTCACTTTTCACCCTTAACCCATGACCTCAAGTTGTAGTCCCACCAAACCTTAGTGGAAAAAGCCTGCTTGAACTTACCCTACCTATACCCCTCAAAATTTTGTATACCTCTATTATATCTTCTCTCCATCTTCTGCATTCCAAGGAATAAAGTCCTAACCTATTCAATCCTCATTTATAACTCAGGTCCACCATACCCAGTAACATCTTTGTAAATTTTCTCTGTGCTCTTTCAACCTTATTGACATCTTTCCTGTAGGTAAGAGACTAAAATTGCACATAATACTCCAAATTAGGTCTCACCACTGTCTTATACAACTTTAACATAACATCCCAACTTGTGTAATCTACACTTTGATTACTTACAACATGGCAATTAATTTTAAAAAACAGCAAATTGCAGCTAATTAAATAAAACAGGGATGCAGGATCAGGTGATGTGATGTAGCTGCATGTTGTGGGAGCTGGTGGACCCCAGCGTGGTTCCTGGTGACCACATCAGCAGCACAGCAAGTGTTGTTTGCTGAGGGAACTCACGGTTGATGATCTGGAATCTGACCTTCAAACACTGACATGTCAGGGAGGGGGAGAATTACCTGGATACTGTGCTTCAGGATGCAGTCACGTCTGTCGGATTGACTGCTTCAAATCCAGTCTGCGGTCAGCGACAATAGGCGGTGACTGTGAGTGAGCCAAGAGGTGGTGCTGGAGCTGCTTCAGCTCTTCAATTTATCCAACGGGTCTGAGGTTGTTGCTCCCTGTGTAGATGAGATTAGGAAGGTTGAGCAACCTAACCATAGTACTATGGCTCATTCCAGAAGGGGAAGAGAAATGTGGCTGAATTTGGGGACAATATACTCAGGGGGAGTAGACACATTTTTCTGCTTCAGGGATCAGAAATTCTGACGGCTGCCTTGTCTGTCTGCTGCCTGGGTTTCAGACACCTCACCTGGCCTGCTGAGGAATTTGTATTAGGAAGGGAAAGGATCCGGTTGCTGTGGTCCGTGTGGGTACCAATGATATAGAAAGAACAAGGAAAGAGGTTCTGCTGAGGGAATTCAAGGAGCAATATAAAAGCAAAATAGAAGAGGTGATAGCACCTGGATTGTTACCTGAGCCACGTGCAAATTGGTACAGTGTCAGTCAGATCAGAGAATTAAATGCGCGGCTCAAAGATCGATGTGGGAGAAGTGGGTGGGATATCAGCACCAGCTATGTGGAAACTGTTCCGATGGGATGGGCTTCACCTGAAATATGATGGAACAAGGGTCCTGATGAATTGTATAACTGGGGCTGTGGATAGGACTTCAAAATAAATAGGGTGAGTTCAACAGATTGGAAAGTATGAATACAATTAAACGGACATGGTGTGCAGGAGAGTCTCTAAAATAAAGGGTAATGCAGAAAGTTTCGAAAGGGATAAGAATTTACTTCAGGCAACATGGAGAAAAGATCAAGAAGTTGGGTGGTGAATCGTGGATTGAAGCTGTTTATTTTGAAGCACACAGCATACAAAACAAAGTAGGTGAGCTTAGAGTGCAGTTAGAAATTGGCAGGTACAAGGTTGAGGGCATTACAAGAGTCATGGCTGAAAGATGATTTCAGCTGAGAGCTAAACATCTAAGAATACACTTTCTGTCAAAGAGACAGGCAAGTGGGCAGAAGGAGTGGGATGGTTCTGCTCATAAAAAAGTAAAATCAAATCCTGAGCAAGAAGTGATGTAGAATCAGAAGATATAGAATCCTTGTAGTAGAGTTAGGAAACTACAAGGGTAAAAAGACCCTGATGGGAATTATCTACATACTTCTGAAAAGTAGCCAGGAGGTGTGGTTCAAATTACATCAGGAGACAGAAAAAGCATGTAGAAAGCAAGTGTTATGATAGTCGTGGGTGACTTCAAGTTGCAGGTGGACTAGGAAAATCAGGTTGACATCAGATCTGTCACAAGCAAGGACTCTGTCGCGGAGACTGGATGCCCTCGTAGGCGGGCAGTTGAAAGGGGTCAGCAATCACACTCGTGAGTAAGAATGTTCCAGCAAATTAGCATTTCTTTGTGCTTGTATTTATCTCCCTTCTTCTCATTTCAATCTTGTCGAGTCTTGATTGAGGCATAGTGATGGCAATGCTCCCTGTCTATGGGAAAAAAGGTTACAATTTAGATTGACGCTTCAAAGGAGCAGTATTTATTTAATATTAAGTTACTGCTTCTGAATCACAGTGATGGTTAGATTTTAGTTTGAGAGTTTTACTTAGTGGCCTTATTATTACCCTTTGGTTCTGTATAGTCCTTATTAAAATTCAATGAACTGTTCTTTGTGCTGCTGTGTCTCTCCCTCTGTACTTGGGCTATCACCAAATACTGTGTCAGCAAGACTGGACTACTAAAATAGACTTAGCAGACAGAGATCAGCTGACGTCGGCCCTGAATGTCATTGGTCAGGTGGAGGAGAAGTTCAAGTCAGTGGAGGCTGTATTGGCAGAAGTGGATCATGCAGTGTGACAATTACTTCAGACTAGGAAGCCCAGTCCAAGCAGGTGTCAGCACCTACAGCAATGGTTCCTCCACCAAGCAGATACTCCAATGACCCTGATGGTTGCAAGAACTTTATTTCCCAGTATGAGCTGATTTTCCAAACCCAGCAAAGTCGGTTGGTGATGATGCACATAAACTAGCTTACACGATGAATCTCTTACTTAGACAAACCCCCACTCAGCCTGTTCAGCACCCAATGAGAACAAGTTGCACGTGCAGCCTGGTCCTTCCAATAATTTGTTGCCATGTTCAAGAGTGCTTAATCTTCCAGTATGGAGTCAGGAGGCTGCTCACCAACTCATGGACATAAGCCAAGAGAAAAGGACGGTGAGAGATTACCCAGTAAATTGTGCATGCTTGCGGTTGAGACGGGCTGGAACGAGAGATCCCTCATCATTACTTCCCAGTGTGGGCAGAGCACAGGGGTCTGGCATGAGATTGTAGTGGCTGTCGAACAGGACAGCCTGGATGAATAGCCTGGCCATTTGAATAGAGAAACCAGGCAACTGGTTGGCACAGAAAGAGAATGCCCAGAGACTCTGACTCTTTAGGTCACTTTCCCTCTCTGCAGTCCGCAGAGATGGGGGGAGGAGGGGCGTGCCATATATCTATCTCAGGAGGAATGAGTTTGGTGTCAAGAGAATAGGTTGCTGCCTCTACTAAGGTACTCCAGGACACTTCCAGGCATCAGGTCCTAAGCGCCCAGTGAAAAAGTTACTGGTCAGCAAGAAGGGGAATTCTCGTGGGTCAATTCTCCCTGCAAGCATCTTCCCCTCATCGAGCAATGCTCCCAGCTTTCTTGTCATAGGGGTCCCAGACCCATGAGATCCAGGCATTTACTGACCTCCGGGGCAGCCAGTAATGTCTTTGGTTCAAAGGTGGGGAGTTCTCACTCAACAATTGAGAGTGAATGTAGATGTCAAGGTTTTGGATGGTTAGACTCTGGCACTGGCAAGATCTACCTTTCCACAGTACCACTCCAGCATGGGTGAGGAGGCAATCATATGGAACAGCTTTCGTGCCATCATGTCAGAATCAGGTTTAATATCGATGGGTGTTCTCTATGATGGATGCCACCTTTCTGAGGCGTTGCTGTATGACAGTGTGCTGGATGCTGGGAAGGCTTGTCCCCATGATGGAGCCGGCAGAGTTTTCAACTTCCTGCAGCTTTTCTCAACTCTGTGCAGCGGCTCCCTCCTTGTCAGACAGCAGGCCGCCGGTTAGAATGCTGTCCACCGTACATCTGTAGAAATGTGCGAGGGGTGTCCCTGCTGCTGAATAGTTGGTCCGACACTACAAGCAGACGTGGAGACAGTATGCTGGGCAGGCTGATAGGCTTCGCTGACAGGCTGAGGCCTCTCAAACCAGGGGAAGAAGTCTTGCTGGCATCTAGAGATCTTCCTTTTTGAGGGCAGAGAGCTGCAAGTTGACCCCGCACTAGTGGGACCATCCATCAATGACGATTCACCCAGTGTGCCCTGTTTCTAAGCTTAAGCCGGTGACTTCCACCCCGCTTGCTCCAGTCCCCCGCTCGGTTGATGGATCCCTGGTCTATTCTGTGCTGGGCCTCCTGGTATCTCACTGGGTGTGGAGTAGGGTCCAGTACCTCGTGTATTGGGGGGGGCGGGGGTTAAAGCCCAGAGGAACATTCTTGGGTTCCAGCATATGTCATCTTGTCCCAGCAGGCATAGGTCTCTGGCGCTTCAGGACCTGCTCCTAGGGAGGAAGTCCTGTCGCATTCATGGACTCTGCTGCGGAGTCTGGATGCTCTCGCAGCCGGACAGCTGAAAGGGGTGGGAATCATAATCGTGAGAATGCACGTCGAGCCAATTCGTGTTTCTTTGTGGTTGTATTTAACTCCCTTCCGTTTGTTTCAGTCTTGACCAAAGCATAGTCCAGAAGAGAAGATTACAATTTAGATTGATGCTGCAAAGAAGCAGTATTTATTTAGTATTAAGTTACCGCTTCTAAGTCGCAGTGACAGTGTTAGAGTTTAGTTTGAGAGTTTTACTTAGCAGCCCTGTTGGCCTAGCATGTATAATTTTCCTTTGGTTCTGAACAGTTCTTATTAAAACTCAGTGAACTGTTCATTCTGCTGCTGTGTCTCTCCCTCTGCACTTCGGCTGTCACCGAACGCTCCAAGAAAAGAAGTTTGTAGATTGCCTGCAAAATGGTTTTTTAGAGCAGTTTGTGGTTGAGCCCATTCAGGAAAAGGCAATTCTGGATTAGGTGTTGTGAAATAAGCCAGATTTGATCGGGAAGCTGAAGGTAAAGGAACCCTTGGGAAGCAGTGATCTTAATATGATAGAATTCACCCTGCATTTAGAGAGGGAGAAGCTAATATCAGATGTATCAGTACTATCATTGAATAAAAGTGACTACAGAGGCATGAGAGAGGTGCTGCCCAAAGCTGATTGGAAGGGATCAAAGGATCATTGGTAGACCAATCATGGTAGGAATTTTGAGCACTATCGACCCTTTGGTTAAATTTGAAGAAACTTGGAGGCCATTTATTCAACATTTTCGTATGATGTAAGCTGACCTTTTCCGAATCCTTCTCAATAACTTTTTGTTCGTGTACAGAGGAGCGGAGCTAATGGCAAATAATGATTTTAACCGAAGAAACATGGCAGCCCAGCTTTTATTTTGTTTTGTTTTTATTTCGGCTTTTTTTTAGTTTAGGGGAACTTTTTTTCCCGTTTTTGTTAAAAAAAATTTCTTTGAATCTTTTTCATACCAGACTATGTAATAGTTTCTTCCCCCAAGCTATCAGACTCCTCAATACTCAGAGCCTGGACTGACACCTTACTGCCCCATTGTCCTGTTTATTGTAATGCCTGCACTGTTTTGTGCACTTTATGCAGTCCTGGGTAGGTCTATAGTCTAGCGTAGTTGTATTTTTTTCTCTCTGTGTTGATTTTTTATGCAGTTCAGTCTAGTTTTTGTACTGTGTCATGTAACACCATGGTCCTGAAAAACGTTGTCTCATTTTTACTATGTACTGTACATAGCAGTTATGGTCGAAATGACAATAAAAGTGACTTGACTTGATGTTTAATTACTAAGAGATTGGGAGGCTTAGATTACACATGTTACTCGAAGTCTGTTTCTGTATACGTTAACCGTTATTAATGTAATCCCCATCTCTTTGTATCATTATCATTGTTATGTTTATCTACTCGAAGCTTGATAAAAAAGATTGAGAAAGAAAGGAATTTAGGGGAGTAATTTGGAATATGCAGTTATTTCATCCCCTAGAAGAAGAAGTATTCTAAAGGGAGGATGGGGCAACCATGGCTGATAGGGAAGTCAAAGACGGCACAAAAGCAAAGAAGAATATTGCAAATGTTAGTGGGAAGCTAGAGTAGCTGGAAACATTTAAAAATCAACAAAGGGCAACTTGAAAAGCAATAAGAGGTCCAAAGATGAAAAGTGAAGGTACAATAGCCAATAATATGAAAGAGGACACCTATAGTTTTTGTCAGATAAATTAAGAATGAAAGAGGCAAGAGTGCACATCAGACTGCTGGAAAAGATGCAGAAGTAGCAATCAAGAAAGGACGGGTGAACTGAATATGTATTTTGTGTCAGTCTTCACTGAGGGAGACAGGAGCAAGACGCCAGAAATCTGAGTGTCGGGGGGAAGAAGTGAGTGAAGTCACTAATATAGAGCATCCCTATTAACTGGGAGGCATTGGAACCAGTACATTTTGGCCCAGTCAAGCGGTTGCCCCATTTATCCAAATTTTCATGGAAATAGGTAAAAAAATATTAAAAAGACAAAGTAAATAACAAATTATGTATTTAAATGAAATACAGAACAAATGAGAATTCTAATACACAGGTCCTAATACTTATTGATGGAGGATTATCTTTTGATCACATTATTTTGATTGTAAATGGACAAAATTAGTGTAGACATCTAAAGCAGATAATGGACTGCCTTCATACAATGCTGTTGATGATTGTAACTTCTAAATAACACACACAAAATGCTGCAGAAACTCAGCAGGTCAGGAAGCATCTGTGGAAAAGATGAATGCAGCCTGACTTTGAATTTGAATTGACTTTATTTTTTATATCCTTCACATACATGAGGAGTAAAAATCTTTACGTTACGACTTCAGTGGTTGGGCAGCTTTTAGAGTCCATTATTAATTCTGAGATTTCGGTGTACTTGGAAGCACATGATATAAAAAGCCAAGGTCAGCGTAGTTTCTTTTAAAAGAGATCTTGCTGCCAAGGCTGTTGGAATTCACTGAGGGTCCAGAAGAAGTGTATGAGAACGAGCTCAGGAATGAAATGGTTATGATATGAAGAGTGTTTTATGGCCCTGGTCCTGAACTCACTGGAGCTTAGAAGAATAAAGGAGAATCTCAGTGAAGCCTACAGGATGTTGTAGGGCCTGAATGGAGTGGATATGGAGAGGATGTTTCTAGTCAAGGGAGAGTCTAGGACACCAGGGCATAGCCTCAGAATAAAAGGAAGTCTCTTTGGGAAAGATTCAAGGAGGAATTTATTTAAACAGATGGAGGTGAATCTGTGGAATTCATTGCCACAGACAGCTTAGAAGGTAGTCATTGGGTATATTTAAAGCAGAGGTTGGATATATTCTCGATTAGGAAGATTGTCAAAAATCGAGGGTAGAAGGCAGTGAGATGGGTTTGAGAGCCAAAAGCCAGGCAGTCATGATTGAATGCCAAAGCAGACTCGAATGGCAGAAGGGCATAATTTTGCTGCAATGTCTTATGGTCTTTTGGCCAGGAAACACCAATGATATTGAACAGAAAATCCTACAAAAGGTAGTGGAATCAGCCTAGTACATCATGGACAAACCCCCTCCCACCATTGAGCACATCCACATGAAACATTGTCATAGGAACAAAGTATCCATCGTTAGAGATCCCTACCACCCAGACCATGCTCTCTTCTTGCTGCTGCCATCAGGTAGAAGGTACAAGCACCTTAGAATTTGCACCACCAGGTTCAAGAACAGTTACCACCCCTCTACAATCAGGCTCTTGAATAAAAGGGGAATAACTACACTCACTTGCCCATCCATTGAGATGTTCCCACAACCAATGATCTCACTTTAAGGGCTCTTTATCTAATTATCTCATGTTCTTGTTATTTATTCCTAATCATTTATATTTGCATTTGCACATTTTGTTGTCTTCTGCACTCTAGCTGATCTTTCATTAATCCTGTTATAGTTACTATTCTATACATTTGCTGAGAGGATGTCCACAAGAAAATGAATCACAGGATTGAATATGGTGACATATGTACTTTGATAATAAATTTGCTCTGTACATTGTACTTTGTAGCAGCACAGTCTTTATTCAATAAGAAGTTCCATTTTAAAGATCCGGTGATCAGTTAGCCTCGTAAAGTCAAGAAGCAGATTTTCTTTTATTGTTCATTTCTGGGTTCTACTTGTTTTCACGGAAATATTGAGATCAAGTTTTATGCTTAGATTTGGAAAAATAATATTTGTCATAAAATAATGTAAAATGTACAGTTACTGAAACAATATCTGTGAAGTCAAAAGGCAAATTAGCAGTGGGGGTGCAGTCTGATATTAAGATACTGTCCACTGGCTTTCTCCTTAGTATGGATAACAACTGAAATATTGGCTTTAAGGAAGAAAATGAAGAGAACTGGGAAAATGCAAATACTGTAAACAGTTTAAGCAGCCATCTTAGTATACAGCCTACCAATGACGCTGGGTAAATTATTCTTTAGACCGTTGAGGACTGCAGTAACAATTCTGCCATAGGCTAAAAATGCTGCACTGAGAGATTTAAATTCACTACTTTCTTCCAGATGCTCTATTTATAGAAAATATCGCAGGGGGTTTCCTGCTTGAAACTTGAGAGTCAGCTTTTACAGGTTGGTATCTCGTACAAAAAGAATCGACCTCTTCAGTTCATGAGTCTTTGCATTTTAAAGATGACCACGTAAACAAGTTCATCAGTCAGTAGAGTGATCCATGTGTTTGTTATGTAATTAAAATCAGCTTTGCAATTACGGAAAATCATTCCTCAGTTGTGTTTGAAATGCTAATAAGAACTCTGACTATATCAAGTGCTGAAACAGGTTCCCTTTTGAACACTTTAACTGATTGACAATTTCCTCTATTCTTATTAAAATCCCATTCTTATCACTGTATTCATTAATTGCTACTGTAAACAGTATACTAGATGAGACTGCTTTGCATATGGTTGACGAGCAAATCACAAAGATTATTATAGTCCCTGCCAACAAAGAATGCCGTTGCATTTGAGTGAAAAATGGAAACTCATTGGTTACTAAAGGTTTGCTTTGAACTTTGAAAACAAAGGTCATTATGGCAGGAATGGTAAAGGTAGTTAGGGTGAAAAGCTAGGCCATAGGAAGAGAACGAAGGCTTTAAAAAGTATTTTTCAACTATATTTACAATAGTACAGTACATTGCACATTCTAAAGTTACTTACTTAGAAAATCTTGTGCTCCTGTTCAACATAGACAGGATCAGAACCAGGCTTCATATCACTGTCATATGTCACAAAATTGGTTGTTACATGACAGCAGGACATTGCAATACATAATAAAAAAGAAAAATATGTTAAGAAGTATATATATATATATATTTTAAAAGTTAAATTAAATAATTAATGCAAAAAATAAAAAAAAGTAGTGAGCTATGAGTTCCTCCAGCATCTTGTGTGTGTTGCTGAGATTTCCAGGATCCGCAGGTTTTCTTTTATTACTGAGGTAGTGTTCATGGGTTGAATGTTCATTCAGAAATCTCATAGCAGAGGGGAAGAAGCTGTTCCTGAATCATTGAGTGTGTATGTACGTGTGCCTTCAGGCTCCCGTACCTCCTCCCTGATGGTAGCAATGAAAAGAGGGCATGCCCTGGGCAATGGGGATCCTTAATGGTGATGCCACCTTGCTGAGGCGCCGCTCCTGGAGGATGTCCCGGCTGCTGTGGAGGCCAGTGCCCATGATGGAGCTGATCGAGTTCACAGCTTCCTGCAGCTTCTTTCAATCCTGTACAGAGCGCCCCCGCCCCCCCACCACCACCACCAGTGCAATCAATTAAAATGCTCTCCATAGTACATCCGAAGAAGCAAAAAAGGGAAAGGAAAAGAATTGAGGTAGTGCTCGTGAGTTCAACGTTCATTCAGAAATCAGATGGCAGAGGGGCAGAAGCTGTTGAGTGTGGGCCTTCAGGCTTCTGTACCTCCTCTCTGATGGTAGCAATGAGAAGGGGGCATGCTCTGGGTCCTGAGCAAGTCTGGAGTTAAAGTTGGTGTACTAAAAGAATACCCAGCAAATAGATGTGGGAAGCATTAATAAGGATACAAATGGCTGAATGCCATCCCTCTGGTCTGTGGTTTCCTGTGGGAAATAAGATGGATAGTCTTAGGAAAAATAAATGAGATTTGTGATGCACAGTTCAAACAGTCCTGTTTGATTTGGCGTGGCAACACCCCAAGTCCCTATCTCCATGCTGGTTGTTTAATTTTAGCATCCACTCAGAACTTAATATGTCATTACTGGCCTGAATGCAACAACAGTTTTTGATTTGTGCTGATATGAGCAGATTAAAGAAGCCTGCACTTCTCAAAAAGGAAGGTGCATTGTGGCTGAATCAGCTGTTAAACTTCTGTTCGGAGGTGATTTCCTGCCCTTCTTTCGCCCCTAGGGTTTGAGGATGACTTGCTTTGATGCTGGTTGTCTGGATTCTGAAGTAACTGCTGAGGTAAATGTAGTATTTGCTGGCTCTGCCAGAGAGAAGGCAGGAGGTACATATAGAGCCGATGGCTGGGTCACGTGCGAGGTGACATACCCCTTCCACACTTCGCTGTGATTCTGGGTGCTCCTTGCCAACCCACACAAAGTTCTCAGTGCTGATGCTGGCTGTCTGTTCTCCATTTTGAACAGTTCTGGATTCGGGAGTTCTGCCGAAGGGTCATGACCCGACATGTCAACTGTACTCTTTTTCATAGATGCTGCCTGGCCTGCTGAGTTCCTCCAGCATTGTGTGTGTGTGTGTGTGTGTGTGTGTGTGTGTGTGTGTGTGTGTGTGTGTGTGTGTGTGTGTGTGTGTGTGTGTGTGTGTGTGTGTGTGTGTGTGTGTGTGTGTTGCTTGGATTTCCAGCATCTGCAGATCTTCTCTTCTTTTTCCAAGGATTCCAAAGTATTGATGAGAAAGTTACATTTTTTAAGAACATTTGACATCGATTGCACAGTCCTCCTTCCTGGTCAGCGCTTCATAGCGATGGAGCTCAGAGTAGAGGGCTTGTTTCAGGGGCTGAGCGCACACTGCACAGAAATTGGTAAATGGATTTATTATTGTCACGTACCAAGGGAATAGTGAAAAGTAATTGTTCTACATGCCATCCATACAGATAATTTCATCACAACAACGCTGTCATCCTGAAGGATTTCAGCTGGTCACAGACTCTCCCTTGGCTGGCTCTAATTATGGCGAGTGAGCTCTGTACCAGGGTTAAGTAAGACATATAACAATCTCTCTCCAACCCGTTTGCTGCTACTGGCCCTGATTATGCAGCACCTTATCCTGTGAGAGAGAGGGAATCGTTTTAAAGTATGGGTGTGTGAAATAGTACGAAGGGAATAAGGCGATAACAGAATGCAGAATAGTGTTACACTTACGGAGAAAGTGCAGTGCAGGCAGACAATAAGGTACAAGGCCAAAACAAGTTAGATTGTGAGTCCACTTTAACTTGCAAGTGATTGACTCTTAAATGGAGGATGGAGCCAGGGTCTTGGTTCTTGGATGAAGTGTAATCGACTTGGTTTGACGATCAGACTCTGTAGTTTGTTATGATGTGTTTCTGGTTATTCTTTTTTTAATTGCTATTTTGTGAGATTTTTGATTGGCTCTGTGGCCAGCAGTCAGCGACTGGCACAGATTGAACTGAACTGAATTGAACCAGACTGTTCGATGGCTCTGTGGTTTGATGTTTTATGTTGCGCTCCTCGCTCTTTATTTTGCTGTTTGTGTGGTTTGTTCTTTTTTGTGTGTAGGTGTTTGGTCTTTCTTTGTGGCTGTCTACGGCAAGGTGAGTCTCAGGTTATCTCACTTCGATAATAAATGTACTTGATATGTTTGAATCTTAAAATGCAAGTACATTTGGACTGTTGGGGATACTGGATTGGGACGGGAGGATTTGGAGAATTTAGTGGAGGCGGTATTAGTGGTGCCAGTCTAGTGCTTTAAGTTACCTTGTGTAGGTAGTTCATGCCTCTGATGTGGCAGGAAGTAGGGGTGGCTGCTGTTGGTAGATCATAAACTTTGAAGCAAGGCTGACATTCTGATTACCAAACTCTCTTTCCCCAGATGGATGAAGGCTGTACAGGCACACTAAAGCCAACATTAAATTTCATTTCTGAAGGCTGCCTTTGTCGAGGAACGACCACTGGGGATATGGCACAAGAGTGCCGATTCCCCCGGCAGTGGGTATTGTTGTACGATAGCCGAAGGTTGGCCTTTGGGCCTTTTATGATGTGGATGATAGATCTGATGGCCTTGAGCCAAGTTTGTCAATGGTGTGGATGACAAATTTGATGGCTTTGTGGCTGTGGTGAACTATGTGCCTGTCTGGACACGCCCCCTTCTGACTTCTCCTGTGGCTCCTCCCACAGGCCCCTGTATAAAGGCGATCGAGGTCTGATCCTCTGCCTCATTCTCCAGGATGTAGTATGGTGGTCACTCACTGCTGGTTCCTTCTTCAGTCAATAAAAGCCGATATCTTGCCTTACATCTCAGAGTGAGTTATTGATGGTGCATCAGTGGCCAAGTTTGTCAGTGGTGTGGATGACAAATTTGATGGCTTTTTTTGGCCAAGTTTGTCAATGGCGTGGATGACAAATTTGATGGCTTTGTGGCCAAGTTTGCGGTCTATCCGAAGACAGGTGGAGAGGCAGATAGTGTTGAGGAAGCAGAGAGGTGGTAGAAGAACTTAAGACAGATTAGGAGAATGGACAAAAGTGGCAGACGGAGTTCAGAGTAGGGAAGTGAATGATCATGCACTTCAGTAGAAGGAATAAAAGCATGGACAATTTTCTAAATGGAGAGAAGAGTCAGAAAGACTTGGGAGTCCTTGTGCAGGATTCCCTAAAGGTTAACTTGCAAGTTGAGTCAATGGTAAGGAAGGCAAATGATAGGTTAGCATTCATTTTGAGAGGAATAGAATATCAAACCAAGGATGTAGTGCTGAGGCTTTATAGGGCACTGGTGAGGCCTCACAGTGTACTGTGAGCAGTTTTGGGCCCCTTATCTAAGAAATGATGTGCTGACGTTGGAGAGGGTTCAAAGGAGGTTCACGAAAATGATTCTGCGATTGAAAGGCTTGTCATATGAGGAGCACATGATGGCTCTGGGCCTGTACTCAGTGGAATTTAAAAGAATGGGGGGAGGGGATCTCATTGAAACCTATCAAATGTTGGAAGGCCTAGAGAGAGTGGATGTGGAGAGGATGTTTCCTACAGTGGGAGAGTCTGGGACCAGAGTGCACAGCCTCAGAATAGAGGGACGTCCATTTGGAGTGGAGATGAGGAGGAATTTCTTTAGCTAGAGTGTGGTGAATCTGTGGAATTCATTGTGGAGGCTGGGTTATTGAGTGTATTTAAGGTGGCAGTTAATATATTCTTGATAAATCAGGATGGAAGCTTATGAGAGAAGGCAGGAGAATGGAGTTGAGAGGAAAATGCATCAGCCATGATCAAGTGGTACAGCAGAGTCAATGGGCCAAATGGCTGAATTCTGCTCCAAAGTCTTATGGTCTTATGAACTACTGGACTTCCAGGATCTTTAGGCCTCATCTTTGGTATTGACTGCAGGACTGGCTGATAATAGGACCCCGAACTGCAGGCTCTCTGACTCACTGGCTCTTGTGCCTCCTCGTGCCACCTGTTCACACAGACCTCCGATCCTGGGGCTCACCAACCTTGGACAGCCTGACATCAACAGATTTCTTCTTCCTCCTTCTAAGTCACCGGACTTCGAGTGCGGATCGGTGTGGGTTTTGGATATCTTTTATCACGTGTCCACGTCACTGGACTTTGAATGTGGAGCACAGAGCAGAGGCCTGACCTCTCACACCACCACATCCCTGTCTCCAAACACTAACTGGACCCCTAACTCCCCTCCCTGCCTCCAAAACCATCCCCACAAACTTAAAAAACAACTAAGTCTGAGTCACAATCTTGATGGAGACCACAACACGTTGACTGGGTGTGAGATACAGAACACAGTGGCTACTGAAAATGTGCAGTAAAAAAGGATATGGAAAATATTCAGCAGATCAGGCAACGTCTGTGGAGAAGGAAAAACTGGGAGTGAACTTCTATCAGAACTGGCCTTTTCTGACACAAACTAAGAAGGCTGGTCCACAATTCTAATGGAGTGGTTGAACTGAAAAAAAGAGATGCTGTCCCAGAACCTGCTTCTCTGCTGAATGAGTTCCTGCAGCCACAAGCTGCCAGATTAGGTGGGAAAGATTGCTCAGGAGTTGAAACTTCGAATCATTTCCTCAGGAACTGCTGTGAAAGGTACAGTGACCTCACACGTGCTGTCATGGTCACAAGTACCGTACCTTAGCAACCAAGTCAACAATTCACTACACCCACTATCCTCACCTTCCAAACAGCGCACACAATCAGAATTCATGAGCAGCGTTCTTAAGGCATTGTAAGGCTGGAAATGTATAGACCGTAAAGGAACTTCAGTAAAGGAATGAGAGTCAACACTTGGATGTTTATCGTTAATAATTTTATTTTATTGTAAATAAGTCTTTAATTCTTGACTAAAGTTTGAGAGTCAACAAATGTTTTATTTTGACCATCTTTAATTTGAATAGGAACACATAACTTATTGTAAATAACTTTATTTATTGTGTAAGGACAGATTTAACGAGTGTTTTTTTCTATGTAAATAACTTTATTTTGTAATATTTCTGAATAAAGTATTTTTGGGGAAAAAAAAATCCCCTGCATCTACATTTCCCAAGATGCAGTCTGCCAACATTTCCCCAATGACCATCATATCACCCCAAATGTTGAAAGTTTAGAGTGGATATGGAGAGGATGTTACCCAAGGTGGGGTAGTTTAAGACCAGAAGACAGTCTCAGAATAGAGGGCCGTCCTTTTAGAACAGAGGTGTGGAGGGATTTCTGGAGCCAGACAGTGCTGAATCCTTGGAATTCATTACCACAGGTGGCTGTGAAAGTCAAGTCATTGGGTATATTTAAGTCAGAGGGTGATAGACTCTTGATTTGTCGGGGCAGAAAGGGATATGGGGAGAAGCAGGAGATTGGGGCTGAGAGGGAAATGGATCAGTTACGATGAAATGGTTGAGCAGACTCAATGGGCCAAATGGCTTAATTCTGCTCCTTATCTTATGGTGTTCTGGTCTTAAACACATCGGGTAAGATAAACACACACACACACACAAAGTTCCCCTTCTCTCACAGGACAAGGTGTTGCATAAACAACACTAAATGGGTGAGAGAGAGACTCATCTGTGTCACTCCTTCCTGGAGTAGAGCTCACCTGCTATAATCACAGCCAGCCAAGACGGAGTCTGGAACCAGCAGAAATCCTTCAAGACAAGAGCATCTTCAAACGCTCGTCCCACTTCTCCCACAACCTACGCTCTCCTCTGATTCACAAGCTGCAATCATCCACCTCTTTTGTTCAAAAATAAAAACACCTTTGTCCCAAATAAGAGAGGCTGGTCCACGTCTTTTGATCACTCTATGCATCTGAACAACCAGAGGTGAATTCTGGCCCTCAGGTGCTGCCTGACCAGTTGGATATTTCCAGCAATTTTTGTTTTAATTTCAGGTTTTCAGAACCTGATGTATTCTTTTCCAGTGATGTAAGATAATAATTCAGAATTCAGATAATGATTCTGTGTTGATAATTGTATAAATCTGTTTCCTTCTAAGGCAGGAGTTCTCAATCTGGAGTCCATGAACCCCTTACTTAATGATATTGGTTCATGGCATAAAGAAGATTGGGAACCCCTGCTCCTGAGTGATTCTTTTGTATTCTTCCTTATTCCATAACATGTCCCTCTCTTGCTTTGCATTAACATCCCTTTCTCCATTTCATCTCTCCTGCTTTACAGCCTGCCATCTCTTCCAATATTTCCTCTCTTTCTGCTTTCCTCTGCTTTTTAAATTCTATTTGTCTTTTCGGGATCTGAAACTTCACACATGTTGTTTGTCCTGCTTAGTATTCTCTGCATGTTATAGTTATTTATTGTGATTAACATTGCATGTTTATTGCAATGACCAAATGTTCCAAGTGTAAATATTTGAAATGCGTTTTCTCATCTACAGTGTTGAAACAGGTGCTTTGAGAATGTGCCAACTATTAAAAGCCTAGCTATATTACCTCAATTGTTGTTGGTGTTCCTTTTTGCAGTGCATTGGACAGAATTTTGCCATTTCCTTTTATGAGGCTCAACCCAGCACAGATGTACAGAGCCAGCCGGATTCGAACCCAGGACCATTTCCCTCGAAGTCCGGTTCTGATGCCATTACACCACCTCAAAGAGTACAGTTGATGTTTTGGGCAGAGACCCTTCTTCAAAGTGGTAACCAATTCACCCACTGCCTTGGAGCAACAGAATATTGCTGAGCACTTACACTCAGTACAAACTCCGTGAGCTCCATGCAAACTATGATGGTTTTGAAAAGCCATCAAATGTATTCAGTTCTACAATCTATAGAAATGAGTCACTAACTATTCTGCAATAAGTAGAATTGATGAGGGGTCTGTGGTGCTGCAGAAAGCTTAATAATAGCAGTTGTGCAATCTTTCGAGTTGAGTTTGAAGTTCTCCCAAGGGTATTCCCTAAAAGGAGAATGCCTGAGCATGACCTTAACATGAGGAGGCTGATGCATGGGCAGCCACCACACAGTGCGTGACAGATCGGGGCCGGGGTCCAGTGGTACGGAATGCAAGACGACCGGGGATCCTTCATTGCTGCACCTTCACCGTCATTGTGTTGCGCCATCTTCTGCCAGCTCCTTTGCTGAGGGCTGGAGTGCTCTTTTTCTGGAACCTCCCCCTTAAACTTTTCACCGTGGGTGACCCTACTGGGAGCCAAGCTCCAGAAGGCATCTCACTCAGGATCTCACAAACTTCTCCACGACGACAATGCGTCAATCCTCAGAGACAACTTAACTATATTTCTGTACCACACACATGATGTCAGCTTAATTTGATGGAATTGGCACGACATCTCCATGCACTGACTTGTCACAACTCAGGCAAGAAACATCATTACCCACATTAGCAACCTTTCTAGTTTCCTGGCCAATGTGATTCATGCTATACATTTATGCACATTCATTTCAGGTACCGAATTGGAAGAATCATCACCTTGGTGCCCAAGTAACAGACACTACAAAGTTAACTTCCATGGTGCCTGAGTCTACCCGTCCTGTTTAAGAATCGTTAGCATGAGTGATTAAACAAAATTTCCATCACTGCTGAATGGTAACATAGTGGTCAGCGTGATGCTTTACCGCAACAGCTGTAAGATCAGGGTTCAGTTCCTGTCGCTGTCTGTAAGGAGTCAGTACGTTCTCCCCGTGAGTGCATGGACTTCCTCTGGGTGCTCCGGTTTCCTCCCATGTTCCGAAGACGTAAAGGGCTAGTGAGCCTTGGGCCTACTATGTTGGCAGCAGAAGCGTGGGGCATGTGTGGCCTGCTCAGCACAATCGTCTCTGACTTCATTTGATGCAAATGACGCATCTCACTGTATGTGTCATTGCGCACATGACAAATAAAGATAATCTTTACCTGTTTTTGCTGGGGAGAAGCACATAGAAATTGTAGCTGTGACATCTTGCTCTGAACAAGCTGGCAAAGTCCCATGGCTGATGTTACTTAGCGCCCAAAAAGCAACAAACTACTGATCCTGGAGAATTAAAATAAAACCGAAAATAATAGAAATTCACTCTTTCTCTCTTCACAGTAGCTGCCTGACTTGCTGAGCATTTCTAATATTTTCTAGTTTTAGCCTGTAAATGGCTGAGCCCCATCGATTGGGGAGGCTCAGCTTCTCACTTACACTGAGTCAGCTGATAATTAATGGAAACCCATCCAAAATCCTCAAACTGGACTGACTAATTCAGCAGTGCATCTGTGCACTTGTTTAACTGGTGTTTGCTAGCTTCTCTACCCACAGAAGGGCCTTTAATACGTATGGTCATGCAAATAAAGTCTCCTTTCTCAGCTTTCCTTAGACACCTTTGTAACATTTACCTTATTAAGGATTAAGTTGCAATAACTAAAGCATCATACATTCAATCACTCTTAGCAGGTTATGGCTATTGTAAATGATTCATCACAGAGTGGCCACTGCTTCTATTGAGATAAACTGTTCAAATCAGCACTGAACTAGCTCTGTGAAACTGACAGGCTAAGTGGGTGTTCTTGTCTCTCTTTCTCTCTCTGAAACCAAGACCAAGCCTGCATTTTTCTGAAGTATTGCTTACCTTGTAAATACACGTCCTGATTTTAGGAAAAGCACCAGGGACATCTGCGTTCTGTTGCAAACTGTTATACTTAGATAAAATGAATCTCAATATTTTAACTACCAGCACAAAGTAAAAATCCGTCCCAAGCAGTCCTTTTATATCAGTTGTGAAAACACATTCGTGGATTACCTGAATCATAGGACAAAAGGGTAGCAGTTGTCCAAAACTTCACGGCAGTCACAATGTTTTGAAACAGCCTCCGATAAACATCAAAAAATATTTAATATTTCTCCGAACACAAGAGCTTCTCTAGAAACAGCAAGCCTTCTTGATAAAGGGTCTTGTCGACTGTTTACTCCCCTGCATAAGTGCTTGCTGAGTTCCTCTAGCATTTTGTATGTGCTACTCTGAATATCTCTATGACCAGTTTAAAAAGTGATTCGGTGGTGTGGACTCTTACTAAAGATTATTATTGCATCTAAATCCTCACTTGTGAAATAAGATTGGGAAGAGGAAATGATAATGTATTATTATCCTATCATTAATTGCAGAACATATTTAGGACAATTTATAAGAGGCAATGCGTTAATGAAATAATTTTGATCATATCATGGAATACAAAGCACACTTGGCATATTAAAAAGGTCAAAGAAGGTAAAATTCCTCTGGGCTTTAAGCCTTTGTTGAACATTACCAATACACAACACAATATTATTTTAGAAAGACTTCACAAAACTGAACACATTTTTCAATACTTCTGTCAGTGATACATGCCAGAGCAGGGGTTCCCAACCCTTTTTATGCCAGGAACTCCTATTGTTAACTAAGATGTCTGTGGTCCCCAGGTCAGGAACCCCTGCTCTAGAGTTTAGAATATAAAATCTAGACTGATACTCTGGCACTGTACCAGTGGACAGTTTTCATGGTCGGAGTGTTTGTCCTTCAGATGTGACAGTAAACTATGGACTGTCTGCTTTTTCCTACATCACACCACTGATTAACCTTAAGTTTCTCATTAACTATAAAGCACTTTGGGATGCTGTGAGACATGAATGCTACTATTTTAATACAAACATTTTTTTCCACTTTACATTGATTTACTCCAAGACAAGGAAATGCACTCCGCTTTTTGATTGGAGCAAAATTATCTTTAAATTGTTAACTTTTGGCTGGATGACATGAGTTTGACACTTTTACAATGAGTACATTGTTTAACCTATCATTTGCAGAATGTAAACTATAATTAAAAGCACATTTAAATACCGAACACTAAGTGTAAGTGTAACCCGATGTGAGAAAATACTAAGCATTACATTAAAGTAACATAAAACGATTTATATTAGCTTTATTTTGGGTATATTAAGAATATTATTACCAATGGTTCAACCTTGGAAAATAACTCAGTATTACATATCAAACTTATGATTGAAATTTCTGCAAATTATTGAACTTGTGCAATGCTCGCAAATTTGAATTGAGATCAGACTAATTGACTGAAAGCCAAGAGAACTAGGAGTTACATCCCTCTTCATCCCTTCAGTACGTCTGGATGGGAGTGGTGTACTTCTGCTTACTTACTGCTTGTTACGTTGCCAGCATTTAGGGCTGCGCTGAAGGACCTCCATCTTTGCCTGTACAGGATTCTTTATCGCTGTTTCCCTAACAGTTGTTTTTTCTCCCCCCCGTCAGGGTTGTCAGCCCTGAGCTGAACCTCCGGTCCTGGAGATCCAGTGGGCCACTCTGAGTCTGGCCCCTACCCTTTGATCTGTATGGTATGGGTGACCCTACCAAGAGCCGAAGTACAAGACCCCGAGTCCAGATTGGGTCATTGAGGCACGCAAGCCTCGAAACCCTACAACAACGTCAGAGGACTTACTCCCTAGTGTGGTATTAACCCATCAGTGCTCTAATTGCTTCGTACCCCTGGTGGAAGGAAGAGTGGGTATCATGATTTACACTTGTGACTACTCCTGTAGGAAGAAGAAAGGGGAATCTGGGAGAGCTCAGTAGGACAACCCATGTCTGTAGAAGCAAAAGATGTTTGTGAGGTTGTGAGCCTGCATCAGGATTCAGAGTGAAATGTCAATATTACCTTTTGTCTCCACATACGCTACATGATCTTTAAGTTCTTTCAGTATTCTGTTTTATTTTGTTATTCCAGGCACCAGCACCTGCAATCTCCTTTGTCTACATACTCCTATAGAAAACCGTGTATGACACAGGGAGGAGTTGACTTGAGCTAGGCTATGCAAGCTCAATAAACCTACTGATATTCATTAACTTGACCTAAACGTCAGTAATGTGGACACAATAATGGAATATTGCTCCTCAAAGAATTGGTTCATTGCACTATACACCTTAAACGTAGATCGCCAGTAATCTAGACAAAAGTGGAAGATGAATTGAAGAATACACAATTGGGATATTAAATTCTATCCATACACAATCTCTTTTGATTATGCAGCATAATCGTTGTAGGATTTAACAGCTGCAGGGATGCAAGCTCAGAGACACCCTGCAGCAGCTTTCTCCCCCTCTGCCACCAGATTTCAGAATGGGCAGCAAATCGACCCATGAACTCTTCCTCAATACTTTTACAAACAATTGGCTTCGTGATCATTACAGAATCTCTCTGGAGCTTCCAGCTCCCTCCCCACTTCCCAAAAATGATTCCCCGCTCCCTGCCCCCTTCCCACTCAGCCCACAATACCGACCCATATCAGAATCAGGTTTATCATCACTCACAAATGGCATGAAATTTGTTTTCTTCTGCGGCAGCAGTACAGTGCATTGCATAAAATTACTACAGTACTGTGCAAATGTCTTAAACACCCTAACTATATAGATGTGCCTAAGACCTTTGTACAGTACTGTATAATATATAGTATATACACTGAGTAACTAAATCTCCTTATTAGTAAGCTGACTGCAGAAAAACTGGATGACAAACATTCATCTAGTTCATTGTCCTCCTCCAGGGATGGAAATCTGTTACCTGAATTCCAGTCCAATGTTGGGTGAGTGACCCTTAATTCCCTTCAAAGTGCTCATGATCTCAGTGTCAGTAGCTCCAGTTGAACTCTGTCTTTTCATGTGTTTCCCCCTCGCTGTCAGTCTGTTGTTTTGTACTGCCATGTGCTCCTGCTCTACTCCGGCTCCTGTATCACTGAGTTCTCCATCTCTCACCTGTTTCTCATTATTACCTGAATTGCTGCCACCTGTGTCTCATTGTGTTCCACCTATCATCTGCCTCTCTGTTTATTGCTCAGTGTATTTCAGTCCAGTGTTTTCACCTATTTGTTGCCAGATTGTACCAGTGAATTTTCTTGAGCCCTTCCAGCATTTGTATCTGTACTTTGTCTGTCTGAATATTGACTCTGCCTCTTTCCTGATTCTGGCTTTTGGATTTCTCTGAATATTTTGATCTCTGCCTGATCTTTGATGCCGACTTTGTTTGCACCTTGGGATTTGTTAATCTGTTAATACCATTGTGCGCAGTAGTGGGTCCCTGCTCACCCGGTGTCCTGGCACTCAGAACTTCTGTAGATTAGCGATGTAAATACCAACTGACCACTACAGGTGCTGTACACATGAAGTGAAAAAGACGTGGCTGGAAACATCCATCAGGTCAATCTGCATCTGCACCAACATTTCCAGCCAATAGCCTTTAAGTAATGATGATGACAATACTCCTGGAATAGTAACACTGATTCTCCCTCCATCTGCACTGTCTGACCAGCTGAGTATTTGCACCATTCTGGACATGCACTGTTCACACCTGAGATCAAAGGAAAACGTGAACTGGATTTTTCCCCAAAGGACCACCAAAACCTTTGATTTGGATCAGACATTGGAACTGGAATATTAACTTCGTTTGCTTATTAAGAGCTATTAAATTCTAATCAAATAATTTCAACCACCTCCCTGACAGTGAGATGCAACAGTATCAAATATCCTGAGTTTTTAAAGCACTTAAGAATATAATTGGTTCGAAGTCTGCTCTTTGCTGCTGGTCCATGCTGATATTCTATTTTTAACACTTACTTTCATGTCGACAGCTGTAACATTTTTAAATCTTTGAAGACACCAATAAAGTTGAAACAAGAAGGAAGTTCCGTTTGGATGTTCAGGCACCTATTGACCCAGACCTTTGAATTGCAATCTCACTTTATTTTCCACCAGAGATGCATAAAAATCAAAGCCCTTCATGGCCCGGCAGTTTTATTTTAATTGAGTGAATTGTCAATAATTCTTGACAAAACCAACCCCACTTTAATAGGATCAGACCAAAGAAAGCTCTCTTAGTTGTTTGCTGTTTTTAGAGAGTTGTGGTCTTTGAAAAAGAGAAGTGCCAGCAAGTCTCTTGGGGAAATGCATATCGATTTCAGTAGAAATGAGCCTCCCACTCCCCCACCCATCTCTACCTATTATATCAGGCACTTTAAACTGCATTTTATAATGTTTACATTGTAAATGCATGCTGGTATTTATGTATATTTTATTCTATGGCTGTACTTCTTACTTTATTTTATATAATCCTTTATTCTGTATAACTGTTTTTGTCGCACGTAGCGCCAACTCACCACAGCAATTTCCTAATACATGTAAATGTATATGGCGAATAAAGTTGCTCCCTGATCTGTGAAAGAAGACCATGGAGCTTGTCACAATGAGGCCTCCTGTGAGCGATGAGTGATCTGCTTTGGCCCGCATTGTCACATGATAGTGAGCTTAAACAACAGGCGTAGTTTAAAGGTTTAATATGCTTAGTATATGCTCCAAAAGCTGCAACTTCCTGGCGGGTGTATTTAGTCCTGAATGCCCTTTCTGCACTGAACGTCCATAATTTGAACTCCAGTTCAGGGTTTTTTTTGCACCGTGAGCTTGGAAGGTGTGAGTGGGACGGTGGATAGTCCCGGAGGGGCAAACAGCTCTTTGAGCGTGTTGAACACTGCGTGAAGTTGCACCTAAGTCCCTCCACCGCCCCCTCCCCGCCGGGCAGAGTCCGACAGAGCTGGGAGGGAGGCAGCTGGGATCTGGATTTCCAAACAGGTGCTGCTGCAAGGCTTCGGGGCATAGGGCTGGGGAGATCACCCAGTCTGTCCCAAGTGATCAAAGGGACCAGAAATACTGTCTAATCAAACTCAAGCAGGCTGTTTAGAACAGTCAACGGAGAACAGTTTTTTACCTCACTAAAACTGTAGGTATTTTGTTTTCTTTGAATGAATTATTGGAATGCACGTTGCACTGGGGCTGGGAGAAGGCAGAAACACTCTCCCGTCATTGAAAAAAACACTCAAGCCGCGACACTTGCTAAAAAATTACATTGCTCAATGGTTTAGGAACTTTGTCCCCACCCTACCAGTTTCCTACGGGGCTTTCGCTGCCCCATCGGTACAGAATGTCTGCCTGAGAAGCCTACCCCCCCCCCCCCCCGCACTCAGTGCAAACTATGACTGTTTTCCCCTCTCTCTTTGAAAGGCCACAGGTCAGAGAAAGATAAGTTGATTGATCCAAACAAACTAGAAGGCAAAAAGGGACCCAAAACAAACTCAGACAACAGCCTCTTTCATTCAGGCTTGTCAAGTTCAAAGTATATATTTACATAGACAGCGCTCTCGGGAAGTTGGGCAGGGCTCCCCTGAGAGTTTAGGCCGCTGTTCGGCTTCACGTTCAGTTTATGTGCAGGCGCACGGCACCGGTGCCCCTGGGTCAACATGTTTCCCCGTCCCTACGTCTTATCCCGGACCCCCATTTCATCTATTCCCCCATGCAGCGCTAGGTTTACCAAACTCCACTTCGCCCAAAATGCTCGTCTGAAAACGTCAGTGGCTGGGGCGTTTGAAACTGTTTTGAATCATTAAGAGAAGCCAGCTATTTAATTACAAGAACTTCACAGGAGTTCGACTTTTCCCAAGATTGAATCAAGATGCCGACCATTCACTGTTTCACTAACGATTACCAATTATAATGGGCAAGTTTTGTTTCTGAGCTGCAGCGTGGCGGCCGGCTCAACTAAACTTTGGTAGTTTGTGCTCATACAAAGTGCCCCTTTAGAAAACAAACACACACTTTTAACTACATATTCAGCACTCGTCGTTCTCAGGAAAGCATTTTTTAAAAATAAAATCAGGCCTACACTTCAGGTTTTGAAACCGATTTCGCAGACTTTTTGTTGAGCCGGTTTCTCGCCCTGATGCATGTATTTTAAATGACAGATTCTGCAGCTGGGAGTGGATCTTGCTGTAAGCGTTGGGAGTAGCAATATAAATCAGTGTCGACTGATTCATTTCATAGCCGGTCTGACCAGAGTATTAAGGAAAACACTACACTTCTTATAAACCTTTTAAACTATGTCATTACGTTAAGAGTTAATATTAATTAAACGTTGCCTCAGCACCATCAACTGAGAACATTAATTAACTAAAGTCGCGCAAATTCCGTTCACAACAGGTCTGACCTGCTCTTTTCTTTAATATTTCGCTTTTTGAGGACCAGTAATAAATCAAGTCCAGCAGGCAGTGGCTTTGCATTTTAACCCCGGGCACTGCCTTTTTGAGGCAGTCTGCAATTAACCTGATTTGCCTTTTAAGAATAGTCACATATTCAACCGCTCTCTTGCCAAACTAAAGAAACATTTTATTTTATAAAATAGACGAACTTGACGATAATTATATTTTACAAGTATGTACAAACGTGCTCCAAAAAGCACGTGAAGAGCTACGCAATCACAGAGGCTCAGCTGTCACTCAGCTCTTGATTTTATCTAGTGCTTGTTGATCTGTTCCTTGCTAGAATTAGCTTTACAATGAGACGAGTCGATAAGCTCCGTGGGTCTCTTTGAATCGCCCGTTTACAAATCAGTTCAACTTGTCTGACACTGGCTTGATTTCCATCAGAAAGCAAAATGTGTCATTAAAGAACTTCTGTTGCCCATACCTCTAAGTTCTTTTGTCAGACGGAGATTCTTTTTAAGTCTTTTATCTGCAGCGGATTGTTGGAAAGAGAGCGAGAGAGAGAAAAAACTATTGCACATTGTTAAAGGAGCCCATCTTCGGTAGAATATTACTCATCGACAAAATACTGAACCTTTTGAAGAGTCTGTACTTATCCCTGAAAACTTCATGTTAAAAGATGTTAGCCGCTGAGCCGGGGGTCCGATGACAATTGAAGTGTTAGTAATTTCCAAAATTACAGTAGAACACACATCGTGGAAACAAACGTCTCTGATTTCTGGTTCCAAATATTTGAGACGCCACAGGTTCCTCCTATAGTTTAACCTTTCCTTGAACCTCGTCATCCAGCCCAGGCCAGCTATGTCGCCAGTAATGGAAACTATTTCTTCTTGCATTTTCACTTAAGGTGAGTTTTTCATTGTTTGCGGGCAGCCCCCTTGCAGGACCAAAAATGTTTCCCAGTATCATCAGGAGGAAAGGAGTGGATAAAATAAACTCCTGTCAGACACAAGTTGGCGGAAGCGCTGGTTCGTATTTCCCGTGCACTTTCAAGGGAGGGCGAGCTTTACCGTAAGACCCCCCTCCACTACTCGTTATAACGCTGGCTGGCTTCCTCCTGACCCTCCTCCGGAATCGTTTGCTGCAGAGGTTCTGCCAGGACTGCAGGGTCTTCGAACTCCAAATCCACATGCCGCTGGTGATACCCACCACTAACAGCATGAATATCTTGACCATAAAAATCTCCACAGCCGGGATGGAGCTGCTCATAGTGCAGTCTAGGTTGTTGGAGTGGTTAGCAGCTTTGCACTTCTCGCGTGTGGCTAGGAGCTTCCAATAGTCCATGTTGAGGCGCTCGTAGAAGTAACAGGCTATGACACACGTCGCGGGCACCGTGTAAAGCACCGAGAAGACCCCTATTCTCACCATCAGTTTCTCCAGCTTATCCGTGTTCTCTCCGCCGGTCTTCATGACGCGTCGGATGTGGAAAAGCGCCACGAAGCCGGAGAGGATGAAGGAAGTGCCAATGATCAGGTAGCAAGCCAGGGGGATAAGCACGAAGCCGGTCAGCGCGTTAACGTCCATACTCCCCACGTAACAGATGCCGGTCAGCTCATCTCCAGCCACCCTTCGCATCACCAGGATGATGATGGTCTTGACAGCCGGGATCGCCCAGGCGGCCAGGTGGAAGTAACTGCTGTTGGCTTCGATGGCTTCGTGGCCCCATTTCTTGCCGGCCGCCAGGAACCAGGTGAGTGTCAGGATGACCCACCACAGCGAGCTGGCCATGCCGAAATAATAGAGCACCAGGAAGACGATGGTGCAGCCCGTGCTCTCCAGCCCCTCCTGGATAACGTAGAGGTGGCCGCTGTCGCGGTCGCAGGCGATGCTCTCCCCTCCGGCGAACAGGCGGATGATGTAGCCCGCCGAGTAGACGCAGTAGCACATGGACAGGAAGATGATGGGTCTCTCGGGGTACTTGAAGCGCTGCGGGTCGATCAGGAAGGTGAGGACGGTGAAGGCGCTGGAGAAGAAGCAGAAGATGGACCAGATGGCGATCCAGATGAAGGCGAAGCCCTTGTCGTGGGTGGCCCAGTACACGTCCACGCTGGGCGAGCAGAGGGGTGCGCAGGACGCGCTCCGCTCCACCCGGTGAAACTTGTGAGAGTTCTCGCAGGCCGCCTTGCCGGCGCCGTCCTTCGGCAAGAGGAAGGGCTCCTGTGAGCCCCCGCCTCTCGGGTGCGGCCGGTAGATGGGAGGCAGGGCGCTGGCCCCTCGGCCCTGGTCGTCCGTGCCGTTACTGGGGGCTTCCATGCAGAGGAAGTTGGGGTCGTTCTTGTTGGGCAGTTTGCTGCAGTCCAGCGACTCGGGCCAGTGGAAGCTGAACTGTTCCATGATGGGCGAGCACTTAAGGCGGGCCTGCTCGCACATCACCCTGCAGGCGGGGATCGGCGTGGACACTTGCTCGGTGCACATGGGAGCGTACAGGGAGCAGAGGAAGAACTTCAGGTGGCTGTGGCAGCCGTACTCAACCAGCGGCGCGAACTCGTGCAGCTTGATGGCCGCTTCCCTCTGGTCCTCGTGCCCCATCAGGTTGGGCATGCGGGTCATGTTGTAGCCGATGTCCCGGCACATGGGGATATCGATGGGCTGGCATCTGCCCTCCGAGCGCTCCGCATCCATGGAACTGATGGCGGAGGCGCAGAGTGTCAGCCAGGCGGTCCAGGCGCACAGACAGTTCATCGTCCTCGGCGACCTCATGTCAACTCGTCCCTCCCCCCCACCCCCCGCAAAACAACCCAACCCCTTTCAGGAGCAAGTCGGCCTCTGGTCCGAAGGTGCCTTGGGATGAACTTTACGTCAAACTTGGTCCGCTTGGCAGTGGTTGCGCCGAGCCCACCGTTTCCCCGGGCGGAGGGGGAGAGCCGAAGTTGGGGAGGGCACTGCGAGCAACGCTGGAAATCCACAGAATGAGTCCAGAACGAAGTGAACCGGAATAAAGAGCAAACGATCGACTCTCTGCACACCCACTGTAACTCCCAGGTCGGGGACCGGAGCGCTGCCGTGTGCGGGGTCCAGGTACGAGGAAGTAAATACACTGAGAGACAGAGAGTGGGAGAGAGGGAAAGGGGGCGGCTCTCTCAGTAGCAACTGCAAAGTGAGCTAAAAGGGGGCGGGGCGACTTCATTAAAAAAAGAGCAGCGAGAGAAAAAGAGTGTGTGTGAGTGTGAGTGAGAGAGCGAGATGATCGGCAGATTGTCAAAACAAGCATTTGGGCCCAGCCATTTAAGTAATATTACAAATTTCCGCCACTCTTTCTCTTAGTTTAGTGACATGCATATCCAAATGTTGCCCTCCAATCGGCGTGGGCGATTACTTATTTTCATAGCAACAGATCGATTATTCCATTAACCGAAAAGCTCGACTGCAGCACGGATCAGGTCGGGAGGAAAAGTCGAACGATCTCTTGAAAGATATAAATCGTCTTCAACTTGGTTTCTTCAACTTGAGAAACTTTGGAGAGAGAGAGTGGAGTCAGTTCGCACACTTTCACCCAGCCGAGACAAATTTCTGCCGCAGCTTATCAACCAGAGACCGGCTCTGTGTAAAAATACTCCTAGATTCCCACCTAATGTTGAAACAAAAAGTTTCTAAATGTAGGCTTTTGTTATTGTTTCTAAACCTGTATATATTTATTTAGACTATGTTACACTTGCAAAGCGGCTATTCCCTGGAGTGCTTTATCTTCTTTTAAACAGTTTCCTATCCGAGTTCAGCTGGAAGACAATCGGCTGCCGAACTGCATCATCTCCGGGAGAGAGAGAAAGAGAGGTGGGGGGGGGGGAGGGAGAGAGAGGGGAGCGAGAGGGAGAGAGAGAGAGAGAGAGAGGGGGGAGAGAGTGAAGGGAAGAGGGAAAAGAGAGAGGGGGAGAGGGGACATAGAGAGAGGGAGAGAGAGAGAGGGGGAGAGGGGACATAGAGAGAGAGAGAGGGAGAGAGAGAGAGCAGCAAACGACTAAGATAATTCTGTTGCTAATATGTGAAAAGGCTCTTTGATGCCTGAAGCTGAAAAGATATTTTTGGGGTCGGATTTGAAACCTGCGCCTCTATGCAAATAAGAGAAACCCCGCTGAATCTCTGGGACAGAGACGGACCCCCGGCGACTGGCGTTACAGAAGATTGCAGGAATTTTATGGCTGTCCGTCGTTGATCTTTTCTTCTTTTGTGTGCTTTGAAGAATGACTTTAGACATTTTATTTACATATTTAACCATGGATGAAAAAAACACTGCTTTATTAAGGGGAGGGTGATCGGTTTAGATGTAAGGAAACCTTTATGTGCAAAACTTATATTTTTTTTCTCCGATTGCTTTATATTTTTTTTCAATTTACAATTTCAAAAAAGGGTAAATTTGTTTTAACTTGTCCTAAAGTCGTCCTTTTAACGTGCACGGTCATGGCCGCTTTTTAATTCCCGATATTTTTTAAAAAAATCTCTCGTTAATATTTCGTAATGTCATCCCAACATTGACAACAAAGAATGGCAGTAATTATTTGAACAGAGGAATGGCGGGTATCAATAGCCGGTCCTGCCTTTGGCGAAACCGGGAATTGCAGTTGTAAAAGACGCCCATAAGGTGCATTGTGCGCGAAAGTGAACGTTGCAACAGACACAAACTTCACACAAAAAGGAGCTGTTGCGGTTGCAAACAAAGGGAATGTAACCAAAAAAAAGTAGCATTTCTTAGATACAATGAAAGGCCTCTACTTTTTTTTAAAAAAAATCTGGTTTGAAATATTACGGGCGGTTCAACAGGGTGTAGTTCTGTGAATTGCAAATAAGAACATTTCTTAATCCCCTTTTCATGCACTGGCTTCGGATCAGTGGCATCTAAGCGGCTCCCCACTGCTCCTGGCCCAGGAGCCCGTATTCAGCTCTCCTGCCTCTCTCTTCTATTCCCACACTCCAGAGAGAGAAAAAAATCGGCACAGACACACTCTCTAGATTAGATTAAACTCATTCCTCTGTCCCTGGAGAAAGTAAGAAATTGAGCACTTTTTCCCCCTGTTGTCAGCCAGCTTGTCACAATAAGGAAAGACAGGGTTATAAAAGTCCTATAATTTTCTTACTAAGAATTGCCAGGTAATCACCACTAACCTCCCCCCCCCCCCCCCACACACACTCATCAGTAACCTTTAGCTGTGGAGCCCATTGAAAAAAAGAGCTTTGTTTCGAAGCTGTGGAGTATCACTATTTAATTATAAGCACAAGAGACTCTGCAGATGCTGGAAATCCGGAGGATCGCACAGAAAATGGTGGAGAGACTCCTGATGAAGAGACTGGGCCCTAAACATTGGCTGTTTTTTCCATCTATAGATGCTGCCTGACCTACTGAATTTGTGTGCATGTGTGTGTGTGTGTGTGTGTGTGTGTGTGTGTGTGTGTTGCGATGAACTGTTATATGAGTAAACCATGCCTTCTGTGTCACCTTCTCCCTTGGAATGGTTGCCCAGTTTAGGAAGGATGGCATTTTGGTCAGAAGGGTGTCCTCCAAGTACATGCCAGCCCGGGCTGCCACTCACCCCCTCCACTCTTTCAGGCTGGGCTCTCGCTTCCTTCCCTTTGTTTTCTGGGTTGCTTGCTCCTCTTTGCTGCTCAGCGGGAGCTCTCCTTTCTCTCCACTCGCCTCTCATCTTCTTTGCTCTGTTGGCCAATGTGCAAGATGGGATGTCAAGTTGCAACTGTACAGGTGGCCGGTGGGACCTCATTCGGAGTGCTGTGTGTGCTTCTGGTGCCCACCTGCAGGTAAGACGGCATTACAGGGACTGGAGGCCCCAAGTTATAGGGAGAACCTCCCTGGAGCATATGGGGCTTCTAGACAGGTATAAACTCTGGTCAGGTGGATAGCTGCGGGGTAGAGCAGTCTAAAGCTGGAACACATGGAGTTACGGTGTGGGGAGGGGAAAGATTTAAAATAGATTTGAGATGCAACACTTCCCACACTGACGCTGATGTGTATACGAAAGGAATTGTCAGAGGAACCTGCAGAGAAGGGCACAGTGTTTGAAAAGACATCCGGACAGGTACAAGGATAGGAACGGTTTGGAGGGATTTGGGTCAAATGTAGGTATGTGGGACTAGTTCAGATAGACACCCTCGTTGGCTCAACAAGCCAGGCCAAAGGGCCCGTTTCTGTGCTGTGCAATTCTGTGGTCCCATTGGAACATTCCAGCTGGTAGGCAAGTTCAATACCAACACCCATCTTCAGCAGGAGGTTGTGTCTCAGAGATGAGGGGTGGGTTACATTTTCCATGGTCCCATTGTGACCATTTATTGTAAGGGCAGTGAGGTGGGCTGGCGGAGGACCTTGGTCTTGCGCATGTTGAATGTCTCCCATGCTTTGGTGACTGAATCAACAATGTCTTGGATCTTGATCCCAGTGCATGTGTAAATGCAAGGGACAGCTGTAGCTTGACCACTGACGGGTGGCTTTGACTCTAGGGAGTAGTTCCCATTGCTTCTGAAGTTTAGCCCCACCCCCATAGGAAATCTGTTGAAGGTGGGTTTCAACATGATGACATGGGGGACTGATAAAAATGTCAAGGGCTTGTTTGGCACTGTCAGGATCCAATCACAGACCCAGTACTGTGCACACAGTGATATTAATTGAGTAACAAATCCTGAGGTGCAAACAAAGTTGGTGTCAAATTTCAGGCAGAGATCAAATCATCCAAAGAAATCCAAAAACCAGTATCAGTAAACAGGCAGAGTCAATAGTCGGATGGACAGAGTTAAGAAAGGCTCAGGAAAATTCACTGGCACAATCTGATGACAAACAGGTGAAAACACTGGACTGAAATACACTGAGCAATAAACAGAGGCAGATGATAGGTGGAGCACAGTGAGACACAGGTGGCAGCAAAACCGGTAATAATGAGAAACAGGTGAGAGACGGATACTCAGTGACACAGGGGCCAGAGTAGAGCAGGAGCGCATGGGGCATGAAAACAAACAAGAGCATATGGTGACACAAAACCACAGATTGACGGCTAGGGGGAAAACACACAAAAAGACAAAGTTCAAGTGGAGCTACTGACAGGCACGAGGGTGGTTCTGTTGAGATATGAACTACCTACAGCAGATATCCCAAAGCACTGGATTGATACCATCCAATGTCATTGTAGAACCCTCTAAATTCACCAGAAGAAATATCTGAAGCCTTTCTCATGCCAACATCCCCAGCACTGAGACCCTAGTTACTTTCCATTAGCTGCATGGTTCACATGTTTGACACCAGACTCCCAAAGCAGAAACTCTAATCGGAAATCTGTCCTCAGAAGTGCTGGAGACTACCTTAACGTTATGCAATATCTCCACTGGGAACCTGGCCGTCATCGCTCAAAGTGGAGAGAGGGCATTTGGATTGGTGTTATTGTGAACCCCATGTCTGTGCACACAGAAACTCTGAGTAAGCGATGAAAGGAAAGCATCTCCTGACCAGTGATCGACCACTCACTCAGTCTCCCCGTGTGTGGCAGACTTTGTGGTTCCGCACCTGCCTCATCATCCACTTAAGAAGCCACAAACCAAGAGTGGAAGCAAGCCTTGTGGGATCCTGAGGCATGATCTAAAAAAAGATACACTGAGTTTAAGAATTAAGTTTCTTGTTACTTGGGTGTTGGAGGGAAGATGCTGAAAATCTAACACATCTATATGCAGAGACAAGCAAGATCCAGGATAATTACAACTTGAAGTAACTTGGGGTTTAAGAGAGTTGAGGCAGCATAGCAGTGTAGCAGTTTATTTAAGATTGGGGTTCAGTTCCTGTCATTGTCTGTAAGGAGTTCGTACGTTCTCCCTGTGACTGTGTGTGTTTCCTCCAGGGGCTCCGGTTTCCTCCCACGGTCCAAAGATGGGTTAGGTTTAGCAAGTTGTGGGCGTGGAAGTATGCTGACACCTGTGGGCGGCCCCCAGAGCGTCTCGGATTGTGTTGCTCGTTGATGCAGACAATGCATTTCACTGTGTGATCTGACACTGTGACAATGATGTGTTTGTGTGATAAATAAAGCTCACTTGTATCTTTTATCTTTATTTTCAGTTGCGTATAATTATGCTTCATAAATATTTTCCTGATCTTCCTGTATCCTTGATCTCATGAAACTGCTATGTTCTTGTGTTATGCAACTTTACTGTCAATATTTGCTAAATCAGTGGTCAATGGGTTAGAGAGGCAGGGCTGTTGCAGGCGCAATGGAGTTGTAATAATTTTCTGATGAATTTTATTCAATTATTCTAAAAATCCTGACAGAGATCTATTCTGTTATTATAATTTTTTAAAAAAGCTTTTCTATGGCAAAAGTCATAGTAAAATTGTAACACCTCTGATTACAGGTTGCTAATTATGCTGTCTCTGCCATGCATGATCGGTGTTAAATGAACTGAAACATATATTTTCGCACATCGTTCAACACTTTTCTGGTCCCACATTATTTGGGATGATTTATACATGTACTGCATTTTCCCATTTTGCATTGCACATTATTCCGATTTCAGGAAATTTGACTGCAATTAGCATCAACAGAATGGATTCAGTGTCGAATATGCAACCTCCTGTGTTGTGCCCATTGAGTAATTTCCGAGTCTCTACTGGGTTCCTGATAAAAACAAATTATCAATATTTTAAACGAATATCAAAAAAGCATATGAAAAAAGATAAGCCTGGCCGTCCTCAACCTGAAGCGTTAATGTTTGTTTCTCTTCCCTGACCTGCTGAGTCTTTTGGCATTCTCAGTTTTGTTTCAGATTTCTAGCATTTGTAGTGTTGTTGAATTTCAATGAAACAGAACTCTGGCCACCTCCACCATTCAATAGGACTGTCAGTGATCCCAAGCCTTGTCTCCTTTCCTACCAAATCATCAATATCCTTTATTTCCCTTAGTGTCCACTAATATATTCTACCGTCAAGTTTGGAGTTGTTGAATGAGCAACCACGGCTTTCTGAGGAAGAGAATTTCAAGCACTTTTCAGTCCTAAAAAAGGCGACTTTTTACTGTGACAATGCCTCCTGGTTTCAAACACCAACTAAAATGACCAACCTCTTAGCATCTGTCTTTCAATTCCTCTCAATGTAACATTCATTTCACTAAGATCATCTATTTTTCTAAACACAAGTTACCTCCTTTTTACAGGGCAACCTCCTCATCCTAGAAGTCAATCCAGTGAATCTGTGCAGTATTGACTCCAATGCAGGTATATCATTTTTTTAGATAAGGAGTTTAAAATAATGTGGAACAGGACAAGGACAATAATAAACTCATTTTATACAAAATAATGTTCTGCAGCAAAATCAAGGCCTGGTTGAAATGGCAGGAATTCTGGGGTAAGCAAAGTCTTTCACAATTCTTCAGCTGAATTTGCACAGAGATTAGCAGAATATTTACATGAAACTTTACAAATCAGCTTTCTCTAATATCATTGGTAATAAATAAACTTCTTCAATGACTGGAAAACAATTCTTAATCCTGTACAAACATCATTATCTTTCAACAGAAGAGCATAAGATGTAGCAGAATTAGGCTATTTGGCTGATAGTGTCTGCTCCAGCATTTGTGATGGCTGACTTATTTTCTCTCTTAACCCCATTTTCTTGCCTTCTCCTCATAATCTATCAACCTCTGCTTTAAATATTCCCGATGACTTGGTCTCCACAGCCATCTGTGGCAATAGATTCCACAGATTCACCAGCCTTTGGCTAAAGAAGTTCTACCTCATCGCTGTTCTTAAGAGATGTCCTTCTACTCCAACATGTGCCCTCTGGTCCTAGATTCTCCCACTATTGGAAATGTCCACTCTCTCAGGGCTGTTTAATATTCAGCAGGTTTTCAGTGCTCTCCCTTCATTCCACTCTATCTGGGCCTTTCGATATTTGATAGGTTTCAATGAGAACCCCCTCAATCGTTTAAACTTTAACAAGTACAGGCCCAGAGCCATCAAACTCTCCTCATACATTAACCCTTTCATTCCCAGGATCATTCTCATAAACCTCCTCTGGACCCGCTTCAATGCCAGCACATCCTTTCTTAAACATGGGGCCCAAATGTACTTCCCTCAATCACAGGGCTCTGCAGAGGGTGGTGCGGACAGCCCAGCGCATCTGCAGATGCGAATTTCCCACGATTCAGGACATTTACAGTGACAGATGCGTAAAAAGGGCCTGAAGGATCATTGAGGACCCGAGTCACTCCAACCACAAACTGTAAATGGTACTGTAGCATAAAAGCCAGGACCAACAGGCTCTGGGACAGCTTCTTCCACCGGGCCATCAGACTGATTAATTCATGCTGATACAATTGTATTTCTATGTTATATTGACTGTCCTGTTGTGCATTTTATTACAAATTACCATAAATTGCACACTGCAAATTCAGACGGAGACGTAACGTAAAGATTTTTACTCCTCATCTATGTGAAGGATGTAAGTAATAAAGTCAATTCAGTTCAAATGATGGAACACACAGACTCTTGGGATCTGCTGTTATATTAAAAAAGGACCCCAAGTTGGATAATATCAGGGCGAAAGGTTTACATAAAAAGGGCACTTCAGAGCACCTAAAAAGCTATAGTGTCAATTTAGAAGTTCGGATGAGCTGTAGTCAATTTACTCACAGTGCTTGGATCATAATCTGAGCAAGTTTAGTTTGACCTTGCTTTAGAATCCCTTTAAGGTATTTATCTTTCATGCGCTGCTTTGATACAGATATTACCAGATAACTAATATATGTGGACCATCATTAATTGCATGCAGATTTGCGGTCAAATGCAGTAGCGTTGTGAATTTATTTATTCTCTCAATAAATCAGCACTCCAATTAAAATAGAAATGAAAGAAAATGTGACATTATTGTTAGTTATTTGACTGATGGAATTTATGGGGTCCCTGCTTGGCCAAGTCAAGGGGGGATGTGGCCTAGAGTTATTGAGCAGAGTTGGAACAGTGGCAGATTTTGTTGGTGCTTTCGCTGCTTTGGAACGCATTCAACTTGTACTGCAAGCCAGGTGACGGAAACAAACCCACATGTGGTAGCCTGCTCACACGTTTTGCTGGGCTTTCGGCCCATGCCATGGCTTGGGAGGGTCACAAGAAAAAGGAACACAATAGGAAGGTTGCTTTGCTGTCCTGTTTGGCTGGGCGAAGTTCACAGCCCACCCACTGGCAAAACACAAGCCAGCAGAGTCTCCGGAGCAGCAGCTCACGATGCTGTTTACTTCATGTTCTGTTGTTCCTACTGATCCAAGAGGAAACAGATCATTTATAGCTCAAAACCTTCCAGAAAGCTGAGGCTGTAACCAATGCCAATCCAAGTGCAGCATGACTTATGAAGCAAAATTAAGCACAAGAACAATTTCATTTCCTCCACACTTCATCTTAAGGTTCTGACTCATGCCTATCCAAATAGCTCCAGCTCTTTTCTAAATCTTGACAGTCGAACCAAGGGTTTATCATCCAAACTTGTTATGGTTCTCCTGGCTGTTTTTGCTCAGCAGCTGTTGGGGGAAGGAAACTGGGCTGATTGCTTCTTTTTCTTTCCAACTAAGGGTTATTAAAGCCAATTAACCAAAATTGGAAATATTATGATTTTATGATAAATCATTTTATGATTTTAAGAGAGCATGTAGAAGTTATATTTACAGTTACGCCTGAAGATCTCCACTTTCTCCCTTAGTCTTCTTGAAGATTTCCCTTAGATAGAGTATGGAAACAGGCGTTTATGGCCCAGTGAGCCTGTGATGCCCAATTGCACCTCATGATCAATTACCCTTCTAACCAATATGTCTTTGGGATGTGGAGGAAACCGGAGCACCCAGAGGAAACTGACATGGTCATGGGAAGAACATAAATCTTCGACACAGAGTAGGAATCAAACTGAAGATCTGGTCTTCAATCTCAAGTTTGCTGGAAGAATTGCAGAAATGAATAATTATCTGCACAGTATTACTTCAGATGCACAGTGCAAAAACAAACTATTTGGCCTAACCATTCCTGCTGGTGTTCATACACCACTTAGTCCTTCCTTTCATCTTTAGTCAACTAAATTTGTCAGCATAACATGCTATTCCCTTCTCCATTCTCCCCTCAAGTGCATTAGTAATATTGATTCAACCAATATCTGTGGCATGTAATTCCGTATTTTCAATATTCCACGGAGAAGAGATTTCTGCTGAATTTTGGATTTCTTGATGACCACTCAGGCCTCCAGTTGTGTTCCTCACAATGGAAATATTCTCCTTTTGTGTTCACTCCATCAAAGCTACTCATTTTTTTTTAAAGACCCCCATCTAGTTTCCATACCACCAGGTTTAGGAATAGTTATTACCCTTCAACCATCAGACTCCTGTACGAGCGTGGATACCTTCACTCAACTCAATACTGAATTGATTCCACGAGCTATGGACTCACTTTCAAGGACTCCACAATTTGAGTTCTCACTATTATTTATTTAGTTATTTATTATTGTTATTTGTTTCTTTTCTTTGCATTTACGCAGTTTGTCTTCTTTTGCACATTGGTAGTTTGTCAGTCTTTGTGATTCTGTTGTGCTTCTTTGTCGTATTGTGAATGCCCGCAGGAAAATAAATTTCGGGGTAGCATATGGTGACATATACATACTTAGATAATAAATTTGAACTTTTATGCAAACTGGTGCTTTATGGATCAGTCTTCATGAAGGGTCTCGGCCAGAAACATCAACTCTTTATTCCTCTCCATAGATGCTGCCTGACATTCTGTGTTAAAATCAATATTTTCGTCTTTTCTTGATGTACATTCCCACAGACTGCTTGGAATATTCAGCCCAGCGCATCTACGTCCTCTTGTCAATATGGTGTCAATGCACTAACCCTAACCTTGTTCACAACCTTTGGGTAAGTCCTCTCCTTTTCAAGTATAAAGAATAATTAAAATATAAAAATGAGAAAGAAGTCCTTCTGCGTCACTTGCCTTCTTTGTGTTAAAAAATGATTCATCTTTTAATGATCTGAGGTTTCATTATTTCTTCATTTCACTTGGACTTGCATTTTCCAAGTAATTCCTCTAAATCTTCTTTAATTCTTCCAGCAAAAATGTTTTGCAGTCACCCAGACATTTGCGAGGTGTAAGTTAATCGGAAGAGACAATAAGTATAGCCACTGATGAGCCTATATTAGATTTTCTAATTAACTCTGTTTCCAACTGTAGCAAGAAACATCATCAATCTTTATATTTATGGTTTAGTTTTATTAACAAGGGTTTTTTGTTATTGTTTCAGTGTAACTAGAATGAAAGTGCTTTGAAAAAAAACATTGCCTAGTGATAAAAGTATACATTTGGCTGGTATTACACACATAATATCCAAAAAACAAAAGAGCTGATTCTGGATTACAGGAGGAATGGAGACAGGCTTGCCTCAACCAGCAGCAAAGGGACTGCAGTTGACAGGGTGAGTAGTTTCAAGTTCCTTGGTATACACGTCACTGATGATGTTGCCTGGTCGGTACACACCAGCTTTGTGGCAATAAAAAAAGCACAACAGTGTCTCTCCCACCTCAAACGGCTGAGAAAGTTCAGAATGAACCCCCAAATCCTCAAGACCTTCTAGAGAGGCACAATTGAGAGCATCCTGACTGGCTGTATCACTGTCTGGTACGGGAACTGTACCAACCTTTATCGCTGGGCACTGCAGAGAGTGGTCCGGACAGCCCAACGCATCTGTGGATGTAAACTTCCCTTCATTGAGGATATTTACAGCAGCAGGTGCAGAACGAAGGCCTGGAAGATCATCGGGGACACCAGTCACTCCAATCATAAATTGCTTCAGCTGCTTTTGCCTGGCAAACATTACCGCAGCAATAAAGCTGGAACCAACAGGTTACGGGACAGCTTTTCTCTACAAGCCATTAGACTTATAAATTCACGTGTCTGTACGTCGCAACAGAGTCATAACGCAAAGATTTTCATTCCCTCATGTTGTGGGATGGATGTAAGATTTAAGTAAATTCAATTCATTAGGTCATTAAGAATCTCTATAATAATTGTTATATAAATACATGATTAGCAATATTCCAGATAGAAACCAGATTTCTATAATTTGCCACCCTGTAGCACTCTTCACATTAGGAAATCGTTACAGAGCACTGAATTTATTCATTAATTTGGAGATACAGCACCATAACAGGTGTCCCCCACGGCCTAACGAACCCACGCTGCCCAATTACACTCAGGTGACTAATTAACTTACTCACCTGCTCGTCCTTTGGGATGTGGGAGGGAACTGGAACATTCAGAGGAAACCCGCGCAGTCACCCGGAGAGCGTAAAAACTCCTCATAGACAGCGGCGGGAATGGAACCTGGGTCACTGGCGCTGTAAAGTGTTACGCTAACTGCCGCAGCACTGTGCCGCCATGATTGAGAAGAACAACGAGCAGAAAGAAAACAGAGCAGAACGAATTATAAACACAGGGTATTCTGCAGGTGCTGGAGAACCGGGGCACACGTAGAATGAATTAAATGGAAAGTGAGTTAAATAGGTAACAGGAGAGAAGAATATCTGAGGAGAATTTAGTTTATTTTTACAAGAGATTTTGGGAGTGTTATAAAGGAGTGAAGAGTATGTAGCCAAATTATAGAGAAAAAATGAAGAGAGTATGCCGAGGCAATTGAAAGGGAAAGGAAAAAACCAGTGAAAGGGAGTATAGAAATTGGCAATTGAATTGCAGAGTTATAAAAGTGTGGTGTGGTGCTTTGAGCAAGTAAGCAGCAGTGAAGTGAATTGCAAGTGTTAGTAATCTGCTGAAAGCCATCCTGGAGATCACTAAAGACGTTGATCTGAAGCTTTAGACTGTGGCATCATCGGTAGCAGAGTTCAGCAAAAGGCAGAAGTATCCAATTTTGAAAGGCTGAAGAAGGCACTCTCAGCGAGGAAGCAGATTTGCGGATGAGGAGAAAGCTGTGCATTCAGCTTCTCAACAAGCAGGCTGAGCTTTCAGTTATGAGGGTTGATTTACTTACTTATTTTCATTTACAGATACAGCTTGAGTGATTTGTGAGCGCGGCACAAGTCCAGAAAGACCGCCTGGTTTCACTGGTTATGAAGGTGAGACATGAAGAGCTTATAAAAATTCATCAGCACTTGGACACCGATGAGAAAGACATCAGCATCATCAGAATTGTGCACTGGGAACAGAGAGCAGGAACGAGAGTTGAAAATGAGACAAGTGATTTTGTCCAGATTAAAAGGGGAGTCAGACAGGGTTGTGCTCTCTTGCTTGACCTATTCAACCTTTAGCGCGAGAAGATTTGAAGAGAAATTAGCAGTACTCCAGGCATGATAATTGGTGGATATAATTTGAACAATCTACAATACGCAGCCGACACAATGCTGATTGTGACTTCTGAGAGAAGCTCCAATAAATTCTAGATAAAATTGATGAAAAAAGTTCAAGGAGAGGATTGACCATCGATTGCAAGAAGACAGAATGTATGATTGTCAGAAGGAAGAAAGAAAAAGGGAAATGCGAACTGAAGGTTGACAATGAAATAATTAAACCAATGTGGAAGTTCATTTACTTAGGGAGCACAATAACATCTGATGGTGAGGCTGATGTTGAAACTAGAAGGCGGCTTGGGGTGGCTAAATGTACGCTTGAGCAAGATACTAAAGAATAACAATTTCTATGAGGATGAAACTCATAGTTTCGAGGTGCTACGTTCATTCCACACTAGCACATGGAAGTGAATGTTGGACAATATCAAAACAAAATGAGGAAAGGCTCAAAACTGCAGGAATGTGATTTTTTTTTAGAGCAACGATGAAAATATTGTAGAAGGACAGAACAACAAGTGAGGAAGCGTTGTGAAAAACTGGAATAAGAAGACAGCTGATAGCATCAATCAGGAAACAGCAGCTGGAATTTCCGAGACATGTAATGAGGAAAGAGAAGTTAGGACATCTTGCATTGATGGGAAAAATTGATGGAAGAAGTGGTCACGGCCGACAGCGCATGATATTCATAAATTACATGAAGGGATGGACAGGCAAACATTTGAAGAGTTTATTAGAACTTCTCAGATTGAAGACAGGTGGTAGACCATGATCACCCACATCATACAACATGGCACATACTCATGATGACAGTTTGGTAACAGGCCCTTTTAACCCAATGAGTCTGCACCACCCAATTACACCGATGTGACCAATTAACCTACTAACCCATACATCTTTGGGATATGGAGGGAAACTCACATGGTCAGGGGGAAAATGTCCTAACTCCTTGCAGGCAGCAGTGGGAATTGAACCTGGGCCGCTGGGATTATGCTAACTACTACATTACCATGCCTGCCCTTGATGGAGCCAAGGATGTTCAAATTCTGGAGCTGGCTGGAGTATGAAGAGAAGGAAAAAAATGACCAGAAGTGGTGACTTTAAGTAACTTTAGTAGTGAATTGAATTGAATATCCCTCTGAAAGATGAGAATGGGATTTCAGTTAAGAAAGGTACTTAGGGATGGAGATTGAATTAACTGAGGAATAGGATATATCCAAAGTGGCTGATAAAGACAAAAAACAAGTATGTCCTGTAAGAAATCTCTAGGAATTTTGACAAGAGTTACATCATATGGGAAATGAAACCAGAAAATCAAGGTCTTGAATCATTGATTATATACTAAGCCAAGATGTTAATTTTTAGTGATATTTGACTGTTAACATTAAAATTAACATTAAATGATACCAGAAAAATGCTGTTCTTACTTCAGATATCCAAAAACTGCAACTTCTTTGATTTTCAAAGTTACCAAACTTTGTATACGCAACACATTTTAACAAACTGATTCAACATTTTTGGACCAGGGTAAAATACTTGCCCAAATTGTTATCTCCTTCCTTGGATGCAATGGCTTTGCATCAATATAAATTTGAGCAGCTGATTGATGAAAGTAAAACTTCCCAGTTCACTTTTCGGTTGATAACTCTTTACAGAAATACCATAAAGTAGCATCCACTGCTACTTGAAGTGAATGACACTCTGGTTCTGAGGGAATGACAGACTGAATAATACTGGGTGATTGACTTTCACTTAAACACTTGTGATGTTCTTTGTAAGGGAACTTAGTCACAGAAACAGGCCCTTTGACCCTTCTAGTCAGTGCTAAACCATTAATCTGCCTAGTCCCATCGACTTGCACCCAGATCATATCTCTCCATACCTCTCCCATCCATGTACCTATCTATTTGTGCTGGCAGCTCATTCCACATTCTCATCACCCTCTGAGTGAAAAAGTTTCCCCTCATGTTCCTCTTAAACTTTTCTCCTTTCATCTTTAACTGATTACCTCTAGTTGTAGTCTCACCTAACCTCAGTGGAAAAAAGCCTGTCTAGACCAATCTATACCCCTCACCATTTTGTATACCTCTATCAAATCTCCCCTCCATCTTCTATGTTCCAAGTCCTATTTGACCTTTCCCTACAAAATAGATCCTCAAGTACTGGCAACATCCTTGTAAATTTTCTCTGCATTCTTTCAATTTTATTTGTATCTTTCCTGTAGGTAGGTAACCAAAACATCACACAATACTCCAAAATAGCCCTCACTGAAGATTAAAACAGCTTCAACATTACATCCCAACTCCTGTACTCAATACATTGATCTATGAAGGACAACATGCTAAAAGCTTTCTTTACGACCCTATCAAACTCTAATGCCACTTTCAAGGAATTATGGATCTGTTTTCCCAGATCCTTATGTTTTACTGCATAATTCTGCACTGCCACTCACCATTTAAGACCTACCCTGGCTGGCCTCCCAAAGTGCCACACTTCACAATTGTCTACATTTTCCCATCTGCTCCAGATTCCATTGCAGGCTTTGATAGTCTTCTTCGTTGTCTACTACAGCCCCACGCTCGGTGTCATCCACAAATTTGCTGATCCAATTTACCACATTATCAACCAGATCACTGATATAGACGACAAACAATGGACCCAGCACTCATCCCTGCGACACTCCACTAGTCACAGGCCACTGGTCAAAGAGGCAACCATCTACTACCACTCTCTAACTTCTCCCATGAAGCCAATGTCTAATCCAATTTTCTACCTCGGCTTGAATGCCAAGCGACTGAACCTTCTTGACTAACTTTCCATGCGGACCTTCTCAAAGGCATTACTGAAATCAGTGGATAGACAGCATCCACTGGCTTGCCTTCATCAGCCTTCCTGGTAACTCGCTTGAAAAACTCTATAAGATTGGTTAGACACAAATTACAATGCACAAAGCCATGTTGACTATCCCTAATCAGTCCCTGTCTATCCAAATACTGATATGTCTGGTCTCTTAGAATACACTCCAATAACTTCCCACTACTGATGTCAGCCTCCCTGGTCTATAGTTCCCTAGCTTATTCTTAGAACCTTTCCTCAACAACGGAACAACATTAACTATCCTCCATCCTCCGGCACCTCACCCAAGGCTAAGGACGTTTTAAATATCTCTGCTAGGGTCCTTGTGATTTCTTGTCAGGCCCTGAGGATTTATCCACCCTAATATACCTCAAGACAGCATATACCTCCTCTTCTGTGATCTGTATAGGGTCCCTGACCTCGCGACTGCTTTGCCTCACTTCTATAGACTATGTATTCATCTCCCAAGAAAATACATTGGCAAAAAATCCACCCCATCTCTTTCAGCCCCACGTATAGATTACCATTTTGATCTTCCAGAGGACCAATTTTTTTTCCTTACTATCCTTTTGCTCTTAATACATCTGTAGGTCTTAGGATTCCCCTTCAGCTTGTCTGCCAGAGCAACCTCATGCCTTCTTTGAGTCTATCTGATTTCCTTCTTAAGGGTTCTCTTGCATTTCTTACACTCTTTGAGTACCTGATTTGTTCCTACTCACCTATATCTGCTTTGTGCCTACTTCATTTTCTTAACCAGGGCCTCAATATTTCTTGAAAACCAATGTTCTTTGACTCGGACAGGAACATACAAGCTTTGTACCCTCAAAATTTAAGTTTTTAGCTTCTCCTGCTTACTAAGTACACCTTTGCCAGAAGACATTTGTCCCAATCCACACTTGTCGGATCTTGTCTGATCAGAATCAGATTTAATATCACTGGCATATGTCGTGAAATTTGTTAACTTTCAGTATAATGAAATACATGATAAATAAATATAGAGGAGAAAACAAAGTTACATTAAGTATTTTTATATGTCTATTAAATAGTTATGTTAAAATAAGCAGGGCAAAGTATCAGAAATGAAAAAGTTGTGAGGTAGTGTTCATGGGTTCAACGTCCATTTAGAAATCGGATGGCAGAGGGGAAGAAGCTGTTTCTGAATCGCTGAGTGTGTGACGTCAGGCTCTGTACCTCCTCCCTGACAGTTACAGTGTGAGGAGGTTAATAGAGTGGCAGGGATCCCTAAGACACCACTCCTTGAAGATGTGTTGGATACTGCAGAGGCTAGTACCCATGATAGAGCTGACTAATTTTACAAGCTTCTGCAACCTATTTCAATCGTGTGTTGTAGTTCCCCCCCCCCCCATACCAGATGGTGATGAATTCTCTCTCCACAGTACGTTTGTAGAAGTTTTCGAGTGTTTTAGTTGACAAACCAAATCTCCTCAAACTCCTAATGAAATAGCTACTGTCTTGCCTTCTTTATAGCTGCATCAATGTGTTTCATCCAGGTTAAATCCTCATAGGAACACCCAGGAACATGAAATTGCTCCCTTCTCCAATTCTGATCCCTCTAAGAGGATTGGTTTGTGTTCCCTCATCTTACCCTTCCTGAAGTCTGCAGTCTTGCTGACATTGAGTGCAAGGTTGATGCTGTGACACCACTCAACTAACTGGTATATCTCACTCCCAAATACCCTTTCGTCACCGTCTGAAAGTCTGCCAACAGTGGTTGTATCATCAGTAAATTTAAAGATGCTATGTGAGCTATGCCTAACCATACAGTCATGGGTGTAGAGGGAGTAGAGCAGTGAGCTAAGCACACATCCCTGTGGTGCACCAGTGACGATTGTCAGCAGGGTGGAGGTGTTAGTTTCAATCTGCACAGACAGTGGCCTTCTGGTTAGGAAGTCAGGGATCCAGCTACAGAGGGAGGTTCTGCAGCTTTTCACCTGTGAGTCCCGATGTGGCCTCCTGGACATCAGTGAGATCTGATATGGATTGGGAGACAGCTTGGCTGAGCACCTTCATTCTGTCTGCCAGAAAAAACGGGGGTCTCCCGATGGCTACCCATTTTAATTCTACCTCCCATTCCCATTCCGACATGTCAGCCCATGTCATTCTCTACCGGCACAATGAGGCCACACTCAGGCTGGAGGAACAACACCATATATTCCGTCTGGGTAGCCTCCGACCTGATGGCATGAACATCCGGTAATTGTACCCCCTTCACCATTTTTCCCATTCCCGTTTCCCTCTCTCACCTTCTCTCCTTACCTGCCCATCACCTTCCTCTGGTCCTCATTCCCCCTTCCCTTTCTCCCATGGGCTTCTGTCCTCTCCTATCAAATTCCCCCTTCTCCAGCCCTGTATCCCTTTCACCAATTGACTTCCCAGCTCTCTACTTCACCCGTCCCCCTCTCCCGGATTCACCTATCACCTACTACCTTGTACTTCTCCCTTCCCTCTCCCTACCTTTTTACTCTGATCTCTCAACCTTTTTCTCGAGTCCTGATGAAGGGTCTCGGCCCAAAATGTCGACTGTTTATTCTTTTCAATAGATGCTGCCCGGCTCACTGAGTTCCTCCAGCATTTTGTGTGTGTTGCTTGGATTTCCAGCATCTGCAGATTTTCTTCGGTTTTGTGATACCTTTCTTATCCCTCAGTTCCGCCCATGAAATCTCATTAAACGAACTCTCCTGTCTGAGCACTGCCGTGAAATTTTCCCTGACTAGTAACGCCATCCCTTCCCCTTTAATCCTCCCTGCTATATCACGGCTAAAACAACAGAACCCCAGAACTTTGTGTTGCTGGTCCTGCCCCTCTTGCAACCTTGTCTCACTAACGGCTACAATGTCGTAATTCCATGTGTTGACGCATGCCACCTTTCCTACGGTGCTCCCTGTGTTGAAACATACTCAACTCAGAACATTAGTCCCACCATGCTCAAACGTTTGACTCCTGACTTGTATGTAGGCGTAGCAACATCTTGCTCCATGACCACTCCACTATCTGTTCTAGTTCTCTTCTTTCCATCCCCTGCAGCTCTAGTTTAAACCACCCCTCCCTTCTCCCAGTGCAGCATTAGCAAACCTTCCCGCTGGGATATTAGTCCCCCTCCAGTTCAGGTGCAAACTGTCCCTTCTGTGTAGTCCCATTTACCCTGGAAGAGAGCTCAACGATCCCAAATGTTTAAATATATGATCTTCCTGTTTCTGGTCTTACTAGCATGGGGCATGGGTAGCAATCCTGAGTTCACAACCCTGGAGGTCCTGTCCTTGAACTTAGCACCTAACTCCCTGAACTCACTTTGCAGGAGCTCATCACTTCTCCTACCTATGTCATTGGTACCAACATGGATCATGACCACTGCTCACCCTCCCACTTAAGAATTTTGCAGACTTGATCCGAGATGTCCCTGACCCAGCCACTAGGCAGGCAACAAACCACCCAGGAATCTTGTTCTCATCCACAGATCCTCCTGTCTGTTCCCCTAACCACCAAATCCCCCTATCACTACAACAACCCTTTTTTCCACCCTTCCCTTCTGAACCACAGAGTCAGACTCAGTGCCAGAGAGATGACCACTGTGGCTTCCCTCCGCTAGGTCAGCCTTCCCAACATTATCCTGTTGTTGAGGGAAATGGCCACAGGGCTACTTTGCAATGGCTGCCTATCCCCCTTCCCCCTCCAGACAGTTACCCAATTACCAGTGTCCTGCACCTTGGGTGTAACAACCTCCCTGTAGTACATGTCCTGTCCATCAACCTTCAGCCTCCCGAATGATCCAGATTTTATCTGGTTCCAGCTCCGTAACATGGTCTGTTAAAAACTGCAGCTAGGTGCACTTCTTGCAGGTCTGGTTGCCTTGGACGCTGGAGGTCTCCCTGCCTTCCCACTTCCTGCAAGGGGAGCATTCCGTTATCCTGTCTGGCATCACCACTGCTCCAAATGTCCAATAAGAAAGGAAGAATAAGTAAACGAGAGATGAACCTACCTCCGGTGACTTGGTGATGGGAAATGGACACTTTACAATTTCTTTGCTCACTGTCAGCTTCAAACACTCAGGAACAACAGAGCTGGAATCAAAGTAACAGAAAAAAGCCAGAGCGGGAGTAGGCACCTCACTTTACAATCATGCAGCAGCAACTCAACGCGTAAAAGCATGCAGACATGGCCACGAGGTTCGATTGTTCAGACTGAGCATCAGAATGGGAAAGAAATGTGACCTAAGCAACTTTGAACATGAAATGATTGTTGGTCCCTGACAGGGTGGTTTGACTATCTCAGAAATTGCTGATCTCCTGGAATTTTCACACATAACCGTCTGTAGAATTTACACAGAATGGTGCAATGAACAAAAAAAATCCAGTGAGTGGTTATTTGGTAGTGAAATTGCCTTGTTAATGAAAGAGGGTGGAGGAGAATGGCCAGACTGGTTCAAACTGACAGGAAGGTGACAGTAACTCAAATAAACCCACATTACAACAGTGGTGTGCAAAAGAACATCTCTGAATGCACAACACTTTGAACCTTGAAATGGATGGGCTCCAGCAGCAGAACAGCACGAGCATCCATGCAGTGGTGACTTTATTAATCCCTCCTGTGTGTATATGATTATGGCTCTTCCCGCATCCAAGTGTTAACACACTGCCACCCACACCCCCCACCCCCAATACCATTTGTGTTTCGTAACCTAGGCTCCTTTGTAAATATACTCAGCAATTTGGCCTCCACTGCTTTCTACGGTGGTGAATTTCACAGGTACATTTCCTCAGTTCAATCTGTGACAGCTGGTTTTAGATTTGCCCTGCCAGTAGAGGCATTCTCCCTGCATCTAGCCTGGTGAGACCTATCTGAAGTTTTGCATATTTCAGCAAGCTCCCCCTCTCATTCTTCTGACTTTAGTGAACACAGACCAAGACTTAATCTTTCCCCATGTAGCAGCACTATCATCCCATGATTCAAGTTGATGATACTTTCCTTGCACTCCCTCTATACCTTTCTCAGGAAAGGAGAACATAAACTGCATAGCATTCTCACCATGATCCTGCATAATATTGATAAACACCTACGTATAGTGAAAAACAAGCATAATATTTGCTTCCTTAATTGTTTATCTAAAGGTTTGATTTCAGTGATACCCACATCCCTTTGTATATGCATTTTATCATTTCTCTCTGCTTAAATAATGCTCTCTTGCTGTTTCTCCTACTAAAGAGGATAACTTCACAATAAATTTTATCTTTGTTTTGTTTTAGAGATAATGGATCGTCCATCCCAATGAGCCAGCGCCACCCAATTACACCCATGTGAGCAATTACCCTGTTTTGGAACGTGGGAGGAAATCAGAGCACCAGGAGGAAACCTATCCATTCAAGGCAAGAACGTGCACACCCCTTACAGCTAATGGTGGGAATTGAACCCAGGTTGCTGGTGCTGTAATAGTGTTGCTCTACCGTGCTGCCCTCTGGCCACTGTGCTCTGTATGTGCCACTCACTCAACTCAACTCTGTCACTTCGCATCTTCTTCAGAGTGTCATAAGGTTTCAATTGCTCTGTCCCAGTGATGAAGCCGGTTTCAGTTTTGGAAAAATAGCCTTCCCATCGCTAATGAGACATCTTCCCTCCTTTCACATAGTATCCATTGCTAGGCTTGAATAGCAAAGCGATTTAGCAACAGTTTCTACTGTACATCCATGTAAGCCATTCTAGATGCTTTCCTAGATGCATTCGTTCACTTGCAGCCTATATCCAGTGGGGATTTTCATGCTCAGGATGAAAAACAGCAGAGGTTCTACATTTGGGAGCATATCAAATCTAGAGATTCCCAATCCTTTTGCCGTGTTTCTTTTTATTATTTATTTACAGGATGTGGGTGTCACCAGCTAAGCCAGCATTTATTATCCATCCCTAGTTGCCCTTGAGTTGCACTTGAAAGAGCATTTATTCAGCCTTCTAACTATGCAACCAAACCCATCCCCCCTACCATTATAAATCCCCACCCACCACGTTTTCAGCTTCAATTGAAATAACATCTATGCAATATTACAATGCCCCATAGTTTTCCCAACTGAAAAACTCTAAAAAATTGCATTAGAAGGAAAGATTTGCATGTTATTTTATGAACATATTCTACTTGGAACAAATGTTTCATGCACATTTGAGGTGCTTGTACCATTCATAATGGAGGCCCCACCATTAGGACATTGGACTGGGTACTTGCTGCTTTGTTGGTGTCATTCCCCACTGCATTGTACACACATGATGATGTGATCTATGTGCGTGGAGCACGTTGCTAACATACCGCCAGAACCTGGATCGAGTGTCAGGACCTGCATCTTCCATTGTTCGTTCACAGAGAAAATCAAACAGGAGGTTATGAGCAAGGGTGGGACTTCTGCATTATTTTCACTGACTTGTTTATTTTGACTTACAAATTCTGCTCATTCACAAATAAGTTGTACTGAGATAGATTACTGTGCACTAGGCGCTGTGATCTGTGAACCCAAGGAACATCATGACTGAAGTCCAGTCACCAGATTAGTATGTTCCACAGTAAGGATGATCTCCTAATTTATCTCTGCACTAGTTAATGCTTTCCTGCATCCAATCTGCCTCCCTGAATTCCCACTCACTCCCTCTCCTTCTTTCTCTCCTTATTTTTACCTTTTCCCTCTTTGGTTTTCCATAAACTCCTTGACAGGATGTGAGGTTACTATGAAGGGAACTTGAACATCTTGATCTACTCCCTAGTGAATAATGCAAAAATAAAGATGGCGTCTTCAAGATCAGACAGTAGCTGCCTTTTCTAAACCGACAAGTCCATCTTTGTTGGATTAGTTTTAATTGTTATTTTTGTTGTAGTTTAACTTTCTTGATGCTTGCTTACAAGTTTATACAGTCACATGTTCGTCTGTAATTGTTCAAGTGAATTTTCGGGAATTGTATCTTTTCTGGTAGCTTCTCTGCAGCCTGTGTCAAGACGTAGAACTTGACTGTCTCAAAGATTGCTCCTTATCACTGGAATGTCTCTTATCTGTCTAACTAGTATAAGGTGACCATGTCTTTTCCTTTGTCTTTTTTCCCCTCGTCCTTCTTCTTGCTTTGTTCTCTCGCTTCAACTTCTCTTCTGCTGTGGAATTGGTTATTGTTGTGTCTCATAATGAACACCTAATAAAACAGCCATAAACTCAAGTTTTATGCCTCATTCTTGACGTGAAGAAACTTTGAGGTCAAAGCATCTCCAGATCCATTGGCTTCTAACGCTGGCAGTTGGGAGAAACCCATACAGGTACTTCAGAAGAAGAGGCTGTCCCAATTCAGTGACATTTTGGTGATACCCAAGTTGGACTTTGAACAATTTGGCTAATTTTGCATACCAAAATTGGACAAAATCCAATTCTTAATAATTAGGGTTAATTTAAAATTTATTATCGGAGTACATATATGTCACCACATACAACCCTGGGATTCTTTTCTGTGGACATACTTACAAATTTACAGAACGATAACTGTAAACTGTAACATCAGGAATTGTTAACTGTAAACAAACTGTGCAAATGCAGATATAAATAAACAGCAATAAATTACAAGTGTGAAATAACAATATAACAGAGTACTTAAATGAGTGTAGCAGTCCCCTTTTGTTCAAGCGCCTGATGGCTGAGGGGTAGGAACTGTCCTTGAACCTCATGGTGCAAGTCCTGAGGCGCCAGTACCTTCTGCCTGATGACAGCAGCAAGAAAAGAGCATGGCCTGGTTGAAGACTTCTGAAGATGGGTGCTGCTTTTCTACAGCAACATTTCATGTAGATGTGCTCAGTTGTTGGGAGAGTTTTACCTGTAATGTACCAGGCTGAATCCACCACCTTTTGTAGGATTTTTTTCTCAAAGGCATTGGTGACCCATACCAGGCCGTAATGCAGACAGTCAACACACCATCCACCATACATCTCTAGAAGTTTGCCAAGGTTTTTGGTGATGCACCAAATTTCCACAGACTCTTGGGGAAGTAGAAGTGCTGTTGCAGTTTCTTTGCAATAATATTTATATGATGGGTCCAGGACAGGTCCTCTGAGATACTGTCAGGAATTAAAAGTGAATGACCCTTCTCCATCTCTGATCCTCCAATGAGTACTGGCTCATGGATCTCTGGTTTCCCTCTCCTGGTCTACAATCAGTTCCTTGGTCTTGATGATATTGAATCAGAGGTTGTTGTTATTATACTACTCAGCCAAGTTTTCAATCTCCCTCCTGTGTGCTGATTCATCACCACCTTTGACAGAGTCTGAGTCATTCTAACCCATTGTCAGGATGCTGGAGTAGGGATCCAATCGCAGACCCAGTACTGAGCACACAGTGATTTTAATTGAGTAGCAAATCCCAAGGTTTAAAAAAAGTCAGCATCAAAGTTCAGGCAGAGATTAAAACATCCAGAAAAATCCAAAAACCAGAATTGGGAAGCAGGCAGAGTTGATATTCAGACGGACAAAGTACAGATACAAATGCTGGAAAGGCTCAGGAAAATTCACTGGCACAATCTGGCAACAAATAGGTGAAGACACAGGACTGAAATACACTGAGCAATAAACAGAGAGGCAGATGATAGGTGGAGCACAATGAGACACAGGTGGCAGCAAAACAGGTAATTATGAGAAGCAGATGAGAGACGGCGTACTCAGTGATACAAGGGCCGGAGTAGAGCAGGAACGGGGACAGGAGCACATGGCAATACAAAACCACAGACTGACGACTGGGGGAACACACAAAAAGGCAGAGTTCATCTGGAGGTACTGACACCCATTCTAAGTGTGAATGTGAGCTGAAATGAAAATGCACTGATACTGGTTCTCCGAAGGCAAATATTCTGTACTATTGCAGAGACTATCTTGCCACCATGTACAAACGTTTGTAGATAAAATTCATATCCAATTCATATTAAAATATTTAACCAGCAATAGAATCTAAAATTGATTTTTCCTTCCTCATCGTTCAGTTGCTGACAAAATCTGTATCACCCTCACACTGGACATCTTTCATAGGATCAGGTAGGTCTCCAGCATTCCAAAATCTTCAGGCATCCAACTTGAGTTGTGGTCTCTTTATTGAGTGGGTAATGATTTGTGTGAAAATAAGGTGACCTTTCTCCTGCTTCATTGTTATGACATTCTACAATCAATGCTAAAGGAGAGAGGAAAATATAGAGCTAACTTCATTTGATTTGATTGGACAATCTTGATTGGGGTAACTCACAAACACTTGTTCATGATTGCCCGTCTAACTAGTTTGGTGCACTTTGTTGTGTGTTAAATGGAAAACATTTCTCAAAAATGTCTTGTATTTCATGCTTAATTTTATTTCTGTCCTTAATAGAGTCTCCCTAATTTATATTTGTGGCCACATTCCAGGGCTCTACAAGATTATATTTTATTTAATAATAACTACAGTTCATACTGCTTCATTGCCCAGACGCCAATTGGTTCGATTTTTGCAAAGAGTTTAGGGATCGAGACCGAGGAACTACTTCATTGGAAGCATTTTTGAACAAGACATTGCACTTTGAACTCACCAAGCTGAATCAGTAAATGAAATCTGGATGCTTCCTAATAGGGGGCTTTTGGACAAACAAACCATCTGCATAAATCAAAGGAAGTTAGCCTCATGTGATAACTGAAACCAAAAATTCAATAGATCTCATGTTGTAAATAAGGGAATTGCAGATATTTCCACGTGGGTGTTTGGAGTCAGGTCTCACAGGATCTGGTTTGATGATATGATATAGCCCCATCTGACTCAGAACTTTCCGATGTTTTGTAGGAAAATTAGCTGACTGTCTCAGAGACAGGATAAAATTTGGAGTAAGCTGCCAGCTGATTTCCTTATTGTGGGCGGAACAGGAAAACAGGAGTGGTAACACACACAAAAAGCTGGATGAAGCCAGGTAGCATCAATGGAAAACAGTAAACCTTCGTCCTGCCTAAGGGTCTCGGCCTGAAATGTCCACTGTACTTTTTCCCTAGATGCTGCCTTCCCTGCTGAGTTCCTCCAGCATTTTGAGTGTGTTGCTCAGATTTCCAGCATCTGGAGATTTTCTCTGGTTTGTAAGACAGGAGTGGTGTTGCAACTAATAGAAAAATGAAGCTGGAAGCAAATGATCAAATTCTTCAGAGAAAAATTGAAGAAAAGGGTAAGGATTAGCTTGATTTGTCACATGTACATTGAAGCATCAAAACATGCCAAGATGAGGCCTCTCCCAGGGTGGAGGAGCAACACACATTTCATTTGGATAGCCTCCAGCCTGATGGCATGAATGTCAATTTGTCCTTTCCTCCCCCTCCCCTCTTCTTCTGTTCCTCACTCTGACCTTTCACCTCTTCTCATCTGCCTATCACTTCTTCCTACTTCTCATCCTCCTATGGTCCGCTCTCCTCTTCTATTAGATTCCTTCTTCTCCAGCGCTTCACCTTCCCCACCCACCTGGCTTCACCTGTCACCTTACAGCTAGCCCCACCCACCTTTTTATTCTGGCATCTTAACCCTTCATTTCCAGTCCTGAAGAAGTGTCTCGGCCCAAAACATCGACTGTTTATTTATCTCTATAGATGCTGCCTGGCCTGCTGAGTTCCTCCAGCATTTTGTGTATGTTGTAGTGATATGCATTTGTGTCAATAACCAACACAGTCCAAGGGCATGCTTCTACTCCTCGAAAAGGATCGGAAAGGATTTTGCCAATGTTTTGGGAATCTGGTTGAAAATCAAATTGAGCGTAACTGATTAGTACATTTCTGTCATCAGAAATGATGAGGTTTTAAAGAAAGTGTTAGATAAGTCAGTTAGGGTAAGTGAAACCTTTGAATTGGACTACAGACTAATATTCTGAAAGGCAATCCAGAAGAGTTCCTTTTTATAGACAATAGACAATAGACAGTAGGTGCAGGAGTAGGCCATTTGGCCCTTCTAGCCAGCACCGCCATTCACTGTGATCATGGCTTATCATACACAATCAGTACCCTGTTCCTGCCCTCTCCCCATATCCCTTGACCCCACTATCTGTAAGAGCTCTATCTAACTCTCTCTTGAAAGCATCCAGAGACTTGGCCTCCACTGCCTTCTGGGGCAGAGCATTCCACATATCCACCACTCTCTGGGTGAAAAAGTTTTTCAGCATCTCTGTTCTAAGTGGCCTACCCCTTATTCTTAAACTGTGGCCTCTAGTTCTGGACTCACCCATTAGCGGGAACATGCTTCCTGCCTCCAGCGTGTCCAATCCCTTATATGTTTCAATCAGATCCCCTCTCATCCTTCTAAATTCCAGTCTATATGAGCCTAGTCACTCCAATCTTTCAACATATGACAGTCCCACCATATATTCTGATATTATATCATTTTATATTTTGGTTACTGGGCATTTGTGATAGTTTAGCTTATAATAATTATACAGATTGATGTAGAAAATATAAAAGCCAACTGGCAGTCTAAGGCAACCCACTTCTGAGTTCATTTCTGCTCTCTGAGCAGGAGTTTGTTCTCCTTCCATCTTTCCTGGTACAGTAAACATATTCATAATTTATCCTGAATATTAGTGTGGTTACTGCTTTAATCACCAATTCTGGGAATGTAGAATCAAAATCAAGTTGATTATCATAGACACGCCATAAAATGTGCTGTTTTGCAGCAGCAGTACGGTGCAATACAGACGTTACACCCTGGTTAAGATTTTTACTGTCATGCTATAGGTATTTCATTTCAGCAGTTCTGTAAGAGCAGTCGGTTGTGCTTTCAGCCTGATTGGGTTTGAGCTGAGATAAGAGGGTCTGTTGTTCAGTTTGGGAATGTATGGTGGTATTGGGAAGAGGTTCTGGGGAAGCTGGGCGGAGGAGGTTTGTCAGGGACACTGGTGCGGGTCGAAGTCTCTGCTGGGAGAAGACAGGAGGGGAGATGGCTGAGGATGCCGTCCCTGTTGCACGAGATGATTTGTGCCGGTGAACGGCTTCAAGGAGGAAGGACCAGTACTCCCGCGGGAGATGGAGATGGATTCTGAGCGACTTTCCGAAGTTGTGCTGTGTACTGTACATCAAGAACTGCGTCTGCTGGAAGATTTGAGCTTCACCGTGCACACGTGACTGTTTAAACATAATGGACCTTTTTGTGTTTTTTTCCCCTTCGTTTCTTTAATAACTGATTACTTAAGTTAACATTCTTAAATATGCTTCTTTATAATTGTATGCAGTGTAGGATTTGTTATTCCTTGCCGGGGGTAGTAAATCACACAGCATTCACACAACCCGGGGTTTGGGTGGGTGAGACTTCCCAACCTCACGGATTTGGCGGGACCCGAGTCGTTCACACCCTGGACGTACAAGGCCGAAGAAAGGCGGGTTTCTCGCCGCGGAGTCCAGCGGCTCTTAGCGAGGGGCTAACAAGCCGCATTTTCCAGAGACGCCCAGTCCAAGAGGGGTTTCCACGCAAAATGCAGTATGCAGTAAAGAGAGCAGAAATAGCGAGGTAGTTTTCATGGGTCCATGATCGGTTCGGACAGCCGATGGTGGAGGGAAAGAGACTGTTCCAAAAGCACCGAGTGTGTGTCAACAAAAGGAATCCATTTTTATCCAGTCTGCACCATAGCTGCAGAATTTTGTTCACTTATTGTCTAACGTACAATGATTATTGAGCCAATTTACCTTATCCATCACTAGAAAAGTCATGAATTATTTCTCTGCATGTGCGGAGTCTATAGGTTCCAGGCTTAATATTTGAAGTTAATAATTCTAGTCATTATCAAAAAGATCGTATAGCATTATTAAAACAATAAAGAAATGGATACTCCCCCCAAAGTTGGAACATGATCTCTCAAAGAAAATTATTTATTTTCTAGCTGATGAAATCACCACAAAGATCGCGCTGTGAAACACCCGCCCACATTTTGTTCGTCGTCTCTGTCACTTTCAATCCGTCCCCTCTTGTTCCATTCCACCCTTAAAGAAAAAGAAAACTTTTGTCCTTGACGCAGCTAAGTTTGCCATGGATCTGCCCTGGTACTGCCACAAGCTGCCGGAGTAGAGGCAGCTCCCGACTGTGCGGAAATCACAAGATCAATCAGCTGCTGGTATGAAAGTGGTCCAGGTCTCTCTGGGTTAGACGCTCAAACCCTCGCAGCCCGTTAGGAACTGGCCCGCCGTCCCAGGCATGTAGCGGGACGGTGAGGTCAGCACTTAAATTCTGTCCAGCGTGTGTTTGTGGTTGGCAGTGATTAATGGGCAGTGTCTGAAGATTCCCTTTCTCGATGATCGTCGCCTTGGAATTCAAGGTTGAAACTGTTGTTGATTTACAACCAACCACTATTCAGATTTCAAATTCCAAAGTAAATTTATTAGCAAAGTAGGCATATGCCCCTGAGATTCATTTTCTTGCAGACATTCGCAGTAGAACAAAGGAACGCAATAGAATCAATGAAAAACTGCACACAAATAACGACAGACAAATAACCAATGTGCAAAAAAAAAACAAACTATGCTAATACAAAAAAAAACTAAATAAATAATATTGAGTGCATGGCTTGAAGAGTCCTTGCAAGTGAATCCAGAGGTTTGTGGAATCACTTCATTGTTGAGGGGAGTGAAGTTATCCACGCTGGTTCAGGAGTCTGATGGTTGAAAGGTAGTAACTGTTCTCCTCATACTTCAAAAAATATCAACTTTTGTTTTGGAAAGAAAACAAAATCAATATCAATTTCATCACCATCTATTCGGTTTGCAGCACATGTCCAGCACCTGATTATAATTTAGCTCGAGGCATAATATCCAATTGGAATTCACCTTCAATATTTTGAAACTGTAGCGGTGTGTATGCTACATGATTAAGGCTTTGTTGAAGTGAAGATTTAAAGGATTTTCAATACATAGCTTCTGTAATTTATAATCCAAGACAAAATTTTACATCTTGGCATGGAATTACTTCCAAAGTTTGTTCTTGTGGGAAAGAAGATGTATGCGAGAGTAAAAATCAACTTTGATTCAACTAAAGAATTCAACTCCCAGAGGTTTGTGAATTCCAGACCCCTTCATGATCTATTAGGCATTTGAACTGGATTTCTGCTATTCAGTACTGAGGAAGCATTTCACTATTAGAGGGGAACCCTGGGCTCTGTTTGCTCATAAAAATTCCATTGGCAATATTCAAAACAGCTCTCCTGACCAATGTTAATCCCTCAAGCAACATTTTAGTTTGTAGAATCTTACTCTGCACAATTGTCCAATAAATTCATAACATGAGAACAGCGCCAATATTTCATTGGCTGTGAAAGGGATTTATACAATTAAATGGATTTCTTATCTTTGACAAGATCAAAGATCCAAGTCATTGACTTTCTGGGAATCCTGGAGACAGTACATATTGTACCTTTAATGAATCCATTAGTTTGTTATTCAGCCAGCCTCTTGCATATAACGTCAGTAGTAGCATTACTCAGGTTTGAGATCTGGCTGCAGTAGCCTTCCCTGAAATGCAAGGGGTTCTGAGTAGTGACTAGGAATATTCCCATTCTCATTCCCATTCCCTTTCTCTTATGAACTTTCAGCTGGAAGAGAGCTAATTTTGGCCTAATATAATGTCAGAGTTTACTGTTGGTAGCAAGTTAAGTTCTCACCACCTTTTACAAAGTACATAGCATTGTTCTGTGGAGTCAAGAAAGTTTTTCAGACTCCATTACAATACCTGGGACCTCTGCTGAGCTCCATTTTGAGCTTTTCAGTCAGAGCATGCTCAAGAAGTTTGTTGACTGGCTCTGCTCTGATATCACACACGCATGGATACTCTGCAGATGCAGATATTGGTAAATGGAGATATTAGCGATGAGCTGTATTTGTCACATCTACATCAGACTATTGAAACATGCATCGTCCTCTGTCAATGGTCAACACAGATATGCTGGGCAGCCCACTTTTGGCATCAACGTAGCACATCCATGGCTTACTAACCCTAACCAGAACATCTTTGGTATGTCGGCACCCAGAAGAAACCCACACAGTCACAGGACGGGGAGAAAGTACGAACTCATTGCAGACAGCAGTGGAGCTGAACCCCGGTTTCTGGCACTGTAAACAGTGTTACACTAACTTCTACATTACCGTGCTGCCTGTTAGCTACCCAGTTCCGCTTCATTTAAAAAAAGTCAAAGTTAATCTGCAGGCTTTAATTTACATTTATTTTTGTTCATGGTTATATTTCATCAACAAGAACTGGCACCATTGTACAACGGATTGAAGTGGATTGGGAAATTTTACAAGCTTAACCAATATATAGACAAATTATTGTTTTGGCTTTCAGTGGCCAGCACAGTTATGTTGTAGCATACTGTGTACTACGCAGACTTGAATTATACACAGCATCACATATCTCATTGCATTCTCTGTCAACCATTGTAACAGGCTTCTTATTACATTTGGATTGACAAATTATCTCAGTTTAGAGCGTTTGACATCGAAAAAAAAATGAGGACACTTGTTTGATTTGAAATCCCTGCTATACTAAGGGCTTGACCTTTGAAGTAAAATCCAAATACCTTCTCATGTAGTATGGATTAAAATCGAGGAAATACTTGTTGTGTGAAGCAAACTGTAAAGGTAGTAATAGTCATAGCACATTCACAGCTTACTAACCCTGACCTGTACACCTTTGGATGTGGACATGAATGGTCAGCATGGGAAACAGGTTCTTTCCTCAGGCTTCTGAACTCCCTGCCACATCGCATTCAGAGCGTCACCAATTAATTTGTACTGTACCCTACAGTACTTAATTAATGCACTTTACTTTTTACTTAGCATAATTCATTTGTAAGTGTAATTCTTACTTTCCCAAGTTATTGTGTGTTGTGTGTACTACTGTGCTTTACACCTTGGTTCGGAGAAACATTGTCTCATTTGACAGTATACATGTATATAGTTAAATGACAATAAAGTTGACTTCATTATAGCTTTCCCGGAGAGACCTTACTGATCTGATAAACAATGTCACAATCATGGGAACTAGATCTATCCGATTTCCTAGGACAAAGTTCTGATTCTGAACTGTATGTTGCTATTTCTACCCGGTATCAGGAAGACATGCTATAAACAAAATCCGGATTATTGAATTTCACTTGGCACAATGTACAGCATGAAGAAGCACAACCCTTTGATGTTTCAAAAGCTCAAGCACACAATTCTCTGATTATTTCTTTCATTGGCCCTTCACAGTTTCTGGGAAGTGAGAAATAAATGTGAGCAGGCACACTAGAAGATAATGTATGCCAGTAATACGAAGCTATAACAAAAATCGAGTCTCCTTTCATTAATTCTTTTTCTCATTATCCAAATACTGTGTGCTGAGGTGGTTAGGAATATATATTTAATATAGTTTTCAATTCAAAGGCTCAGAGTTCAGCGCTACATTGTGTTGAACATCAAAGCATGGATATCGAACTGCCTCTGCCCCAAATTCCTTGGCCTGAATAGCAGCTGGTCACCGGGAACAAAATCTCATTGCTCGGTGATATCAGTTCTGCTCCCACGACAGTGGCCTTGGGTTTAACCCACCTTTCAGAGGCCTGTGCCCAAAATCTTGTCATATGCCCCAGGCGAAGAGACTGGCACTCCTGCTTTGGAAGTAATACTTTAAGAAAAAGTACATTTCAGTTCCGCCAAGTGGATATCTGTAAAAAAGTTCCATGATACAAGTTTGAAGAGTTTGGAGGGAATATTTCTCAAGGCCCCTTTTTAATGTTTATCCCTGACGTAATAGCACCAATAAAGAATAACCCACTGTAAACCTAGGCTCAATGATGAGGCTCACAGCTCTGATTCATGTGGTCATAGGTTATAGCTCCACTTCATAACTTTGAGCCCCAAACCATTTCTGCTTATTGGGCCTTCTTAGGTTCTCCATCATTAACAGGACAAAGCATGCTAACTTCATCCTCAGGATGAGTGTGTGCCTGTTTGGTGGGGTTGGGAGAGGGAAGCATGTGGTGGTGGTTTTTAATGAGAAAGAATGAAGCAAGAATGTTTGTATACAATGGAGCTTAAATTAATACCAGTTGGTCTCATTGATTCCAAAGACAATTGATAGTGTAGGTGCTAGGAAGTTGTTTCATCCAATGAGAGGTTTAGGAACTTTGGGGCAAGGCTCAGGATAAAGGGTTGACCATTTAGAACATGCCTTCTGTGGCCTCCTGTACACCTGCCCGTTAATACAAATATCTATTCAGCCAATCATGTGGCAGTAATGATGCATGAAAGCATACAGTCATGGTCAAGAGGTCCAGTTGTTGTTCAGAACAAACATCAGAATGGGGAAGAAATGTGATCTAACTGTGGAATGATGGTTGGTGTTAGATGGGGTGGTTGGAGTATCTCAGAAACTGCTGATCTCCTGGGAGATTCATGCACAACAGTCTCTAGAGTTTCCAGACAATGGTGTGAAAAACAATAAACATTCAGTGAGTGAGTGCGGGTGAAAATGCCTTATTGATGAGAAATGTCAGAGGAGAAGGGCCGGATTGGTTCAAGCTGACAGGAAGGCGACAGTAACTTAAATAACCACACGTCACAACAGTGGTGTGTGCATCTCCTAGGAAGGCAACAGTAATTTAAATAACCATGCATTACACCAGTGGTGAGCAGAGGAGCATCTCTGAATGCACAAAACATTGAATCTTGAAGTGGATGGGCTCCAGCAGCAGAAGTTCGTGAACGTACCCTCGGTGACTTCTTTATCAGGCACAGGAGGTGTAATCCGACTGAAGAAGTTGGCAGAGGCTGACAGTCTGAGTGGCCTTACTGAAGAAAGAAGGAGGGGTGTCAGTTTGGAGGTGCTCAAGTACATTTTTGCAGAAGGTCCAGCTTGAAGATACGTAAGGCCAGATTTGGGAACAGCTTCTTTCCGACTGTGATAAGACTGCTGAACGGATCCTGACCCGGATCTGGCCCGTACCTTCCAAATATCCAGACCTGACTTGCACTACCTTACTTTCACTTTTCTATTTTCTAATCATGATTTATAATTTAAATTTTTATTACATTTACTTTTATTTGTACTTCAAGAAGCGTGAAGCGCAGAATCAAAAATTGCTGAGATGATTGTACGCTCTGGTATCAATTGTTTGGTGACAATAAAGTAAGTACAGCAGTGGTGGGAGGAGAGAATGCTCCTGATGATGGATGGGATGTATTTCAAGAGTGTTACTTTGTTTTGGACAGTGTCAAGATTTTAGAGTGGTGTCTGAGAAGTACTTGTCTGGTTGAGAGGAGTACTTTCCCACAGTGCTGATAAATAAAGGGAGAAAGAAGTTTGGATTTAGGTGATTTAATGAGTCCAGGGTGTCTCATTACAACTAACGTGGCAGCAATTTGTATATAAACAGCTAGCACAAAAAAAAACATTGGGATGACACCCAACCTACCCGTTGTTACTGATGTTATTTTAAGGAACAAAGCTTAACAACGATTCAGCAATGACTTTCTGCAAGTGTTCCCTAGTGAAAGAGAGGGGCAGGGCTCAGCTTCATGTCTCATCGTAAAGATGGTACCACCTAGAGGTGCAGCAGTTCCCCAGGACAGGCTTGAAGTGTCAACAGAGATGTTTATACTCAAATCACACGAGTGAGATATGCATCAGAGGCAAGTGTAAACTGTGGCTAACATTTTGCAGATGATTGAAAGGCTCGAGGGTGTGTCATTCACCACAGAAATCTCAACATCTGAAGTTGCTCTTGTAGCAACATTATTTATATGTCTGGCCCGGTCTGTTTCTTGTCAATGAAAAATGAGATGTTAACAGTGGCCATTTAAACTGCGGGAATGTTAGCGAGTGGCAGGAAAACATGGCTGACTTCCTTGTGCTGAGGATGGCCATCTTCAAGATACAAAGCTAGTTTCTGGGCTAATATTGTCCAGGTTTGGCTGCATGCTGACAGGCACTGTTTTTATCACACGAGGAGGGGCAAGTGGAAACTAAATGGCTAGTCACCGGTAACTGTCTCTGACCTGACCTTATGTCGGAGAGAGGGAATTACTGAAGAAACTCAGAGGGACTCCTGCAGCGATGCCCTGGGGTTGAAATGTTTGCTCTCTTCCATTGTGCGGCTAATGACTATGGAGTTCCCAACCGACTGCCGTTACCTCAGTTAATTTAGAGGTTCCTGATGCTGTGTAGGATTAACACTTACTTACTGCCAGCAACAGTCATCTGCACTTTGCTTCCATTCACCGCTCTTGCAATAATGTAACCAAGCCTGTGAAAAGATCCATCGCTTTGCTGAGTCCTTCAATCACGGCTGATTTATTTTCCCTCTCAACCCTGTTCTCGACCTTCTCTCTGTAACCTTTGGTGCCCTTACTAATCAAGAACCCATCAACCTGCTGATTTGCCTTAAATACGCAATGCCTTGGCCTCCACAGCCATCAGTGGCAACAAATTCCATGGATTCACCACCTTCTGGCTAAAGAAATTCCTCCTCATCTCTGTTCTTGCATTCTGAGGCTGTACACTCTGGTCCTAGACTCTTCCACTAATAGAAGCCATCTATCCAGGCCTTTCAATATTGGGTGGGTTTCAATGAGATCCTTCCTCATTCTTCTAAACTCCAGCAAGTACAGGCCCAGAGTCATCAATGCTTATTGTACCTAGAATCAGCATCAGAATCATGTTGATTATCAATTGCATATCTTGTGAAATTTATTTATTTTGTGGCAGCAATATAGTGTGATGCATAGAACATTACTATAAGTAAACAAATCTCCAAAATGACCACAACCTTATTGTAAGGTTTGGAGGCTCGCGTGCTTCAATGACCCGGGGAGCCATTTTGGCTGGAATCAGGGACTTGTCCTTTGGCTCTTGGTAGGGCCACCCACGCCAAACAGGTCAAAGGGTAGAGGCCAGACTAAGTGTGGTCCACCAGTCCTCTAGGTTCAGAGGTTGAACTCAGGGCTAACAACCCTGATAGGTTAACAATCAATTGTTATGGAAACAGCAATGAAGAATCTTTCTGTACAGACAGAGATGGAGGACCTTCATTGCTGCCCTAAATGCCAATGGCGTAACAGGCAGGTATTAATAAGTAAACAGTAAGAAATATATATATATATATATATAATAGTGCTGTAGTTCAAAAAGAGAGTCAAATGTGAGGTAGTGTTCATGTTTATTCAGAAATCTGATGGCAAAGGAGAAGAAGCAGTTCCTAAAATATTGAGCATGTGTCATCAGGCTCTCATATCTCCTCCCTTATAACAGTAATGAGAAGAGAGCTTGTTCTGGATAGGGAGTATCCTTCATGAGAGATGCATGCTGCTTGAGGCATCCTCTTTGGAAGATGTTGTGAGGATCACAAGCAAACTCAAGTGGCAGGAAGCACAGAGACTTCGGCAATTGAAATGAAACCAAAGATTTATTACAGAAATGAACAAGAAAAAATGAGCAAGTGCTCAGGTGGACCATATAAATCTCGATGAACAGAAATCATTGATGGCACACAGAAGAACTGGGTCTGAGTTTCACCCGACAAGGAACTACAACGACCAAACGAAGAGGGGCTGGCATGCACCTAGGAATTCCGGACGTTGACAAAACTATGCTAATTAAATGACCCCAAATTAAAGAGAAATGATCAATACAAAGAGCTTAACAATCCCCACGATCCCAAATGAGACACCTTCAAAACCAAGTGAAAAACCAGGGCTAGTGCAAAGACAAATAATTAGACATAAAAGGTGAATAATCCAAGGACAGCACAAGTCCACAATGTGAGTGACACCAAGGAATAAAAAGTCCACATACTAAGTGACAACAAGAAATCCCCTTTTAAAAAACAACCCCTGTGGTTGCGTTAGATGTCCTCAATGGTGGGGAACCCATGATGGAGCTGGCTGAGTTTACAAATCTCTTCAGTGTTTTACAATCCTTTACAGAGGGCTTTAACAGGTCGCAAGATCAAATGACAAAATTGAAATGAAAGGCTGGTGAGGAAGCCAGAATAAAATTACAGAAGAGTTGTGAAAATATGAAAAGCCGCAGATGTATCTGGGGTATATCAGCAGGAGAGATTTACCAAAGGCATCTGAGTTTATCTGTTAATTGTTACACTTTGCAACTTCCTTCTTCCAGCCTCTTTCAGCAATTATACCGCGCGGCCTGTGGTGTGTGGTGACTTTTATGACAGGTGGAGCATATGCTACACATTCCTAGCCAAGCCAGCATGTCACCATAGCAACGGGTCCTTTGCACATGTGGAGTGCAAACTTTCATTACAAGAAAGATGCCAGGTCAAAGAAAGAAAAGTGTATGAAACCCAGCAAACAGATGGGAGCAAAGGAAGCTGATAATCACTTTGGCAAAGCCTGCTCCCTTTTTATGAACCTGTTCTTCCTGAAGCTGCCCTAAAGCAAAAGACCTGGTCGCTTGTAAACACCTCAGCAGATGAGTGAAAAGCTCATCGTTAATGTAATAAAATAGCAGATTTTCTGATTCAAACACTGAGTGGAATTCCCAGTGGCGGTGTATGTCATACAATTCACCTCAGTATTATGGAACTAAGGAGAAAAATGGACAGGCATTTCTCCAGGGCCCAGGCTTATCATTACTGTCTTGCACACACAGCAAGGAATGCTTTCTTCACTGTCCTGAAGAAGGGTCTCAGCCTGAAATAACCATATAACCATATAACAATCACAGCATGGAAACAGGCCATCTCGGTCCTTCTAGTCCATGCCGAATGCTTATTCTCAACTAGTCCCACCTACCTGCACTCAGCCCATAACTCTCCATTCCTTTCCTGTCCATATATTTATTCAATTTTTTTTAAATGACAAAATCGAACCTGCCTCTACCACTTCTACTGGAAGCTCATTCCACACAGCTACCACTCTCTGAGTAAAGAAATTCCCCCTCGTGTTACCCCTAAACTTTTGCCCCTTAACTCTCAACTCATGTTCTCTTGTTTGAATCTCCCCTACTCTCAATGGGAAAAGCCTATCCACGTCAACTCTATCTATCCCCCTCATAATTTTAAATACCTCTATCAAGTCCCCACTCAATCTTCTACCCTCCAAAGAATAAAGACCTAACTTGTTCAACCTTTCTCTGTAACTTAGATGCTGAAACCCAGGTAACATTCTGGTAAATCTCCTCTGTACTCTCTCTATTTTGTTGACGTCTTTCCTATAATTCAGTGACCGGAACTGTACACAATATTCTAAATTTGGCCTCACCAATGCCTTGTACAATTTTAACATTACATCCCAACTCCTATACTCAATGCTCTGATTTATAAAGGCCAACATACCAAAAACTTTCTTCACCATCCTATCCACATGAGATTCCACCTTCAGGGAACCATTATTCCTAGATCACTCTGTTATACAGTATTCCTCAATGCCCTACCATTTAGCATGTATGTCCTATTTGGTTAGTCCTACCAAAATGTAGCACCTCACACTTATCAGCATTAAACTCCATCTGCCATCTTTTAGCCCACTCTTCTAACTGGCCTAGATCTCCCTGCAAGCTTTGAAAACCTACTTCATTATCCACAATGCCACCTATCTTAGTATCATCTGCATACTTACTAATCCAATTTACCACCCCACCATCCAGATCATTAATGTACATGACAAACAACATTGGACCCAGTGCAGATCCCTGAGACACACCACTAGTCACTAGCCTCCAACCTGACAAACAGTTATCCACCATTACTCTCTGGCATCTCCCATCCAGCCACAGTTGAATCCATTTTACTACTTCAATGTTAATACCTAAAGATTAAATCTTCTGAACTAACCTTACATGTGGAACCTTGTCAAAGGCCTTACTGAAGCCCATATAGACAACATCCACTGCTTTACCCTCGTCAACTTTCCTTGCAACCTCTTCAAAAAATTCAATAAGATTTGTCAAACATAACCTTCCATGCACAAATCCATGTTGACTGTTCCTAATCAGACCTTGTCTATCCAAATAATTATATATACCATTTCTAAGAATACTTTCCATTAATTTACCCACCACTGACGTCAAACTTACAGGCTGATATTTGCTAGGTTTACTCTTAGAACCCTTTTTAAACAATGGAACCACATGAGCAATATGCCAATCCTCCGGCACCATTCCCGTCTCTAATGACATTTGGAAATATTTCTGTCAGAACCCCTGCTATTTCTACACTAACTTCCCTCAAGGTCCTAGGTCCTGTTAGGATCCGGAGATTTATCCACTTTTATATTCTTTAAAAGCGCCAGTACTTTCTCTTCTTTAATCATCATAGTTTCCATAACTACCCTACTTGTTTCCCTTACACAATTCAATATCCTTCTCCTTAGTGAATACTGAAGAAAAGAAATTGTTTAAAATCTCCCCCATCTCTTTTGACTCTGCACATAGCTGTCCTCTCTGATTCTCTAAGGGACCAATTTTATCCCTCACTATCCTTTTGCTATTAATATAACCATAGAAACCCTTTGGATTTATTTTCAGCTTACTTGCCAAAGCAGCCTCATATCTTCTTTGAGCTTTTCTAATTTCTTTCTTAAGATTCTTTTTACATTATTTATATTCCTCGAGCATCTCATTTACTCCATGCTGCCTATATTTATTGTAGATATCTCTCTTTTTCCAAACCAAGTTTCCAATATCCCTTGAAAACCATGGCTCTCTCAAACTTTTAATCTTTTCTTTCAACCTAACAGGAACATAAAGATTCTGTACCCTCAAAATTTTACATTTAAATAACCTCCATTTCTCTATTACATCCTTCCCATTAAACAAATTGTCCCAATCCACTCCTTCTAAATCCTTTCACATCTCCTCAAAGTTAGTCTTTCTCCAATCAAAAATATCAACCCTGTGTCCAGTCCTATCCTTCTTCATAGTTATATTGAAATTAATAGCATTGTGATCACTGGACCCGAAGTGCTCCCCAACACATACCTCCATCACCTGACCTATCTCATTCCCTACGAGGAGATCCAACACTGCCCCTTCTCTAGTTGGTACCTCTATGTTGACTGTTCATCCTTTTCCATAGATGATATCTGACTTGCTGAGTTCCTCCAACATTTTGCTCAGGGTTTCCTGTGTTTATGATTTACTACTCCACTGCAAAGTCCCTTTGAGGGATGCCTACCCTGCAGAAGGTTAAATCTTCCCTTTGATGGGAGATCAGTGAAACCCTCCCTCACTGCTCCTCTCTGTGATCTCTGCTGCCCTCCAACTCTTCGAGCATATGCTTCTCCAGCCCTTGACCTTTCCCACCCATCTGGCTTCACCTATCACCTTTTAGCTAGACTCTTTCCCCTCCCCACCTTTTTGTTCAGCCATCTTCCCCCTTCCTTCTCAGTCCTGAAGAAGGGTCTCGGCCCGAAACATCGACTGTCGATTCATTTCCATGGATGCTGCCTGACCTGCTGAGTTCCTCCAGCAGTTTGTATATGTTGCTTACGATTGCTTTTGCTTTGCTGTCTGAGTCAAACTCTGCTCTGATTCTCCACAATTAAGCAGCCTAACATTCCCCAGCTTAACACAGAATGGGGATATGACTAAATGTGAGAGGACCAACTCACCCTACAGAACCATTCAATGTCCACTGAATGGCCACTTCAGTAGGTAAACCTGCTCATTAATGCAAATATCTAATCAGCCAATCATGATGCAGCAACTCAATGCATAAAAGCATGCAGACATGGTCGTGAGGTTCAGTTGCTGTTTCAGACCAGCCATCAGAATCGGGACGAAGTCTGATCGGTGATTTTGACCATGGTGCCAGACGGGGTAGGTGGAGTAGCTGAGAAGCTGCTGATCTTCGGAGATTTTGACACACAACAGTCTCTAGAGTTTACAGTGGATGGTGCAAAAAACAAACAAAAACATCTCGCGAGCAGCAGTTCTGTGGGCAAAAACTCCCTGCATTCGAGAGAGGTCAGAGCAGAGCGGCTGGACTGGTTGAAGCTGAGAGAAAGGTGACAGTCACACATGAGCCCTCACCCCTTCTTTCTGCCTGCCCCCCACCACCAAGGATAGGGTTCCTCTTATTCTCACTTGCCAGCCTACTAGCCTCCATGTCCAGTGCATAATTCTACATAACTTCTGCCACCTCCAACCGGATCCCACCCCCAAGCACGTCTTTCCCTCTCCCACACTTTCCACTTTGCACACGGATCACTCCCTATACGACTCCCATATCCATTCGTCCCTCTCCTCTGATCTCCCTCCTGGTACTTATCCTTGCAAGTGGAACAAGTGCCACACCTGCCCCTACACCACCCCACTCCCTGCCATTCGGGGCCCCAAACAGTCCTTCCAGGTAAGATGACACTTTACCTGTGAGTCTATTGGGGTCATCTGCTGTATTGGCAAGACCTGATGCCTCTGGTCTTCCTCCCCCCTTCCTTTTCTTCCATGATCTTCCACTCTCTCCTATCAGATTCTCCCTTCTCCAGCATTTTATCTCTTTTCCTTATACTCGCTGGAATTTAGAAGATTGAGGGGGGGATCTTATTGAAATGTATAAAATTCTAAAGGGATTGGACAAGCTAGATGCAGGAAGATTGTTCCCGATGTTGGGGAAGTTCAGAACAAGGAGTCACAGTTTAAGGATAAAGGGGAAGCCTTTTAGGACCGAGATGAGGAAAAACTTCTTCACACAGAGAGTGGTGAATCTGTGGAATTCTCTGCCACAGGAAACAGCTGAGGCCAGTTCATTGGCTATATTTAAGAGGGAGCTAGATATGACCCTTGTGGCTAAAGGGATCAGGGGGTATGGAGAGAAAGCAGGTACAGGGTTCTGAGTTGGATGATCAGTCATGATCATACTGAATGGCGGTGCAGGCTCGAAGGGCCGAATGGCCAACTCCTGCTCCTATATTCTATGTTTCTATGTTTCACCCATCAACTTCCCAGCTCTTTACTTCACTTTCTCCCCCTCCCAGTTTCACCTATTATCTACCACCTTGCATTTCTTCCTCCCCCCACTTACTTACTCTAACTTCTCATCTTTTACTCCAGTCCTGATGAAGGGTCTTGGCCCAAAACGTCAACTGTTCACTCTTTTCCATGGATGCTGCCTGGCCTGCTGAGTTCCTCCGGCATTTTGTGTGTGATGCTTTGGATTTCCAGCATCTGGAGAAATCCCATGTTTGTGTGACCACATGTTACAGCACGGGTGTGCAGAAGAGCATCTCTGAATGCATGACACATTGAACTTGGAAGTGGATGGGCTACAGCTGCAGAAGACGTCAAACGTACACCCACTGGCCACTTTATTAGGTAGAGGAGGGACCTAGTAAAGTAATCATTGAGTATATCTTGACAATGGCAGTACTTTTAGATGAGCTGTATATATTTCTCTGTGCTGGGCTGATAGAGGAACTTATTAGTGGATACAGAAAACTGACAATTAAAGTACAATATTTATTTCTGTTTTGATGAACTCCTTTATATAAGGTATTATTGTTCAAGAGAAGTCGGTAAAAGACTGAACAGGTTGCTGGCAATTGGCCAATTTTTATATCCTCGAATTAGCCCTATGATTAAATTAATACCATCCAATTTCAATTAAAGCAATACTCACAAAACCGACAGGATAATTCAGGAATCCTTTAGATTACCCTTAATGACTGACTCCAAGAATAAAAAATGAACAATTGATATGTAGCGTGATGCGGTGATGTAACGGGCGGTTTTTTACCTCTCAGATTCAGTCTTTTTAATTCATTGTGATATCCCTGTCTATGCCTTCACCTTGCGATCACGTACTGAATGTGTCCTCCCTTTCCTCCCACATCTCAGAAACCATGTGGGTCGGTAGATTAAATGGTACCATAAGCTTTCGCCAGAGTAGGCAGATGGTAGGAGACTCCAGGTGGGCATGTGAGGGAGAATCTCTCTCTCTCTTTTTCCCATTACCTCGCTGGTGTGTAGGGCAGCAATGGAAGTCCTTCATCTCTGGCAGTATTCACGGCTTCCTTCATCGTGCCAGTAGCTTCCTCTCGGTTTTCACCACTGTCAGCCATGCAAATCCCGAGTGGAAAATTAGGAATACCTTTGTACGTACAGAAAGATTCTTCTCTGCTGTTTCCATAGCAATTTTGATTCACCAGTCAGGGTTGTTAGCCCTGAGCTGAACCCCTGAAGCTGGAACATCAGTGGACCACGCTTATTCTGGCCTTTACCCTTTGACCTGCTTGCCATAGGTAACTCTGCCAAGAGCTAGACCTAAAGATTCTGATCCCAGTCAGCATAGCTCTCCGGGACATTGAGACACAGAGGCGCACAAGTCTCCAAAAGCTGAGCTCCTCTTGGAGGGAGAGAGAATAATTTTCAGTGAAATAAGACATTTGATAGTATTGCCTTAAGTGCTGACATAGATGTTAAAAGTTCTATGTCATAAAGGAATATGGGAGGCATTTCTTTTGGCTAAAGAAATTCCTGATCATCCTTGTTCTAAAGGGATGTCCTTGCATTCTGAGGCTTTGCCTTCTGGTCCTAGACTCTCCCACTAATGGAAGCATCCTCTTCCACATTTACCCTCGAAATTAAATCAAATTGTCACTTCAGTTCTAATGATTTATTGGCAAAAAAAAAAGACAACATTTAAAACTCTTCTCTTACCCTGGCTTCAAGAGACACCACCTCTCTGAAAATGTTGATTGTATACAGAGGAGGATTTCATAGATAGCTTGGTCCCCTAGCTGGTGAAATGTGCGGTGTTAGAAAGATATACAACTCTGAGGCTAATCATTCTTCTTTTATTTTGACTAGAGACACTGGTTGGCTTTCAGAAGGAGGTGATTTATGAGTTATTTTCATCTTTAGCACAAAAGGGATGTATAGCTGGTTACGGAGTTCAAAATTATGGTTGGTGTCAGTACAGGGTGCAATGTGAGATTCTGGAGGAACTTGATAGTATGAAAATTAAATCCAAAACTCTAGTTAATTTGAAGTGCAGTCATTAAATTGGATGCCTTCAAAATAAACCCCATTTTCTGTGAGATTTTTGACTGGCTGAGCCTTGCATTGACTGCACATGACCACTGCTGCACATTCACCATCATCACCACATCTTATTCTCCCTATCTCCAATTTTCTTTTAATCCAATGGCTGAGTTACATTTTCTTGCACGCTCCTGGGAGTTTACAGTATATGGGCTCAGTGGGTTTTTGAACCACCGTGAAATCCATTGTAGAATATTGAGACTTAAACATGAGGCATGAAGCATACTTCCTACGAAACATCGGTGCACTCCAGAAAACAATCGTTTGACACAATACTTAAGTGTTGACAGCTATAAAATAGGAATCAATTTTTCCAAAAATATACTTCATTTATAATTTATAGCAAATACAGTTTTCCATGTTCTCTGTACCACAACATCAATAGATTATCTTACAATGCATCACCATCTTTCATGTTTCTTCCTTAAATAATACATCCAGGAAGCTTTTGAGAAGCTGTTATACAGGTCCAATCCCTCAGTGTTCAGTGCTGGGAGGATCCTTAACTGTTGTCCCTTCGCTCTGGACTTCTGCAGAGGCTGCATGAATTTCAGTGCGTCCTTCAGCACAACATTCCTATCGCCCGTTGGACTGTGTTGGGTGAGCAGCGTTCATGTATGGACATCTCCCTGTAGTGGAAGACCAATTAGTTCTGGTCAGACCAACGTGCATACTTCACCAAGGCAAACACACGATGTTAACAATCACTGTACGTTATAGACTGTAAGACCATAAGACATGGGAGCAGGATTAGGCCATTTGGCTCACAGAGTCTGCTCTGCCATTTCATCGTGACTGATCCATTTCCTTCTCAAACCCAGCCTCCTGTCTTCTGCCCGTATCCCTTCATGCCCTGACTAATCAAGAATCTATCAACTTCTGCCGTAAATATACCCGATGCCTTGGCCTCCACAGCTGCCTGTGGCAATAAATTCCACAGATTCACCACTCTCTGGCTAAGGAAGTTCCTCCTCATCTCCGTTCGAAATGGATGTCCCTCTATTCTGGTATTAGACTTCCCCACCACCCTCTCCACATCCACTCTATCGAGGTCTTTCAACTGTACTTCTGTGTTTTCTTCAATGACCATTGCAATCTTGTTTTATTGAACTCCTTCTGAAGAATATATGCAAGGAATCTTGTAATCATAAAGTGGAATGTCTGGATAAAAAAATCACTAAGAAGTTATATTTGAAATGGTGACATGTTTAAAAGTGCAGAATGTGTAAACATGGGCTGCTGCTTAGTATTTCGTTCAGAAGGCAAACGTTATCATAGCTTGTATATTTATAACTTCCCCACTTCTCAAGTCGGCCAGTGGTGTAGTGGCATCAGCACCAGCCCTTGAGGCAAGTGGTCCTGGGTTTGAATCCATCTGGCTCCTTGCATGCTTTCCATCCATGCTTGGTTGACCGTCCAGCTAGCAACTCGGCCTCACAAAGAACAGAAAAAATGTTAAAGAAATGGTAAGGTTGCCACCCTATATGACATAAGGCTTGGCGAGGAACAACATAATGTTTCCTCACTTCTGATGAGGGTGTCATCAACCTGAAATGTTCTTTGTTTCTCTCTGCTGCCTGACCTGGTGAGCGTTTTTAGCAACGTCTGGTTTATATGTAGTGCAGAACTAGTGGGATTGACACCTTAGGCAGCAGTAACCTGACTCTGAAGGGGAACCATGCCTTGTACCTGGTTTTAGAGTGAATTGTTACTAGGGACAACTTCCTTGTAGTTGAGTATAACACTCCAAGGCATTCAAGGATCAATGGAGAACACAGGCCAACCAGACTTCAGTCTCATAGGAAAGGGGAGAATCCTGATCAAGCTTGACTGGGTAGTGTTGAGTGGTCTCGACCTGATAAACACATGGTAACATAGTGTACAAGTGACCTGGGTTCATTTCCCACCACCGCCTGCAAGGAGCTTGTATGTTCTCCTCGTGACCATGTGGGTTACCTCCAGGTGTTCCGGTTTCCTCCCACAGTCCAAGGACGTACTGGTTAATAGGATAATTGGTCATTGTAAATTCTCCTGTGATAAGTCTAGGGTTAAATCTGGGGATTGCTGGGTGGCGTGGCTTGAACGGGTGAAAGAGCTCAATAACTAAGTAAATAAATGTCAACAGATAACAGATATTCTCTCTGACCTGCACCAGGTTGGATAATATGGCCAAATATCATTTCACAATGGTTATGACCCTCACTAAAGCAAATTACACTTAACCATACAGGATTTATTGACATTGAACCTTTCATGTCCACCTAAAATCAAACACACGAGCTAGCCACTGATCAAAATGGATTGTATTAGCAGAGGGAATGGCATTTCTGTGTTGGCAGTACAGGAAGTAATAGCCTTGGATTAATCACATCTCATGATGACTGAAATTATTTTTGGGACTTTTCCAAATTATACCCTTTATATCCTCCAGACATTAAACAGAAGCACTTACTTTTTTTTCTCTCTCAATATTTCTAAAGCTATCTTCTAAATGGTAGGTTTCACGCCAAGCAGGTCTATTGTTCCTGCAGCTTTCAACTCTCCATAAATCCCAATTTATCCATGAAAGTCACTGTGTGCTTGCAGTATCATTGAGAATCTGCTGCTGTTTAGGACAGATTTGTGGATTTGGTCCAGGCTTCCCACCCCTTTCTGTTTCTCAATAGTGTTCATCAATTTTACCAATCCTTTTGCAATAGTTCCTCTTCTCAGTTTTTCTCTGAGGAACTCTTGCCTCCCTGCATTTCATTCAATTTCCCAGAATACTAATCTGAAATTTACCATAATAGAATTTATCTCATCCATAGATGAGTTATCTGCCCTGGGATCACCTGAAGACACCAATTTCAGTTGTTCATGGCCAAATACCTTGTCTTTGTCTTGCCTTTCGTGTAAAAAGCTTTACCTTCTCTATCCTGATGTCACTTGTTGCTAGAAGGTCTCTTCTGAGCCCCTGCCTTTCAAAACTGAACTTTTTAAATCACGTCTAGTGAGCCTTTCCTTCAGTACTGTGGATCAACATCATTTCTTTTCTTGGTGTTATCTGCAGGACCCAAAAGGTCATTACGTTAGCATTGACCAGGGTTGGATAAAGGCTTAGAAAACCAGCCCCTTAATATCTTACAGCCTCAGTGGTGAATTTCACCTGGGCTTTAGGTACATGCTCTGGGCTTCAAGTTCATAACATTATTACAAAACTTTATTGAAATATTTGGAATGTTTGCTGGAACAAATCAGTCTATCTTCCTCACACCTCCGTTATTATTGTTCAGAAGTCACCTGCAGTGACTTTGGGATCCCATGGATGCCTGCACAAGGACACTGGGGAGCTGAGACTGCAATAACAACCCCTCCAACCCTCTTGCCCTCCACTCTCGCCCTAAGCTTAAGTTTGGTGGATTCTTTTCAACTGCCCAACTTGAATAAATTACCTGTTTGTTGTAGGCCATGGAGTAAAATCCATTTCCAGCACACAGGAAGCTAAGCACACGAATGGCGTTCTGTGATCATTCATCAAATCTACAATGGGGAGCTCTCTCCGAGCCCTGGTGGAACAAGATGAGCAAGCTAGCAATGGATAGTCATCATCAGCAAGTTTATCCAACTTCGTGGAATAACTTGTCAAACTGACTTCACACGGAGCAGGTACGATTCCACTTTAATCCCACTGTGCCCAACCAAATGGCTGGATTGCCAGTTCTGATTTGCGACTCAGATCTGCAGGGGTCAAAGTTAACACTACGAGATGGGGGTGGGTCTGGATGCCAGTCTCCAGGAATGCAGATACAATAAAAGTGATTAATATAATAGGAGCTGGTGGGATCAGCCAGTAAAACTACTCTGTTGTGTTGTAAATTGATGCAGCGTTAGTTTGCAGCTTGGTCACTTTGAAAGACAAGATGGTGCCCCACGCTGCTCCTAGTGTGAACTCTTTGGCTGAAAGCAAATAGCCCATAACCCTAAGCATCCTTCAGCAACACCTAACATAACAAACGGTGTTGTTAAATTTAATCCCAAGCAAATGCTTTTAACTTGAGGCAGTGTGAAACAATACAGAATGCATGTCACCGAGCAGGGTGATAATGTCGTTTTAAGTGCAAAACAGGGAATTTGGGGAGAAATTTAATACCTTGCTTGCTTAGAAAGAGGTGAAATATTTTTGTCACCAGGCACTGTGTGCGACAGTGGGATCAGCTCCCTCTCGTAAACTGATACTGAAGCACTTGCAGAGCCAGACAACTGTTTCCTTGGGGGCATGTTCAACCTGAAAACACCGTGTTCTGCTGCTTGGCTTGTTAACTCGTCAGTTTAAGTGAGTCACAGGTATCGAGTGTGATGCCTCCACACAGCTCACCATTCAACAAAATACACATGAACTGTAGAAGTGTATCATCCCACGAGCACCAACATTCCAACAGACAGCAGGTCCCAGCACAGGGACACAGGGTGCCGCTCTCAAACCTGAATCAATTGCCCTCCTGAAACAGTAAAACTGCGAGCTTCTTTACTGTTGATTAAAGAAAGCTGGAGGAAGCCTGGTTCTCCATGACTAATGAATAGCAAGCATAATTGTCTGCGCTGAAAATCGCAGATCATTAATTGCAAGGTCTCCTGGTCTTTATTATAAGAGGAATTTCAGCTCTCTTCAGATGAATAATGTGTGACCTGAAAATGAAGTTCAGAGTCTATCCACACATAACAGATATGTCTGAAGAATGTGGACTAATGTTCGATATACTTATAGGAATAACCATGCGGACAAGAGGATGTTTTGACACTGTCGACTTTTCTTGCTATGCAGAGAAGCAGGTTCTCTAAAGGCTGATTTATACTAGTGGGTATGGGCTACGCCGTAGGCCTGATTTTCACTTCTGCGTAGGCTCTACGCCGTAGCGAGCATGCGCTGGTGTGCGCCAAAACGCCAGTTGGCGGTGGGGTTTCTATGCCACTGTGTTGAGTTTCTTCCTGAGAGACACGTACGAGGAAATGCATTTCAAACATTTTCGCATGTCGGCAGGTAGATTTGATGATTTGGTTCATCTTTTTCTCATCGGTGTTCAGACATGGCGGAGAAGAAGCAACCGGAAATGCGATGCTACCAAGCGGACCAATCACAGTTGTTACAGTCTGCGTCGCCACGACGTGTGAGTTACTTTTTTGGGGAGGTGCACATCACCCTACAGTGTAGGGTTCGGCGTAGGGTACGTGGTACCTATGGCGTAGATGTGGCGCAGAAGTATAAATTAGGCTTAAAGTAGTAACCAAACAGCACAGTTTATGTCACTCCCTTTCAGCTTTCATTATGGTCTTGACAGCTCCAATAAAGCATTTTCCTGGAAGTTAGTTGCAAAGTTGGAAAGGTTTTAATGTTTAGATAAAAATGGGACTATTCCAATTAAAAGATAAAATTTAGCAGGATCAGATTGTGCCTCTTTGCTTCCTGTTTACTTTGGCATGCTTATGTCAGAGAGAATCTATAACTCTCAGTGGCCCTGCATAAAAGCTTTAGGGATGACTTATGTCCTTAAATTCATTGATAGAACGAAAAGAATTGGTTCAGTAGTTTGGAGATACTGTGGCTGAGTTCCACATGAACAGAAAGCTGAGTTTCCCCTCCCTGAGGTGCATAGTGATTGGCAAACAGCCATGTTATTGCAATGCACCATCAGTTTGATAACATTAAGGACAGCACACAAGACAATTGAAACAATGCAGCATTGAATGTACGTGCTTTGCATTAAAACATGATTTATTATGAAGCTCCATTACAATTTGGGAGAAAGAAAAGAAAAGATTCAGAAAGATTCAAAAACTTTATTGTCATTCTAACCGTACATCAGCTCTGCAGGGCGGAATGAGACAGCGTTTCCCAGGAGCAGTGCAATCATAACATAACAAGTGCAACACTAAATAATAAACATAACAATAAATAGTAAAACACAACAGCCATTCAACAGGAAGTATAGAAGCTTGAACTCCCACATCAGCAGGTTCAGGAACAGTTATTTTCCTACAGCCAGGGGGTTCCTGAGCAAACCTACATAACCCTAAAACTAGCTCAGCAATGGAAAACCACAGACTACCTTCTTGTCTCTGACTGTGTCTTGCTTCTTATTTCTTGCAGTTCCTTTTGTCACTTCCTCTTCACTGCCTTGTATGTTTTGTGTATAATTTATTTTCTGTGTGCTCTCTGTATCATAGTGCCTGTGATGTTTTTCATTGTACCTGTAGCTCACCATACTTGTGCACATGGCAATAAACTCAATTTGACTTGATGCATTTCATTGCCAGACTAGATTAATATTTTATGCATGGGAGTTATTTCTATTTTAATTAATTATTTAAAAGACAAGATAATTCCTAGTAATCGTTAAATGTCTACATTTAAAAATCTCAGCATAACTTCATTGGCTTTCATGGGTGAGTCTTCACAATGAATCCTCACATTGTGGAAACAGTGGAAACGGCCTTTCCACTGTTGTTGGAGCACTATGTGCGGTAGTTTATTGACAGCAGGAGCAGACATGATGGGCTGAATGGCCAAGAGCTGCTCCTATGTCTTATGGTATTATAGTACACATGGTGAGGTCTAGTCATTACTGTGACCATCCGAGGCCCCATTGGGCAAACTCAGGGATCAGGACTTTGAACATAATTGAACCCACATGTCTGTACTGTTAGTGCGGATGTAGGGAGAGTGCAGCTGGTAAGCAGAGGCACCAGGAGGCATTGAAAGCCAGTTTGTCGACAGAGAACCTCACGTTCCCACTATTCAGTAACACTTTTAGCTCTTCCCCCTAATTTCTCTCTTATCAGCTGACTTATTTAAAAGTTCAAAGTTCAAAAGTAAAGTTTATTATCGGAGTACACATGTGTCTCCACATACAACCCTGAGATTCTCTTTCCTGTGAGCATACTTATAGAGCAGTAACTGTAAACAGGATCAATGAATAACAACTTTGCAAATACAAACATGAATAAATAGCAATAAGTAAGCAGAACAGGAGATGACAAGATAAAGAGCCCTTAAAGTGAGACCATCGGTTATGGGAACAACTAAAGTAGAATATGTGTAGTTATCCCCTTTTGTTCAAGAGACTGATGGTTGAGGGGTGCTAACTATTTTTGAACCTGATGGTGTGAGTCCTGAGGCACCTGTGCCTCCTACATGATGACAGCAGCGAGAAAAGAGCCTGGCCTGGGTGGTGAGGATCTCTGATGATGGATGCTGCTTTTCTAAGGCAACATTTCATGTAGATGCGCTCAGTGGTTGGGAGAGTTTTACCCGTGATGTACTGGGCCAAATCCGCTACCTATTGTAGGATTTTCTGCACATTGATGTTTTCATATCAGGCTGTAATGCAGCCAGACAGTACACTTTCTACCACACATCTATAGAACACTACTTTTTGTTTTTTTTTACATTTGAAAGGCACAGTCTAAAGGTAAGTTACTGTTAGTGTGTGTATAATCTTAGTCAGAAGCTCAAAGCCAAAACATGCAATGTAAGGAGCTCCAATTTTCATACAACACCTTACTAAGCCATGAGGCAACTTCTTAATGATTTCTCTCTTAAAGAGTCAACTGCTCTGAAATTTGTCCTTCCAACAAGTCACAAATTATTGTCAGCTGTCACAGAGTTCAGTGATAACACTTAAAGCCACAAGTCTCCCTTTTAAAATGAACGAAACCCACAGATGCACACTTCCACACAATTGATAAATAGATACCTATTGCAGGCATCTCACATGTCACTGGTAAATGATCTGCAGAGGAAATTCCCTGTAAATTCCTGTTTTTGTCAATGGAGACGCTTGAATCCAAACAGGATACTGAATGGAGATCTGGGCGTGTATCATTCCTCGCTATTGTTACCATATCATTTTTATTTATTCACATGGAAACATAGCCTGAAGTCTTGACCACAGTATGTTAAACTTCCTAACTAAATTAGTATGTATGAAGCACAACTTTCCTGCCTACGATGACACAATATTTTGCATTTCGATGTTCTATAATGCAATGATTGAAGCCTCTGAAAATTCCTTCGAAGTGCAGACTCCCACTGTCCTGTGAGAATGTGGAAGCTCTGGAGAGAGTACACAAGAGGTTCAGCAGGATAGTGCCTGGATTAAAGGATATTAGCTTTAAGGAGATTTTGAGCTTGCTTGAATGTTTGGTTTTATATGGTGTCCTGGGGCTAAAGGACTCTGGGTGGGAGGGAGGAAGGAACGGCGCCTGTTTTGCTGTTGGTATTTTGTTGGTTGTTGTGTTTTGTGTTGTTCTGATGAGCTTTGTGAGCGTGCGAAGTTGGTGCTGGAACGCGTGGTGATACTTGCAGGCTGCCCCACCATGTTCTCAGGTATGTTGTTATTTTAATGCAAACAATACAGTTCACAAGATGCTTCCATGTTTGTGTGATAGCTAGAATATATTGAATCTTGATTCTTGAGGCTGATGGAAGTGACAAGAGTCATAAATAGGGTAGGCAGCCAGAATCTTTTATTCCCAGGGTAGAAATGTCAAATACTAGAGGGCATAGCTTTAAGGTGAGAGGGGCAAGGTGGTTAATCCGTGGAGAGCATTCTAACTGGTTGCATCACTGTCTGGTATGGAGGGGACACTGCACAAGATCAGAAAAAGCTGTAGAAAGTTGCAAACTCAGCCAGTTCCATCAAGGGCACAAGTCTCCCAAGCAGCAGTGATATCTTCTAAAGGCATTGCCTCCAAAAGGTGGCATCTAATAAGATGGACCACTGTCAACCAGGACATGCCCTCTTCTCTTTGAAGGAGGAGGTATAGGAACCTGAAGACACACACTCAACATTTCAATTCAATTCAAGTTTAAATGTCGTTCAACCATATATGAATACAGCCAAATGAGACAGCGTTGCTCCGGGGTCAAGATACAAAATGTAGTACCAACAGTCATACACAGCACAAAGCACACGTAATATAGAAAGGTACAGCCACTCGATAGAAGAATCTAAACCCCAGCTACCCAATGTCGCACAGATCTGTAGACGACCACAGTAGAGCTTGTCTTCTGCCAAAGGAACACTGCAGGGGGAGGGAAGAGCGCTATCTCCAGCTCGAATGCTGTGCAACGCCACCCCCAGTGGGGCACTCCGGCCTCTCCTGGCGGCTGTAAACAGGTGACAACGTGGCTCGCGGCCTGGTCCTCGCCACGACTGAGGCCACGCAGCTCCCAAGCCATCCACCCCTGCCCCTCCACCAACGAAACAGTGAACCACACTTGCGGTGTACCATATTAACATTATCCAAAAAGGTCTTGCGATCGCAAGAAAAGTGACCAGGAAGGCTGTATGCCTCCCTCGACTCAAGCAGAAGCACGATGCGCAGCTCCTTCATTTTCTCTGCCAATGAGCAACTTGCTGATGGGGTAGACCTACAGTACTTTACGTTCTTAATGTGTAGCAGTATTTTGCGATCACTAAAGATACGGATAAATAGGCCAATAGCAGCTTTCGTTTACCCCTTAGAAGCCACTGCAACCAAACATGCCTCCATCTTACTGGAAAAAGACAGCTTTTAAGAACAGCATCTTCCTCTCTGCCATCAGATTTCTGAATGAACAATGAATGCGTGAACACTACCTCACTATTTTATTTCCTTTCCTTTTGCACTATTAAATTAATTATTTTTTTTTACAATACAGCACCTATAAAAAGCATTCACCTCCCCTTGGAAGTTTTCATGTTTTATTGTTTTACAACAGCAGATTTAATTTGGCTTTTTTTTGGACACTGATCAACAGAAAAAGACTCCTTCGTTTCACTACAAAGTGATCTAAATTAATTACAAATATAAAACACAAAATAATTGATTGCATAAGTATTCACCCCCTTTAAATCCCACTAAATCACACTAAATCAGAATCAGAATCAGGTTTATTATCACCGGCATGTGACGTGAAATTTGTTAACTTAGCAGCAGCAGTTCAATGCAATATGTAATATCGAGAGAGAAAACAAAATAGTAATAATAAGAAATATAATAATAATAATAATAAATAAACAAGTAACTCAATTAAATGCACTGAATTGATTTTAAAAAGTGCAAAAACAGAAATACTGTACATTAAAAAAAGTTTGGTAGTGTCCAAAGATTCAATGTCCATTTAGGCATTCGATGGCAGAGGGGAAGAAGCTCTTCCTGAATTTCTGAGTCTGTGCCTTCAGACCTACCTGATGGTAACAGTGAGAAAAGGGCATGCCCTGGGTGTTGGAGGTTCTTAATAATGGACGCTGCCATTATGAGACACCGCTCCCTAAAGATGTCCTGAGTACTTTGTAGGCTAGTGCCCAAGATGGAGCGGACTAGATTTACAACCTTCTGCAGCTTCTTTCGGTCCTGTGCAGGAGCCCATCCATACCAGACAGTGATGCAGGCTGTTTGAATGCTCTCCACAGTACAACTATAGAAGTTTTTGAGTGTATTTGTTGACATGCCAAATCTCTTCAAACTCCTAATGAAGTATGGCCACTGTCTTGCCTTCTTTATAACTACATCGATATATTGGGACCAGGTTAGATCCTCAGAGATCTTGACACCCAGGAACTTGAAACTACTCACTCTCTCCACTTCTGATCCCACTACGAGAATTGGTATGCATTCCTTTGTCTTACCGCTCCAGAAATCCTCAATCAGCTCTTTTGTTTTACTGACATTGTTGCTGCGGCACCGCTCCACTAGTTGGCATATCTCACTCCTGTACGCCCTCTCGTCACCACCTGAGATTCTACCAACAATGGTTGTATTGTCAGCAAATTTGTAGATGGTATTTGAGAAATGCCTAGCCACACAGTCATGTGTATATAGGGAGTAGAGCAGTGGGCTAAGAACACACCCCTGAGGTGTGCCAGTGTTGATCGTCAGTGAGGAGGATATGTTATCACCAATCCGCACAGACTGTGGTCTTCCGGTTAGGAAGTCAAGGATCCAGTTGCAGAAGGAGGTACAGAGGCCCAGGTTCTGCAACTTCTCAATCAGGATTGTGGGAATGATGTTATTAAATGCTGAGCTATTGTCGATGAACAGCATCCTGATGTAGGTGTTTGTGTTGTCCAGGTGGTCTAAAGCCATGTGGAGAGCCATTGAGATCGCGTCTGTTGTTGACCTATTGTGGCGACAGGCAAAATGCAATGGGTCTATGTCCTTGCTGAGACAGGAATTCAGTCTAGTGATGATCAACCTCTCAAAACATTTCATCATCATTGGAGCAGCCAGGTTATTTTAGAATTCACATAATTAGTTAAATGGAGATCACCTGTGTGCAGTCGAGGTGTTTCCATTGATTGTAGTAAAAATACATCTGTGTCAGGAAGGTCTAACTGTCTGGCAAAAACTACACCATGAAGACACAAGTACTTTCCAAGCAACTCCACGGAAAAGTTATAGAAAAGTACATGTCAGGAGATGGATAAAAGAAAATTTCCAAGTCACTGAGTTTCCCTTGGAGTACAGTTAAGTCAATCAGTAAGAAACGGAAAGAATATCTGCCTAGTGCAGGCCATCCTCAAAAACTGAATGACTGTACGTGAAGGAGACTAGTGAGAGAGGCCACCAGGAGACCTGTGACATCCCTGGAGGCTCACAAGCTTCAGTGGCAAAGATTGGAGAGACTGCACATACAACTGTTACCCAGGTGCTTTATGGGAAAGTGGCAAAGAGAAAGCCACTGCTGGGGGAGAGAAAAGCGCACATTAAATCTTGACTAGAGTGTGCCAGAAGGCATGTGGGAGACTCTGAGGTCAGCTGGAAGAACGTTCTAGGGTCTGATGAAACCAATATTGAGCTTTTTGGCCATCGGACTAAACGCTATGTTTGGTGTAAGCCTAGCACCGCACATCATTAAGAACATACCATCCCTACCATGAAGCATGGTGGTGGCTGCATCATGCTGTGGGGATGCTTCACTGCAGCAGGCCCTGGAAGGCTTGTGAAGGTAGAGGGTAAAATGAATGCAGCAAAATACAGGGAAACCCTGGAGGAAAACCTGATGCAGTCTGCAAGAGAACTGTGACTTGGGAGAAGATTTGTTTTCCAGCAGGTCAATGACCCCAAGCTTAAAGTCAAAGCTACATAGGAATAGCTTAAGCACAACGAAGTTAATGTCCTGGAGTAGCCTGGAGAGTCCAGACCTCAACCCAATTGAGAATCTTTGGCTGTGCTTGAAAAGGGCTGTTCACTCATAATCCCATGCAGTCTGGCAGAGTTTGAGCAGTTTTGTAAAGAAGAATGGGGAAAAATTGCAGTGTCCAGACGTGCAAAGCTGATAGAGACCCACCCACACAGACTCGATGCTGTAATCGCTGCTAAAGGTACATCTACTAAATACTGACTGGAAGGGGGTGAATACTTATGCAATCAATTATTTTGTGTTTTATATTTGTAGTTAATTTAGATCACTTTGTACAAATCTGTTTTCATTTGGACACAAAGTCTTTTTCTGTTGATCAGCATCAAAAGAAAGCCAAATTAAATTTACTGCAATTCAATCTTGTAAAAGAATAAAACATGAAAAGCTCCAGAGGGGTGGGGGGTGGGGGAAGAGAATACTTTCCGTAGGCACAGTATACTTTAAAAAAGTTTTTAAAACATATTATGAATTGCAATGTGCTGCTATCATAAAAAAGCAAATTTCACGACATACAGTACTGCACAAAAGTCTGAGACTTTTGCTCAGTGACTTATGTTACTGATATTAAACATGATTCTGATTATGAGCTTTGCGGGACTAATTTTTGAAAGATGGTGGAGGGTAACTGGAAGGGGTATTGGTAGAAGCAAATGTGACAGGCTTTTGGATAGGCAGAGGAATAAGCAGGGAATGGAGAGATTGGGATCATATGAAGACAGAAGGGATTAGTTTAATTTAGCACCAAAGGGTCTGTCCTTTGCTGCACGTTTTAATGTTCTGTAACACACTGTTGCCACTCATAGTCGACAGGTAAAACTGTTGGTGGTGCTCCCCAGTTCAGCTGTGGTTAAGAGGTGTTCTGACTCATTTCAGTCAACCCTGGACAGTTAGAGGAAATCATGAAGAGCCAACTACCAAGGTCACCTACTGATGCTCACACCGTGACCTCACCTATGAAATATGTGCACAATATGGGAAGACATTTGACATACCCACCCTGATTCCTTCATGAGAGGGAGGGGAGGAAATTAAAAAGTAATCCTTACACTAAAAGCCATAGTTAACTTGTAAGTTTAATGAACAAAGTGTGCATGAATGTGCAAAAAGGTTCAAAGGTTCATTTATTATCAAAGAAGGTATGCAGTGTACAGCTCTGAGATTCTTCTTCTCCAGATAGCCAGGAAACAAAGGGAACCATGGTCCAAAGGAAAACATCAACCCCCTGCACAAAAAAAACAATTCCTGCAAGCGGCAACATGATTATTAACCACCCCCATGCAAAAAAATTGCATAAATGGCAAGAAGCCCATCAAACCTCTCCCACGCAGAAAAACAGACTGTGCAAACAACAAGGACACCAAACCCCAAAACACCCTCCTCTCGCACAAAGGCTAAAAATTTCATGTTAGTGGGCAAAAATTAATCCAGCAGTGGGTAATATAGTTACCATTTTATCAATCTATGCTGTGCAAATTCCTTACGTTGCCATGCCATCACAAACAGATTCCCAAAGGGATCATCCACAAACTGCTCCATACAAAACCACTTTTTACAAATCCCAGAAGAGACGGAAAAAGGTTTTAACATCTTTTTCATCCTTTGCTGCGGTTTGGTATTTAACAAGAGATAAAATAGCATACCTTTCTCTGAAATGGGAAGCTGTAAGCAAAATGTTGTTAATTTTTCATTGAGTTGGCTGCTGAATAGAATTTGTCAAGTTTTAAATCTTTGAAAAATAAAGAATTTCGTCAGTGCTGCTACAGTGTTTCAGGGAATTGTAGTGCTGTGGGTCCATAAACACTGTACATTGGGTGGCTGCCAAGAAATTAATAATTCAGTGAGCAAGGCCTTATGCTCTACTAAGATGGTCTTACACAAGGAAAGGTCTGTCCCCTGGGTCTCTGCCAGACCAGAAATGGATTTCAGGTAAACCCAGAGCCTGGACTGGGTGTGGCTTAAGTTCCTGCTGATGGGGAAGCTCAAGAAACAAGCTGATGGTGGGTTATGAACTCTAGATCAATGACTCTTTGGGAGGGGGGCAATTTGCTATTGCTTGCATGGTGGGGGGAAGGAGGTCAGTACTTCTGCTTGTACCATGGGAAGGGGAGGCGTGGGCTACATGGTGTGATGTTTCTATCGTTCATTCTATGGTGCTTTTTGTTTGGTGGATGTCTGTAAAGAGTAAGAATTGCAGGTGGTATACTGTATACATTTCCTGATATTAAATTGAACCATTTGGTGAGAGCCAATTGTTGGGATCAGTGAAGGCGGGGAGGACACGCTAATAATTGGGTCTGTAGTGTTGGGCATCATAGGTTGATAGTAGTGCTTGTTAATTGCAATGCAGGATAGGTGTCTATAGACAGTGTCTGTGCTCACCAGCTGGAGGGAGTGTCTGTAGGCAGGGGCAGTAGTTGTCAGTCAGGATGGTGTCTGTAGTCAGGAGTTATGATTGTCAATCGGATTGGGCATCCATTGAAGCATCTACCCACCAGGTTGGAAGTCAGACCTTTAGTGTTCAAGCAAGCCATTCACAATGAAGCGGTCCTGCAATAAAATCAAATCATATTTTAAATTAAAATATGAAGCCATAATGATCTTTTCCCAAATTTGTCAATGAATGGAGCTAAAATTAAAATAAATAATTAACTGTGAGTCTCCTGGATTTGAAATGTGCTGCTCGCCTAAGATTTTCTTCTTAGACCTTTTGGGAAAACACCTGCTCATATTTTAGCTGGGTGGGTTTGTACAAGAATAATTTTTTCACTGATTCGTATTGCATACACTTTGCACTCTCAGTGTGAAACTGGTATAAGTTTCAGCTTTATTTATCCAAGACGGCAAAATTGGCAGTACCAGGCTACTGATAAACATCACCTTTCCTGAACTACATGTTGCACCTTGCAAGAAAATGCAGCCTTGTCAGCTATGCAGGCATCGCCAGCACTAATAAAAAGGAATGCTGACGTACTGCTTGCAAGATAAAGTCAGACTTTGTTGCCACTAGTACTGTATCAGATAATTTAGACTGATTGAAAAATGTTCTCAGAATTGTTGATTACTCAATAGCTTATACTCTGATTACTTCTATAAACGTCATTGTGGGAGACTTCTGTGGTAGTGACAATGATGTGTATTTTCATGTGTATTTTTATTTTTCTACCAAAATGTTTGAAACTTGTTCGAGCTGAGAGTTCTGAAGTATACCGATGTTACTCCTCTGCCCTTTCAAAAAGGTTTATTGGATGAGACCTCATTGACATTACTGAAAGTTTTCAGGCCACATTCACATTTGGTTTCACATTCAGATCTCTCAGGAAGGGGCTGAGAAATATTTCCTGCTAACTGATGCAGCAATATTCTGTGTAGTCAACCCTCTCTTTGTATTTCTTTGCTGAGTGTGATCTCATTTCCCAAAATATACCAGGAGCCTTTTGTTCTTCCTTTTGTTTCTCTACTGGTATGCAAGTAATTTTACGCTCAAGTTTCATGCCATCTGAAGAGGAAATTTTAAATTTAGACTGACTGGTGCTTCATTCCCAAAGTTCATTTTTTTGTTGAAAAACATTGGGTTCATTATTGACTTCAGGAGAAGGAAGCCCGAGGTCCACGAGCTCATTGGAAGATCAGAGGTGGAGAGGGTCAGCAACTTTTAATTCTTTGATGTTATTATTTTGGGAGATCTGTCCTCCACCCAGCACATAAGTGCAATTAAGAGGAAAGCTCAGCAGCACCTCTACTTACTTAGGAATTTCCGAAGTTTCGGCATGTTATCTAAAACTTTGACAAATTTCTATAGACGTGTGGTGGAGGGTATATTGACTGGCTGCATTAGAACCTGATATGGAAATACCAATGCTGTGAATGTAAAATCCCACAAAATTAGTAGTTACAGCCTAGTCCATCGTGGGCAAAGCCTCCTCACCATTGAGCACATCTACTCAAAATGCTGTCGCAGGAAAGCAGCATCCATCATCAGGGACCCCCACCACCTAGGACATGCTCTCCACTTACTGCTGCCATCAGGAAGAAGATACAGGAGCCTCAGGACTCACACCATCAGGTTCAGGAACAGTTACCACCCCTCAACCATCAGGCACCTGAACCAAAGGGGATAACTGGATTCAACTTCATTTGCTCCCTCGTTGAAGTTTTCCCACAACCAATGGAATCACTTCCAAGGACACGTCATCTCATGCTCTTGATATTTATTGCTTATTTATTTATTAATATTACTTCTTTCTTTTTGCATTTGAACAGCTTGCTGTCCTTTGAACTCTGGTTGAACGCTCAAGTTGGTGTGGTCCTTCATTGATTTGTTACGGTTATTAGTCTATTTTGGATACATTCAGTATGCCCGCAGGAAAATGAACTCAGGGTTGTATATGGTAACATATATGTGCTTTGTTAATAAATTTACTTTGAAGTTTGCTATGATTGCATGATTTACTTCAATGGTAGATGATTTCAATGAACTAAAGAAAGTTATTCTGAAAATAAAAACAAAACAGAAACCATTATTTTATCTCTGTATTATATACTTTACCCCAAACCTTAACACTTGAAGCTGTTCCAGGTTATGTCACATGACACCCATCAGAAAATACTTTTTCTGCAGTTACGTAAAGCCATGCATCAGACTAAGAAAGTGCATAATCTAATGCTGTTTACATTGCAAATACTTGCTGGTGTTTATGCACGTTTTATTTTATATCTCTACTTTAACCTTTAACTTCATTTTTAATGTAATTCTTTATTCTTTATAATTTTTGAATCTTGCCTTTGTGCGTGTTGTGTCAACACATCTCAGCTAACTCCTAGCACAATTAAATATAGACTGTGAATAAAGTTGATCTCTGATTCTTGATGCTTGATCCTAATGTGTATAAAATCACAAAATGTTCAAGTAAGCAGATTGGGTGAAGTCACCACATTATTGCCACGAAATATCAATCACTTAGAGCAGCACAAAACCAGGATGTCCTGCAGTCTCATTCACTGGAAATGACTACAAAGAACTTCATGGAAATGATGACTGCCCACAAGGATTTGAATCCGAGGGTAATATATGGTGATATAAGACCATAAGGCATAGGAGCAGAAATTAGGCCATTTAGCTCATGTACTTTGATAATAAAATTTACTTTGAACTTTTAACCATATCTGCAGCTGACTGAACCTTCGTACCAGCACCTTAACTGGAATAGTCTTACTTATCAAATTAATTTCCATACAGAGGGCTGAAAAGCAAATGAAATCATCTCGCTTTTTATGGCTTCTTTTAAGATGCTCCATCCGAGTTTGAAACTCAATCTCACTCAAGTGGACACAGGAATATCCATATGTATCTTTAGCTTGATTCATTCTTTGCGAGTGAGCTTGGGAAAAGGGTGGCCGCTTTGCTCAAGTACGAGGGCCTCTGTTACCTGATCTATTTCTCCCTCTCTCACAGCAGGAGGTGATGACAGTCAATCGTGTGAAGCAGTTCAGAGAGTGTGACAGCAAAGGGTTCTCTGGCTTCGCCCAGCTGGACCGGGTGTGACAGATGTGAGGAAGCCTGCTTTCAATGAGGCTGCTGCAGGCCACTTTGATCTTGCTTGGGAGGGAAATGATGGGGTGCTTCAACAAATCCTGCCAGCTTATCTTGATAGGGTGTGAGCACGAAGAACAGAAGAGAGACAGAAAGTATTTAAAAAGCCTTGCAGAGATTAACTGGGTTAGAAAGGCAATTATTTTGCAGGCGGGATTTATGGTTTTCAATCCAAACAGTCCAGACCACTTGACTCATCATGAATAATTCACCCACATTCTAACCATATATTTAAAGACTCAGGCAATTATCAGATTAATTACTACAAAATAATGAAAATTTAACTATGGAAATTGTCTTAATGATGCAATTTAAAAAACAATGATTCCAGGGAGACAAAATTCAGGAAGAGAAAAATTGTATTGACTCAAGTCTCATGTAATTATGCCTAAAATAAATCTCGGGTTATTTTTGACTTTAATAACCACCATACTTGCTATTAAAATCTAAGTCTCTGTTCTCTGTTACTGACATGCATGTAGTCCAAAGGAAATTTGGAACCTTACCTAATTCTGCTTTCTTTTTTGCCTGCTACAGGTGAAGTGTTTTTTAAAAGTTTTAAAAACTTTTCCATTATTTTGATTGTTGTTTGTCTTGAACAAGAGGTATACCGGATTTAAATTTTAGTCAGAAAAGCTGAAAATGTGGAAAATACGCAATAGGTCAGGCAGTGTTGGTGGATAGTGAAACATCGATTTTTCCTATCACCCAAGAAATTGAGCAAATTACGAATAAGAGAAGATCTGCAGATGCTGTAAATCCAAAGCAGCACACACAAAATGCTGGATGAATTCAGTAGGCCAGGCTGGGTCTAAGGGAAGGAGTAACCTGTCGATGTTTCTGGACTGTGCTGATGAAGGGTCTCGACCAGAAGCATCGGCTGTTTACTCTTTCCCGTAGATGCTGCCTGGTCTGCTGAGTTCCTCCTGCATTTTGCGTGTGTTGCTTGGGAGAAAAGAGGTCAGTTTACAAAGCAAAGATCTTCAAAGATTTGCATTTCCCCGTCAGCAAAATAAATTGCAAAAGGCATTCAGTGGAACACCATGCAAGACCACAAGCTGAGATCATCGAAGCAGACTGCTGCAAGATTTTCCAAGCGTTAGCACATTGAATATGCTGGAACTGACTACGTTGGCATTCTGCTTGTCAAGAAGATCAAGCATTAAACAGAAGAGGCACCCTACTGGGCTGCTTTACATGTTCACGTGGAACTGTCAACCTTGACCTTTCCTGAATATACTTGTGCTGGAATACCGATTAGCGGAGTTATGGTAAGGTCCTCATTGCCAGTGTCCCCAGTGCTTGTAAAGCTGATTGTGATGTTATACTGGGAATTCCATGATGAGGTTCAGTGATGAAACAATAGAAACATTGGAACGGAGTGTGATCATCATCATCATCATCATTATGTGATGTGTCCTATGACATCACCATTATAGGTCATGTAGTATGACATCATCATTATGTACCATGTCTATGAAGAGGGTGATCATGGTCTTTCCAAGGCCATGATTGTTCTTGGCAAATTTTTCTACAGAAGCGGTTTGTCATTGCTTTCTTCTGGGCAGTGTCTTTATGAGACAGGTGGCCCCACCATTATCAGTGGGTCTTCAGAGATTGCCTGTCTGGCATCAGTGGCCGCATAACCAGAAATTTTGATCTACATCAACTGCTCATACAATCGTCCACCCATGGCTTCACATGACCCTGATCGGGGAGCTAAGCAGATGCTACACCTCGCCCAAGAGTAGCAGAGGGAAGGAATACCTTGCACTACCTTTGGTAGAGACAGATCTCCACCCTGCCACCCACAGAGTGTGATCAGGGGGAGAAACTTGACGTTGGCAGTGTTTCCAGAGCAGTGGTATCCATAGATGACAAGATCACAGAACTGGGAGTCATCCTGGTAAATTTCTATGGTGCTTCAGCCTCTGGCGGTACTGGAGGAGGTGGAGATTGAATCTAAAGTCAGGAGCACCAGCGTAAGGAAGTGGTCTACCCATCGTTGTATTGAATGTTTCGAGAGCTACAGCTGCCCCCCCCCAACAAAGTTCAAAGTACATTTATTATCAATGTATACAACCGTGAGATTCACCTCCTTACTGGCAGCTTCAAAACAAGGAAACCCAAAGGAACCCATTTAAAAAAAGTTCTCACACAACCAATGTGCAGAGAGAGAAAAGAACAAATCATGCCACCAATAAACACAAGCGAATAGCATTCTGAACTGAGGTCCACAAAGAGAGTCCGACCACAGGCCTTTAGTTCAGCGCAGAGCAGAGCAGCAAGCTGAACCAGCCCGCCCCTCGCATCGGGCCCCAACACCCTGACCTTTTCAATCTGGCCTGGCATTTAAACTATTGTCCAAACATGGGCTTCTGTCACTACGATGCACTCTGGGGCCTGGACCCTGCCGCCTCAATTCAGCTTGTGTCCGACCTGTCTGAAACAACCCAGTACCTAAAGACCTTGGGTCTTCCTCAATCTCAGCGATGGGCTCGTTGCCTCTGACCTCAGTCTTTCAGTAGAGCTAAAATCAATACAAGGCCTTCCTCTTGGGGCCATGTTGCTGTATATACTTTAAGATAATTTAAGGAGCTTTGCTATGTTTTAATATTTCTGCTCTGCTGGATTGTGATGTTCCTGCAATCAGAAGCTAAGAATGTTGAAACAAAAGGAAATAGAAATGTTGGAAAAGCTCACCAGGTCAGGCAGCACCTGTGGAAAGGGGAACAGTTAGCATTTCAGGCCAGAGACCTGTCATCTGAACTGGGATATAGAGAAAGGAAGTTAGCTTAGAGAGCAGAAAAGGTGGAGGACAGACAGGATTTCTGTGACCGGGTGAAATAACCCAGCCACGTTTTAAGTAGCTAACCATGGCGAGTTATATGACTACAGCAAAGAATGAGCTTGTCCTGCTGTCAGCGGAAGCTAATAAACAATGCTTGAAAATATAAATAATATTTCCCATTCAATTTTGCATTAGAAGCAATCTTTACAACTCCTCCCTCAGAGTGTCAGACACCCTGAGCCAATAGGCTGGTCCTGGACTTATTTCCACTTGGCATAATTTACTTATTATTATTTAATTATTTATGGTTTTTAGATTGCTGTATTTTGACACTGTTTTTGGCCAAAATGAAACCCAATTTCACTCAGGATCAATAAAGTCTGTCTGTCTGTCTTAAAAGTAAAAATATTGTACAATTGAAGATTTTTCCAATTATTCCTTTAATACTTGGTGAACAGAGATGGGGAGGAATTTCTTTAACCAGAGGGTGGTGAATCTGTGGAATTCATTACCATAGATGGCTTTGGAGGCCAGGTCATTGGGTGCATTTAATGCAGAGGTTGATAATTTCTTGATATCAAAGGTTAAGAGTAGAAGGAAGAAGAATGGGGTTGGGAGGGATAATAAATCAGCCATGATGGAATGGTGGAGCAGACTCGATGGGCTGAATGGCTTAATTCTGCTCATATGTCTTATGGTCTAAAGATATACAATTTACACTCTGTGACATCAGTCAACACAAATCTGTAGCAGCTCTGATTTCAGATATTTAATCAGGAAAATAGCTAAGACTATATCTATTTATGCAAAATTCAATGCAGCTAGTATAAGTAAGTATAATTCCTTAATGTTAGTGTGTACATCCCTGATCCTGGTTTTTCATGACTCATATTGACTGTTGATTTGCTAATGAAATTCTCATTCCCATTTTCAAATCCCTTCATAACTCCATCTCTGTACTCACCTGCACACTCCTCAGGCAGAGTTATACACCCCAGCCTGGCCGCTTCCATCTCCCTGGCTCTAGACTCTGGCTCTAAATCTCTCCGCCTTATTTTTCTCTTTCCTCCTTTAAGAAGCTCACTAACACCCAGAGCATTATTTACCACTAGTTCAACATCTGCAATCACCAGTGAGCTGAGTATGCTCAATGAGAGGGCACTAACCCTGCCCAAAGAGAAGCATACTGGACAAAACATGCCTCTGTTATCAGAGGCGAGGCTCTATCTTCTGACATAGCTCCCATTACTTGGGGGAGAGATTACACCCATATAAATGCTGAAGAAACATTGACGGCCAGTTAAGTCATGCCCTGGGTTTAGCCAGCTGTCAAATCATAATCAATGTCTCTGATGTTACGAAATACCACGAGAAATTAAAAATAGAAGTTTTACCAACACCATTTTTAAAAAAAAAGCAAGACCCTTTAAACATGTAAATGACTAACTTAAAAGAATTCCGATGATGGAAAATAATTAAAAGCTGACCCCAGTCCCTTAGCCACTCCTTACCACTCCAATGCGTTGTGATGTAGCGCCTGCACTGGTGAGAAGCGAACACAACTGTTTTCACTGCTACTGAAATTCCAGTCTGATGCTGGAATAGAGTCCCTGACAAGCAGCTGCTAGGATGTTCGGATATTCTCCACTCATGCTTGCATGCATGGGAATCCCGAACTTGCTGCAAAGTGTTGCCAATTATATGAAAATGTGTTACTCGGTGTCAAGTTCTGTTTGCCGTTGCTTCTGTGAAGTGCCTTGGGATTGTTCTCACACTGCAAGCTCGGTACAAACACAAGTACTTTTTTGTTGCTTCATAAAACACACTTCTTTTCTTTAGCTTATGATGTCATGCAAACAAATTGTTAGATCTCCTGCCAACTGTTTATGAGTAGAATTTCCAGTATTGAAGGTTGGATTATTTCAGATAAATTTGCCCTTTAGATGTGCTTGCTCATTTACACTACAACTGGTGCTAAGGTCGTTCACAACAGCTACCTCAAACACCACCATTTTGATCTGTAATTTCTCCCGCAAGCAATGGAAGCTATGTGCAGAAGGTCGGCATCACATGATCATCACTGAAGCCTTTGTTCCCCACTGTTTGTACTTGTTACAAAGTCTTTACTAATGATACTCAATACCGTCAGCTTCTGAAAACTATCAAGGATCAACTTTATTCACCATATACGTTTACATGTATTAGGAATTTGCTGTGTTGTGTTGGTCAGGGCATGGCATGGAACAAAAAAATCAAGATTTAACAATTGCAACAAATAAAGAACCATATAAAATAAAATTAGAGGTTAAAATAAAGATATGGAATAAAAAGCACATAGATACTAGAATGTATTTACAATGTAAGCAGCATTATAAAAATGATTTAAAGTGTATACATTACAGTGCAGTGATGGGGGTAATAGATAGAGGGGGTGGGGGTGAGTGAACCAGAATGGCCGATCAGATTATCTGCCTGAGAGAAGAAACTTTTAAGATGGCATGAAGTCTTTGTTTTAAAAGCCTTTTGGCACTTTCCAGAAAGGAGCTTTTGGAAAAGGCATATTGAAGGATGGGTATGCCCACAATGACTTTTCCAGTTCAATTCCTTGTCCTGGACACACACAGGTTCTGCAGTCATGGCAGACTACAGCCATTGACCTTTTCTGCTGACCTGGACAGTTTGCTGTAGTTTTTGTGTATTAAGAGGATGCCGTACCAAACCAGACAGTAGAAGCAGATAAAATTGCACTAGTATTCTGCTGGGTAATTTTACCAGCTGCCACAAGAAGAATGTCCTCTGTCAAGCCGTTGTGTTAATGAAGGAGATATGGTTCTCCAGTATTATGAGAACTGATGAGATTCTTTTGATTAGTTTATTTTTAATAATTTATAAACATTTGTGCTTTACAAAGCATGGCAAAAGTTGTCTTAATATCTAATCAGAATTTGTATTTAATTAAGATACAGATCTGTAGCAGACAAAGTGCAGCTGAGAGTTCTCTACATACAAGGGCTTGTTTTCACAAGAGAAACATCTATTACCACAGCAGTGAAAGAAGGCTGGGATTGTCTGTTGAAAACTAGCAATTTAAAATGATCTGAACTCACAGGATTCAACAGGATCAGTTCTATACTTAAGAACTGTACTGTCTATATTTTGGTCGTGGAGAAGCCATATCCTATTTATTCCTTCTGACTAGAGCTGAGGGTCTTTCGCTTTCTATACTAGCTTACAATAACTTTTGTTTCAAGAGCTTCCAGGAGGAGTATTCAAGACAATTTGGGTGTCTTTATTTTTTGTTTCCTGCTAAACAGCTCTTACCTGGTATAGAGGTATGTGGTGATCTCAGTCCTTAACCTCCAATCTCATTTGAGACTACAACGTTTTGAATGCTGTCATCAATCTGCAGAGTTATCAGTAGTTTATAAATAGAGTGGATCCTGGTTAATTGGGCTTATTGGATAATTGGGGCAGTTGCTTATTTAGGGCAACTCTTAAAGAACAAAAAACTAATCGAGAAAATAGCCGGGATTCCTTTCATTTATTTGGGACACTATGCTGCTTAATTGGGGCAGGATATTGTTGCTGAACAGATTCTAACGAGTGGTAGATATATACTCCTGTGTGGCCATTAGACACAACCCCGTGCTTAGAGTGAACAGTTTTTGAATAGCATTAGTTGAATGCGTTTATGTTCAAAAAGCAGTGATTTTTGTCACTGATGGTTGGAGAAGAATAAGCAGTAAGACAATTTGGAACTGTTTTGTTCACAGCTCTTTCAAGCATTCAGGCTTAGAGATGTCAATACAACTTGGAGTGAAAATGAATTGACTTCACTATTTCAACAAGTTAGAAACTACGAATTTGAAGGTATCAACAATCATCTTGAATATTACAATGAAAATGAAGATTTGGAGTTTGCAGTCACCAATGGCTTTGTCGGGAGACAGTCCATTATCTGCACTAGGTGTCTGTGCTGAATTTGTTCATTTACTGTCAATCAAAAGATGCATACTCTGGATGAATTCCTCCATCGATATCTATTAGGAACTAGTACACAGTCTTATAGTACGTAGTAGTATTGGTAGTGTTCCATTTTACCATCCCAGTGCAATCCCTTGTTGAAGAGGTCAAGGTAGCCAAGGTCAGATCATTCTTGATGCTTCGAGACTCAGAAGACCCTGTCATCAAGAACACCCAGCCAGATGTGAGATCAGGCAGGAAGTGGTCAGCCCGGGCAGCAGTCGATGAGGCAGAATCTAGATTGAAGCACAAGGAGACGGTTGGGGCTACCCAGTGAGGCCGCCCAGGACTTGGATGAACAACCCACAAGTGGTGGTCATCTTCTACAGGTAAGGAGCGTCGTGAGCTTGTAACGCAAGAAATATGAGAGGGAGAAGAGGAGAAGAAGTTAGCTAAAGCAGCTGGCCTGACCAAACAAAGGGCTTGGACCTGGTGGGAAAGTGTTGAACAACGACATCTATCTTGGAATGTTCTGTGGCAGATGGAACCGCTCCGCATTTCTTTTCTATACAGAGCAGCGTACGACCTGCTCCCAACACCTGCCACCCTCAGCACCTGGTATGAAGATAAGACAGACAGGTGTGCTACTTGTGGTGAGAAGGGAACACTTCAGCATATTTTGAGTGCGTGCAGAGTCAATCTTTCCAGTGGCATGTACACTTGGAGATACAACAATGTTTTCAAAGTTGTAACGGAAGCGGTTGAGCAGAGGGTACTGCAGCACAACTTATCTCATGCCCCATGCTGCACAGAACATCACATATCATTTGTGAAAAGGCTCCAAGTCAAGGGTGTACAGTGCAGGCCCACGATCAAGCAAACTTCCTTCAGCCAATGGTTGGTGTGTCAAGGCCAACCTGGATGGGAAAGGCTGTTTCCTGGAGCAAATAGTTTTCACCACATTGTGTCCAGATATAATCGTCTGGTCTGACACCAGTACAGAAATGGTTATTAGTGAACTCACAGTCCCTTGGGAAGACCACATCGATGAAGCCCATGAGCACAAGTTAACCAAGTATGCAGAATTAAAATCAGAGTGCAGAGACAAAGGTCTCATGCTATCCATTCGAAGTAGGGTGCCGTGGCTTTATTACGTTCACTTTCCAGAAGTGGCTGCGTGACCTTGGCTTCACCAGAAAAGAGGTCAAGTCAACCAGCAGGGCTGTAGCTGAGGCAGCAGAGACAGGATCTTCATGGGTGTGGACCAAGTACATCCAGAGGGGCAGATAGTCAGACAGTGTATCCATCTTTTGTAAACTCTTCAGTAGCTGCATAGATACCTGAAGAGTAGACTATCTGTTGGATGGAAGCGACCAACAACTCTGAAAGAGGCAGATGCCAAGTTGTTAAGCTCACCAGTGGGAGGTGGCGCTTTAGTACTGCTGGCCCACCACCTCGAGGGAGTCTTGATCATAAGCGGGCCGAAACTCCTGAAGACAGGTGGCAGATCAACTGATGATAGCACAGGACAGTTAACATCTTAGTCCGAGTGTATTTTCAATTCTAATTCCTTCTGTATTTCATTTAAATACATAATTGTTATTCAATTAAATGTTACTTTGTCTTTTTATACCTTCTCAACTGTTTCCATGAAACTTCAGCTAATTAGGACAGCCACTTAATTGGGCCAAATGTACTGGTCCTGATGTGTCCCAATTAACCAGAATCCACGGTATATTGATTTCTCGGCTATCTTTCTTCCTCCCTGACTCTCCTCAATGCATTAACTGTTCACTAGTGCATGCTACCCTCCTGTTGCTGTCCTTAAAACTCCATTCGTTTCTCAGTCCAGTCTAATGCTGCCTTCAATCACCTGTGAAAATGCACATCCTATGAAGGGTCAGTGATGGAGTTCTGGTTCTGGGGTTTGCGTGCTTTCCCTGTGACCATATGGGTTTCATCTCACATCAGAGCATTGTGCAGGCTGCTGGATTAATTGGCCACTGTAAACTGCCTCCAGTTCACGTCGGAATCTGGTGGAGTTGGTGGGGAAAATACGATGAAGTCAGTGTGGGTGAGGGTTTGACTGTTTTGATTGACCAAAGAGCAAACACGAGGAAATCTGCAGATGCTGGAAATTCAGACGACACACACAAAATGCTGGTGGAACACAGCAGGCCAGGCAGCATCTATAAGGAGAAGCACTGTCGACGTTTCGGTCCGAGACCCTTTGTCAGGACCAACTGAAAGGAAAGATAGTAAGAGATTTGAAAGTAGTGGGGGGAGGGGGAAATGCGAAATGATAGGAGAAGACCGGAGGGCGTGGGATGAAGCTAAGAGCTGGAAAAGTGATTGGTGAAAGTGATACCGAGCTGGAGAAGGGAAAGGATCATGGGACGGGAGGCCCAGGGAGAAAGAAGGTGGGGGAAGCACCAGAGGAAGATGGAGAACAGGCAAAAAACTAATTATGTCAGGGATGGGGTAAGAAGGGGAGGAGGGGCATTAACGGAAGTTAGAGAAGTCAGTGTTCATGCCATCAGGTTGGAGGCTACACAGCCGGTATATAAGGTGTTGTTCCTACAACCTGAGTTTGGATCCATTTTGACAGTAGAGGAGGCCATGGATAGACATATCAGAATGGGAATGGGACGTGGAATTAAAATGTGTGGCCACTGGGAGATCCTGCTTTCTCTGGCGGACCGAGCATAGGTGTTCAGCGAAGCAGTCTCCCAGTCTGCGTCAGGTTGGAGGAACAACACCTTATATACCGGCTGGGTAGCCTCCAAACCTGATGGCATGAACATTGATGTCTCTAACTTCCGTTAATGCCCCTCCTTCCCTTCTTACCCCATCCCTGACATATTTAGTTGTTTGCCTGTTCTCCATCTCCCTCTGGTGTTCCCCCCCCCTCCTTTCTTTCTCCTGAGGCCTCCCGTCCCATGATCCTTTCCCTTCTCCAGCTCTGTATCACTTTCGCCAACCACCTTTCCAGCTCTTAGCTTCATCCCACCTCCTCCGATCTTCTCCTATCATTTCACATTTTCCCCTCCCCCCCACTACTTTGAAATCTTTCCTTTCGGTTAGTCCTGACGAAGGGTCTCGGCCCGAAACGTCGACAGTGCTTCTCCTTATAGATGCTGCCTGGTCTGCTGTGCTCCACCAGCATTTTGTGTGTGTTGGTTGACCAAAGGGTCTGTTTTTATTCTGCATGACTCCAGAGGGAACACTGATAGGCTCCCCTCCTGGGATTCTCAAGAGGATGAAACATAGGATATAGTCCATTGAACAGTATAGCAGAGTAAAGGCCATTCAGCCCACAGAATGGTGCCAACCTATTTAAACCTTCTCCACAATCAATCTAACCCTCCCCTCCTTTATTCTTAAATCCATGCACCTATCTAAGAATCTCCTAAAAGTCCCTGTTGTGGCAAACCTTTACCAGCACCCCGGCAGTGCAGTCCAGGCACCCAGCATTCTCTGTGTGAAGTGCCTCTCTGACAAATCCCCTAAACTTTCTCCTGGTCACCTTATATGGATGCCCTGTGGTATCAGTCATTGCCACCTTGTGGAAAAGGTGCTGTATTTCTACTCTATCCACGCCTCTTATCATCTTGTACTCTTCCATTGAATCAACTCTGCGCCTCTGTCACTCTCGCCTTGGCTCACTCAGACAGCTGGGTACCTTTAGTTAACCAGGTTGAGGCTGAACAGCGTTGAGGCCAGTCTTGAAAGCTGGTCTAAGTAGCTTAGGTATTCACTGACAAACAAGGCTGGAAGATCAGGAGTAAGATGGTGGCGCGTTCTGACGCAGCGGTCTCTCGGGGGCCAACCAAAGGTGTTTTTTACGATTGCAAGACAATGCCGGACTCCGAGAACTTTGGGTACTGCAGGTCTACCCCATCAGTGAGCTGCTTGTTGATCGGAATAGCTGGACCATGTGTCGGAGGAGCCGGCACGCTACTCGAAAGCATTTGAGTTTGAGCGTGAAGGCGGTGTACAGTATAACCATGGGTGATTGTCTTGGACATTTCTCTTGTGATCGCAAGACCCTGTTGGACAGTGATATGTAAAACGCCGCAGGCCTGTTTTCCCTTTTTGGTGGTGCAACAGACAGCAGGGGAGCTGCGTGGCCTCGGTTGTAGCGAGGACTAAGCCTCAAGCCTCAGGAGAGGAGGCGCCAGAGGCAGTGTAGTGTGACATCCGCGCTCACTTGGGGGCTGGCCTCTCCCATTGGTGCTGCCCTCCAGTGTTCAATCGGTGGAATGACAGGCTGGATTGCGTGTGCCTGCGCACTGCAGGGAACTGTACCATCAATTTGTGGGACATGTCGCTCAAGGTCTTGGGCTATATGTGTGTTTTTGCTTTGCTTGCTATTTTGAATATGCTGTGTATGTTTACTACTTAGAGGAACTCTGTTTCATTTGGCTGTATTCATGTATGGTTGAATGACAATTCAACTTGAGTTTGAATTTGAATTTGAATTCAATATATCCACTTCTAACCTCATTTACATCACTTACCCTCTGAGGAACACAAACTGCATTCCATGGGGAAATCACAGTGGGATCTCATAATATGATAAGGCACCTCATAACTGCAGGTATTACTTCCAAACGGGTCTTTGATCTTTGTAAACATGTTGCTGTGTTATCAGCAGAGAAGGACAATGTTTGAACTGAATTTTTCAGTCTGAAGCCATTTTAGTGGGTCTGTTATTTTATGTGGTACTTTACCACTCGGGTGGCAGGGCAGAGATACGTCTCTGCTAAGGAGGTGTAAGGCACTCCTTCCCTCCGCCAGCCTGGAAGTCACCCTTGGGCAAGGTATCCTGCTTATCCCTGCCCCCCGACAGGTTCACATGAAGTCATGGGAGCAGGTGGTGTATGGTGATATCACAAGTCCTGGTTATGCGACCACTGACGCCAGCCAGACAATCTCTGAAGAGTTGGGGTCACTCATCTTGTAAAGGCACTGCCCAGAAGAAGGCAATAGTGAACAACTTCTGTAGGGACATTTGCCATGAACAATCATGGACATGATCACCTACGTCACACAATACAGCATGTAATGATGATGAGACCTTTACCACAACTATCATAATTATCAGTACTTATTCAGCAATGTTTTGGAAATTTATCGCTTTTCTGGCACACCCAGTTACTTTAATGGCAACAACTATTCACTGTTGTTTCTCTCCGACAACAATGGATTCCTCCATTTCCTGTTACCAATCTGGTCTAGCAGCTCCTGCTCGCAAGTTTTCATAGGAATACAACTATCTGTATGCCATTTAATTATGGAATTGAGAAAATATTTGATGAACAGATTCCTGCAATTTAGGAGTTGGCACCTTGTTTTGGAATATTGATAGAAACCATCTCCGAGCCAAACTGGACATTTTTTTAACCCTGACTCACTTGGCAACAGCTCTCCATTTGTTGCAGCCCAAAGCCTCTCTGCACAGTTCAGTTTGACACACATGCTGATTAAAAACATTCTGTTGAGCAGGTAAATCTTGTAATTATTACATTTCTCAGAAACAAAAATAGAGGCTGTCACGAGGCGAGACATGTGCATTCCAGTTTAATTACTACATTTACTGAACCTAAATGCCAAGCCTTAGCAACTTGAAAGAATGCACAAAAGACAAGTGTAAAATCAGCAGCTGACTTTTTGTTCACCTTGCCTTTTGCAACCTACATCCAAGGGGGAGCATTGGAGTTTCTTTGTACCCCTATTCTTTGAATTAGGGGTATTTTTAGATGACATGAGATAGAAGTACAGCTTGTACTTTCAAACCTTTTGCTTTGTTCAAGAGTCTTGTTTGCTGAAGAGTGAATCTCTACTGTTAATGCACTGAACTGTCTTCTAGTGAAAAAATGTTGGCATGCAACAGGCCCAGACAGAAATAATAGAACTATAACCATTTCTGATAAAGACTGGAGGTTAATAGGCTTACTGCGTCCATATTGGTTTATTGATCTATTTAGCCATCTCCACTTCTCTGCTTCCAGTTCACATCTATTCAAGTGTACACTTTGAGATAAATTGAAGGTAGTGCCTCTGTCACCCTAACTGCTTTGAGATCCATATCTTCAGTACCACGCTTATCGACTGCCCATTACGCAGCTGGCGTTTAGCACAGCGATGGTGGTCCTCTGTCTTTGCTGGTGCTCGGGGCTCTCTTCATTGTGTCCCACTGCTGGGGCTGGAGACTCAGGTATACTGTCGGTCACACTCAACAGTTCTGTTTTACCAGTCAGGGTAGCTAGCCCTGAGCTGAACCCCCTCCCCAAACCCGAAAGACCGATGGAACACTCTTACTCTGTCTTCTACCCTTTGATCTGTTTAGCATGGGTGACCCTACCAAGAAACAATGCATAGAGCCCTGACTCCAGTCCGCATAGCTCTCCAAGTCATTAAGGCACACAAGCCTCCAAACCATAATAAGGTTGCGGTCCTCTTGGAGGTTCAGAACCACTCGCTCCACTCTTATCTCTTCCTATCTCAACCTCTTCTTTTCTCTGCTGGTCCAGTGCCTTTCGGCTTGCATCCATAACCCCTCTGGTGCTTTCTGCTACTTGGACAGTTACCTTGTCTTAATGCATTTTCGCCTTGAATATACAATCCCTTTACACATCCATCCCTTATCAGAAATTGTGGGTTGAAGGTGTAAAGGTGATTGAATAGAGGCCTTTGAGTAGATATTCAAACAATCATTCATTCACCTGTATGAACTTCATCGTCAGCTTCAGTCTCTTTCTCTAGACCAATTGGAATTATGCTTCTCTCTTGGTGGGATACATGAACCGGTTTTTGTTGCAGTTCTCTTTAGGCTCTCTTCTTCAAGTATACATCAATGCCTATATTGACGTTGCTTCCTGCACACATGGAGAACTCAAAGCATTCATTACTTTTGTGGCTATTTTCCATTTTCATTTTTCCATCTCTGAATTTCCTCTTCCCTACCTGGACCTCTCTATCTACGATGAAAGTACGGCAGCGCCTCTACTTTCTCAGAAGTTTGGGAAGATTCAGCATGTCATCCAAAACTTTGACAAACTTCTATAGGTGTATGGCAGAGAGTATATTGGCTGGCTGCCTCATAGCCTGGTATGGAAACACCAATGCCCTTGACCAGAAATGTCCTTTTGCACATGGGTTGTTTGCCCATCCTGTTCTGTGTGGTTTTTCTTTGATTCTAATGAGTTTCCTGTACTGTATTTATGTGATTAACCACAAGAAAATGAATCTCAGGGTTGCATGTGATGTCATATATGTACTTCGATAATAAATTTACTTCGAAATTTGAACTTTGTACCATCTCAGTGGATATGTTAGCTGTGATCATCTACTACAAGCATTATTTTGGCTACATTTACCCCCACCCTGTCTCCTATTCCTATCTCCCTGTTTCTCTCTCCCTCTTTGTGATGTTTAGGCTTCCCACACAGCTGATTCCAAGAAGTCTTCTTTCTTCCTGAACTGTGACTTCTCCTCTACCACAGCTGGTAGAACTTATGACTATATCTTATCTTCTTTCCATATCTCTGCTTTCATCCCTCTTTCCATCCAGGAGGAAGAAGGATGAAGTTTCCTTGGTCCCAAATGATCAGAAATGAAACTCCACATTCAATTTCTACCACCTTCAATAATTCCAAACATGGGTTTCCCTGGCTGCCTCATTCAGCATCCCAAAGGTATCAGTCCCTTTCTGATTCTCTGGTCAGTCTTCAGTAAAATCATCCCTTCTTACTCTGCCAAGTAATGTTTTTCTCACCTCTTCTTTTCCCATTATCCGGACACCCAAACAACCCTTTCAGATGAAGCAGCAATTCAGGATTGTGCGAGGAATGTCAAGAAGAGGAGTCAGTAGAACATGGAATTCTGAATTGCAGGAAGTATGGGATCCAGAGAGAGATGATGAGAATTAATCTAAGGGAATTGGGGGTGCAGGAATTCACATTAAAAGGGTTACTGGGCATGGGTGAGAGAGCACAGGTCAGGGTACTTCTAGCTTTCTTAAGGGATACAGGGTTTTTTTTAATAGGATATAATGGATAAGCAGGAATAGGGTACTAGGATGGCCAAAGAAGGAAGGATAAAGTATAGATTAGGGTATGTGTCTGTGTGTGTGAATGGTTGAAGGGCTTTGGAATGTACGTCTATTGTCTGATCGACACTCCGGAGCAGCAGGTGGCGGTAATGCTGGGTGAAGACTGCCGTAAAACTAGAAGAAGAAGAAGCAGCAGCAATTCACAGACACTACTTCCAAACTAATGGACTGCATTCAGTGCTAACAATGTGGTTGCCTCTGCATTGGAGAAGCCAAATGCCTACATAATCAATTTACAAATATCTCTCCTCATTATTATCTATACTGCCTATTTTGGCACAAATCGGCGAACTTCTTAATTATAGACTACCATGAGAGCCCAAGCTGTTAATTGCTTCACCAGAGATAGCAAATAGTCATACAATATCCACTATATTTGGCTTTGCAGCCACTAAAACCTCTTCAACCATGTTGTTTCTCTCACAGAGAAACATCAATGCTACAGGCTTGGGAATCTTTCCAAGTTAAGCCCCACCGCCAAAGCCCACTGTATAAACTGGTGGATGGGAAGGAAGAAGCAAAACAAAAATTTGCCTGGAGTAGCTTGAATGTGGGAGAGTGCACGCGTGGAAATTAGGTGAGAACAGGGATTCCCAAGGGCTGTTTGGGCTCATGCGGAATGAATGTAAACTTACGTTCATGTGGGTATTTTCGAGACCCAAAGAGAGGAAGGTTGGCAGAGAGAGTCATTCAGTTTATTTTTTATTATGAAAAATATCAGAATATCATAAACTTCTCAACTATGCACAGATTTGGCAACCCACTTTACTTTCTATGGGTAGTTGACTCATTTTTATTTGTTAAGCAGCTATTAATAGTATCTGTAAGTTCCATAAACAATGGAGAGCTCTTAAAAAAAAGTTTTAGTTACTTGAAACTCCAGAAGCTAAAGTATAAAGGTTATTGAATATATTGTCACTTTAATGAGGATTCCAATTCCATCCATCAGCAAGAAGACCGCAAAGAAAAGATGCACAGTAGAAGATCAAACTGACAGCCAACTCTGCGTCTGGTATGTTAACTAGAGATGAGGAACAAGCTGTGGACTTAGCTACGGAAGGTTGTCATAAAGAATGTCGCACTGTTCATCAGACAGGTGTGGCAGCTTTACCTGTAGGCGGTTCTCCTCCGCTTTCTGCAAAGTTCTGACGGCTTTTGGATTAGATCATTCGGAAGGACACTCTCCCTTCATTTTATACCCATTAAATGCTGCATTAACCTGGGTCTGATTTCACAGTTGAGAACTGGATCTGCTGGCTTTTGGATTAAATCTTTCAGGAAAACACTCTCTCTTCATTAAATGCTGCATTAACCTGGGTCTGGTTTCACAGTTGAAAACAGGACCTGTTTGCTTTTTTAAGCATCCAAGTGCAGTGCTAAAGTATTTTGAGGTCATGTGCAGTACAACATTGTTAATGCTGCCAGAATTTTAAAGTTAAAAGGCTGTGGTATAGTTGCTGGAAACTGATGCAAAATGTTTATTTGCTCAGAGCCCGATAACTGCACTTTTCCAAGCAAGAAAAAGCCTCCTCGATGTCTTCAAAATCCAGCTAGTGCTAACTGCACCGTTAGTTGAGTGGGTGCAATAGTGGAGGATGATAGCCACAAACTGGGAGAACTCTGCAAGTCAGGCAGCATCTAGAAAGAGAAATAAACAGTTGATATTTTGGGCTGAGATCCTTCATCAGGACTGGAAAGGAAGAGGGAGGAAGGCAGTCTTGATGAAGGGTCTCGGCCTGAAATATTGGCTGTTTATTTCTCCCCTGCAAAGTTCCTCCAGAATTCTGTGTGTGTTGCTCCGGGTTTCCAGCATCTACAGGATCTTTTGTGCGTACATGGATGACAGTAGGAGCGTCTGACTCCCTGCACCAGCTAAAAGGAAGATACAACAGTGAATGCATTGAGACGTGGAGACGGAGCACTGGTAAATAGCACGAGAGGAGGAAAAATGCCCCAGGTATCTGGCTGCTGCAGCAGAGGTCTTCTGTAAAGAAGGAGAGATATCGGGTATCAACATAGGCCCTGGGAGATTATTTAATACATGCACAAGGCTGTGAGAGCAGTTAGTCCTGGATCCTGAATCCTTTCCTCTGATTCATGAGCTAAGGAGGAAACGTTCAAACCAAATGAAAGCGAGTTCAAATGCACGATCCTGCTCAATGCACTAGGCTCTGACACTGCTTACTCACCCAGCAACCATCTCCTGTGCCACTGCACGCACACGGATCTGTAAGACTCACACCCATGTCTGCCAGCTACTCCGCCAGATGAGCCACTTTACCCAGGCTGGTCAACGAAAGGTAGGAAGAGGGAATGTACAATGCGGGGCAACAGGCTCTTACTGAAGACGGCGCCAGCGAACAATGTGACTGAAGGCGACGTCCTGCAGACAGTTCACAAAGCTGCTTCGTTTGCTTCTTCTCCTTTCAAATATGATTCTGCCAATAAGCTGCGTGCGACTGGAGCCTGTAATGTGCATTATGAAGGTGTGCCTCTCCCCTGCTGACTTGCGGCTGCCGGAAGGTGCCTGCGTTTGCCTGATCTCCCTCTCTCTCTCTCTCTCTCTCTCTCTCTCTCTCTCTCTCTCCCTCTCTCTCTCTCTCTCTCTCTCTCTCTCTCTCTCTCTCTCTCTCTCTCTCTCTCTCTCTCTCTCTCACTCGATGCTGCTGGAGCATGGTGCCAGAGCCTTGGGTCTTGGTAAGGTTTAATCGACCTGGCTTGTGGTAGAACTCTGCGGTTTTTGTTTATGTGTCTCTGCTTTCTAGGTAATCCTTTTTTAAATTGCTATTTTGTGCGATTTTGATCGGGGCCACAGACTGTCCCTGTGGCCTGCAGACACAGCACTGAACTGAACTGAATTGAACACTACTAGACTGTTCCAATGACTCTGTGGTTTGATGTTTTATATTCCCCGTTTTACACTTGTTTCTCGCTGTCAGCATGATTTGTTCTTCTTTTTGCGTGATGGGTGTTTGATGTTTTATTTGCTTCATGGGAAGATGAATATCAGGGTTGTATACTGTGTAAGTGCTTTGATAATAAAAGCATTTTGAATCTTTGAATATTTGAATCTTTTGAAGAGACAAGCATGTCCGCCTGTCAACTGACCGTTAGGAAGATTATCTTTGCTGGGTAAAAACATTGAATGTAGTGATATCCTCTTCCTCACACTGGTGTGGCAGGAATGGTTGTGGACGCTGGTGATTTACTTTGCCGACTGCAATCATTGTCGCAGATAATAACGCTGTGCTGAGTTTAGGTAGTTACACAGAGATGGGATCCAGGCACTGAATATGGGTGACTTGCTGTAAGTGCAGGGGTAACGAGCGGTGGAAGTGCCTTGTCCTTGGGAGCACTGAAGGAAGAAAGGTTGAGAAAGTGAAGTCGAGGCAAAGGATCTGCTTTTTTTTTTGCTGAGGGAGGGATTCAGCTCAAGTTACTGCACGATCTCCATCCGTCTACATTGCCTACATCCTTTAGAAATGTATCTGTCATTTTGCGTGCAGTGAACATCAGTGATATAAATAGGGCTTGAGTAAAATGTTGGTTGCTGACCATACTTTCAGTTACGCCTTGAAACTTGCATTCATCCACAGAACTGGGGCCTTAGGTTAGGACCTTGTCAGAAAGGCAGCACCACCTCATTCGATTTCTCCAACCTCCAGAACAAGACTTGAAGTCAGCTTAGAGACAGAAACTGAAAAGGCCAGCACTGTGGATAATTATGTGGAGAACGATATTTAATCCAAAAGTAGTCCACTGCAGAGCCCCAGAAGATAATCAGCCTTGACTTCCAATGTGTGAATCCTTTTGTACTCTTGTTGGAAGTGTGCCCACAGACAGAGCATGTTTCCCACCAAGGAGTAGTTATTTTGGGGTCAGATACAGTGTTCTTTCAGAAAGTTCATGTTAATCTGAACTTCTATTTTCAATAAATAAACACTCAAAGCCTCCAACTATTAATTAGATTTTTCCATGGTAACAGTGCGTTCACCATTCACCCTTCACAAAGTGACTTTGAGGTTTTCAGATTTTTTTTATTGGGTGGACTTGCTCCTGCATTTGCTTGCAGACTCCAGTATCGATTAGCTTGTATTGCAATTATTCCATCATATGGAGAAAAACCAGTACAGGAGCAAGCAGTCGGTACCAAGCAGCCTCCCATTGGAAAAGAGCTTCCATTTGATCAGAAGCAACAGTGCAGATGAAGTTTTCAAAGAAGAAGTTCCTGCCTTAAGGCTACTGCATAAACATGGACACTCTTAACTAGAAGCAACTGTCAATAGATATGAAAATTGCTTTTCACAACCAACATCATTATTTAACTGGAAATTGATCTTTTATCCTGCACAGCAAAACCACAAAAATTATGTATGAATACTGCATTGTGAATTATTAACTTATTTTCACAGTATGTTCACCTTATAGGCTTTCTATAGAAATTTGATAGGAAACGCTTGCAAGTGAGTTGTTTTTGTATGGGTTCTGTTACACCTAAACATGCTCACAACTGATGTGACCCAGTGGAGCAAGTCGCAGCCATGTGGCCTTGTACCTCCAGCAACAACAGTTCAATCTTGACTTGCAGGGGTATTTGTGAGGAGATTGTATATTTTTTTTTGGGTGTCTACGAGGGTTTATTTTTTGCATGCACTGGTTTCCTCCAGCATCCCTAAAAAACATTTAATCTGGTATGTTAATTGGCCTCTGCAAATTGCCTCAAAAGTAGGTGAGTGGTGGAATGGGAGGGAGTCAATAGAAGAATAGATCGCAGGGAGAATTGGCAAGGGAGCTGGCATAAACCCACTGGGCTCATTTTACACTCCACAGAAATATGGGCACTTCTTATTGTGAATGGAGTCACTGCTATAACACTGGAAATGAAGGAGCCAATTTCAACCCAGTGGTTTTCTGCAGCACTTTAAAAACATTCTGCCGTCAAGAAGCTGTACAGTCAATTAACCTTAAAATCTCAAACGCAACCTTTTGAAACTGAACTAATTTTGTTCTTGGGAGCATAACTATTAAATGGATGGATCTTGAAATTCTCAATTTTGCACCACCTGCACTTGATAATGTGTAACAATGATGCAAGCCGCCCGTTTGAACACATCACATCTCATTTGTTGTACGGAACAAGCTGATTTACAGTTTGCACTCATCCCCACTCTGAACATTTAGGTTAAAGTTAATTGACTTCACATACAAGCACTTTCTACAGTGCTGGGTTTACAGCTCATGTGTAAAACAAAGTGAGACTGCAAACCTTTGAAGAATCGTGCTTGGCTCCTAGCTGGAGAGAGATTAGACGCAAGAGTGAGTCACTGGTGCGACCTTGTACCAACATTTAAACTGGAGTGTAGACCCTGGTGAAGGTGGTATGGATCAAAGAATCAGGAGGAAACCAGGATGAGATGAGTGAGTGATTTAGGTAGCTTCAATTCTGCATTTGCTTTCCAATACAAGGCAAATGAGGGAGTTTCTGGCAGAAAATGGAATCAGTACTTCTTGTCATGATATATTGTCAACATCTTGCCAACATGTACAGTGCCTACAAAAAATATTCACCCCCCCCCCCAAAAGTTTTCATCTTCTATTGTTCTGTAACATTGAATCAGGGCGAATTTAATTTTTTTTTGACACTGATCAACAGGAAGAGTCTTTTTCATGTCAAAGTGAAGACAGATCTCTACAAAGTGATCTAAATTAATTACAAATATGAAACACAAAATAATTGATTGCACGAGTATTCACCCACCCCCTTTAATGTGACATAATAAATCATCTCTGGTGCAACCAATTGGTTTTAGAAGTCATATAATTAGCTAAATGGAGATCACTATGGGCAGTGCTCCGTGTTCTATTGATTGTAATAAAAATACACATGTATCTGGAAGGTCCAATTGCTGGTGAGTCAGTATCGTGGCAAAAACCTCACCATGAAGACAAAAGGACACTCCAAACAACTTTGCGAAAAGGTTATTGAGAAACACAAGTCAGGAGATAATACAAGAACATTTCCAAGTCACTGAATATCCCAGTTAAGTCAATCAAGCAAGAAATGGAAAGAATACGGCATGGCTGTAAATCTGCCTAGAACAGGCCGTCCTCAAATAGTGAATAACTGTGCAAGATGGGAACTAGTGAGGGAGGCCACCAGGAGACCTATGACAAACTTCAGTGTTTGAGATGGGAGAGACTGCACATATAACAACTTTTGTCTGGGTGCTTCACCAGTTGCAGCTTTATGGGAGAGTGGCAAAGAAAAAGCAATTGTTGAAAAAATCTCACATGAAATCTTGACTAAAGTTTGCCAGAAAGCACGTGGGGACTCTGAAGTTAGCTGGAAGAACGTTCTACGGTCTGATGAAACCAGTACTTGGGTGTTTTGGATAGCAGAGTAGATGCCAAACATTGCACATTATCAAAAACACACCATACCTACCATGAGGCATGGTGGTGGCCGCATCATGCTGTGGGGATGCTTCACTGCAAAAGAACCTGGAAGGATTGTGAAAGTAGAGGGTGAAATGAATGCAGCAAGATGCGGGGAACTCCAGGAGGAAAAACTGATGCAGTCTGCAAGAGAACTGCGACTTGGGAGAAGATCTATTTTCCAGCAAGAAAATGACCCCAATCATAAAGCCAAAGCTACACAGGAATGGCTTAGAAATAGCAAATTTAATGTCTTGGAGTGGTCAAGTCAGAGTCCAGACCTCAATCCAATTGAGAATCTTTGACTGGGCTTGAAAAGGGCTGTTCACATCATGATCCCCACTCAATCTGACAGAGCTTGAGCAGTTTTGTAAAGCAGAATGGGGAAAAATTGCAGTGTGCAGGTGTGCAAAGCTGATAGAGACCGATCCACACAGACTCAAGGCTGTAATTGCTGCCAAAGTTGCATCTACTACATACTGACTTGAAGTGGGTGAATATTTTGCAATCAATCATTTTGTAGAACTCTGTTCTCACTTTGACATAAAAGAGTATTTTTCTATTGATCAGTGTCAAAAAAAAAGCCAAATTAAATCCACAAACAAGAGATCTGCAATGCTGGGAATCTATCCAACACACACAAATGCCGGAGGAACTCAGCAGGCCAGGCAGCATCTATGGAAAAGAGTACAGTCGACATTTCGGGATAAGACGGGCTCTCGGTCCGAAATGTCGACTGTACTCTTTTCCATAGATGCTGAGTTCCTCCAGCATTTTCTGTGTGTTGCCATATTAAATCCACTTGATTCAATGTTGTAAGACAAAAAAAACATGAAAACTTCCAGGGGGGGGTGAAATCTTGTTATAGGCATTGTATTGACAAGAGACAGCTCCAACATGGGCAGAAGCCTCCACAGTATTGAGGGCATCTTCAAAAGGTGATGCCTCAAAAGGGGGCACCAATCATGAAAGACCCCCATCACCCAGCATGTGGTCACTTCTTATTTCTACCATCAGGGAGGAGGTACAGGAGCCTGAAGACACACACTCAATGTTTTTGGAACAGCTTCTCCCGCTTCACCATCGGATTCTTGAATGAACGTTGAACCAATGAACACTAATTCATTATTTTCAAGAACTGGACCACTGATGTACACAGTAGATGTTGGAGATCAGACATGGAAATGTCATGTGGACTTGGTACTGGAAGCTCAACTGAAGAACACACGTGAGTTGGTTGCATCCAACAAGACAGACACATTATAACCGCCAGACTCACCGCTCAGTGATGGTCATGTCACTGTCAGCAACGTGAGACCAGAAACCAAGAAGACACCTATTACACCCGATGCCACTCCACTGGTCCAGAGGTGCTCCCCGAAAGAAACAGAGCATCACCCAAAAGACCAACCCTTTAGAACTGTGAAGTTAGTTATGGACTTATTGCGAAAGCATGTTTATTTGGGATATGGGTTTATGAAAGGGAAATTTGATGTTTTATACATACACAGTTTTATGTTACATTATTCTAAAGGGGAGGAAGTGTAATGTATGGATCTATTTCTTCTAGAGCAATGACCCCTTCCACCCCAGTACCATGTACTGATCTGCTGTCTTCGGATGTGCTGCTGTCTACACATATACATTGTTCTCCCTCCCCTCTCCCTCTCCCTCTCCCCCCCCTCCTCTCTCCCTCTCCCCCTCTCTCTCTCTCCCTCTCTCTCTCTCTCTCTCTCTCTCTCTCTCTCTCTCTCCCTCCCCTCTCCCTCTCCCTCTCCCCCCCCTCTCTCTCCCTCTCCCCCCCCACTCTCTCTCTCTCTCTCTCTCTCTCTCTCTCTCTCTCTCTCTCTCTCTCTCTCTCTCTCTCTCTCTCTCTCCCTCCTCCCCCCCCCTCTCTCTCTCTCTCTCTCTCCCTCTCCCCCCCCTCTCTCTCTCTCTCTCTCTCTCTCTCTCTCCCTCTCCCCCCCCTCTCTCTCTCTCTCTCTCTCTCTCTCTCTCTCCCTCTCTCTCTCTCTCTCTCTCTCTCTCTCTCTCCTCTCTCTCTCTCTCTCTCTCTCCCCCCCCCACCCCCCATAGGATGATGATGGTTCCTCTCAGTCAGTTAGTGGGTTTGATATGTGCGTCCTGGAGTGGCTGTACAGGCCGACCTTTGACAGGCTTGCCACATCCTTGGCAGGTGAGGCCTGGAGGGGCAGCAGGGGCAGAAGCTCTGTTGTGGTGCTTCCTGTGCCTTTCCTCTGTTGTCTCTATGAGCTTGTTCTCAGCAGCGCCCACACCTTTCCTGATGGTGTCCCTCCACTGTGGGTGATCTTTAGCCCGATCCTCCCATGTTGATGGGGCAATGTCAGCTTTCTTGAGGCTCCTGTGCAGAACATCCTTGTACCATGGTCGCTGGCCTCCTCGTTTCAGGTACCGCTGGACAGTTGGCCAGACAAGATGTCCTTGGGCAGTCTTCCGTCAGGCATTCTGACAACATGTGCTGCCCAGCGCAGTTGGGCTGACATCACCAGGGTTGGAACTGCTGGCATTCCGGCCTGAGAGAGGATCTCTGTACTGGACAACCTGTCTCGCCAGGTGATCTTCATCAGAGAGCGTAGGTGACACTGCTGCAGTTGGTCAAGCTGGCGTAAGTGACTCTGATATGGGCACCACATCTCACACCTGTATAACAAGACTGATATGACAACGGCCCCGTATACCTTGCACTTGGTGGCCAACCTGATGTTCTGTGACCAAACTCGATCTTTCAGCTGACCAAAGGCAAAGCAGACTTGTCTGGTTCTTGACTCAATCTCTCCATCCAGAGAAGCTGAGGATGTTATTATGCTGCCCAGGTAGCAAAACTTGTTGACAGCATTGAGACGAGAGTCATCAATGAGGACAGTTGGTTCTTTGTAGCTTGAGCCAGGAGCCGGTTGGTACAAAACTTCTGTCTTTTTCAGGCTGATTGGTAGTCTGAGGCTTTTGGCTGCATTGGCAAAGTGACTGGTGATCTCCTGTAAGTCTTCAAGAGAGTGGGCAACCAGTGCACAGTCATCAGCAAACTGTAGCTCATGCACCACAATGTCCCTGACTTTTGTTTCTGCTCTCAGTCTTACGAGGTTGAGGAGCCGCCATCAACCCTCGTTTGTAGGAATGCCCCTGACTTCAGGTCTGATGTGGCATCCTGAAGAACAGCAACGAAGAATAGTCCAAACAGAGTAGGAGCCAAAACACAACCCTGTTTTACGCCGTTGCTGACGGGAAATGGGTCTGACACCTCACCACACATGTTGATGCAGCCTTCCATACCTTTGTGGAACCGACAGATGATGTTGATTAAGTGTGGAGGGCAACTGAATTTTGGTAGGAGTTTCCACAGGCCATCTCTACCAACAGTGTCAAACACTTTGGTTAGATCAACAAATGGGACCTAGGGACTTCTCTGTTGCTCAACACATTTCTCTTGGAGCGGCCTCAGTGAGAAGATCATGTCCACTGTACTACGGCCTGTTCGAAAACCACACTGGCTCTCTGGAAGGATGTTGTCGCTGATGTTTGGACACCAAGCGTCTAAGGATGATCTTCGAGAGGCATTTTCCCGCAACTGACAGAAGAGAGATGCCACGGTAATTGCTGCAGTCTCTCTTGTCTCCCTTGTTCTTGTAGATGGTCATGACTGATGCATCTTTGAAGTCTTGTGGTAGTTCTGCAGCTCCCCAAAACTTTGTGAACAACTGGTGCAGGCATGATGTCAGAGTGTTACCACCATACTGGAAGATCTCAGCTGTGATACCGTCAGGCCCTGGTGCTTTGTTGGGTTTAGTTGCTTGATGGCTTTGATGACCTCATGAAGAGTAGGGGGAGCAGTATGTGTCGAGGGTGTACCCTGCCCAGAGCTTCATCGGTGATGTTTCCTGGCCTGTTCAGCAGCTCGTGGAAGTGTTCTTGACATCTTTTCACGTACTCTGACTTCTCAGTGAAGATGGATGCACTGTCCTTGCTCAGGAGTTGTGCGGTGCCTTGTTTTGATGGACCATTCACAACCTTGATTGCTTTATAGAAGCTTTTTGAGTCACTACAGTCAGCGAAGGCTTGGAACTCCTTGGCCTTGTTCGCCCACCACTGGTCTTTCATAGCTCTGAGCTGCCTCTGCAAAGTTGACTTTGCACTCAGAAAGGTACGTTTATTGGAACTTGAGTTTGGGTGTCGAAGAAGAGCCTGGTGTGCAGCTGCCTTAGCTCTTAGCAGGCCTTGCACAGATTGGTTGCTCTCATCGAACCAGTCCTGGTGCTTGAGCTTGACTTTCCCCAGGGTGTCCCGGGCAGTGCTGTAGACCGTTTCCTTGAAGGCATCACAGTGCTCAGTTATATCGTCTGGTGGATTCTCAACCAGCAGTTTCCATAGAGGATTTCAGGGCATCAGCACAATCACGGTGTTTCAGTTTGGTGGTGTTCAGCTTTCTGGGTGGTTTGGCAGCATTCAGTCTGCGTGGAGGATTGATCGGTAGACATAGATCCGACCACACCATTTGACGATCACTCAGCTCCACGCTTAACTCCGGTGATACGAACGTCAGGGATGTCTCCTTGTCGGGTGATGGCACAGTCAATAAGATGCAATATCTGAAATATTTCCATATGGTACTTCAAACTCTGTTTGCAATCATAAGTTAGTCAGTTCGCTTTGTGTCCAACTGGACCAGAAATGTTGAAACCAAGCTTCCCTGGACTTTCCACTCATGGTTTGTCATCAGGGCCTCTGCAAATATCCCTTCCATTACCAAGTACATGAAATCTGCTCTAATCAGCATCTTGATAAAAACAGCTTGCATTTTACTGACTCTTCCTAGAGTCATTTCAGATTATGCACAAGCTGTAACAGTACAAAGTGAGAGAGATAAAAGCAAGCAGCAAGTCAAAGAGCCTACCTGTTTTACATTATGCCTGCTTCAGAAACCAGGCATACATTTTTGCTTAGCTCTCTGTATTCTTTTGAAATGTAATATTCCTCAACTTAATCTCATCTCTATTTACAGGGAAATGTCTATTATTACATTCAGAAAACGATTGTTGAAGGAAATGTCAAAGTCATCTCCTCTCCTTGGAGCAGCTTTTTGCATTCATATTCCGCACAGTCTTATTCGATTGTCAACACTGATTTGGAAACACCCAAGGAAGATATTCCACACAAAAATATTTAACTTAACTGCTGGGAGCATACGCTCAGAAGCCAATTTATCAGGTATACCTCTACACCTGGTTGTTATTGCAACATCTGATCGGCCAATCATGAGGCAGCAACTCAAAGCATAAAAACGTGCAGGCGTGGTCAGGAGGTTCGATTCAAACATCAGATTGGGAGTGAAATGGGATGAAAGTGACACTGATTCCGAAATGACTTTTGGCGCCAGATGGGGTGGTTTGAGTATCTCAGAAGCTGCTGATCTCCTGGGATTTCCACATACAACAGGTTCTAGGGTTTTCAGATATTGGTGTGAAAAATGATTTGAAAAATCCAGTGAGTAGCAGTCCCGTGGGCGAAAACGCTTTGTTAATGAGAGAGGTGAGCGGGGAACGGGCAGACTGGTTCAAGCAGGCAGGGAGACGACAGTAATCCAAGTAACTATGTAACGGTGTGCAGAAGAGCATCTCCAAATGCACAACAGATCGGACCTTGAAGTGGATGGGCTACAGCAGCAGAAGACAGTGAACATAGAGACAGTGGCCACTTTACCAGGTACAGGAGGTACCTAATAAAGTGGCCACTGAGTGTGTATTGGATCATTTATTATAACTGAGCATCAGTATTAAGAATGATTTGCTGAAGTGCCCAATAAGCACAGCTGTTAGAAACATCCACAGCTGGTTATATTACTGGTTCTTAAACGGATATCTGGTGACAAGCAACTGATAAAGGCTCACAAAGTGCTGGGATCCCATGGTCATTTAGATTCACTGATATAGTTATGAGTTTATATTTTCATATTTATTAACCATGTGGAAATTGTACCAAAATGCCAAGAATGTGTTGAATGTCAACGACTTTTAGTTTCAAACCCACCGCGAGACTAGGTGAAATCTGTGCTTGCTCCGAAGTAAATGAATGCAGTTGGTTAGAAATGAATGCTGATAGTATTCTTTCAATTTGTCTGTCCATTCATGTTCATGGTTTTACAAGTTTCCTGTAACTTGAGAGCACCAGATCAATTTCCTTTCATACAGTGCTGGGTTCATGATTTATGGGCAAAGCCAATGAGAGGGGAAGAACGTAGACATATTCAACCTAAGACATCTCTGCATTTAAATTAGACAGCAGAGCTAAAATTACATTTTTAAAAAAGTTCGAAACAGTTTTTTTGTTGTTGTTGTTGCATAGTTTGGAAATTCTATTAGACAGCTATAGTTTATATATTAATTCATATGAAAGCAGTAGGTGTTTTAGAAAAAAGCCCCAGTAAGCAGAAAATTGCAATGAAAGGGCTGTCTGACAATTCATTGAACCCCTGTTGTACTACAACACTTCACAGTGATTTCAGAAGTTATTTATTTTCTTTACAGGTGGCCGATTTGCCTTCATGTGATAGATTGAACACTCACATCAACATCACCATGGAGTAGTTCTCACTCCGAGTACATGGAAATCGAAGCAAACATCAAAGGCACTCCCTATAGTCAATGCCACTTAAAGAGACATGTCAGAACCGAACCTTTCCTCTAACTCCCTTGCGATGGGTTTTAGCAAGTCTCAGCCAGGTTACTAAAGCAGGCCAGGAGAAATATGACCTGTCTTCTTCCTTGTCACTGATGTACGCCAAATATCTGTGCACGATGACGTTACAGAGATCTGCAGTTTGCTCAGCAAACTAGGTGGATAGGGACTAAAAGCAGAAAACAGCTGCAGCAAAGAAGACTGCTTTTCACTAAGTCAATAACTCCTCTCTTATCTTATTCCTAGATTAATGTATAGGTTTGATCTTTTATTAACTGGTTTGGTGATCTCAACTCTTTTTTGAAACAAGATGCACTGATCAGACAAGCTTCTTGTTTCAGCGCAGTTGCCCCATCTTCTCTCGTTGTGTGATCTTGTGCATTTGAGCTCAGCCTCGATCAGACCAAAGCCAGCGTTCCTGCTGCTGCCCATAAGGAGTTTGAACATTCTCCCCGGGACAGAGTGGGTTTCACGGTGCTCCTAAGTCATACTGGTTGGTAGGTTAATTGGTCATTGCAAATTGTCCCGTGATTAGGCTAGATTTAAAGCGAGGGAACGCTGGTGTTCTGGCTGGAAGGGCCTATTCTGCACTGTATCTCAATGCATAAATAGATTATTTTGGCCGATGTAAATACGCAACCCTTCGGGTGAACTTTTAATACGGGGCACAAAAGGGGAGAAAATCAATGTGGATATTTACAGTTGGACAACTTGGTGCTTCTTACTGCAAGTCTTCGTTACTGAGTAAGTGAAAAAATGCAGAGGCTGGATGTTCTGAAATAGAGAATAAGGAGAACTTAAAGCTACAGAAGCACACCCGAAATGCTGGAGGAACTCAGCCGATCAGGCAGCATCGGTGGAGAGGAACGAACAGTCAATCTTTCAGGCTGAGACCCTCTTCAGGACCAGAAAGGAACCAGCATTCCCCTCCATAGGTGTCTCCTGCCTTGCTGGTTTCTTCCAGCATTTTGTGTGTGTTGCTTGAAATTCCCAGCATCCATAAACATTGCCTCCCTACCCCCGCCCCCCACCCCCCAGTCCCCACCAACCATTCACTTGAAATAGTCAATAGATCACCCAGACCTGAGCCTCAGACAACTCGTCTGCTCCATCACAAGGCCATTTCCACACTTGGCTTGACTGTCTCAGGGCGCAGAGACTCCCATTCCATTTCCTTATAGAACTATCCCATGTCCCCTTTCGAGCCGTCTCTACTCCATCCTGCACTAACGCCACCATCACCATCACACCCCCCCAACGTACAAATTCTGTCGTCCACAAACTGTGACTGGTGAAGAGCTTTTTTGTAATTCAAATTTTTATTATTATTTATTCTTATTTTACACAGCATATCATATAGCAGATACAGTATAACATATTTATACAGCCATCCCATGACAGGAAAACATATAAAACTAAGAAACAGATACCTTTTCCAGTATTTTACATCTTTATTTTAGATCTCCAGCATCTGAAGTTTTTTTCTGATTTCCATCTTCTGTAAATCTCTGCCATATCTTCCTGCCCAATGATGCATTGTCCAAGCAAGATCTCTCTAGTCAGGAATGACAAGCAGTCTTAATTGCAAGATTTCAGTTTATTTCAGAGTGCAAGCAAACAGACAAATACTGAGCCAACTAAATAAAGAGCTGAGAAACGATGCTAAAAGGGGAACAAAGAAATGGAGAAGGCATATCTGGAAAATCTAACACTTTTATAGATAAGATAAGGAAAAATCCTTAGATAGCATTGAATTTTTCATAGTCTGCATAACTAAAACAATTACATCACGTGGGTAATGCGCTAATATTTACAAATGAAAAATGGAAAAGTTGATAAACCATTAGTTAGCTGCTATATCGCTTTCTGCCGGTGAGTGGGGATGAACCACCATATACCGTGAAAAATACATGTTTATTAAAAAGTACAGATCTTATAAAAGGTATTCTTAAAAAACAGTGGCTTTCAACAGTTCAATAAGTCCTGGCCTTTAACTTCATCCACAGATTCCTTTGTCCCTTTTCCATGACCACATATGGGCTGTAATCTGTAGAAGAAGTTCCATGCATTTATGAAACTGTGTCTTCCCTTACCTCATCAATGATGGCAGATTGTCCAGCCCCTGGACCTCACTGTCCGCACAACATAACAGCAACAATGACTTGTATGCACTAGAATGTCTCCTTGCACTGTAGTGAGAATATCAGGCCCGATGACCAACAACTTGGCCTCAGACGTACATTTTAAGGAGTATTTCAAGGGAGGAGAGGTAGGGACAGGGATTAAGGGAGAGAGTCAAGGTAGAAAGTTACTCCCCACCAATGGAAGAGTATTTACTTTTGGGGATGTTCAAGTTACCAGAATAGGAAGATGTTACGGCTGAAGGAAATTCCAGGTAGAGGAAAGGCTGCGGATGGGGAATGTTTTTAACACGCAGATGAAGGGTGCGAGAGCAATGAGCTGAGGGAAGTTATGGTGTAGCAAATGAACTTTGGATGACCTCAGGTTCGCAGAGAGCAGACCCAGGGAACAGACTGGAGAATATGGGGAAGGTGAACATAGAACTGGCAGCTAGTGATCTGAAACCTTTCCCCTCATGTCTTTGTAACCAAGTTCTTCTTGCTTTTATAAAACTCTTCACCAAAACTTCTATTTTCCAAAATATTCCCCCTTATAGAAGTGTTCCCTCCATCTATAAATCAATTTGCAAAGCACCTTTTAATAAAACGTCGTGCATGTGTGCTTAGTTACCACAACCATTTTCAAAGTTCAAAGTAAACTGTAAAAGTACATATATACACCATATACAACTCTGAGATTCATTTTCTTGCAGGCATACTCAATAAATCCATAATAGAATAATCACCATAATAGAATCAATGAAAGACTGCACCAAGCTGGGTGCTCAACTGTTGTGCAAAAGACAAACCGCAAATGCAAAAGGAAAAAAATAATAAATCAGCAATGAATATTGAGAACGTGAGGTGAAGAGCCTGTGACAGTGAGTCCATGGGAACATTTCAATGATGGGACCAGTGACATTGAATGAAGTTATCCCCTCTGATGGTTGAGGAATAATAACTTCCTGAACCTGGTGGTGTGAGCCCTGAGCTCCTGTACCTTCTTCCTGATGACAGCAGTGAGAAGAGATCATGACCTGGGTGGTGGGGGTCTCCGATGATGGATGCTGTTCTCCTGTGGCAGCGTTCCGTGGACATGCGCTCAATGGTGGGGAGGGCTTCACCCGTGATGGACTGGCCATATCCAATACTTTTTGCAGGATTCTCCATTCAGGGGCATTGCTGTTCCCGTACCAGGCTGTGATGCAGCCGTTCAGTACCCTCTCCACCACAAGTTGGTCAAAGTTTTAGATATCATGCCAAATCTTCCCAGACTCCTGAGGAAGTAGAGGCTCTGCTGTTTTCTCATGCAATTATGAAGAAAGCAGCTGGTGAAGCAATAAGAACATTGAAAAAAGCCACAACTATAAACATTGTTTATTAAAGGAAATTCGTCCGCATTTTTGTTCAGAGAATCACCAACTGTCCTTGTAATAATTAATGAAGATAAATTAAAGAGTCTAATCATTTTTAAATGATTGAGCCGTACAGCTGGGAGGCAGACCCTTTCGCTCTGTGACTCTGTGCCAACTGTTAACGCCCATTTGTATTAATACATTCCATTTTCCCAATATTCCCATCAACAGCTATGAACTCCAGCACTCGCCTACACACTAGGGGGCAATGGGCAGTGGCCAAGTAACTTATTAATATTGATTGGAGTAAGTGAGGAGCAGACAGTTTGCAGTTTCACTTTTTCTCATGACAGTAGTTGCTCCCCGCCTCCTCCCCCCCCCCCCCCACATAAACCTTTGATGGTCAGGAACATGGAAAATCGATCCACGTCAGCTTGAAGAACTGCTCTGAAGCACACTTGGCAAGCCCGTTCCTTCGTGTACCTCCTGTCTCAGGCATGACCGCACTCGGTTACCTTTCTCCGCGCGAGTAGCTCAGGTTTACTACCACAGAGATGCCGTGGGATTCGCTTTGTGGCAGCGGCACAGCCCAAGACTTTAAAATGACTATACGTTTACAAAAGAGTTTTATTTAAGAGAGCAAAAAAAAAGGAATAGTGAAGTAATATTCAGGGGCTCAGGAACAACTCAGGATTCTGACGGCAGAGAGGAAGAAGCTGTCATTAAAACATCGAGCCTGGGCCTTCAGGCTCCTGTACCTCCTCCCTGATAGCTATAAAGAAAATAAGGCAAGTCCCAGCTGGTGAGGGCCCTTACTGGTGGAAGCTGCTTGTTGAAGCATCGCCTTTTGAAGATGTCCTCAGTGATGGGAGGGCTATGCCTGTGATGGAGCTAGTAGTGTCCACAGGCCCCTGCAGCCTGCTTTCAGACTGCAGCCAGAATCGGGTTTATTTCCACCCGCATGTGCCGTGACGTTTGTTAACTTTGCAGCAGCAGTACAATAGAGAAAAAAATAAGCAGATCAATTACAGTGAATATATATATATATATATAATAGTTAAATTAAAAATAGCGTGAGCACAGAAATAATAAGGAAGTGTGGTAGCGTTCATGGATTCAATGTCCATTTAGAGATTGGATGGCAGAAGGGGAAGAAGCTTCTCCTCGGTACACCTACATTTACAGCAACCATGGGCTTTATTGAAAGTGGTAAAAGCACGACAAGGCATAGATATTTGAATTAATTCTATGGATGATTTTCCTTTTCAGTGAACCAAAGAGAACGGTGTGCAAACAGGCTGGTGACTCACTGCCAGGAGCAATCTCTGCCCTTTGCGTGGACGAGCGTCCAGAAAAGGCTGGAGCCTCGGCCTAGTTACAGGCAGCTCACTTCTTCATGAGCAGCTACGCTGAGGTAAAACTAGAATAACCTCTGTCACTGGATGCAAGCAATTGAGTAAAACTCCCTGCTTTATGAGAGATAGGGTTTTTAAGACAGAAGGTATTGCTAGGTGAAACCATTAAGTGCTACATGTTCCCACTTTGTGCTTTAGAAAACACTAGTTCCATTGTTTAGCCATCAGATTTATATCACCTTATAGAACACTTGGACCAGCCTCAAAATACAATGTCACATTTCCTGCCTACAGGCACATAATAATTATCTGGTTTATATGCAATCTCTCAGCTAGATTTGCATTCAAATCATTCAGATCTGGAGTCGAGACCAGCATCATGTCTAGCTGAAGCTGTGCGCTCACCATGGAGTTTCTATCCCTTTCAACTTTATTTCTCAGATTACTGCAGGCACAGTGTGAGAGCTTCTGCTCGTACGGCCACAAAGCAAAAGTGCAGTGGAGTGCCGTCTCTCGCCGTCGTGGACAAGTTACTGAATTATCAGTCAATTAAATTACCCTTCAAACCCGGCAAAGTAGATGCAATTCCCACTTGTGAAGGAGTGAAGCACAGAGCTGCCCGCTTCTAAGTCAAGTATTTTCCAGTGAAATCATCTCTAATTGCACCCTCTAGATTTCAAAATAAAGCTGCTGATGGTGAAATCTTTTCAACATTTAAGTCGTGCCATATTTGTAGCACTTGTTCATTGTGCAGAGTACTTACTAATGGGATGATGACATCAGGGCCGGCTGCTGACAGGATGCCATTGTTTAGTGAAATATTGTTCCCTTCATTCATGCAACTTTATTAAAATCATTTATCTGAATCCAGAACTTCCTGCTATTCCTTTCAAAACAGCCTTGCTATAAATTTTGCACCAGTGACACTGCAAAAACTGATCTTGACGGTGGAACATCTCCTGATTGACTTGAGTTGAACCTTCTGCCGCCTGAGGAGACCAGGACTGCATACCGGCCACAGCTCCACGAAAAGTGAACGGATTATATCGAGAGTGCAGATTCAACATGGAACAATTTCAAAGCACTCTTGGATGGTGGCCTAAAACTTCTCATCGAGAGCAACGGGAACTCGGCAAGCCAGGCAGTGTCTGCCGCAGGGAATAAACAGTCGACCGTTCGGGAAGAGATCCTCCATCAAGACTGATGAAGGGTCTTGGCCCGATCCGTCAACTGTTTATTCCCCTCCATACATGTTGCCTGACTTGCTCATGAAGGGTCTCGGACCAAAGCGTTAACTGTTTATTCCCCTCCACAGATGCTGCCTGACCTCGTGAGTTCCTCCAGCATTTTGCACATTGCCCTGATTTCCAGCACCTGAAGAATCCCTTGCGTTTTTGAAACTGCTTGTGGGTTACTGTCACAGTAATATAACTCACTATGAAATTATCACTGTCCTGAGATAATCTTCCCAACATGCATTGCTTGATTGATAGATCGCAATAGGCAACAGTTCCCAAATGCATCAAACACAAAAGGCTGGAGGAAGTCAGCAAGTCAGGCAGAATGAACGGAAATGGTTTCGGGTTGAGACCCTTCATCAGGACTGGAAAGGAAGAGGGAAGATGCCAGAATATGCTTCTGATTTGAATATAGTACATTTACTTTATCAATTGGGAAGCTATTTCCGTTCATTACTGCCACTTCAGCCTTTATTTTCTGTGGAGGAACTCTCATCACTGTGGACATCACAAGTTGTTCCCATAAACCTGATCAATAGCACTGCATATGACGTTCATGTTTCCAGTTTCATAATGTAAACCTTGGCTCCCCCTGCTGGTCAGCTCCGTCGCCTTTACAAATGTCACAGCGCAGAGAATGAATAATTTCACAGAGCAGAAGTGAAGTACTTAGAAAGATGTACAAGTGGTCTCCAGACAGTCTGAGAGAGAAATAAAAACACAAGTAAAGCCCACAGAATATCTCACTCTTCTATTACAATTTTCAAGTCTTATTTTTAGTCACAATAACTAAAGTACTATAAGAATGGTCTTGAGTTCGACAAAAGTGGGTTTTATTAAAACATTATCCTAAATCTATTATTTCAGAATAATATTAGTAGATTGACATATTAAATCCTGAAAATTCAATTAACAGAATGTAATAGAAATTCCTTTCAAATATCAGCACTTTCTTAATGTTGAACTTTGTCATGTATGTATACTTAGAATTTAGCTGAGAACGTAGGTGATTAAGTTTGCAGATGACACCAAAGTTGGTGTGTGGTTGATGGTGAAGAAGGTGCCTAGGCTACGGGAGGATCTAGATCGTGTGAAAGTGGCCAAAGGAATGGCAGATGGGGTTGAAGTGCGAAGTGATGCATTTGGAAGTTAAACGTGGGCACGAGTTAAACAGTAAATGAAAGGGGCCGGAGGATACTGTAGAACAAAGGGATATAGGGGACCGAGTGTGTAGTTCCCAGAAAGTTGCCACACAGGCAGACAAAGCAGTGAAGAAGCTGACTGCAGGGTTTGCCTGCATCTGATAGGGGATTTAGTGCAAGAGTGAAGCCTGGTGATACAGTGGTACGAAACATTGGTAAGATCACATCCACAGCACCATGTGCAGTTCTGTTCACCATGCTCACTAGAGAGGATGCAGAAAAGATTCACGAGGATGCTGCGTGCACTGCGTCAGAGACAGGATAAGCTGGGATTGTTTTCCCTGGACATACGAGGCTCTGGGATCACTATAGTGAGGTTTATAAAATCATAGGTGCTACAGAAACATACGCAAAACACTGGGGGAACTCAGCATCTGTGGAAAGGTGTAACCCGTTGACGTTTTGGGCTGGGAAGGAAGGGGGAAGAAGTCAGAATAAAAAAGGTGAGGGGGAGGGGAAAAAGGCTGGTTGGAAGGCGTTAGGGGAAGCCAGGTGGGTGGGAAAGGCCAAGGGCTGGAGAAGAAAGAATCTGCTAGGAGATTAGGTGGATGATCACAGAGCTGGGAAATCTAAAGCTAGGGAACATAGTTTTGAGGTGAGAAGGGAACAATTTAAAGTCTGCCTGAAGGGCAGTGTTTTTCACGTGGACAATGAAAAGCACATGGAACAAATTGCCAGGGAAAGTGATGCTGATGGATACAATTATAATCTTTATAAATCATTTGGACAAGTTCATGGATACCAAAGTTTGGAGTGATACTGGCCAAATGCATTTCGGCCAAAGGGCTCATTAACTATGATTCTATCTTATAACTTTTCTTTTACAGTAAAGACAGAAAATGATTGAAACATGCAACAGGTCAGACAGAGAAGAAGATAGTCATTTAGGGTAAAGTGTTAGCAAAGAATTACTTAAAGGCAAAGCCTCCATCATCTTGGTGTGATGCAACAAGGAATAATGTATTGCTGGAAGGAATGGGAATCTGTTCTGTGAAGGGAGATTTAATTCACTGTTCAAAAGAGCGGGTGATGACTTCAATCATCTGTGTAACTTTCTGAGGGCAGGTGTTGAAAAATCTACCTTCTGCAGTTTGAATCATTTTTCACTCACTCACGGAAGACTAGCAAAAAATATAAACACAAGTCTCCTATTTAAAAAAACAGAAAAATCTATTTCATTCCTAACAGCTGAATAATCGTACAAGAAAATGATCATGTAGGAAACAATATTTCAGCAGAAAACAATCAGCTGGCCGAGTAGAGGGAAGGAATTTTCAATATTTTTAGTAGAAACCCTGGATCAGGACTTTTCAACAGAAAAGTCTTCTTAAGTGGTTTCTAAAAAAGTCTTCTGAGGCTTGTTCTTAACAGAAAGGCTCACTGAAAACATAAACCGCATGAATTTGCACGTGGTAGTAATTACCCAAATGTAGATTTAAGTTGGACTAACATTACTCCAGTGAATTGAAGTTGGACTAGCATTTCTGAGGTAAATTGTGGTAACTCCATGGTCAACCATGATTTGTTTTTTTGCAGAATTTGTCCTATAGCGCCATCCCGTGGTAGGAAAAGCTATATTCTGGCAAGCACCGAGGACCTGGATAAACGAAGTTGGTCACTTATTATAAACCTCAGCGTACCCCCGTGAATATTGAGAAATGTTAGTCACTGTGTCAACACCTCTGATTCTCAAAGAACTCACTCATCACTTCCTTTCAACCATGCCCTTCCGGTACCAACTTGAACAATGATAATCACTAGTTTAGCAACTACATGAAACGCTGCCGTAGGGAACCCTCCATCATCAGAGACCCGCAGAGACAGGTCATGCTCTCTTCTCACAGCTGCTATCATGTACAAGAACCCCAGGACTCACACTACCAGGTTCAAGAACAGTTACTACCCCTCAACCATCAGGCTCTTGAACAAAAGGGGACAACTACACTCACTTACCCCATCATTGAGATGTTCCCACAACCAATGATCTCACTTTAAGGATTATTGAACTCACTATTTATTTATATTTGCATTTGTAGTTTGTTGTTTTCTGCTGTCGGGTTGATCCTGTTACAGTTACTATTTCATAGATTTGCTGAGTATGCCCACAGGATATTGAATCTCAGGGTTGTATATGGCGACATAGGTGTACTTTGATAAAAAAAAAGTTTCTTTGTACTTTGAACACAATGACCACTTGGCACCAAAGTGGACTTTATTTTGTTTTAATTGTGTCCACAGTGCAGAAGGCATCAGATGCTCTCTATTATTGGATCCAATGCAGCAAGCTCGATGCGGAGAAACACAGCAGACTTGAAATGAGTCATATAGGGAGATCCATCATGGGAAACGGGCCCCTTTCGCCTGCAGAGTCCACGCCAGCCTCATATTTAAACCAGTCCTACCCTAACACTCATTATGACATTATACCTTACTGTCTATCTGCACTATCCTTTCTCTTTAGCTGTTGCATTTTATTCTGCATTCTGCTAGTGTCAATAAGGTAAAATTATCTCCGGCCTGCCACCCAACTGTACATGCAAATCATTTCATTGCACAGTGCATCGAGTTAGTAGGAGATACGTCTCTACCAAAGGAGGTCACTCCTTCCCTCCGCTAGCCTGCAGGTCTCCCTTAGGCAAAGTGCAGCACCTGCTTAGCCCCCCAGTCAGGGTCATGTGAAGTAATGGGAGCAGGTGGTAGATGCTCGTACGAGCAGCGGGTGCATATCGCGAGCCCTGATTATGTGACCATTGGTGCCAGGTGGATGATCTCTGAAGAGTATTGATAATGGCTGGGGTCACCCGCCTTGCAAAGACACCGCCCAGAAGGAGGCAATGGCAAACTAGCTTTGCAGAAAAGTTTGCCAAGAACAATCGTGGTCGTGGAAGACCATGATAGCCCACGACGTACAAGACGGCACACAGTGATGATGATGTAAGCAGGACAAAGCGTTTCACTCTACCTGGATACATGTTAAAATAATAAACCAACTCCAATCCTAAATTCCAATTCCAAATCCCAACCCCAAATTCCAGTTCCAAATCCCAACCCCAAATTCCAATTCCAAATCCCAACCCCAAATTCCAGTTCCAAATTCTCCCCACATTCTAACCAACAACTCGATACGTCCCTCCCCAAATCCTACTACTCACTTCCAGCAAGGTACAGTGGCCAATGAGTCTGACAACCCATGTCCCTTCAGAATGTGGGAAGCAACCAGGGCACCCAGAGACAGCCATAATGCTACTAGAGGGAGCAGGCAGACTTCATGCAGACAGAACCAGAGGCCGGGACCCACTAGCTGCTCCACTGTGACACCCATGACGTTCTTCTTTACCCACATTTCTTACTTGTGAGTCATGTTTATCTCACGGCACTTGTCCTATCAGTCTACACTACTCACAAAATATTCCCATTAGCCCCATAATCCCTCTTCATCTCTTCTCTCTTAAATACCCATCAACTTCTCCCAATTCTCCTGCCTCCCAATTTAGACTAACCTACCCACCAGCAAGATGTGCAGGAGGAGCACACACGAGAATAAGCAGCTTCCTCTCTGACAGTGGCAGAGGTCGGAATTGAACCAGGGACACTGGAGTCGTGAGGTGGTAACATTGTGCTATCCAGCCTCTGGACAGGAGCCCACACTTGGCAGCGGGCTCAATCTCACTGGTCACAACTAGGGTCATGGAAGAGCTGGTGATCAGCCCTCTGCACTGACTTGTGCCCTTGGGCAGTGAGCCTGGGATTTGGATGTTTATCACATCCGGTATCTGGGCACCACCTAACCCACAGCTCCCACTCCTTTATCTCATCAATCTTTATCTCCTTTATCTTTATGGCCAAGATAAGCATGGCCATGCAGCACCCTATAAAATCTTTCCACAGATTTATCTCAAATTCAGACCATAGCCTTATTATGGTTTCTCCGAATGAGAAGATTAATGTTCCCACTGCTGATTACTGGCTGAGTCTGCAGAATCAAATTTTACTTTCAGACCCTTATACAGCTAAAGAAGGGGAATATTCCCCGTCAACAGACTAGGGCATTATAACTGCGCGTTATAACAGCCGTCTCGCAGTTCTTGCACAGTATCAGGCAGAAGCGGAATCATTGTTTCCAGACAATGCTCTTTCCCACTGTGCTGATCTATCTTTTCCAATAATCCGTGACCTCGTTCTACCATTTTAAATTAAAACCACCTCTTAACCTCTGTGGCCCCAGTAAGATTCTTAAACCTCTCAGATATTGTCCAGCTCCTGTCCTGATGGAGGGGCACAGCCGGAAACACCAACTGTTTACTCTTTTCCACAGATGCTGCCTGGCCTGCTGAGCACATGGAAACATCGAAAACCTACAGCACAATACAGGCCCTTCAGCCCACAAAGCTGTGCTGAACATGTCCTTAGTTCCTCCAGCACTTTGTGTGTACAGCAAAGATTGTGTTCAACCACTGTAAAAATCAGTTCCATGCAGCTTATTTTAGTCCTCATCAAGATATCCCACTAGCAAAATGTTAAAGCACTCTTCTGTGATTCTTCATTTTTAAAATCATTGATTGCTATCGGGAAGTGAAATATTGTTCAGCTCACAGTCATGGCTTTGAGAATTCATTATACACAATTGCATTAAAAAATTCAAATGGAATACATCGCTGCATGGTTTCTCATTATAATTAAGCTGCAGAACTTGTAAAACCAATGAAAAATAATAGCAAATACTGTTTACTGTGTAATGAACCACTGGAAATGATTTATAGCTATTGCAATAAGCAATGTGGACTAATGAAGGTATCCACCTCTGATAAATGTGAATCGGAGAACTGTTAGTTTTTAAATAATTTTGTCTGATAACAACGAATGGTTGGAAGTGCAACCAAACGTTTCTTCCCACATCCTTTACTCCACATCATCCCAAAGCTGCAACTGCTGCAAAGCAAAACCCCTCAGGCTACTTAACCGGAAGCCTGTGTGGGGGTTACAGAAAGTTAATGAGGTCCAGAGGGCGAGTTTCACTAAAAGGTGATACTGAGGTAAGTAAAATCTGCTTAATGAAAACTAAGATTGATGCCAACAAATTAGCAAATTAGCAAATTAGTAGGGTGCAAAGACTTTTCCCCCACTAAAGTGTTACTGATCCGGTCTCAATTAGTTAAAGCAGGCAAATAGACTTCTAGCCTCAACTGAGCTGGTCTTTTCCCTCAGCACTGTATTTCTGACTAACCTTGTATCTCTTGATTCCCTCAAATACCTCAGCAACTGAGCCTCCACAGTCCTCTAGGAAAGAGAATGCCACTCTCTGGGAGGAGAAAAAACATCCCCTTTAATTGCTGTGCTGAATCTCTGGCTCCTTTGGCATCACTCGGTTCTCCGAGGTTTGGAATTTCAGCGGGAATACCATCTGCTCCTGAGGCCAGGCTCAAAGGACCTGTCGACCTGTTGGTCAGGAGTGGAAGGGAGGCTAACGTGAATAGGCTGCACTCAAATGGAGTCGAGGTCACTCATGCCAAGTGAACGTCTCGGGTTGGCCACAGAGCCCACGATCCACTGGGCAGTAGTGACCCCTGCCCTCTGAAATGTTTGTAAAACCTGGACTACCAACAACAGACGCCTCAAGGCCACTGGAAGATGGAAGGCAATATTACCACCCCAACATTCTCGGCACTGAGGCCTAGCTGTACACAGTCAACTGTGGTGGTAGGACCATGTCGTTTGATGTCTGGCAACGGCTACACTGTATTCCAAGCCTGGTCACTAGAACAAGGTACTATCAGTTGGGATAGAGTTGAAGATTCCAGGATGTTCTTAAACCCTCTCTGAAAACATTCGGAATCAGGTTTACCATCACTGACATACGCCATGAAGTTGTTTTGTTTTCTGGTAACGGTACAGTGTAAGACATTAAAAAATATTATATGTTGCAATAAATAAATAGTGCAAAGGAGGAATAGTGAAGTAGTGTTCATGGGTTCATGAACTGTTCAGAAATTCGATTGCAGAAGGGGAGAAGCTGTTCCTGAAACGTTGAGTGTGGGTCTTCGGGCTCCTGCACATCCCCCCTGGTGGTAGTAATGAGAAGAGGCTGTGTCCTGGACGGTAAGGGTCCTCGATGATGGCAGCTGCCTTTTTGAGGCTCTTCTTCGATCTTGTTGACTCTTCTTCTGTGAATCTCTGGCCCGACGCCCTTGGGGTGGTGTTGAGGACCCTGATCCCACGAGTCCGCAGAGTCCGGAAGCCCAGTGTCTCTGAAACTAAGAGTGCATCATCTCACAAAAAAAACTAATGCCAGGCACCAGATGCAGCTGCCACTTTGACCCAGCACTCCCACAAAACCAGAATGGGAGCATCCTCAGTCGATAACTGTGCTGAACAGCTTCTCTGATGAGCTAACTGCAATCTTTCCACAATTCTGTTTCTTTCTGCCTGTTGCCATATTGATATTGCATTTGTTCTGGTATTTACTATTAACCTGAATCCTGTTCGCGGGTAACTCCACTGCAGCTTGGAGGAAACTCCCCTGGATCTGTGGAGTCCTGAGTGGTTGCCATGTCAGACCCAGCCCACCAGGGGGCAGCAGAGAGACGACTGGGCAGACGAATTCCCAGTTTGGAAAGAACATGCAATTCCTCACCCCCAGGCCATTGATATTTGGGAACTCTGATCCCATGCATCATGAGTACTCAGCAGCTCAGTTCATCGAAGGCAGGAGCCCCACGTATCAGTGGATCTCCCGTTTTAAAAAGAAAGCGGTGCAGACATCTGTGGAGCGGGGAATGGCCTTTTTTGTCCCGAGTGGCAGCCAAACCGTGGATGAATTCTACAGGTGAGGGCGGCTGTGAGACCTCACAAAGAGAAACGCTGATTCAAATCCAACTTTATGCACCTATTTTTGTCAGACCGCAGACTCTGATAGCTGAACGTAATGTCATATCCCAGGGGTGTGTCAGCGGGTGGTGGATGTCGGCACCACAACGTATGGTTCATCCGAACACTAGATGGGCCGAAGGGCCTGTTTCTCTGCTGTAATTTCTGTAAGTATGACCTCCCCCTATAGGGTTGGGTTACTGTGGGACTGTATTACTGAAGAGCTGGAAGACTATAAAAGTAGCTCATTGTAGGGATGGATTATTTGGGTTGGAGGAGTGTAGCAATGGATTACATGGGCTGGAAGACTGTAGTGATGGATTACGTGGGCTGGAGGAGTGTTAGACTGGTTTATTGGTGGGCTGTAAGACTGTAGTGATGGATTACTTGGGTTGGAGGAGTGTAGCAATGGATTACATGGGCTGGAAGACTGTAGGGATGGATTACGTGGGCTGGAGGAGTGTTAGACTGGTTTATTGGTGGGCTGGAAGACTGTAGTGATGGATTACTTGGGTTGGAGGAGTGTAGCAATGGATTACATGGGCTGGAAGACTGTAGGGATGGATTACGTGGGCTGGAGGAGTGTTAGACTGGTTTATTGGTGGGCTGGAAGACTGTAGTGATGGATTACTTGGGTTGGAGGAGTGTAGCAATGGATTACATGGGCTGGAAGACTGTAGTGATGGATTACTTGGGTTGGAGGAGTGTAGCAATGGATTACATAGGCTGGAAGACTGTAGTGATGGATTACTTGGGTTGGAGGAGTGTAGCAATGGATTACATGGGCTGGAAGACTGTAGGGATGGATTACGTGGGCTGGAGGAGTGTTGGACTGGTTTACTGGTGGGCTGGAAGACTGTAGTGATGGATTACTTGGGTTGGAGGCTGTAGGGATGGATTACCTGGGTTGGAGGACTGTAGCAATGGATTACCTGGGTTGGAGGACTGTGGGCTGAAGGGAGTGGAATAATCTGGGACTGGAGGACTGTAAGGCTGATTTACTGTGGGACTGGACAAGTGCAGGGCTAGTTTACTGTGAGACATTCAGAAGGCTGTGGACATTCAGTTGTGGAAAGCAGAAAGTGATGGGATTTGGGAGTGCCAGGAGGACCAGGGTATATGAAGAATGTATACTTGTGCTACAAGATCAGCCATAACCCTGTTGAATGGTGGACCAAGCTTGAAGCTCATGGTCTTCTCCCACTCCTTATCCCGTATTTTCTTGTTCCTTTGCACACAGCTCCGGCATTCTGAGGAGAATAGTTCCAGGTGAGTCCCTGGTCCTGATCATCCTCCAGTAAAGCACTGGAATGGGATTGTGCAGCCACCTGCCAAAATCGAGGTGTGCTGCCGTCAACAGTCCAACATCCTGGTGGTGTGCACTCACATACAAAATTCATCCACTCCGGTGAGGTAAGAGAGCTGCCAGCATCAGCATAATAAAAAGGGCAGAAGGGCCAGGGGGTATTCTGCCAGGTTGTATTGGGATTCATTCTATTTGGAACCCAGTTTGAGTAGTTCCAAGACTTAATCTGCCACTCTATTACTAATTCACTGATTTGAGGCAATTATCCCGTCACCGGGATTATCTCGAAGCCATGACTGTATCTGCTCTGTCAGTCGCCGATAGGTATCTGCTAAATGGCAGATATCTATTCCTAGATTGCAGCATCAGATATTTTATTATCTCAGCGGGAAAACTAATAAGCAGCATGATGGAATATTGACAGGCGAAGAGATACAGCTACTTGTGTTAACAGGTTTGACAGCCAGTGATTAGTAGCTGGGTTGTCATTGTAGCTACTGTGAGTCTGGAAAGTGCAAGTTGCACAAAATTTAAGAATTATTGCATTATAAGGTGAAAAGGGATCGTTTTTAAATTAATTGCTGCGTTACAACTGCGTACTGTCGTCTTCAAGAAAGAATAGAGCAGGAGTAATGGTGGTCCTGGTGATAAATTGGTTGGGTCACCGCCTTGTTGCTCTCTGAGCTGTGGGCATTTGTTATAAGTGGGGCAGGTCCGACCAACCGGATTGCAAGGTTGATTTATAGTGACGGTCCCAGGACTCTTATCCAATGAAGATCATTTCACACAATTGAAGTGGATGTCATCTTTCCCGAGACTACCATCCATAGTCAATAGCTTCTCGAACTTACTCTGTGGATAACTGCAAACCTTTGCCCTGGAACGGGCAGGATTTTGTCTCATCAAGAAGCGGTGTCAAATGAAAATACTACAGGTCGACACCCAGTGGCCACCTGCTAGTATACCTTTATTGGACATGCTTGAACACCTGCTCGTTAATTCAAGTATCTAATCAGCCAATCATGCGGCGGCAACTCAGTGCGTAAAAGCATGCAGGCACGGTCAAGAGGTTCAGCTGTGGTTCACACCAAACATCAGAAAGGGGAAGAAATGTGATCGAAGTGACTTTGACCGTGGAATGATTGTTGGTAATAGATGGGGCGAGAGGGGGGTGGTGGTCCGACTATTTCAGAAGCTGCTGGTCTCCTAGAGCCGAGCTTTGCAACCTTTTTTATTGCCATGAACTAATACCATTAAGCAAGGGGTCCATGGAGCCCCTGTGCTCCCGTTTACAGAGAGTGGTGTGAGAAACTAAAAAGCATCCTGTGTGCGACAGCTCTGTGGGTGAAAACACCTTGTGAATGAGAGAGGTCAGAGGAGAATGGCCAGATCGGTTCAGGTTGACGGGAAGGCGACAGTAACTCAAATAACCACGTGTTACAACAGAAGAGCATCTCTGAACATACAACACATCGAATCTTGAAGTGGATCCAGCAGCAGAGATAACGAATGTAGAGTTCTGAACCGAGTAAGGTGGTCTGTGGGTGAAAAAATGGTTCACAGCTTGTTCCTTTGCAGCAACGATAACCTGAAGATTAATTCTTTCACACACCTTTTTGAATAAGAAAACAGCGGGTGCTAATGTAAACTAGCTATCTGTGCTAAAGTTAAGACTCTCCTAGGACAAATTGCACTCCAAAAGTGAAGTGTTAAGTACTTCTTTCTAAAAATCAGGATGAGTCAGTTCCCCAGCGGAATCAGAACTTGGCAGCACTGCCCTGAGCATCTGTTTCCACTCTGGCTCGGGTAGGAGCAGCAACTTATTAAATGCCATTTGGATGTTTGCTTTATGCTGGTGTACAGCACACCTGCCCATTAGTACTCAATGATCAGAGCTGTTTACAGAGTGTAACCAGGGTAGATTCATAACAGATCAGTCCCATTAATACTCAATGATCGGAGCTGTTTACAGAGTGTAACCAGGGTAGATTCATAACAGATCAGTCCCATTAATACTCAATGATCAGAGCTGTGCACAGTGTAACCAGGGTAGATCAGTTCAAATGATGTGTTGATATAAATCTGTCTTCATGCCCTGGAATATTCTGTCAGCAGCGAACCACCCATCTTCACTGTTGAACTTGTGAGGGCTGGGCTTCTGCACTTGGTGGCTCTGATCCTTTACTTGCTGGAGTTTAGAAGAATGAGGGAGGATCTCATTGAAATAGTGAAAGGCCTAGATAGAGTGGGGTGTTTAAGTGGTTGTTGCGATGCGTCTAGTGTGGTAGTGTAGTGGGGTAGTATTTGTTGCTCTCATTTTCAGCTTCCACCAGAGGCTATCAGTCTTGCAGAAAGGAGAGCTTAAACATGTAAGTCTCTCCCTGCCAGTACATAGACTCTCCCATAGCAAGCCTCATGTAGTGCCTTCTGTCCGGAAACAGATGGAAACTGAACTCCTTTCGGACTCAGCCTGAACGACAGAGGACAGGGAGGAGGTCTGGCCCCTGCACACGTAGCACGCAGGCCCACCGGTGTGTGGACACACCCTGGTGCCTGTGAAACAGACTCCCAGCTAAGGGTAAATAGCCCCATTGCCTTCTGGGCAGCCTCGGGAGAGGCAAAGGCTACGGGAGTAAACCCAGACAGCAATTCCGGGGCGAAGCCCCTAACACAGCTGGACGTCATTGGACATCCTTCTGACAGCTCCTGCAGCCAAGCTGGTGCCAAATGTATTGCTTCATGAACTTTCCTTTGTACTACACTGGTGGGGCCGGTGGGGGGGGGGGGGGGCCTTGACGACTGGGCATCTCAGGATCTCCATAACTTCCATCCAGGCTTGTGTTAATGATGGTCATCACCCATTGTCCTTCGAGACAGATGGATGCCAACCAGATAGAGTGGAAGTGGAGAGGGCGTTTTCTGTAGTGGAGGAGTCTCGTATCTGAGGACACAGCTTCAGAAATCAAGAACCGACGTGGGGAGGAATTGCTTTAACCAGTGGGTGGCAAATCTGTGGAATTCATTGCCATAGACAACTGTGGACATTGGGTTATTATGTTTATTTAAGGTAGATATGAATAGATTCTTAGTTAGTGTCATAATTAAAGGTTATGTGTAGAAGACAAGAGAATGGGGTTGAGAGGAATAATAAATCCCACCCCCAAGTAGCTGAAAAGTTTCAAAAGCCTACTAGACCACAGGAGAACGGGGTTGAGGGGAATAATAAATCAGTTTAGCCAATGGTCAAGAGTCAACTTGAGGTTGTTAGGAATCAAACACAGTGAGCCAGCAGGGTTCCATTCTCAGATTCACACCATCATTCTAACTACGAGTATTCTATCGGTGCACGTTAGTGACATTCTTAAGCAGATTTATCCAGATGCTTCAACTGTAACTGCAGAAGGGTTTTGAATGGTAACGACAGCGGCTACTCTTCTCTCAAATATACCAATCCAAACGTATTCTTCATATCTTCAGATAAGGCAGTCACAGTTCACGAGGTGTGTGTAATTATAGCTGTTTCCAGGCAGTGGTAGACAAGACCCCAAACGGGGCAATGGCTCACCACTCCTGCAGAGAAATTTACCAAGAACAATCATGGTCATGAGACATGATCTCCCACGTTATACGACATGGCACATAATGATGATAATGGTAGACGATAGCCCATGTAACATTGATTCTAATAACACTGAATCCTGCCATTTAATACCAGTGACAACACACACAAAATGCTGGTGGAACACAGCAGGCCGGGCAGCATCTATAAGGAGAAGCACTGTCGACATTTCAGGCCGAGACTCTTCGTCAGGATTTAATACCAGTGGACTGGGGGTAGTGGTAGGTGAGTCAGCAGCACAGCATATTGAAGCCAGTAAGTACACGCAGACCTTTTAGATCCCTTTGCCCTTTCCTTATGAAACCCTGCCTGGTTCCTTGGCTGCATAAGTCTAAGGAAGACACACTCCGGTCCTGCCAAACCCGTGAGATTGAGGTGGATCTCTCACCCCAAAACCTGGTTTGTGTGGATGCTGTGTAATTGGCTGCCCTGTTACAACTCAGTGCCAAGAAATTACAGACAACATACTGCATATGATTAAATGAGTTATATTTATGAACCTTAACTACAGGGTTAGTAAAGGAAAGAAAGAAAAATCAAACAGGGCCCATTATAATTAAACAGCCAAATGTGCACAAGTTGGAGCTCAACTCGTCCAAAAGTCGTACATATTCCACGATCTTCAGTCAACCGTGGCACATTGCTCCATCGAATCACGATCCCCCACTGGGAGGAATCCGACAGCTGGTTCTCTCCAGGGCCTTTTCTCTTCATCTCCTACTGAACTGAAGACCCAGCTCACATTCCAAAGTGCCTGTTATCTCTAACCAAACACTGCTTCTACAGAACGACCATTGTGTTAGCAGAGAAACCTTCCCCAGGGCGTTTCACTTAAAATTGGGTAATAGAGTTTTATCCCCACATTCTTGCTAGCCATCCATTCCACTCACTGGCCCACTCCCAACCGAGAAATAAAGATTGCTTGAACTTCCCACTTTTCCTGTCCAGTTCTTGATTCAGCTCCAGTGGAACATCTTGGGACCTTTCATAACACTGACAGCACTTATACCAGATTAGTGAATTGAAGTATAATTCTGAAAATGTACAGAAAAATTGATAAAGATAATTTCAGCTAAAGCATAGCAAACACAGTAAAATGGAAACATTAGCTTATTTATCTGAACTAAAGGAAGTGTGTAGCCTGCTGTGTGACTTCTCATTTTTCTAAGGATTGTCTCAATCAGTGAAAATCTCACCAGCTGCCAGAAGTTCAGTGCAGGTGTCAAAGTGGCCCACACAGTGACCCAGACAACAACAATCCTTGTTAAAAGCCTTGTTAAAAATACACTCCATCTTGGCCCCATAATAAAAATTTTACTTTTTTTTTGAAAACCAAATGAAATACAGCCACCGTGAAGGAAACGTACTGGGATAATGTATTTTTGATGGATTCTAGGAACTAGTGAAAAGGCTGTCATCAGATCAGTGGGAAAATATGTAACATTTCAGTGCAACCTTTCACTCTCTGGGGATCTGAGACCCAGGGTAGGCACTTCAGCTTGGCCAAGTCTAAAGGCTGTATCCAATTTAGAACAGACTTCCCTCAGGCAATTCCTATATTTGCTGGGTCACGTAGTTCATTACATAGTCTTAAGGCAGTGACACTAGAGGCAGCTAAGGATTCATTTCCTTCAGAGTTCCTTTTAAACACATTTGATGGTTAACTGCACAGAGTATCTGGAGATGAATTCACTTTGGGCCGCAGTCCTTTGAATTTGGTTACGAAGCGAATGGAGGGCTATGATAAAATTTTACCTGTGAGTATCGACTTACAGGTCGCAGAACAGCGATCAAATTCTGCTTTGAAAATTTACAGTTCACAGACCCATGCGTTAAACATCATGTTTCAGTACTTTATTGGAACCAGGCACGATGCAAATGGAATGTCAGTCAAACTCCTACACGACCTTGCGAAGCTGCTTTGGCTGCATAATGTGTTATGGAAAGGCCCAATGCAATTACACGATGTCAGATGTTGCATGCTATGAAACAGACTATTACACTGCTCCACAGAATATTAGCTATCTGACACCCTTTATCACCATTTTTTTCTAGACTGCACACAGATCAAACTTATTCTTCACAAGGCCATGGTACCACTCAGCAGCCTTTGAGATCCATATAGAAATAAATCATCTGAAACCAGCCTATTGCCTTTTATAAGTAAATGAATAAAAGGGTCTGCACAAGCCTCTTGTGCTGTATGTTAACAAATTTGAATGTATGCAGTGAGTCGCTTTTTACCTTTAACTTGTACAAGCAACATTGGAGGATCACAGATTTAGGGGTTGAGAGGGTGAGTAGCTTCAAATTCCTTGGTACACACATCATTGACGATCTTACTTGCTCTGTACCTACTGGCTGGGTGGTGAGAAAAGCATAATAGCACCTCTTTCACCTCAGATAGTTGAATTTTGGCACTCGTCCCCAAATCCTAAGGATTTTCTACAGGGGCACAATTGAGAGCATCCTGACTGGCTGCATCACTGCCTGGTATGGGAACTGTACTTCCCTCAATCGCAGAGAGTGGTGCGGACAGCCCAGCGCATCTGTGGATGTGAACTTCCCACGATTCAGGACATTAGCAGCGACGGGTGCATAAAAAGGGCCTGAACGATCACTGGGGACCCGAGTCACCCCGACCACAAACTGTTCCAGCTGCTACCATCCGGGAAACAGTAACGCAGCATTAAAGCCAGGACCAACAGGCTCTGGGACAGCTTCCTCCACCAGGCCATCAGAATGAATAATTCACACTGACACAATTGTACTTCTAAGCTATGTTGACTGTTCCATTGTATATCTTACTGTACAGACTATTTATTACAAATTACTATAATTTGCACATTGCACATTCAGACGGAGACTCCTCATGCATGTGAAAGATGTAAGAAATAAAGTCAATTCAATTCCTTACCAGCAGAATGAAATGTTGAAATAATGTCCAGATTTCCAGTAGTCATTCTATCATATGATAGGATAGGACAGCACGATAGCATAGCGGTTAGCACAACGCTGTACAGACCAGGCAGCCCAGGTTCAAATCCCGCTGCTGCCTGTAAGGAGTTTGTGCGTTGACAGCGTGGGTTTCCTCCGGGTGCTCCAGTTTCCTCCCACAGTCCAAAGACGTACTGATTGGTGGGCTAATTGGTCATTGGAAATTGTCTCATGATTAGGCTTACGTTAAATCGGGGGTTGCTGGGTGGCATGGCTCAAAGGGACAGAAGGGCCTGTTCCGTGCTGTATCTCAATAAGTAAACAAACAAACAAATAAATAAAGCATACATAGACACATCGACACACACTGTATATGAAAATGCCTCATTTAACAATCAATTGATTTATGATTAAAAAGGCTGAAATTTTACTTTTGTAACCAAGAAAAAGTGAAGACCCTAAGAGTATTAAACAATAGTTAACAAACAGGACTGCTATACTGTACACTCAGTGGCCACTTTATTAGGTACCTAATGTGTTAGAATACAAGAGCAAGGATGTGATGCTGAGGCTTTATAAGGCACTGGTGAGGCCACACCTTGAGTGTTGTGAACTGTTTTTTACACCTCATCTTAGAAAAAATGTGCTGGCATTGGAGAGGGTCCAGAGGAGGTTCACAAGGATTATTGCAGGAATGAAAGGGTTATCATACAAGGAATGTTTGATGGCTCTGGGTCTGTATTCACTGGAATTCAGAAGGATGAGGGGGGGGGGATCTCATTGAAACCTTTCAAATGTTGAAAACCTAGACAGAGTAGATGTGGGAAGGATGTTTCCCGTGGTGGGAGAGTCTAGGACAACAGGGCACACCCCCAGGATAGAGGGGCGCCCTTTCAAAACAAAGGTGCGGAGAAATTTCTTTAGCCAAAGGGTGGTGAATTAGTGGAATTTGTTGCCTCTTGCAGCTATGGAGGCCAGGTCATCGGGTGTATTTAAGGCAAAGATTGAGAACTTCTTGATTGGACGTGGCATCAAAGGTTACAGGGAGAAGGCCGGGAACTGGGGTTGAGGAGGAGAGAAAAAAGGGTCAGCCATGATTGAATGGAGGAGCAGACTTGATGGGCCAAATAGCCTAATTCTGCTCCTATATCTTATGGTCTACTGAAAAGGCCACTGATTGTATGTTCATAGTTTGCAGTCCATCCACTTCAGGGTTCAACCTTTTGTGCATTCAGACATGCTGTTCTGCGCACTGCTGTTGCAATGTGTAGTTATTTGAGTTACTGTTGTCTTCCTGTCATCTTGAACCAGTCTGGCCATTCTCCTCTGACCTCTCTCAATAACAAAGTCTTCTCAACCACAGAACTGTCACTCACTGGATGCTTTTTGGGTTTTTTTTCGCATCATTCTCTTTAGACTTTAGAGACTGTTATGCATGAAAATCCCAGGAGATCAGCAGTTTCTGAGATACTCAAACCACCCGGTCTGGCACCAACATTTATTCCATGGTCAAAGTCACTTAAATCACATTTTCTCTTCATTCTGATGTTTTATCTGAACAACATCTGAACCTCTTGACCACATCTGCATGCTTTACTGCATTAAGTTACTGCCACAAATTAGCATGAAAGAGCAGGTGTACCTAGTAAAATGGCCATAGTGTGTACTTCAGAATATTCAGATTGGTGGGGAATGTCGGGGCTAGTCAGATTTCCTTCTCAGAGTGGAAGGAAATCCATTGATTCTGTAGGTAAGGATTTCAAGGAAAGGTTTAACGTAACTCAGAGGAAACAGAAAAACTTGAATGAAAACCACATGAAAGATCTTCACAAGCTTGGGAACTCTGTGCAAGTCAGGTGGGCAGCTATTGTTCTGATTATTAAATATTTAGGCAGAGTTTCAGCCACAGTCACGTGCACTAAAGTCCAGTTTAGCAGGGGCAATGTACTGGACCCAGCTTGAAAACAATAGGTTCTATATCCCAACCATGGACAATTTCTAACCAAGCCAGGCACTTTGTTTACCTTGCAGCACACAGTACAAGCACAACATCCTTATAATATGTACTGGACTGGTCAACGTGTAAAAGCCTCTGAACCCTTTTCTGTAACTCATTCCAGCCCCACAACTGCCTTGTCCTTTTCTCAGCTATTGGCTTTTCAAAGGTTTCAAAGGTATATTTAATGTCGGAGAAATGTTTACAATATACATCCTGAAATGCTTTTTCTTTACAACCATCCATGAAGACAGAGGGGTGTCCCCAAAGAATGAATGACAGTTAAATGTTAGAACCCCAAAGTCCCCCCCACTTTCCTTCTGTCACGCGTGTAAGCGGCAGCAAGCAACAACCCCCCCCCACTGGCAAAAAAAGCATCGGCACCTGCCTCCGAGCATTTAAGCATGCAGCAAAGACACAGATGTACAGTTTTCCAAAGACTACATTGTTCAACCGGCATACGACATATCACAGGCTCTCTCTCTCCCTAATGAGGGAGAAAGGGGTGTCTCCATTTCACAGTGAGAGGGGAGACATAACAAACAGCTCGCTAGTTTACAATGTTAAAAGTCCATTGCATCGTTTTTTTACGAGCTCTGTGCCCAAAAGACTAAGGAGCTGGTGGTTGGCCTGAGGAGGGCTAAGGCACCGGTGACCCCTGTTTCCATCCAAGGGGTCAGTGTGGACATGGTGGAGGATTACAAATACCTGGGGATACGAATTGACAATAAACTGGACTGGTCAAAGAACACTGAGGCTGTCTACAAGAGCTGTCTCTATTTCCTGAGGCGACTGAGGTCCTCTAACATCTGCCGGATGATGCTGAGGATGTTCTATGAGTCTGTGGTGGCCTGTGCTATCATGTTTGCTGTTGTGTGCTGGGGCAGCAGGCTGAGGATAGCAGACACCAACAGAATCATCAAACTCATTCGTAAGGCCAGTGATGTTGTCGGGGTGGAACTGGACTCTCTGACGGTGGTGTCTGAAAAGAGGATGCTGTCCAAGTTGCATGCCATCTTGGACAATGTCTCCCATCCACTCCATAATGTACTGGTTAGGCACAGGAGTACACTCAGCCAGAGACTCATTCCACCGAGATGTAACACTGAGCGTCATAGGAAGTCATTCCTGTCTGTGGCCATCAAACTTCACAACTCCTCCCTTGGAGTGTCAGACACCCTGAGCCAATAGTCTGGTCGTGGACTTATTTCCACTTGGCATGATTAACTTATTATTATTTAATTATTTATGGTTTTATATTGCTATATTTCTACACTATTCTTGGTTGGTGTGACTGTAACGAAACCCAATTTCCCTCGGGATCAATAAAGTATGTCTGTCTGGTCTCTGGGCACACAGCCCAGCTCCCCTGATGACACGCTGATCTCCTGCCGTGACACCGACCTTCGAAATGCCTGTCTCCGGAGCCACAAGATCTCGGCCCTCCGAAGGTGGACTGAGCCCTTGGTGTGCCAAGCAACGACCAGTCCTGAAACACCGAGAGCGGGTCCCATTCCCACAAAGAACCACAGTCAGCGTGTAACTACAGGTCAGGATCCTCAAATGAACCCTGAAAGGGAAAAACAGAGATATTAAAGATGGAAATAGAGTTGTTTCCGAAGATGCAAACAAAGGAATCGCCGTAAGTGCTGCCATCTATTCCCTCCCTTCACCAATCTGGACTTTGTGCTTAAGAATCTCCGCGCTAACCTCCCCATTTGGGGATAATGAAAACATTTAGGTTGTTCAAACGTTCAAGTCTTAGCTTTAGATTCTGGTGAGCAATAGCTCAACACTATTTGCCCACTTGCCTCTGTAACGCTTAATATTCCAACCAAACAACAGCCCATTGAAAAGGTTCAGCTGACACAACGTATTGGTGGAAGTGAGTTCCGGATATTCAGCATTGTTTCTGTAGGCGTGTGTTTCCCTACATACAGTACAATGCAAATGTCTTTGCACAGTACTGTGCCTCTCAACTCAGTTAGCTTTCATCTTAAGATTGCAGTGTTGTTCAGAGCTCAACTCAAGTTAATTAGATACTACCTTGAGATCCAATTTCATGCAGACGTTCACAATACAACAGAGAAGTACAATAGAATCAATGAGAAATTACACACAGACTAACAAACAACCAATGCGCAAAAGAAGAAAAATGGTGCAAATACAAAAACATCATAACTAACTAACTAGATGAATAAATTAACACTGAAAAAATGAGTAGCAGAGTCCTTGAAAGTGAGTCCATGGTTCAGGGAATCAGTTCAGTATTGAGGTGGGTGAAGTTATCCATGCCGATTCAGGAGCCTGATGGTTGAAGTTCCTGAACCTAGTGGTGTGGAAGCTAAGGCTGCTTTACCTCTTTCCTGATGGCAACAGCGAGAAGAGAGCATGGCATGGACAATGGGGGTTATTAACGATGGATGCTGCTTTCCTGTGGAGAGACATTTTCCTGTGATGGACTGGGCTGGGCTCTTGGTCTTCTTCAAAGGAAATTATACCTGATTGTCTACCCCATTGACTTCATCTATCCTCGATTAAATCACACAATTCTTTCAAACCGAGCTCAAGCATCAGTGGTATTCTGGTCGATGCGTACACGTCCCTTTAGGGGTAATGCAGTGGGCGCATGGTGTCCAACTGGAGTCCAATCAAAAGATCCGTAACTAACTGATCTTTAAATGATCCATAACTATTTCACGTCTTTACTCTACACCGGCTAAGATAAAGACCAGCAAGTCCATTTGTTGTTTTGGTCACTTATGTTACCACAGGAACAAGAACAGCCTTGTTCAGGCCACCATGTCTGTGTCAGACACAATGCCAAGCTAAATTAATTCTCCTCTGCCTGCACAGGATCAAGTCCCTCCACTTCCTGCGTATCCGTGCACTTATCTTAATCACCTCTATAGCACATGTTTCGACCACCAGTCCCGGCACCTCCCACTCTTGGTGTAAAAAAAAACTTGCTTCACGCATCCCCTTTAAACTTTCTTCCTTCTCACCTACAAATTGACATTTCTGCCATGGGGAGAAAGGAATATTCAGATTCTCTAGTCCAGGTATTTTCCAACCTCTTTTATGCCATGGACTCATACCATTAACCGAGGGGTCCGGGGACCCCAGGTTGGGAACTCCTGGTCTACCCTAACTTTGCCACTGTAGATTCCTCCTTGGTGAACACGGACAGACAAATTGCTTTGTTCTTCTGCACACATTAATTATAAGAAAGACATTTTGAATTTTGACTCATCTTTACTCAAACTGAACACCACCTTGCACAGTTTTAATTGTTCATTTAATCTTGCACTCCCACTTTCAATTCACTACACACCACAACTCAGCTTACTGCATTCCCTGAGTGTCACCTGTAAAATGCAATATACAAAATACTTTCCAGGGGTGAGGAGGTGGAGTTTGGGTTAATTTGGCAAAACAATGTCCAAAGATGGCTGCTTAGACATCTGAAATTTTGTTTTGTTTCCTGTTTAACACTGGAACTTAATTCCTTGGAATGTAGAAGAATGAGAGGAGATTTGATAGAGGTATACAAAATTATGAGGGGTTTAGATTGGGTAAATGCAAGCAGGTTTTTTCCACTGAGGTTGGGTGGGAATACAACCAGAGATCATGGGTTAAGGGTGAAAAGTGAAATGTTTAAGGGGAACATGAGGGGAAACATCTTCACTCAGAAGGTGGTGAGAATGTGGGACGAAATACCAGTAGAAAAGCTGGATGCAATTTCGATTTCAGCATATAGTACAGGAGAAGTTTGGATAGGTCCATAGATGGTAGGGGTATGGAGGGCTACATCTGGGTGCAGATTGATGGGAGTAGGCACTTTAAATGGTTCGGCATGGCTGGATGGGCCAAAGAGCCAGTTTTCATACTATGATTCTATCAGTTTGAGCTTGCCAAAGGGGTGCTAAAAAGTCTCCAGTAGACTGAGTACTAAATTCATGTCTGCTTAATTCCTCTAGAGCAGTAAACCTGGGTTCTTGGTACCATTTCCCAGTGAAGATGTGCAATGTTCCGGCTGGCATGCTGCTTAGAGACAGGGCACATGGTCTGGCACACAGTTTCAGGAAGACAGGAAGGAGAGGGATGTAATGTGCCTGTGGTGGAAGGGTGTTGGAGAGTGTTAGGGGAGCAGGTTACCTCTCCTCAACAACATTCTGCAGATGCTGGACATTCAGAGTAACACACACAAAAGGTGAGAGTAGCTCAGCAGATCAAGCAGTATCTACGGGAAGGAATAAAATGTCGACCTTTTGGGCTGAGACGCTTCATCCCCTGCCCTCGTGTGTTGCCTATCATAACCTCCTTCCACGGGCTAACTGGTAAGATGCTCAGAGCCACCTGCCCGCTCTTTCCTAGTGACTCCTATCAGGCATCCCATGAAGTGGAACAGCAAGAAGCCATTAGAGAAATTGCCCGAGAGCTTGTCAGAGTCTTCCACCATGTCCCGGCAGGGCTGCCGACAGCTCCACTGGACACAACATGATAAATATCCCTACAACAGTGCTAGAAATTAACATAGAATCTGCACCGCCCCCAATAGCTGAAACTTTCAGGAGAAGACTGTTAGAGTGAGTTTTTGGGTAGACGAAAAACCCAAAATGCTGGCAGAACTCCGCAGGACAGACAGCATCTGTGGGAGGAGGTAATAACGACATTTTGGGCCGGAACCCTTCATGAGGGTAACATGAAGTAACACGTGATGGTCGAGGGGGAATAAGAAGTGGGGGAAGGGATAAAGTAGAGAGCTGGGAAGTGATAGGCTGGAGGGAAATGGGCTAGGGGGAAGGTGGAGGATTATGGGAAATAAAAAGAGAAAGAAAGGTAGGGCTGGGGGGGGGGGAGAGATTATAGTGAGGGGGGGAAAAGAGAGAGAAAAAGAACCAGATTAAAATAATAGGGATGGGGGTAACGGTGGGGGGCAGGGGTATCAACGGAGGTCTGTGAGTTGAATGTTCATGCTGGCAGGAAGGAGGCTACCTAGGCGGGAGATAAGGTATTGCTCCATCGACCTGCATGTGGCCTCATCTTGACGGTAGAGGATGCTTCATTTACACTTAAATGACTTCGGCCACCAGTCTTCTGTTTGACAAAGTACTGTGGATTGAGTTCATAACAATGCATTTCCTAAAAGCTGTGAACCCAGTTCATTTGTACCAATGCTGTCCTTAAAAGCTGTGAATATCAGAATACTAGCCTAGACACTGCTGGTGCCTCTGGGATGGAAGTGTGAAGTTTACAGGTAGTTTTGAAGACAGCATTATCTACACTTTGTAAATATGAATTGTCCTTTATGTTAGCACGTAAAATACCAAATAAATGTACAGTATTGTGGATTTAACTTGCATTCCTAAAGGCTGTGAATACCTACCCAGACATGCTGGTGTCGGGTGAATGAATGAAGTCAGAAGATGTGATGTTTTATATGTAGCTTCAAAAGAAAGCATTGTCTATACTTTGTAAATATGGATTGACCTTTGTATTTAGCAAATAAATATCAAGCCCACATTGGGCTAGCAGACCTTTCCACCAAAAGGATCTCGATGCCTGCTGAATCCTGTTTTGTCGAGTAAAGAAGCTGCTATGTATCTACCAGCAACTCCCTCTATGGCGATTTCATCCACACAACAACAAAGAGAATAGAAGAAGCGTAAACACAAGAGAATCTGCAGATGTTGGAAACCTAAAGCAGCACACAAACAATGCTGGAGGAACTCAATAGGTCAGGCAGCATCTATGGAAATGAGTAAACAGTCAGGCCTTCTTTAGGACTGCTAAGGAAGACGGAAGATATCAGAATAAAAAGCTGGGATGAGGGGAAGGAGGATAACTAAAAGGTGATAGGTGAAGCCAGTTGGGTAGGAAAGGTAAAGAGTTTTAGTCAGAGGGTGGTAAATCTGTGCAATTTGTTGCCACAAGTGGCTGTGGAAGCCAAGTTACTGGGTGTATTTAAGGCAGAGATAGATCGGGTCTTGATTAGCCAGGGCATCAAGGGGTTTGGGGTGAAATCAGGAGAGTGGGTTGACTGGAAGAATTGGATCAGCCCATGATTGAATGATGGAGCAGATTCAATGGACTGAATGGCCTACTTCTGCTCCTATATCTTATGGTTTTATGGTTGGAGAGAGAGCAATCTGATAGGACAGGAGAGTAGACCATAGAAAAAAGGGAAGGAGGAGGGGACCCAGGGAAGGAGCTAGGCAGGTGAGAAGAGGTAAGAGGCCAGAGTAGGGAATAGAAGAAGAGGGGGAAGGGGAGGGAAAACTATTTCTTACCGGAAGGAAAAGGAGAAATTGATATTCATGCCATCAGGTTGGAGGCTACCCAGATGGAATATAAGGTGTTGCTGCGGAGGGTGGCCTCATCATGGCACGAAAGGACCGACCTGTCAGAACAGGAATGGGAATCAGGATTAAAATGTTTGGCCACTGGGCACAGTTGAAGCAGGAACCACCAACATGGCAAGCAGCCTTCTGAATGGACACCAGGTGGCATGTTAAGCAGCATTCAGTTGACATCTCCTTTATCGAGGGGCTCACCAGTATGATGGTGCAGTTATTAAGTAACTGGCATAACAATCATGGTGATCAATCTCTTTGCTGGGGAATTGGATTCGAGTAATTAAGTAAATCTGACATTCAACAAAACATTAGCATGGAAAAATAAACATGAAAAGACCTGACTCTCATTAAAATCCCATTTGGTTCATCTTCCAGGGAAGGAGATCTGACCGGTCTGGCCCATGTGTGACTCCATTGTGACCGACTTGAAACTGCTTCCTCATTAGGGACGGGAATGGCTACTGGCATTCCTAGCCATTTTGTGAACACACTGTTATGTACCCGTGGGTGTCTTGTACCTGTCACATGACCATGATGTGATTGAAGCTATGCTGGAGATGAGGTAATGGTCTTGTGATGGGGGAATGACGTCATTTTCCCACCAGTGAGAGGTCATGTGATAGTTTTTTCAACCGGGTATAAAAGGAGAACCCCACCCTGTGACATGGGCAGTTCGTGGCTGAATTCACTACTGACTCCACGCTGCTGCTTATTCTGATGTTATGAAGCAGTTTCATTTAAGAGTGGAGTTTTACTTTCTGTTTTAAGTCTTAAAGGTTATTGCTGGCAGTTTTGCCATATTACTGCCAGTCCAGTCATAGGAGAGTGAAGATTTGAAGTTCGGGAAGTTAAAAATCGAGGAAAGTTGATTTCGACGGTAAAGCAGGTTCGACCTTGTTTGATCCTCATTCGGAAGGAATTCGTCAGCTCTGCCCATGATAACCCCTGTTCTGCCAGAAGTATAGTGGGTTGGGTAAAGTTTTGCCAAAGAAAGGTCAGTGCCTTTAAGCCGTTTCATTTTTCTTCATCGTAAATCCATTGATCGAAGCATACTTCGACTGGGCTCAGCAGTAATGCCACAAAAGAGAATTTATTATCAAGGAAAGCCTCTCCTTTAACGGACTGTAACTCATTTTGGACTTTTGAGAACTTTTTGCATTATCGCTTTAAGAACTGTTTTCACATTCTCACTTTAAGAACTGTTCGAGCTGCCATAGCACAGCTGACTTTCAGTTACGTTAGTTGTTTGTTTACTTGTGGGTTTTTACTGTGTTTAATAAATGTTTTATTTGTTATAAAAAAAACCTGCCTCAATTATATATTCATTGTTGCTGATTTGGAATAACACTAACGAAACAAAACCTTCCATTAAATGTGCATTAAGTTGGATGTCAACTTAGAACTCCCATTTCACCCACCTCAAAAGTTCTTCAGCACCTGGAGCATTCTGTGGAAATCAATCCCATCATTCCTCATCAAAGAAGCCAATTTTAAAGAGCAAGCAAGCATTTTCAACCATCCGTCAACTCCAGGAGAGGAGCATGGAAGGATGGCCATTGGTTTTTGCAGACCCAGGTGACTTCTTCCAGTTCGTCCACGAAACAGCTTATTCTTCTTCCCTTATGTCTTTTCTTTCTTTTCGGGGTGGTTGGGGTTCTGTCAGAGCCCGTGATCTACAGGTCAAACTATGGCTCTATGCAAGCGGTGGGCTTTCGGGCGGGCTGTGCGGTCTAACATGGACAGCAGGCCGAGTGTCTGCTAATTACTGGCTGCCGTTAGAAGAAGATCCTCGTACTCAAGCGATTCTCCCTCCTCCCCCGTCTCTTTCAATGGAGAGTGTCGGTTCTTGAGGTGGTGCTTGGAAAAGCGACGTGGAAGATTGTAACACTGGAACAGCGAGGTGCTAATCTCCGCTCTCGTTGTCGCAGAAGCAACCTCTGTCTCCCTCTCTGGAGAGGGAGCCTGTCTGGATCAAGGTCTCTTTGGGGCTTTGCTGTTGTTTATGTGGTGGGGGCCAGTGCTTCTGCAGGTGCAAGTGGGTAGGGGAAGTGGGATGGATGCTTTTGCTGCTGCTTGTGTGGGGGGTGGGGGGAGGTGGGGATCTTTGGGGCTTTGATCTTCTATCATTCATTGTATAGGGTCTCTTGTTTTGCAGGGTCAACACCATGGAAGGCTGCTGGACCAGACAACATTCCTGGTAGAGTAAGCACAAAATACACTGCAGATGCTGTGGTCAAATTAACACGTACAAACAAGCTGGAGGAACTCAGCAGGTCGGGCAGCATCCACTGCATTTCAACGGATGCTGCCTGACCTGCTGAATTCCTGGTAGAGTGCTCAAGAGGATGTGCAGACCAGCCAGCAGAAGTTCTCACTGACATCTTCACCATCTCCCTGAGCAGCACCACTGTTCCAACCTGCTTCAAGGCCGCCACCATCGTCCCTGTGCCGGAGAAGTCTTCAGTGTCCTGCCTAAATGACTACCGTCCCGTTGCACTAACATCCATCATCATAAAGTGTTTCGAGAGGCTCGTCATGAGGCATATCAAGACCCTGCTGCCCCCTCACTGGACCCCCTGCAGTTTGCATACCGTCCCAACTACTCAACAGACCCTTGCCACCACCCTCCACCTGGCCCTAATCCACCTGGACAAAAAAGACACATATGTTCGAATGCTGTTCATAGACTTCAGTTCAGCATTCAACACAATCGTCCCTCAGAAACTGATTGGAAAATTGAGCCTACTGGGCCTGAGCACCTCCTTCCGCAACTGGATCCTAGACTTCCGGACTGGGAGACCTCAGTCAGTCCGGATCGGAGGCAGCATCTCCAACACCATCACACTGAGCACGGGGGCCCCCCAGGGCTGCGTGCTCAGTCCACCGCTGTTCACTCTGCTGACCCACGACTGTACTACAACACACAGCTCCAACCACATCATCAAGTTTGCCGATGCCATGACCGTGGTGGGTCTCATCAGCAAGAACGATGTGTCAGCTTACAGAGAGGAGGTGCAGCGGCTAACGGACTGGTGCAGAGCCAACAACCTGTCTCTGAATGTGAACAAAACAAAAGAGATGGTTGTTGACTTCAGGAGGGCAGGGTGTGACCAATCCCCGCTGAACATTGACGGCTCCTCGGTAGAGATCGTAAAGAGCACCAAATTTCTTGGTGTTCACCTGATGGAGAATCTTACCTGGTCCCTCAACACCAGCACCATAGCAAAGAAAACCCAGCAGCGTCTCTACTTTCTGCAAAGGCTGAGGAAAGTCCATCTCCCACCCCCCATCCTCATCACATTCTACAGGGGTTGTATTGAGAGCATCCTGAGCAGCTGCATCACTGCCTGGTTTGGAAATCGCACCATCTCGGATCGCAAGACCCTGCAGCGGATAGTGAGGTCAGCTGAGAAGATCATCGGGGTCTCTCTTCCCGCCATTACGGACATTTACACTACACGCTGCATCCGCAAAGCTAACAGCATTGTGAAGGACCCCACACACCCTTCATACAAACTCTTCTCCCTCCTGCCATCTGGGAAAAGGCACTGAAGCATTTGGGCTCTCACAACCAGACTATGTAACAGTTTCTTCCCCCAAGCTATCAGACTCCTCAACACCCAGAGCCTGGACTGACACCTTACTGCCCTGTTGTCTTGTTTATTATTTATTGTAATGCCTGCACTTTATGCTGTCCAGGGTAGGTTGGTAGTCCAGTGTAGTTTTTTCTGTGTTGTTTTTTATGTAGTTCAATCTAGTTTTTGTACTGTGTCATGTAACACCATGGTCCTGAAAAATGTTGTCTCATTTTTACTGTGTTCTGTACCAGCAGTTATGGTCAAAATGACAATAAAAAGTGACTTGACTTGACTTGAAGAGTAAGAATTTCAGGTTGTATACTTTATACATTCTCTGATATTAAATTGAACCAAAATGAATTCACTCCACACAAGAGACCCTGCAGATGCTGAAAGTCTTGAGCCACACACACAAAATGCTGGAGAATCTCAACAAGTAAGGAAGCATCTATGGACAGGAATGACCATTCAACGTTTTGGGCTGAGAACCCTTCATCAGCACTGGAAAGGAACGGGGCAGAAGTCAGAAAAGAAGCTGAGAGGAGGGGAAGGAGTACAAGCTGGCTGGTGATGGCTGAGGGCAGGTGAAGGGGAAGCTGGAGAGGTGGGGGAGGGTGTTGAAGAAAGAAGTTGGGAGGGTCAGGTGGAAGAGGTAAAGGGCTGAAGAAGGAAGGATCTAGTATGGTAGGACTGTGGACAATGGAAGAAAGGGAAGGAGGGGAACCAGAGAGACACAAGTGAGGAGAAGGGGTAGGAGGAGTGTCAAAATGGGGAATAGAAATAGAGAGAAGGAGGGAGGGGGAGAAATTAGCAGAAATAAGAGAAGTTAGTCTTCATCCCACCAGGTTGGAGGCTAGCCAGACAGAGTATAAGGTGTTGTTCACCCATCGTCAGGAACCCCCAGCACCCGGGCCATGCTCTTTTCTCACTGCTGCCATCAGAAAGAAGGTACAAGAGCCTCAGGACTCACACCAGCATGTTCAGGAACAGTTATTGCCCCTTAACCATCAGGCTGTTGAACCAAAGGAGATAACCGCTCAACTTCACTCGCCCCATCACTGAAATGTACCCACCCCAATGCATTCACTTTCAAGGACTCTTCATCTCATGTTCTTGATTATTTATTGCTTATTTCTTCTTCTTCTTATTTCTTTCTTTTTGTATTTGCACAGTTTGCTGTCTTCCGCACTCTGGGTGAACGTCCCAGTTGGTGCAGCCTTTCGCTGATTCTGTTTTGGTTATTATCTATTATGGATTATTGAGTATGCCCACAAGAAAATAAATCTCCGGCTTGTATATGGTGATGTATATATAGTTGGACAATAAATTTACTTTGACCTTTGCACTCTAGGCTGAGCTTGGCCTCACCATAGCGGTAGAGGAGGTCACTGACAGACATGTCAAGATACGAATGGGAAGTTGAATTGAAATGGGTCGCCACCGGGAGGTCAAAGGTACTGAAATAAATGCAGGTGTGGCACGTGACGTGGCCAGAGGTGTGGAATTCGAGGCGAGTGGTCCCGGGTTCGAATCCGGCCGGCTCCTCGCACGCTTTCCGTCCGTGCTGGCTCGAGCAACTCGACCTTGTGAAAAAACAGACACAATGCTAAAGAAACGGCAAGGATGCCGCCCGAAGTGCCACAAAGCACGGAAAGGAACAACAACAAGGCACCTGAGATGGCAGTAACAAATTAACTTGTTCCTCCCTGCTTAATGCCACAAGGTGTCTAAAAGATTATTGAAGCAACCTAGTATATTTTTTACATTGCAGGGAGTGTCCTTTACCAGGTGTTTAGACAGCGGAGACAGGGCCTGACTGGGCCGTGATGTGCAGCTCTTAATTCGCTCTGCTGCCTGTTCTGTTTCAGCTCAGCAGCATAACTGAATGCTCAGCACTGCTGGCAGGATTCACTTGGTGGATAATCAGCCAAATAAGCAGGTTTAAAGTGCAAATAATAGAAAACTTCCTTCAGCTTTGCATGTCTGTGACAAACTCATTGTGCTGCTGACACTGACAAAACACTGGCTAATTACATCACCAGTGCATTAATAAACAATCATGGAGTGTGTTGTCTGTCATACAACAGTTGAGGGATTTTTTTAAGCTCTGCTAATGTACATTTATTCAAATTTATTGCTCACACGTACTCCTGACCACACAGGACTGTGAGCGTTGCTGAAACAGGATATATTACACCATTAAAAATGTTTTAATGAGCTGTTTTAAAACCAAGTTTGAACCTGTTATATTTGTCAAATTGTAATAATTATAAAAGCTTCAATAATCATGACCAGAGGTTTAATGTGGGGATTAACTGTAGATTCTGTCATCAGCTTGCATGAGTCCCCCATGAGCTTCAAATTTGTGGCACTTACTCCATGGATTCATATCACCCAGTCATGCAAGTCAATTAAGCCTTGTGCACCCATCAGTCTTCTGATGGAGCCTCTGTTCAGATTCTTTTCCTCTCCCATTTCTGAGTGAACCTCTGTACATATTCACCTCCTTCCTCACTTCACTGCAGAAGTGCTTACTGATAGGAATGCTCTATGTTTTAAGACCATAAGATATCTGAGCAGAATTAGGGCATTTGGCCCATTGTGTCTGCTCCGCCATTTCATTACGGCTCATCCAATTTCCCTCTCAGACCCTTCCTTCCTCCCTCCTCTTCCTTCTGCAGCTTTGAACTCTATCCCTTTAACTGAGGTGTCTATCCTTTCTTATTCTGCTCGGTGTCCTTTTAGAAACAGATTAAGTTGTTTTGCTATGTTATAGACACTTCAAGATTACAGTTTATTGTTGAGAAGGCCTGTGTTAACAAAAGCCATGTGTGTCTGTTTAATCTGGGGCACTGACCCACAGTAGAAATGTCGTTTTTGACTTCCTGAACTATTTTCTCTCCCCAGTCCCTCTCCATTCCAGAACTGTGAAGTGATCATTGGGTTGTAGGAGCACTGGTTATCATTATTGTTATTTTTCACTTATGAAAGAGTTGGTACGTGTTGACCAAGACAGTGTTACAGCGAGGCCAATTCAATCTTCACCTGTTGTACCTGGAGTCAAATTTCCTCCAGGATTGACACTGGGGATCTTGATTAAAGTTCAAAGTTCAAACTAAAATTTATTATCAGAGCACATACATGTCACCACATACAACACTGAGATTCTTTATCCTTCAGGCATACTCATTAAATCTGTAGAATAGAAACTGTAAACAGGATCAATGAACAACAAACTGTGCAAACGCAAATATAAATAAATAGCAATAAATAACGAGTATGAGATGAAAGATCATGAAATAACAAGGTAAAGAGTCCTTAAAGAGAGACCATTGGTTGTGGGAGCACCAGAAACAGAATGAGTGTAGTTGTCCCCTTTTGTTCAAAAGCCTGATGGTTGAGGGTTAGTAACTGTTCTTGAACCTGATGGTGTGAGTCCTGAGGCACCTGTACTTACTACATGATGGCAGGAGCGAGAAAAGAGCACGGCCTGGGTGGTGAGGATCTCTGATGATGGATGCTGCTTTTCTATGGCAATGTTTAATGTAGATGTGCTCAATGGCTGGGAGGGTTTAACCCGTGATGCACTGGGCCAAATCCATGACCTTTTGTAGGAATTTTGCCAAGGTTTTTGATGACATGCTGAATCTCCATAAACTCCTGAGCAAGTAGAGGCGCTGTCAAGCTGTCTTTGCAATTTTATTGATATGACCATCCAGGACAGGCCCTCTGAGATAGTGACACCCAGGAACTTAAAGTTACTGACCATCTCCACCTCTGATTCTCCAATGAGTACTGGCTCATAGACCAATTTGTTTCCCTCTCCTGAAGTCCACAATCAGTTCCATGGTCTTATTGACATTGAGGTGAGAGGTTGTTGTTATTACACCACTCAGCCAAATTTTCAATCTCCCTCTTTTTATGCTGACTCGTCACCCCCTTTGAAACAGCCCACGACAGTGGTGTCATCAGCAAACTTGCGTATGGTGTTGGAGCTGTACTTAGCCACACAGTCACAGGTGTAAAGTGAGTGGAGCAGGGTCTAAGCACACACCCCTGTAGTACTCCTGTGCTGACGAAGACTGTGGAGGAGATGTTGTTGCTAATCTGAATTGACTGGGGTCTGCAAGTGAGGAAATCCAGGATCCAATTGCACAAGGGGGTATTGAGGCCCAGGTCTTGGAGTTTACAGATTAGTTTTGAGGGGATGATAGTGTTAAGTGCTGAGCTGTAATTGGTAATGAGCATCCAGATATAGGCATCTTTGTTTTCTAGATGTTCCCGAGCTGTGTGAAGAGCCAATGAGATGGCATCTGCTGTAGACCTGTTGCTTTGGTAGACAAATTGGAGCAGATCCAAATCGCCAGTCAGACAGGAGCTCAGTGAGGATTGGTGATAACATATCCTTCTCACTGACTATCAACACTGGCGCACCTCAGGGGTGTGTGCTTAGCCCACTGCTCTACCAGTGCTTTACAAAGTCTCAACATTACATCCTTGCTTTTATATTCTCGTCCTCTTGAAATGAATGCTAACATTGCATTTGCCTTCCTTACCACCGACTCGACCTGTAAACTAGCCTTTAAGGAATCCTGCACAAAGACTTCCAAGTCCCTCTGCACCTCAGCTTTTTGCATTTCCTCTCCGGTTAGAAAACAGTCAGCCCTTTCATTTCTTCACATTCCATTCTCGAACAAGGGTTGAAGTATAGTCCCGTTCTCACAAATATTTATTGATCAAATAAGTAGAACACCAGTGTAGTCCTTTGTAAAAGTTTATGGTTAATGAACGGCTTTGAAGTTTCCTGAAAATTAAAGTTAATCTACTAGTAATTATAATCTTTATCAATAAAAGCATGATTGACAAGAGGGTAAGTGGTAAGGTTTGAGAAGTTGCAGAACCTGGGCCTCTGTATCTCCCTCTGCAATTGGATCCACAACTTTCTAACCAGAAAACCACAGTTTGAATCGATTGGTATCCCTCTCACTGACGATCAACACTGGTGCACCTCAGGGGTGTGTGCTTAGCCCACTGCTCTACTCTCTATATACGCATGACTGCATGACTAGGTACAGCTAAAATACCATCTATAAATTTGCTGAAGATGCAACCATTGTTGGTAGAATCTCAGGTGGTGACGAGAGGGCGTACAGGAGTGAGATATGCCAACTAGTAGAATGGTGCCGCAGCAACAACCTGGCACTCAACGTCAGAAGAGCTGATTGTGGACTAGGAAGGGTAAGACGAAGGAACACATACCAATCCTCACAGAGGGATCAGAAGTGGAGAGAGTGAGCAGCTTCAAGTTCCTGGGTGTCAAGATCTCTGAGGATCTAACCTGGTCCCAACATATCGATGTAGTTGTAAAGAAGGCAAGACAGCAGCTATGCTTTATTGGGAGTTTGAAGAGATTAGGCATGTCAACAAATACACTCAAAAACTTCTATAGTTGTACTGTGGAGAGCATTCTGACAGGCTGCATCACTGTCTGGTATGGAGGGGCTACTGCACAGGACTGAAAGAAGCTGCAGAAGGTTGTAAATCTAGTCAGCTCCATCTTGGGTACTAGCCTGCAAAGTAGCCAGGACATCTTTAGGAAGCGGTGTCTCAGAAAGGCAATGTCCATTATTAAGGACCTCCAGCACCCAGAGCATGCCCTTTTCTCACTGTTACCATCCGGTAGGAGATACAAAAGCCTGAAGGCACTCACTCAGCGATTCAGGAACAGCTTCTTCCCCTCTGCCATCCGATTCATAAATGGACGTTGAATCTTTGGACACTACCTCACTTTTTTTTAATATACAGTATTTCTGTTTTTGCACATTAAAAAAAAATCTAATCAGTATACATAATTGATTTACCTGTTTGTTTTTTTTTTGTCTTTTCTAGATTATGTATTGCATTGAACTGCTGCTGCTGAGTTAACAGATTCCACGTCACGTGCCGGCGGTATTGAACCTGATTCTGATTTGGACTTTTCTCACACTTCATTTCACAGGCTCTATGGAATGTTGACTTTGATCAAAGCATTTCGTGTGAAGAGGTCGTGTAAACACATCAAAACACACAAAGTCAGAACAACTTTAGTATTAAGGTTGTATTGAAAGGAAGTTAAATGTTTAGTTTTGAGGACAGGAGAGAAGAGTGTTGTTTTTCTTCTTGTGAGGAATGAAGTGAGTTTTAACTTCGATCTGGCAGATGTTGCTGAATTAGCTGTCCGTGTTTACGCCCTGGTTGAGTTTCATTTCTGGTCAACTCCATAAAGTGAAGGTCAGGCAGGCTGTAAAACAAGCAGTCAATCTGCCAACACTCGTATAATGCTGAGCGGTAGGGGTGAAACATCAGCCCTTGGACGTTAATTGGAACCCAGTTGGAAGCAGGGAACGGTCTATCATAACCGGAGATTTGAAACGGGAAGACTACTATTACAAAAACAGAAAATGAAAGTCGTCTCATGCCCCAATGGTGTCTCATTATACTATTAATACTGATCGTTCTACCCATTTTGTTAACAGGGTTAGTTTCCAGTTTCGACCCACTTTTAGTTCTGGATCAACAAAAGCACAGGATGGGTCTCAGCTCCTCAGACCCAGCCATGGGCAACAGTTTATTGAGTGGAACTCAATGCCAAGAGACCAGCCTTGTCACTGGTGGAAGGGTAGGGTGACAGGGAATTCCTGTGACCTCAGTGGAGGCAAAAATCAGTACAGGCAGTTGCTTACAGTCATATGTTTCAGTTGCTTTCAGCTATCAACCGGTCTAAATTAAATTCATGATCTGAAGAAAAGCAAGCAGTTCCCTCTTTATACATGGTCAATGGTAGGGCATTGAGGAATGCAGTAGAACAGAGTGATCTAGGAATAATGGTGCATAGTTCCCTGAAGGTGGAATCTCATGTGGATAGGGTGGTGAAGAAAGCTTTTGGTATGCTGGCCTTTATAAATCAGAGCATTGAGTATAGGAGTTGGGATGTAATGTTAAAATTGTACAAGGCATTGGCAAGGCCAAATTTGGAATATCGTGTACAGTTCTGGTCACTGAATCATAGGAAAGGTGTCAACAAAATAGAATACAGAGAAGATTTACTAGAATGTTACCTGGGTTTCAGCACCTAAGTTACAGAGAAAGGTTGAACAAGTTAGGTCTTTATTCTTTGGATCGTAGAAGGTTGAGGGGGGACTTGATATTTAAAATTATGAGGGGGATAGATAGAGTTGATGTGGATAGGCTTTTTCCATTGAGAGTAGGGGAGATTCAAACAAGAGGACATGAGTTGAGAGTTAAGGGGCAAAAGTTTAGGTGTAACATGAGGGGGAGCTTCTTTACTCAGAGAGTGGTAGCTGTGTGGAATGAGCTTCCAGTAGAAGTGATAGAGGCAGGTTCGATATTGTCATTTAAAAAAAATTGGATATGTATATGGACAGGAAAGGAATGGAGGGTTATGGGCTGAGTGCAGGTCAGTGGGACTTGGTGAGAGTAAGTGTTTGGCACGGACTAGAAGGGCCAAGATGGCCTGTTTCCGTGCTGTAATTGTTATATGGTTATATAGTTATACATCATTGTATCATTTCAGATAAAGCTATACTTGAGTTTCAGGACCACTGGTTGTTATAAACTGTTGCTCACATAGGAGTAACTGTACCAACCTGTGCCATCTGTCCATCTTCAGTCCAAACAATATTTGCCAAACATTTCATATTTATCTATAGCGATATCTGGAACTCTCTGTCCTTTAGTGCGCCTTTAGCCACGCTGGAACTGTCCCCCTCTCCGTTGTAAGGGTGGCTGGAAGGCATCTTATGAGGTTGTCACATGGCTCAGGAAAGCAGGTCTATAAAACCTCAATCTTATTTCTACAATGGGATTTGCTGACCCCCTGACCACCAGCTGATGAGCCCAGTGGTGGTGCGGTGTGAAATGATTTCTGCAGTGAGATGTGCAATCAGTTGCTGTCAAACAACGTATGATGCTGTTCGGGCAGCTTCAGCCTTTCTTCCGGATGCTTCTTCAAAAGTACATTTTCATTGCTTAACGAATATTTGGTACAGAATGCAATGAATAAGGTGGCAGGGAAAGCAGAAGGCTGTATATTTCACAAGGATTCACAGGAGGGAACAAGTTTGCCCCACGCACATCACGGGAAGATGTCCTGTTAACCATTTCATGTTCACGGCTTGTGTCCTTGACCGGGTGAATTCCAAAACCTCTTTGACAAGGGGTCATCAGGGTGATTTGATCAGGCTAACAAACTCAGGCAATGGAGATCTACCCCTTCTTGAGGTGACTGGAGCTTTACTCTGACTCCCACTCATGCCCGCCCAGAACTGTGCAGAAGAAGCCCAGAGGTTTTGGGGCTATAGCCCACACCCAGTGACCGCAGGGTACAGGGTAGGAGATACTGTCTATACTCAGAGAACGAGAAGCTCCAGAAAGTCTGGGGTAGGGTTTATGAGAGTGTTCATGTATATTTGTTGGGGGGGGGGGGAGGGAGGTTGGTGAGTTTTGACTTGTTGGTGTGGAGCTCTGGTTATTACTGGGATGGATGAGGGGCTTGGGTAGTAAGTGAGGAAGATGGGAGCATTGTCCTTGATTAGGTGGGTGAAGGGTTTGGCCCATGATTGAAGTGACTGGTCGGTGAGGAGCGGGGTTACAGCCTCACCGGGAGGGCAAAGACAACATCACTTGTAGGCCTCAGTGGCCAAGCTCAGAGCAGTGTTACCTGCTGACAATGCTCTCTCATTGATGCTTCTCCAATCAGCAGATTGAGCTGAGATTGACTTCTGTAGTTCATTGTATAACCAATGAGCTGGCGTTAAACAAAGAATCTCAATACACATGTCCATGTTTGAATTCTTCATGAGATGACCGGTGTCAAATCCTTCTTAAGTCTTCTATCCTCTCCAACCTGTAGCTCTTCAGCTGAAAGGTCCAGTTTTGAAGAGAAGCTTATGAAGACAGGTTTTCCAAGGCTATTTCAGTTTGATGAAGGGCAAGACAAGAAATAGCAAATTGTTAGATGGGAAGGGATGAGACTAAGGGAGAATGCAAGAAAGTCGAAGGTAGGTTGACTAGCTAAGGCATATAAGCAGGGTTGATGAGCTGCATGTAACCATGTGTCTTGTTTTCAAATGTGCTATCATTTAGCTAGGCTCTTGCTCAAGTACCAAACAGTTCCATCTCAATAACAAAGGATCATGATGGACCCTGTTGACTTTGTCAAGGAACCCAATAAAAGTCAGTACATAGTGGATCGAGAAAGGACAACTAAGTAATGTTATTAGTTTATTATTGTTATGTACTGAGATATAGTGAAAACCTTGGGTTTTTCTGGATAACAAACCCAGCCAGTCCCCTCCACCACCACTCTCCTCCGTCTAGTGGAACTGGTCCTCACTTCCTTTAAACCAAAGTTGTAGCCCTGGGCACTCTTATGGGTCCTAGCCTGCCTTTTTGTCGGCTGTGTGGAACATTTTATGTTCCAAGACTACACTGGTATCACTCCCTAGCTTTTCCTACGCTACATTGACGACTGTATTGGTGCTGCTTCCTGACCCCACGCTGAGCTCATCAATTTCAACAACTTTGCCTCCAACTTCCACCCTGACCTCCAATTTACTTGGTTCATTTCTGACACCTCTCTCCCTGTTCTCGATCTCTCTGTCTCTACAGTATCTCTGGAGATAGTCTATTTACCAACGTCTTACAGAAACCCACTGACTCTCACAGCTTCTGGGACTTCACTTCTTCCTACCCTGTCTCTTGTTACAATGCCATTCCCTTCTCTCAGTTCCTCTGTCTCCACCACATCTGCTCTCAGGATGAGACTTTTCATTCCAGAACAACTGAGATGTTCTCCTTGTTCAATAAAAAGGGGTTTCCCTTCCTCCACCATCAATGCTGCCCTTACCTGCATCTTTTACATTTCACGCACATCTGCCCTCACCCCATCCTCCTGCCACAATACCAGGGATATAGTTCCTCTGGTCCTCATCTACCACCCCACCAGCCTCCATGCCCAGCACCCAATTCTCTTTACCTTCCGGCATCTCCGACGGGATCCCTCCACCAAGCACATCTTTCCTTCTCCCCCTCTTTCTGCTTTCCACGGGGATTGCTCCTTATGTGACTCCCTTGTCCATTCATCCCTCTGCACTGATTTCCCAACTGGCACCTATCCTTGCAAGCGGAACAAGCGCCACGCCTGCCCCTACACCTCCCCCCTCACTACCATCAGGACCCCAAGCAGTCCTTCCGGGTGAGGTGTCACTTCACCTGTGAGTCAACCGGCGCTCCGGGTGTGGTCTCCTGTATATCAGTGAGATCCAATGTAGATTGGGAGCTAGCTTCATCGAGCATCTACACTCCATCTGCCACAAAAAAAACAGTAGTTCCTGGTGGCCACCCATTTCAAGTTTGCTTTCCATTCCGACGTCATTCCATGATGAGGCCACACTCAGGTTGGAGGAGCAACACTTTATATTCCGTTTGTGTAGCCTGATGGCATGAACATGAAGTTCTCAAATTTCCGGTAACTCCATCGTATTCCCCATTCCTGTTTCCCTCTCTCACCTTATTTCTTTACCTATCCATCAGCTCCCTCTGGTGCTCCTCTCCCTTCCCTTTCTCCATGGGCTTCAGCCATCTCCTATCAGATTCCCCCTTCTCCAGACCTGTATCTCTTTCACCAATCAACTTCCCAGCTCTTTACTTCACCCCCTCCCCCTCTCCCGGTTTCACCTATCGCTGACCACCTTGTACTTCTTCCTCCCCCTCTCCCCCCACCCGCCTAGGCTGACTCCTTCCCCCTTCCTTTCCAGTCCTGATGAAGGGTCTCGGCCTGAAACGTCGACTGCTTGCTCTTTTCCATAGGCGCTGCCTGGCCTGCCGAGTTCCTCCAGCGTTTTGCGTGAGTTCTCAAGACCTCCAGCAGCTGCAGATTTCCTGATGTTCATACTGAACACCTTCATGCCGTTCGAAACCCTCTGAGGCGGAGAAAGCAAGCAGACTGTAGAATATACTGTCGCAGTTACAGAGAAAGTGCAATGCAGACAGCAAGGGTCACAATGAGGTAGATTTCACCCCACGCCCTCCAGAAACCTACCCAACCAAAACTGAAATCATAACTCATAGGCAGTTAAAGACAGTATTACTTCACTGTTTCTTCCAACAGTTTAAATTAATGTACAAAATACAGACTTTACATAAGAGAATCTCCCTGTGAAGTGGATGGGGTGGAACAATCCCCTCTACTGCTGAGAGTACTTCCCTTTGTGAGATCTGATACACCTGACAGTTCAGAGTATATTTCTTGATAAAACACCATGTGAAAATGATTGATCCTTTAACACTGATACTGGAAGCCTTTAGAAATATGACCGGCCTGATACTATCTGCCTATAAAAGCAACCAATCTCTGGAAACTTGGAGTGTACACGCGCAAATGCTTGGCTTCAAATTTTCATCACAATTTATTGAGCAGTGTTCTGTGTTTTTTTATGGATACAGTTCGCATCTATTGACAGGGAACTTATTTACTTACTTCCCTGTCGATAGATGTGAACTGTGTTCTATGATTGTTACGGTGCACTGTAGGCCTGTCCGGCCCTTCAAGCCACAACACCCAGCAATCCCTCTAACCACGGGACAACTTACCAATCAACCAGCCGGTACATCTTTGGACTGTGGGAGGAACATAAGAACATAAGAAACAGGAGCAGGAGTCGGCCATCTGACCCACGGAGCCTGCCCTGCCATTCAATAAGGTCATGGCTGATCTGCCCATGGACTCATCTCCACCTACCTGTCATTTCCCCATAACCCTTAATTCCCCTACTATGCAAAAATCTATCCAACCTTGTCTTAAATATCTTTACTGAAGTAGCCTCCACTGCTTCATCGGGCAGAGAATTCCACAGATTCACCACTCTCTGGGAAAAGCAGTTCCTCCTCATCTCCATCCTAAATCTACTCCCCCAAATCTCGAGGCTATGTCCCCCAGTTCTAGTCTCACCTAACAGTGGAAACAACTTTCCTGCCTCCATCTTATCTAACTCTTTCATAATTTTATACGTTTCTATAAGATCTCCTCTCATCCTTCTGAATTCCAAAGAGTACAGTCCCAGGCGTCTCAAACTCTCCTCATAGTCTAACCCCCTCATCTCTGGAGTCAACCTGGTGAACCTCCTCTGCACCGCCTCCAAACCAGTATACTCTTCTTCAAGTACGGAGACCAGAACAGCACGCAATACTCCAGATATGGCCGCAGCACCCAGACAGTCGCAGGGAGAATGTACTAACTCCTTACAGACTGGAAGAGAGCAAAGCACCTCCCACTGAAAGTTATGCAGGAAGAGTGAAAAGAGATATTCCCCGAAATTGGCGGGAATCTTTCATTAAGACAGAGCCTAGGAGGGCAATGGCACCTGGCGGCGACTCCTTTGCTGGCATCTTCGGAAACAACTCTATTTCTCTCTTTAATATCTCCATTTTCCCTTTTCAAGGTTCTTCTGAAGATCCTGACCTGGTGTTACACGCTGACTTCGGTTCTTTGCGGAAGAGGGACTCGCTGTTGGGGGGTCTCACGACCGGCTGCTTTTTGACACACCAAGGACGCGGCCTGATAGACGCAGCGCGGCTTCAGGGTGCCGGATTTCCGTGGCTCCGGAGGTGGGCGGGATCGAGGTCGCTGCCGCCGCCTGGTCCGTTGCGGGAGACGGAAGATCGAAAGCAGTGAGCTGGCTGCCGGCTGTGGGCCCGGAGACCCCAGTTCCTTGGGCACAGAGCTCGGAAGAGGCTTCACAACAGACTTTTAACACCATAAATTGGCGAGTTGTTTGTTAATGTCTCCCCTCTCGCTGTGACATGGGGCCACCTCTTTTTCCCTTATTAGAGAGGGAGAGAGAGAGAGAGAGAGCCTGTGGTCTGTCGAATACTGGGTGAACGAGTAGTCTTTGGGGTCCTGCGAGTCTGTGTCTTTATTGATGCTTAGCTGTACGCTTGAGTGCTCGGTGGGGTGTGCCAATGCTTTTTTTGCTGGTGGGAGGGGCGTTGTCGCGTTCCTTCTGATAATGTGTGGGATGGGGAGCTGGGGGGTCTTGGGTTTCTAACATTTAACTGTCGTTCATTCTTTGGGGAACTCCTCTGTTTTTGTGGATGTTTGCGAAGAAAAAGCATTTCAGAATGTATACTGTATACATTTCTCTGACATTAAATGTACCGATTGAAACTTTCAGCTTAGCCTCTGCCAATTCATAACTCATCCAGATTCTCTGGACTCCACTTGTCCGGCCTTGAGTTTCCTGCTGAAAAATATAGCCTTCATCAAATACTACGGCCATAAAATAAATGGCTGCCAAGTAATTCAGTGAGATTAAATGGGCTGGACTTTGAACACTTAAAGCGTGCTGTAATGCATCATCCCGGAATGCAACAAAATTGCAAGCTGAAGAAATGTTAAGGCCATTTATCAGTATATGGATGTAAGTACAGTATAGAATAATGCCAGGGGAGATGAAATATAGATTATTATTTTGGTAGAGCCATACTTTAAAGCAATGTGCTTCTTCCTGATAACAAAAGAAATGATGCATTTCTCTAAAATAACATTTCCTGCACAGGTGCCTTTCTTCCCTCAATCTATATAGTTTCTCCTGCCTCGTACCCGAGTATTGGACATGCCTCTTCACTGCACCAGGACTTGTTTATTTCCACAATGACAACCATGATGTCTGATCAAACCGGACAAGCGAGGGCAGGAGGATGTGGTTTGAAGGCTGGTGTGGACAACAATTGCACATCAAATGGGCTGGGATCAGAAGGTGATGGAAGGAGTTCTGAAGTAACTTGGCAAAATGGGAATGGGGAGAGAGTACAAAGACAAGCTTGGCAGTGAGAATACCCAATTCTCAGACTGGACAGGATGAGACTCAGTAAGAGTACTAGAAAGTCTAAGGTAGGTTGACTATGCAAGAGGCATTGCTACCATCAGGAAGGAGGTACAGAATTGTGAAGGCACACACTCAACAATTCAGGAACAGCTTCTTCCCACTGCCATCCAATTTCTGAATGAACATTGAACCCATGATCACTACCTCACTACTTTTTAAAATTTATTTCTGTTTATGCACCATTTATTTTAATTCAACTATTTAATACACTTACTGTAATTCAGGTTATCCCTGTATTATCATGTATTGCAATGTACTGCTGCTGCAAAGTTAACCAATTTCTCAACATGTGCCAGTCACATTAAACCTGATTCTGATTCTGATTCTGATTATGAAACAAGATTGTTCAGCTGCACGTTCAATTAACCGCGTGGCTCTATGATGCTGTGAGAATTACAAGAGACCAGGCTAAGAAAAGGGGCAGGAATTAGGTTCTAAATATTCCTGGATACCCCAAACAGCCTGCTGAAGGAACTCTACTGCCAATCGTTTGTTGCTCCAGATCCCAGCATTTGCAGTCTCTTGTGTCTCCGTTCATGGATACCAGGAAGGATGGGAATGGAAAGAGAGGAGAGAGTGTGGCAGTATTGGTGAAGGAGAACATTGTAGTGTTTGTGAGAGGGGAGGATGTTCTAGAACAGAAGCGGCCTATTAAAAGATAAGAACCACAGGAGTTCAGTTCTGCAAGAGGAAGAATGTTGAGGTTTACGTTTGCAGGGATGTTATAGAGCTGTGTAAAAGCCATTGAGTAATATTAATGGGGGTTCAAAACGCCAAATGCAGACTGAAATTACTATAATATGGCGGGGGTGGGAGGAGAGCATGTGGAGCTTTCGAAATGTGTTTAGCTGAACATCGACCAAATTATGACACAACTTTGATCGGCCTCATTTCTAGCATTGATGAGACAGCCTACAAAGGAGAGGTTGACACCCTGACGCATTGGTGCCAAGATAATAACCTCTCTTTCAATGTCCAGAAGGCAAAAGATCTGATTGTGGTTTAGAGGAGGAACGCAGACAGGCTCAGCCCGGTCAACATCAATGGGTCTACAGTTGAAAGGGTGAGTAGTTTCAAGTTCCTTGGTATACACATCACCAATGATCTCACCTGGACTGTATGCACCAGCTGTGTGGCAAAAAAAGCACAAGAGCATTCCTTCCACCTCAGGTGACTGAAGGAGCTTGGCTTGGGCCCCCAAAGCCTTGAGACCTTCTACAGGGGCACCACTGAGAGCATACTGACTGGCAGTATCACCGCCTGGTATGGAAGCTGCACCAACCTTGATTGCTGGGCACTGCAGAGAGTGCTACGGACAGCCCAGCGCATCTGTGGATGTAAACTTCCCTCCACTGAGGACATTTACAGCAGCTGGTGCAGAAAGAAGGCCTGGAAGATCATTGGGGACACCAGTCACCCCGACCATAAACTGTGGCAAATGGTACCACAATAACAAAGCCAGGACCAGCAGGCTATGGGGCAGCTTCTTTCTACAAGCCATTAGACTCTTAAATTTGCATGTCTGTACATTGTAACAGAGTCATAATGCAAAGCTTTTTACTTCTTCATGTTGTGGGATGGATGTCAGATTTAAATAAATTCTGAATTCTAAACTTTATTCTATTTCTGGTCCAACTAGACCGACAGCATTGCTAAGATCTGCATAGAAATCCACATGAAATCAGTTTCAGCCTGAGAACATTGAGGAAACAGCAACTATGATATTATTGAGGTTTAGAATAGCTATGGAAAAGGAAATGGACCACTCTGACGTATATATAGCTAGCTGACCAAGCCCCACACCCAATGGGATGAAAATGGATTTAACCTCCAAAGCTTGGCAATAGATGACGAGATAAATAGTGGGAGATTTTCAAGGGGCAGATGTTTCAACTGAAGACCAAATACCATCCATGAGGGGGAAAACTAAGGCAAATGAAGCTGAGGCTTCCTGGATGACCAAAGAGACAGAGAGTGAAGCAGAGCAAAATGAAACAGCTTACAATAGATACCATGCTGCTAATATAAACCGGGCAGTTACAAGACATTTAGAGAGGAAGCATGAAAAGGAAATAAGAGTGACAAATAGAGAGAGCGAGCACATCAAAAAGACTGGCAGCCAGCTTAAAGGGAATCCAACCGTATGTAGATAGGAAGAAGGCTGTAAGCGAAGAGGTGGGTTGATGGGAAATGTACCTTTGGAAACAGAGGGCAAAATGGAGATCGAGGGAGTGAGTAATAAACAAGCTGCTGAAAGAATGCAATAGGTTGAACAGCAATGGTGTGGAGAAAGAAGTTTCAGGTCAAAAACTTGCATCTGGAGAAGTGGAACTTAATGCTGAGGTTCAAATGGCTACATCGGTGAAAACCATAGCTATCTTTTCTCCAATGCCAATGCCCTTGTTTAAATATGCCTCTAAATGTCACTAAATGTCTAAATGTGTTGGTGCGTGGCCAAGTGGTTAAGGCATTGGCCTAGTGATCTGAAGGTTGCTAGTTCGAGCCTCAGCTAAGGCAACATGTTGTGTCCTTGAGGAAGGCACTTAACCACACATTGCTCTGTGACGACACTGGTGCCAAGCTGTATCGTCTCTTGCCCTTCCCTTGGACAACATCGGTGGTGTGGAGAGGGGAGACTTGCAGTCTGGGCAACTGCCGGTCTCCCATACAACCCTGACCGGGCCTGCGTCCTGGAAACTTTCCAAGGTGCAAATCCATGGTCTCTTGAGACTAATGGATGCCTGTTTCTCACTTTTAGACTTAGGACAAAGCATCGCCTGGAAACCTAGCTTGATTTTGGATCCATCATTTACAAGTTACGAGACATCTTGGAAGTGCATAGGTAAAGTTGCTGCCTTGCCGCTCCACAAAACTGCCTTCAGTGCTAATCCCCGATGCTGTCTGTGTGGAGTTTGCACATCTTCGGTATGACAACACCATGCTCCCATGCGCAGGCTGCTAGGTTAATTGCGATGGATCCACTGTGCCTTGAGTCTGAATGAATGACGGTATCTGGGGAAGTTAACAGGAATGTTGTCAGAACAAAATGGGGTTGATATAGGATCAGTATAAATGATTTTTTACAGTGTAAACTCGATGGGCCGAAGAGCCTCATCCTGTAATATATAACTTGATGACTTTAGTTATTGAGAGTGCTTTCTACCCTTTTGCCTCTATAATAATTGGATCTAACTTGTTCTTTATTCAAATATGGAACTACAGTAAATTTAATATCAGTTCAAAGTACATTTATTGTCAAAACATGTATGTAGTATACAGCCCCGTGATTTGTCTCCCCCAGACAGCCATGAAACAAAGAAAACCATCAAACCCGTTTAAAGGAAAACATCAAACCCCACTGCCCACGCAAAAAAAAGCTTGTGCAAATGGCCACAAAAAAAACCACAATATAAAACACAAAATCAAAAGAGTCCATGCATATTCAGTTCAGCTCAGTGTTTGCTACCTACAGGCTGCACCGCTTCAAAATCAGCATCCAAAGTAGCAGTCCTTTGTCATACAACACTGTTTCGTTAATAACAACTCGAGATGCCAAATGGTCGATCACAAACTTCAATCATTGCCTGTGACTGAAATGTTGATTTGGAAAATTGTTAAATAGCCACTATGTTTGGCTGGAAGTTCCTAGAGCAGCTTGTTAACCATGTAAATTAAACTTGGTTTCGATACATCTTTAATTGCACTTAAAGGCAGTTAAGGCAAATGGTGTGTTGCCCTTCAGTTGGACTGAGTTCAAGAGGCGTGAAGTAATGTTACAGCTATATAGGACCTTAGTTAAACCCCACTAGGAGTACTGTGTTCAGTTCTGGTCACCTCACTACAGGAAGAACGTAGATTCTGTAAAGAGAGTGCAGAGAAGACTTACAAGGATGTGGCTTGGATTGGGGAGCATGTTTGCTGAGAATAGGTTGAGTGAACTCGGCCTTTTCTCCTTGGAGTGATGGAGGATGAGATGTGGCCTGATAGAGGTGTGTAAGATGATGAGAGGCATTGAGGCATTTTCCCAGGGCTGAAGTGGCTAACAGTATTAAATCAATATTTAATAATATTAAATCAGTAGAAATAGATGGCATAGGATTGGAAGATGTAGAGCCTCTGTGGGTTGAGTTAAGAAATGGCAAGGGTAAAACTAATGGCAGTTGTACACAGGCCTCCACACAGCAGCCGGGATGTGGATTACAAATTACAGCAGGAGATAGAAAAGGCATGTCAAAAGGGCAATGTCATGATAATTGTTGGGGATTTTAACATGAAAGTGAATTGGGAAACCAGGCCGGTACTGGACTTCAAAAGAGAGAATTTGTAGAATGTCTAAGAGATGGCTTTTTAGAACAGCTTGTTGTTGAGCCCACTAGGGAATCGGCTGTGCTGGATTGGGTGTTGTGTAATGATCTGAGGTGATAAGAGAGCAAAAGGTTAAGGAACCCTTAGGGAACAGTGATCTCAATATGATTGAGTTCACATTGAAATTTGAGGAGGTGAAACTAAAATCCAATGTGTCAGTATTTCAGTGGAACAAAGAAAATTACAATGGCATGAGTTACTGGCCAAAGTTACTGGAAAGGGACAGCAGAGCAGCAATGGCTGCAGATTCTGCAAAAATATGAGGGAAGTGCAAGACAGTTATATTACAAATAAGAAGAAATTTTCAAAGGGAAAGAGAACTGACAAGTGAAGTCAGAGCCAAAGTAAAAGCAAGAGAGAGGGCATACAAGGAAGCCAGAGCGAGTGGGAAGATAGAGGATTGGGAAGCTTTTAAAAACTTGCAGAAGGAAACTAAGAAGGCCCTTAGGAAGGAAAAGATGAATTATGAAAGGAAGCTGGCGATTAATATCAAAGAAGATTATAAAAGTTATCTTAAGTATATAAAAGGTAAAAGAGAGTCGAGGATAGATATAGGACCAATACAAAATGACGCTGGAGATATTATAAAGAGAGATGCAGAGATAGCAAAGGAACTGAATGTAAATTTTGCATCTGTCTTCACAGTGGAAGACATCTGCAGTATACCGGACATTCAAGAGTGTTAGGGAAGTGAAGTTTGTGCAGTGAAAATTACGACTGCGAAGGTGCTCCAGAAGCTTAATGGTTTGAGGGTGGATAAATCTCCTGGACCTGATGGAATGCACCCTCGGGTTCTGAAGGAAATAGCTGGAGAGATTGCGGAGGCATTAACAATGAACTTTCAAGAATCGATATATTGAACCGAATGACTGGAAAATTGCAAATGTTACTCCGCTATTTAAGAAGGGTGGGAAGCAGCAGAAAGGAAACTATAGACCTGTTGGCCTGACATCAGTGGTTGGGAAGTTGTTGGAATCGATTGTTAGGGATGAGATTATGGAGTACCTGGAGCCACATGACAAGGTAGGCAAAAACCAGCATGGTCTCCTGAAAGGAAAATCCTGGCTGACAAATCTACTGCAATTCTTTGAGGAAATTACAAGCAGGGTAGACAAAGGAGATGGAGTAGACATGGTGCACTTGGATTTTCAGAAGGCCTTTGACAAGGTGCCGCACATGAGGCTGCTTAGCAAGAGCCCGTGGAATTACACAAAAGTTACTAGCATGGATGGATCATTGGCAGATCAGCAGAAAACAGAGAGTGGGAATAAAGGGATCCTATTCTGGCTGGGTGCCGGTTACCAGTGGAGTTCCACAGGGGTCGGTGTTGGAACCATTGCCTTTACGACGTATGTCAATGATTTGGACTATGGGATTAATTGATTGTGACTAAATGTGCCGATGATATAAAGATAGGTGGAGGAGCGGGTAGTGTTGAGGAAACAGAGAGCCTGCAGAGAGACTTAGATAGTTTAGGGGAATGGGCAAAGAAGTGGCAAATGAAACATAAGGGCAGGGATGTTATGTTGAGGCTCTATAAGGTACTTGTGAGACCACACTTGGAGTATTGTATGCAGTTTTGAGCTCCTTATTTTGCAAAGGATATCCTGACATTGGAGAGGGTTCAGAGAAGATTCACGAGAATGATTCCAGGAATGAAAGGGTTACTGTATGAGGAACGCCTGGCAAATTTAGGGCTGTATTCCCTGGGGTTCAGGAGAATGAGGAGGGATCTCATAGATACATTCCTGAACAGGCCTGAACAGATTAGATATGGCAAAGTTATTTCCCAAGGTAGGGGAGTCCAGGGTAAGAGGGCACAACTTCAGGATTGAAGGACGTCCATTTAGAACAGAGATGCGGAGGAATTACTTTAATTAGAAGTTGGTAAATCTGTGGAATTTGTTACTACGAGCGGCTGTGGAGGCCAAGTCATTGGGTGGATTTAAGGCAGAGATAGATAGGTTCTTGATTCAAAGGGTATGGGGAGAAAGCAGGGGAGTGGGGATGACTGGAAGAATCGAACCAGCCCACGATTGAATGGTGGAGCAGACTCGATGGGCTGAATGGCCTACTTCTGCTCCTATATCTTATATGGTCTAACATGAGGGGGCATAGTTTAAAGGTGCTTGGAAGTAGGTGCAAGCGGAATATCAGAGGTAAGTTTTTCACACAGAGTATGGTGGGTGCATGGTTTACACTACCAGTGAGGGTGGTAGAGACGGATACAATAGGATCATTTAAGAGTCTCTTAGATAGGTATATGGAGCTTAGAAAAATAGACGGCTATGGGGTAGGGAAATTCTAGGCAGTTTCTAGAGTAGGTCGGCACAACATTGTGGGCCGAAGGGCCTGCAACGTGCTGGAGATTTCTATGTTTCGATGCTTCTTCTTCTGCAGCCTCCTTGTTATCTGGCATTGAAAAGATTAAACATGTAGGATAGATTTTTCACCCGGAGACCATAAATATGTGGTACATCTTGACTGAGAGAACACAGTTACAAAGACACACTCATGACACTTACCCTGATTAAATACAGAAACAATAGTCAAAGAGGATCTGATATTTATGCCGAGTTTGATGAACACTTACGGCATCTAATTATTTGTCCTTAGTTACTAACATTGTCTGCTCATTAACATGTGAAAGGTCCAAGAATTTTTTACCTCTATTAACAGCACTAATTGGGGGAAAGGGGCAGCGCACCAGAGACAGAACTGTGAAGAATTTAAAATCAACATTGCTTTGCCAACTGCTCACTTAATCTGACTTTCCTTCTGGCATGTCTAAAACGGACTTATGTTCGGTTCAATCTTCTCCATAAAGAATGAATCTCATTGTGTGAAATATCGTTCCCTTTTTTTGTCTTCGTCTCAATTGGACATTCAGTGCGTGCAGAATTTCTCTTTGAATATTCTCCCACTCCGTAGTGAGATGTCATGCATTCAGCTTGACAATTAGATCACACGATAATCAATTTAATGCATGACCATGCTTTGAATGAGAAGATGTTCACTGCTATCTGCACTACTTAAAGCAGGAGTGTTAGCACTGACAGAGTTTTCTGTTATCTGGGCAGAACCGTTTATTTCCTCTGTCTGAAAGTCCAGAAGAACGAGTGAAATAAATTTAATGCTACAATGTTAAGACTCTACATAGAAAATTCATTAATCAAGTGCATTTGTCCTTTTGAAGGATAAAAGATAATCTTGAATATTTTTGAGTATTCCTTAGTTGGATGCAGTCTAAAAGTTGATAATAAATGTTACTAGACGTGAGCAAAGGCAGTGAGTCTGAATCGCACCATCTTATCTCTGTGCCTTGAAGTCGAGTTGTGAAGAAAGAGAAAGATTTGAGGTACTTTCAATGCCATTTTAAGAACACTCGCCACCCAGGACGTGCCCTCTTCTCATTGTTACCATCAGGAGGGAGGGACAGGAGCCTGAAGGCTGCAGCAAAGCTAACGAATTTCATGACCTATGCCGATGATATTAAACCTGATTCTGAAGAAGAAAATGGTCAAGTTGTCCTGTGGGAAGGCTGTTAGGAGGAGAAGACAGGCGAATGGGGTTGAGAGGAAAAATAAATGAAATGCAGAGCAGACCAAATGAGCTGAATTGTCTATTCAGCTCCTATGTCTGATAGTCTTAGGGAAACCAACACAAATTCTTGTTCCCTAGTACATGCTATAACAATTGTTCAAAAGGCCCCTCTGAAGCATTTAATTTCGGTCAATGAGGGCTAAATGAAATGTTTCCAGCTTTATTATTTACTTACACTCGCACAGAATCATGTTAAATTTCACCCTGATGAAAACTCAATTTAGATTAACAGCCATGGTTTGCAAAGTTACATGGCCTTTGAGATTAATGTATGATATCCACTACAGAGCTATTACAATATTATTTCATAACCACCTTGTACCAGTGTTGTAAAATCACTCATGTTTGTCTGTTTTGATGAAATAAAAATCTTAATTATACTCATGGTTCTGATTCTTATCATATAACACGAATATGGCAGGCAATTTTGTGTCAGTTACAATATCAACATTATGCATTTAATGTGCTTAGGAATTACACTGGAATCTGTTTCAAACCATTGCAGAAATAGCCTTGATAATTATAGTCAGTCTAGGAGGTTATAACAGCTGGTATTGATCTTAACTGTGGATAAATTTATCCATCACCAAAATATAATTAGAGATAGCCATAAAGATCACTTAAACCTGCACAGACATCTGATCTACCTGAAAAGATTTAATTTGATGCCATTATTTATACTTTCTGGTGCTCATAGCGATCAATGCAATAAGAAAGAACTTCGGTACAGTTAAGTCTTCTTGGCCGATCTTCCAATAATCGTTGTGTCCAGTAATTCAGCTATAAATAGGGGTTCGTTTATATCAGAGGAGGTTTATATTTAATAATAAAGCAAAGTAACTCACCAGTACTCACTGATCACCTTGTATTTTATTAGTACATTCCGCATATGCACCAAGATTGGATCGGACTCTGTAGTTCACGTTACGATGTTTTTCCAGTCGTTCCTTCTTTCCTTGCTATTTTGCGTGTTTTTGATCGGGGCAACCTGCAGATAACGAATGTCACAGCGCGAGGTCAAGCTGAACTGAATATGCCTGAACTCTTCCGATTTTGTGTTTCGTATTCTGTGTTTTTCTCTCATTTATTTTTGCTGTTTGCACATTTTGATTTTTCTTTGGGTGGTGGTTGAAGTTTTTCTGTGAAGTTTTCTTTGTTTCGTGGCTATCTGTGGGGAAGATGAATCTCAGGGTTGTATACTGTGTACATACTTTGACTACATATGTTTGAAATTTTGAAGACTTATTTTGTTCAAATATTTTGCACAAGATTAAACTATTGAAAGAGAACCTATAACTGTTTTGGGGCATAAGCAGCAGGTGGGTGTCGTTCATACCAGATGGCAGTTGTATCACGGAGAATGATTAATGTCACATTGGCATAATTTTTGTATTGTTTTATGCAACTGGTAGGGTGAGAATATGTGAATCCTAAATGCCCAAGATACTTTTATTGTGCTCGTTCAAATATCTGTCAAACAATGTAAAACTCTTGGGATGCATGCTTTTTAATTGTTCTTCCAACTGGAATCAAAAATAGACATAGTAGATTTTAAAATGAACAGAGTTCTTCTGAAATTGAAAAGCATTCATCCTTCCCACTCCTTTCAAGTCAAGTCACTTTTATTGTAATTTCAACCATAACTGTTGGTACAGTACACAGTAAAAACGAAACAACGTTCCTCCAGGACCATGGTGCTACATGAAATGACACAAAACTACACTAGACTACGTGAAACAACACAAATCTACATTAGACTTCAGACCTACACAGGACTACATAAAGTGCACAAAACAGTGCAAGACAGTATGATAATTAATATGAGACAATAGGCACAGTAAAGGTCAAATTACAATATAATAATAAATAATGTCAATTTAAACAATGTTTTAGCAGGAATTGAGAAAGAAATGAGCAAAAATTGCAAAGGGAGTAGAGTGGTCTTCAGGTGTGTGTGTGTGTGTGTGTGTGTTTGTGTGTGTGTGTGTGTGTGTGTGTGTGTGTGTGTGTGTGTGTGTGTGTGTGTGTGTGTGTGTGTGTGTGTGTGTGTGTGTGTGTGTGTGTGTGTGTGAGTGAATTGAGGAGTCTAATGGCTTGGGGGAAGAAAATGTTACACATTCTGGTTGTGAGACCCGAATGCTTTGGTACCTTTTTCCAGATGGCAGGGGGAAGAAGAATTTGTATGAGGGGTGTGTGGTGTCCCTTCACAATGCTGTTAGCTTTGTGGATGCAGCATGTAGTGTAAATGTCTGTAATGGCGGGAAGAGAGACCCTGATGATCCCTTCAGCTAATCCTCACTATCCGCTGCAGTGTCTTGCAATCTGAGATGGTGCAATTTCCGAACCAGACAGTGATGCAGCTGCTCAGGATGCTCTCAGTACAACCCCTGTAGAATGTATTGAGGATGGGGGGTGGGAGATTAACTTTTCTCAGCCTTCGCAGAAAGTAGAGATGCTGCTGGGCTTCCTTGGGTATGGAGCTGGTGTTGAGTGACTTTCTCATACGATTGACCAGGTTGGTCCTGTTTACTCTTTTCTATAGATGCTGCCTGGCCTGCAGAGTTCCTCCAAGATTTTTTGTGTGTAGATTGGTGGTAGGTTAGTTCCCAAACCCTCCACCAGATGGCGCTTTCATATCAAATTTCTGCTTCTGAATTATGCAACGGGATTTTAAATTGGATGGCAAGTTTGCAGTTTAGACAATGCATTAGCTAGACTGATCATGAAAATAAAATGATATCTGGAACTTATAGACTGCAAATGTAGCTGGCTGGTGATGTGGCTAATTAACATGACAGCTCTGCAACAGTGAGATGTACAAGGTTAAAACATTACCATCACTTAAAATTATGTTGCTCCTTTAGCGTAAACCAACTTAAGTAATTGGTCATTGTAACTGGATGGTGATAGACTATATTGTCATTCTTCAACAGTATTATGGCGATATTAAATGAGATGAAATCTTGTGAAAAACGCGTTGAAACCTCATTATATTAGCAGGTTATTTCCTATCATTCGAACATTCTATTTGTGAGTTTGGAAACCAGTTGTCTGAATTATAATGAAAAATGCTCATTTTTACAGTGTCACTGAGTTAGATTGAAGGAGACAGAAGTGGATGAAAGCATCAGTTCTTTATTAGGCAAGATGATTACTGAGCTCTAAACCTTTAGTTACACCGACCAGAATGTGCAACAGAGCTATGGATGTATCATTGTGGAAATATATCTGTAACCCTGAACTCTTTACGAATTTATAACGTTTGTAAAATGTAGTGTGACAGAATGGAATCTATGTGATCCCAGAGTGCTTTGCTGGTTTGGATGGAAGCTTACAAAAAGTGTGTGTGTGTGTGTGTGTTTGTTTTATAGCAGGGGATGTATTTACGGCAGGCGGTGTTTTGACAACAGAGAAAAACAGGGCTCAGCTGTCATGAGGGGATGAATCCTCCAAAGGTATATGGACCAATTAGAGACAGGTGCAGTGGATACAGATAAATGCCAAAATGGGATGGAATGACCTCATGGAGTTAATGAATTACTGTTCTTTTTAAAAGCATGAAAGAGGTCCGTTTTGAGCTATAAGATTAAAGCTACTGTCCAACAACAATGTATTGAGGTGGACTTTCCCTTGCAAGTGATAAACACACTTATAATTTGATCCACTCAAGTTTGTTATAGTTTGTTACTGTGTATGAGCTAATTGGTTCACAACACCACACACTGCAAACATCACATCTGTTTGTACCCTCACCTGAAGCCATATCACTTGTATTAAGTACAATGTGATGTCAGTCTGCTATCCTTTATATTAATTATATCACCCCTACATCAATGATTAACTGTCCCAACAGCATGAAGTTATTAATCTCCCCTCCATCTGTATTGTAAATACCTCATTTTCTGTAACGTGATGTTGTTTATACCACCATCAGGTGAAGTTATTAAATCATGATTGTATGATAGAAAGAGCAATGGTGAATCATGGCAGGTATTTTGAACGGCAGATGTGGAGAAAAAATCTCAACAGCAACATGGGCAGGTAAAGCCCACCCAGCCATTGAGCACATTTATATAGGGCACTGCTACAAAAAAACAGCGCCCATTATCAAAGACCCTCACAATCCAGCCCGGTTCTCTTCTCGCTACTACCATCAGACAGGAGGTACAGAAGCATTAAGTCCCACACCACTAGGTTCAAGCACAAATGTTATCAGGTTCCTGTACTATCAGGCCCTGATAGAGTAGATGTGGAGAAAAAAATTTCTATAGTGGGAGATTGTAAGAGCATGGACACAGCCTCAGAATAAAGGGGTATCCTTTTAGAACAGAGATGAAGAGGAATTCTTTTAGCCAGAAAGCAATGAATCTGTGGAATTCTTTACCACAGGCAGCTGTGGAGGCCAAATCTTTATGTATACTTAAGGCAGAGGTTGATAGATTATTGATTGGTCAGGGCATGAAGGGATCCAGGGAGAAGGCAGGAGATTGGGGCTGAGAGGAAATTTGGGTCAGCCCAGATGAAATAGCGGAGCAGATTCAATGGGCCAAAATTGCCTAATTCTGGTCCTATATCTTACAGATTTAAGAGAAAACAGGAGATTCAGAATAGGATTTGCACTCTATTACAGAGATGCAAAGGTGCATGTGCTTATTCTGCACCTTTTATGATATTGTTATTTCATACGATTCATTTACTTGCAAACATGCACACTGCCTTTTCAGCTCTAAAAAGTGCTTCATTCACAAACTCAGTCTGTTAACAGACTGATTCCAAAGATATCTGATAATTCAAGGTTCAAGTTTAATTGCCATTCAACCATACATGAATATCCATGAATACAGTCAAATGAAACAATGTTACTCCGGGGTGAAGGTGCAAATCACAGGACCAACAGTCCCGCACTGCCCTCAGCATTCCCGAGGAGTGCCTCGGTCCTGGGCGGCTGTACACAGGCGACACCACGGCTTGAGGCCTGGTCTCCACTACAACCAAGGCCACGAAGCTCCCCCACCGTCTGTCCCTGCCATCTGTCCATAAGACCATAAGAGTTTTGAATTCTCTCCCCATCTAAATAACAGTCTGCCCTTTTATTTTTTCCACCAAAGTGCATGGCTATACACTTTCCAACATTGTATTTCATTTGCCACTTCTTTGCCCATTCCCCTAACTATCTAGGCCTCTTTGCAGGTTCTCTGTTTCCTCAACACTACCCGATCCTCCACCTATCTTTGTGTCATCGGCAAATTTAGCCACAAATCCATTAATCCCATAGTCCAAATCATTGACATACATCGTAAAGGCAATGGTTCCAATGCCAACTCCTGTGGAACTCCACTGGTAACCGGCACCCAGCCAGAATAGAATCCCTTTATTCCCACTCTCTGGTTTCTGTTGATCAGTCAATCTCCATCCATGCCTGTAACTCCCCTGTAATTCCATGGGCTCTTATCTTGCTAATCAGCCTTATGTGCGGCACCTTGTCAAAGGCCTTCTGAAAATCCAAGTGCATCCAAGTTCTGAATCTCCTTTGTCTACCCTGCTTGTCATTTCCTCAAAAAATTGCAGTAGTGTTTGTCAGGCAAGATTTTCCTTTCAGGAAGCCATGCTGGCTTTGGTCTATCTTGTCATGTGTCTCCGGGTACTCTGTAATCTCATCCCTGACAATCGATTCTAACAGCTTCCCAACCACTGATGACAGACTAACAGGTCTATATTTTCCTTTCTGCTGCCTCCCACCCTTTTTAAATAATGGAGTAACATTTGCAATATTCTAGTCGTCAGGTACAATGCCAGAATCTATTGATTCTTGAAAGATCATTGTTAATGCCTCTGCAATCTCTCCAGCTACTTCCTTCAGAACCCGAGGGTGCATTCCATCAGGTCCAGGAGATTTATCCACCTTCAAACCATTAAGCTTCCTGAGTACCTTCTCAGTTGTAACTTTCACTGCACAAACTTCACTTCCCTGACCCTCTTGAATGTCCAGTAAACTACAGATGTCTACCACTGTGAAGACTGATGCAAAGTACGCATTCAGATCCTCTGCCATCTCTGCATCTCTCATTGTAATATCTCCAGCGTCATTTTCTATTGGTCCTACATCTACCCTCTACTCTCTTTTATCCTTTATATACTTAACAAAGCTTTTAGTACCTTCTTTGATATTAGCAACCAACTTCCTTTCATAGTTCATCTTTTCCTTCTGAATGACCTTCCTAGTTTCCTTCTGCAAGTTTTTTTAAAATTTTCTCAATCCTCCCACTAGCTTTGGCTTCCTTGTATGCCCTCTCTTTTGCTCTTACTTTGGCTCTGATTTCACTTGTCAGCCAAGGTAGTGTCCTTCTCCTATTTGAAAATTTCTTCCTACTTAGAATTTATCTTCTCTCATTTTTCGCAGGAACTCCGGTCATTGCTGCTCTGCTGTCCTTCCTGCTGGTGTCCCTTTCCAGTAACTTTGGCCATTTCTCCTCTCAGGTCATTGTAATTTCCTTTGTTCCACTAAAATACCAATACATTGGAATTTAGTTTCACCTTCTCAAATTTCAAAGTGAACTTGATCATATTGTGACCACTGTTCCCTAAGGGTTCCTTAACCTTAAGCTCTCTTATCACCTCGGATCATTGTACAACACCCAATCTAGAACAGCCGATTCCCTAGTGGGTTCAGCAAAAAGCTGTTCTAAAAAGCCATCCCTTAGACATCCTACAAATTCTCTTACCTGAGGTTCAGTACTGGCCTGATTTTCCCAAACTACTTTCATGTTAAAATCCCCAACGATTATCGTGACATTGCCCTTCTGACACGCCTTTTCTATCTCCTGCTGTAATTTGTAATCCACATCCCAGCCGCTGTTTGGAGGCCTGTATACAACTGCCATTAGGGTCCTTTTACCCTTGCCATTTCTTAACTCAACCCATAGAGACTCTACACCTTCTGATCCTACGTCATCCCTTCCTAATGATTTAATATTATTTCTTATGCACAGAACCACACCACCCCTTCTGCCTACTAACCTATCTTTCTGATAAACTGTATATCTTTGGATGTTCAGCTCCCAATGGCAGCCATCCTTCAGTCAAGTTTCAGGGACGGTCACAACGTCACGCTTGTCAATCTGTAGCTAATTTTCAAGATCCTCCATTTTATTTCTTGTGCTGCATGCATTCAAATATAACACTTTCAGTCCAGTATTTGTTGCTTTCTGTTTGAACTGCGCCACGCCTCTATTGCACACTGGCTGTGACTATGCCTCCTCGCCTGTCTGTGAATAAATCAACGAATCGGACTTACAGCCTAATACAATAGCAATGTCCAACAGGGTCTTGCAATCACAACACAGATTAGATTAGAACTTCTCAACATTGCTTTGGGTCTCCAGCCATGGAATTACTTACTGTTCTGATTTAAGTGTAACATCTTGGCCCAGCTCATTTTTGAACTGCACCTTCTCTTCAGTAGCCAGTTCTATGTTCACATCTGGGATAAAGTTGTCATTGTGCAATTCCTCCCTGCATTCCAGTATTGCTTGATTGACTTGGCCACTTCTGAGTTTTCCTCCAGCGTGATATCTGTTTATTACTGCAGATTTGTACTGCCTCTTCGATTCCCCACCTCTATGAAGTCCAGTTGGTCTGCACTCTCATGTTCTTGTGCTGTCCGAATTACTACTTCTCTAGGCATCTCCTCAATGAATTGTTAGAATGAGAATCGATGTTTTAATTTTCTCTCCAAAAACTGTCCTTCCACGCTCTCCGAGCTAGGCTGCAGGAAGCTTAAGCACCTTCCAAATCTATACTGCATCAGCAAATTTATTGGAGGTGATTCCCCATGGATCTGTTTGGGACACTTGAGAAAGAACTTAAAGGATTCAAAGGAGATGTACAGGTCCACAATCCCTTATCCGAAATCCTTGGGGCCAGTTGCATTTTGGAATTCAGAATTTTTTGGATTTCAGAATCCCTCCTTATTGGTTCCAGGACCCCCTGTGGATACAAAAAAATCACATATGCCCAAGTCCTTTATTTAACATGTCTCAGTGCGGGTGGACTTTAGGACCCAGTGGAGCTCCAGACCAACGCACATCCTCCTGTATACTTTAAATCATCTCTAGATTGCTTATAATACCTAATACAATGTAAATGATATGTAAATAGTTGTTATACTGTATTGTTTAGGGAATAATGACAAGAACAAATTTTATTTCCAACAAAAATATTCAATAAAACATAAAAATATACAGCTTCAAATGAACTGAACCAAACACATGGTAAATGACTTACTGGAATAAATGTAGAACGTCACTGTCACTATAAAACTTCAGTATCTTGTCTTTCTGTTTCTTTAAATCATATACAGTGGTAGTTCCGACACCATATTCTTCAGTAAGACACAGCACAGACACACCACGATCAAGCTTCTGCAATAACGTCACTTTCTGCGTTATTGATAATGATAGACGCTTCCTTCTCTTTTTCTCACTGTTACCCATAGGGGTATCAGCAGCTCTTTTTGACAATTTCGCAGTGTAACTAAACACAAAGTCAACAGTGAACACAAAATATCAGCGAACAGCAAACGCACGTGTAACCAGTACGAGCGCTGCGCCACAACTGACGTCTGGTGGCTTCTGCTAGTGCTGCCACGTCACACCTGAGTGACATCAGTTGTTGGCGAAAAAATCTTCGGTTTCCAGAGCTTTTTGGATTTCAAAATTCCGGATAAGGAAATGTGGACCTGTATTATTAAAGAATGTCTAAATTATACAACCTTTGTCTCCTGACAGGCAACCACAAAGCAAGAAACCTGAAAAACCCCAAAACCAATTTAACGAAAGAAAAATTCCCAACGCACAAATCATGCAAACAATAAAAGCAAGTAACAACATTCCAAACCAAGCTGAGTCTGTAGACCCGGAGCCTGGAGCAGCCAGAGCAGGCCTGCAGCCTCAGTCTCGGTTCATCTCACAGCACAGGCAAATTGCCGTGAGGCTCACAGACAAGAAGCGAGAAGCAGTGGACGCAATCTCACAGCCTCAGTGCTGTGGAGAGAGGAGTAAACATCCTTAGCTAAATGCTGATTTGTTTGATAACAAGACACATGGTTAATTGCACCAACCTTGTTTATGTGCTTCCTGGATAGTCAGTCTGCCTTCTGCTTTCTTGTGCTCTCCCCTAGTCTCATCCTGTCCAGTCTAACACCTTACTCTTTCTCATCTTGCCACTCATGAAAATGAAGAAGCAGACTTGGAAAACCTGTCCCCATGAGGCTTTCTTCTGACCTGTACCCTCCAGCTGTAGTGCTACAGGCAGGAGAGGGTGGGAGAATTGACATTTATTTGACACCACTCATCTCACACTTCCGCCTGTCGTTGGGTTTGAAGCCTTGTGTGCCCCATTGACGCAGAGAATTATGTTGGCTGGAATCAGCACTTTATGCTATGGCTCTTGGTAGGGTCACTCATGCCAAGCAGGTCAATGGGTAGGGGCCAAATTAAGAGTGGTCCACTTGTACCCTAGTTTGGGGGGGTGGGTTCGGCTCAGGGCCAACCTTGACTGGTCAAACAAAACAGATATGGAGACAGCAATGAAAAATCCACCTACATCTGAGTGTGACGGTATTCCTGAGTCTCCAGCTGGGACTTGCACGACTGACAGGAGTGGAAACCGAGAGGAAACTACTGACATGATAAGGAAATCCCTGAACACCACCAGAAGTGAAGGACCTTCATTGCTGCCCTAAATGCCAGCGGCATAATGGGCAGCCAGAGAGACAGATTCATCTCATGAAGAATTCAAACATTCAAGTGTGTACAGAGATTCATTGTGCGACACCATCGCCTCATTTATACTATGACCTGCAAAAGACAATTTCAGCCCCTCAGCTGAAGAACAAAAAAACTTGCAGAGGTCGGAAACTCAGAACTTCTATTGGAAGGCAGCAGCACAACTTCTTCTGGATATAAAGGCGTTGGGTTTCTTGGAATCAGGAAATCTGAAAATTTATATCCCTGAAGGAAGCAATTCGGCCCATCTTGTTTGGCAGATCATAAAATGACTTCCTACTCTTCATCTTACTGTTCTGTTCATCTCAACGCTGAATAGCTGAGCTCCTTTATTTGAGCCTGTATCCCCGCTGATCACATTATTTCCAGCACACAGCCGAACAGTGTACCTCAGCTTAAACATGCTGAGGAATTTGGCCTGTTAGTCAGGGATTCCAGACCTATACCGCTCACTGGGTGCAAATATGCCTCTCCATCTCCTTTCTAATCCTCAGAATCAGAATCAGAATCGGTTTTATTATCACCGGCATGTGATGTGAAATTTGTTAAATTAGCAGCAACAATTTAATGCAATACATAATATAGAAGAAAAAATGCAAAATAAAATAATAGTAATAAATCAATAAGCCAATCAATGACAGTATACATATATTGAATAGATTAAAAATCATGTAAAAATAGAAATACTATACAGTATATTAAAAAAGTGAGGTAATGTCCAAGGGTTCACTGTTCATTAGGAATCGGATGGCAGAGGGGAAGAAGCTGTTCCTGAATCGCTGAGTGTGTGCCTTCAGGCTTCTGTACCTCCTTCCTGATGGTAACAGTGAGAAAAGGGCATGCCCTGGGTGCTGGAGGTCCTTAATAATGGACACTGCCTTTCTGAGACACCGCTCCCTGAAGATATCCTGGGTACTTTCTAGGCTAGCACCCAAGATGGAGCTGACTAGATTTACAACCTTCTGCAGCTTCTTTTGGTCCTGTGCAGTAGCCCACCCCCCCATACCACACAATGATGCAGCCTGTCAGGGCTATGTTCCGGGGCACCTAGGGGTGACTCAAGTAGCAGCAGCACTCTCAATGGACACGATTAAATATACTCGTTTCGGCCTGATACAGCTAAAAAGCACAACTGCTTCCAAGATCAGTACAGTCAACAAAGATGTCTTCTAATCCTTCAACTGACACAAAATGCTGGCAGAACACAGCAGGCCTGGCAGCATCTATAAGGAGAAGCACTGTCGACGTTTCGGGCCGAGATCCTTCGTCAGGACTAACTGAAAGGAATCTTCTAACAATTGCTTTAGAATCATACCCCCCTCCCCCCCCACACACAGCTTTTGACCCAGGAATCTCAGTTTTAAAACAAACCCTGGCAACTAGAGGCACCAATGCCTGTTGTGGAGTGATTAACTTCAGGGACAAGAATGGAAAGAGGGTCAATATTTCCGAGGAATGTAATGTCATGGAGTATATAGAGAAAGACTGGTCTGTAGATGACCAGGTTGTAGGAATGTGGTGAACTACATATACCTGTCTGGGCACGCCCCCTGCTGACTGCTCCTGTGGCTCCTCCCACAGACCCCTGTATAAAGGCGATCGAGGCCTGAGCCCGGCCTCTCAGTCTCCAGGATGTAGTATGGTGCTCACTCACTGCTTGTTTCTTCTTCCAGTCAATAAAAGCCGATATCTCACCTTTATGTCTCAGAGTGAGTTATTGATGGCGCATCAAGGGCGATGTAAGGTAGTGGCTATACATATTACTGAAGATGTCAAGCATAAAGGTGTAAATTCTAGAGGAGATCCAAGAACACTGTAGATTACCCTCACCATTAACAGTGCAGGTGTTGTAGAAGGAATGCTCTAGTGCAAGGAGAGATGATAAATGATAGACTCCAGTAAGTTCGGATAGAGTCTATAGAAATTCTGATACTGAACGCGTCGCAGTCCAAATTAGTTCATTGATTTTTCCTCCCTCTACGATTTTATTTTCTATAAGGCTTGCCACTTGAACCCAGCTTCACTGACTTGCGCAGGATTTAGAGTTCCTGGTTACACAGCAACCAGCCCCCCCCCCCCCCCCCCCACACACACACACACCTTCCTATAGCTAGCTGTTCGATATGCTTGATACTTGCACACAGGGCAGGGGTTTTGGGCCGATGTTTTGTTTTGAAGGTGGGAGCAAAGCTGTTCATTTCTGAAATGCTTCCAGCACAGTTGCACGATTGCCAGGCACGGCATTGGCAGAAGGCTCTGTCCGTTTGTTCCACATCGATATACCATTTAGTTTGAGTAATGACTGCAGTGCCTGCAAGGTGACTCTTTATGTGAAGCTTGACTTATGCTTATGCTCACTGTCGGGGGAGAGAAGATATTAATGTTGCTTGTTACGCTGGATTAAAGAGGGTTCACCTATGTACCAACCTGGTTAGCAAATCACATTATCAGCACCAATGGGAAATAATTAATCTGCTCAGAACCAGTGGACTCTGTGTTGACACTGCGTGGCCTTGAAATAATGTAACATCTCTGAGGTGTGTCTGTGTGCACACATGCACTTCTGTGTAGTATGTAGGACATGTGTGTTCATGTGTGTCTGTTTTGTGTGTACAAAGGGAATGCGTGTGCGTGCGTGTGTTTTCATGCGGTGAGGTCGTGGGGTGGGAATGCAGTCAATAGAAGGCAGCTACGATTGAAACTTTGTGAATGTTGACCTGCCTTGCACCTGACTCAACTGCAGCGGGAGATCCACGGCTGACACTTGCACATTCATGCTGCTGGACCTGCTGAATTCATCCAGCTTGTTTCCACCACATCTGCAGTGTACTTTGTGCACATTCATTATTGCCTTACTTCAAATTAATGTGAGCACGATGGCCCGCTTTCTGCCAACATCAGGACATTCTCTGTCTAATTGGAAAAAATAATTGAGTTTAATTAAACATATGGTTCTTAGTTAAGTGGATCTGATGAAGATCACAAATGTGTTCAAGGCAAGTAAATCTAGTGTCCAAATCACTCGGTTAGTTCAAAGCAAGAGATGTGTGTCTTAATGGCTTTGTTATTTTATTAACTGATAATCAGCAGATATTGAAAATCAAAAGACTTAAGTAAAAGTAGAAAACGATGGAAACACTCAGAACTCCCGATAAAAGTTTACGTAATTATGAGAGACATAGATAGAGTAGACAGCCAGTATCGTTTGAAGGGTCAAAAAGTCTAATAAAAGAGGGAATGCATTTCTAAGCAGCGTCTTGTAAAGACTTTGCCCAGAAGAAGGAAATGGCAAACCATTTCCTTGTAGAACAATCATAGCCTTGGAAAGACGGTGATCAGCCACATCATACAACATGGCACATAACGGATGAACGAATGATGCATTTAAGGTGAAAAGGGTAAAATTGAAAGGGAATGTGTGGGGAAGTTTTTTTTTACTCAGAATAGTGGGTGCCTGGTATGCACTGCCGGGGTACTGATGGGTGCAGAAATGATGGAGGTATTTAAGAGGTTCTTGAATGTGTAGAGAATGAAGGGATATGAGCCTTGCGTACACAGCAGCAGGGATTATTTTTGTTAGAAGTTTAGTTACCATTTTAAAGAGTTTGGCATAACACCACAGGACAAAGGACCTGCTCTCTTCTGTTGCTCTGTGTTCTATTTTCTAGGGCAGGCAGTATCCGTGAAACAAGAAACAGTTAACATTTCAGATCTGGGACCCTTCTTCGGTTAAGTGTGTCACCCCACAGATTCTGCCTAAACGCATCAGTATTGGTTTATTATTGTCATATGTACCAAGATGCAGTGAAAGCGTTGTCCTGCACACTATTCATACAGATCAAATCATTGAGGTAGAACAAGATAGAGCAGTAACAGAATGCAGAATAGACTGGAGCCACTCAGAGAAAGCACAAGAAAACAATGAAGTACAAAATTATAATGTGGTAGATCGTGAGGTCAAGAGTTTATTTTATCGTACTAGGGAACTATTTAATAGTCTCATTTGAGTGGGTAGAATTTGTCCTTGAGCCTGGTGGTACATACGTTCAGGCTTTTGTACCCGCAGGCCCATGGAAGAAGAGGGAAGAGACAATGTCAGGGATAGGTGGGGTACTGGCTGCTTTACTGAGCCAGTGGGAGGTAAAGGCAGAGTCCATACAGGAGAGGCAGGTTTCCGTGACATACTGAGCTGTGGCCTCAACCCTCTGCAGTTTCTTGTGGTCACGCACTGAACAGTTGCCATTCCAGGTTATGCACCCAGGTAAAATGCTTCATATGATGTATCAGTGAAATTTGGTGGAGGTCAAAGGAGGCGTGCCAAATTTCTTAATCCTCCTGAGGAAGTAGAGGCGTTGCCAACTGTTACACACTGCCGGTGATGTTGACTCCTGGAAACATGAAGCTCCCCGTCCTCTCCACCTCAATACTATTAACGTAGCAAGGATGTTGATGTCATGTTCCTGGGCTTTTCTGTTTTTAATTCAGCAGGAATCTTGAATCAATTTGTTAACACTTCCTGACCTAGAAATTTGATTTCACCCTGTTAGTTGTGCTAAACCTCTGCTGCTTAAGGCACTGATATACAATGAGATCTCCTGCAAAAAGTTAAAAATGGCTGAAAAGTGCAAGAGAGAAACAGACAGACAGAGACAAAGAGAAAGAGAGACAGAGACAGAGAGAGAGACACACACACGAACACAGAGACAGAGAAACAGAGAGAGACTGAGAGAGAGGGAGAGAGAGACAGAAAGAGTGAGGGGGGAGAGAGGGGAAGGGGGAGAGAGAGGGGGGAGAGAGAGAGGGAGCGAGATAGAGAGAGACTGAGAGAGAGGGAGAGAGAGACAGAGAGAGAAAGACTGAGAGAGAGGGAGAGAGACAGAGAGAGAAAGACTGAGAGAGAGAAAGACTGAGAGAGAGGGAGAGAGACAGAAAGAGACTGAGGGGGGAGAGAGGGGGAGAGGGGGAGGGGGAGAGAGAGGGGAGAGAGAGAGAGAGAGAGAGAGAGAGAGAGAGAGAGAGAGAGAGAGAGAGAGAGAGAGAGAGAGAGAGAGAGAGAGAGAGAGAACCCTGAGTATCTTGCCCCACAGTTGTCTACCCGGATCAAACTCCATGCCACTGCAAGGAACACAAAGAGCAATGGAACAGGATAACCAGTGAGGCTGAGGTCTTACAAAAGTTTGCAGTCAATTTTGTAACCACCAGTGACGAGGTTTGAAATACCCTGAGCAACAGACTTGTAGATGATATGTGCAAATCTAATACTGGAATGGAGATCCGTTTCCGTTTAAATGACAATTAAAAACAAAACTGTGGTCGCTGGAAATCTGAAATAAAATCAAAAAATGCTGGAAAGTCTCAGCAGATTGGTCAGCATTGGTAAGAAGAGAAACTGTTAATAGTTCAGGTCTGTGATCGTTCTCAGTCCCTCATCAGAACTGAGAGAGGGGGGTTCCCTTTAATTGTCATCTCCTTGTCCATTTCAGCAAGACGTACAAATCTTTATTCTGTGACTCTTTAATGGAGGTTTCAGGTTGAATCAAAATAAGCCAGTGGCTGTTGCCAAGGGAGGAAAAGCACACTGCGTGGCAAATGATTTCATTAAGTGCACGGCCGACGTCGGTTGTGCTAAGGGGAAACATACACAGATGTGCCTGGGCTAGTATCCCCAAGGGAATAATTTCACTCAGAAATCATGGTGGACATGATTCAAATTGATTTTATGGTTGCTTCTTGCTTGAAAAACTGGGAGTGATGGCAGCAGCATCTAAGCTCCCCCACACTGAGTGTGGAGACAGGGAGACTTTGAGCTGGGAAGGGAAGCATGACAGAGCATTAGGGGAATCAGGTCGAGTCAAGTTATTGTTATGTTCCTTAGGTACAACAGGAAATGTGCTTGCCACAACAGCACGGGCACATAGCGACAAATAACACACAGAATATCAATTACATCATGCGGTGAAGGGGGAGAGGGAGAGAGAGGGACAGGGGAGAGAGGGACAGAGGGACAGAAGGAGAAGAGGGAAAAGAGGAAAAAGAGGGAGAGAGGTGGAAGAGGGCAAGATGGGGAGGCAGGAGGTGGGTGAGTGTAGAGGGGAGAGAAGATGGGGAGAGAGGGAGAGAAGGAGAGAGGGACAGAGGGAGAAGAGGGAAAAGAGGGAGACAGATGCAAGAGGGCAAGTTGGGGAGGCAGGAGTGGGATGAGGGGAGAAGAGGAGAATGGGAGAGAGTTAGAGAGAAAGGAGAGGGAGGAGATGGGGAGAAGAGAGGAGAGAGGGAAAGAGGGTGAGATGGAGAAGGGGTGGGGGAGAGGAGAAGGAGAGGGAGCGGGAGACTAGACTGTGAGAAAACAAGACAGTGTAGAAAAATACACCACCAGATACAAGTCCAAGTTAGTGCAAGAGGAGGTCCCTAGTTTTCTACTGCTGGGGTAGGGTTAGGGTTGTGCAGATGGTCCAACACATATAAACAACCACAGGAAAGGTGCTCTAACCCTCTACTTCCCTGTACTGAGCTGAGGACAGCTGATTTGTGATGCTAGCACTCGGGAATTTGAAGCTGTTTACTCTCTCCACCTCTAATCCACCAATGAGAACTGGCCTGTGGTCTCCCCGCTTCCCTTTTCTGAAGTCAACGATCAGCTCCATGGTTTCATTGGCACTAAATGTGAGGTTGCTGTCGTGGCACCAAACAAGCAAATGTTCTTTCTCTCTGCTGTTTGATCATTCAGCAATATGGAAGGGAATCTTGACGGTCCATGACCAGAATTTGTGCTAGGAATAAAAGTACTTTTGTAAATCTGATCTCATGGCTTCCAAAATATTTGCATATGTTTCCTAAATCACAGTTGAACATTGCAATGTTTTAGTCTTTCATGTCATGTTCCAGCATTGCAGATCTCTATTTTATTTGGAATGCTTAAAATTAATACAGTAATATCTGTCCTTGTGTACCTTAAGTACCATACGTTACCTTTGAAAAAAGTAGTTCAGTTGTATTCATGGCAACACCAGGATAAGATGCTGGAAATCTAAATCAAAACACACAAAATGCTGGTGGAACGCAGCAGGCCAGGTAGGATCTATAGGGAGAAGAACAGTCGATGTTTCTGGCCGAGACCCTTCGTCAGGACTAACTGAAAGAAAGATAGTAAGAGATATGGAAGTGGGAGGGGGCGGGGGAGATCCGAAGTGATAGGAGAAGACAGGAGGGGGAGGGATGAAGCTAAGAGCTGGAAAGTTGATTGGCAAAAGGGATACACAGCTAGAGAAGGGAAAGGATTGTGGGAGAAAGAAAGGGGGAGGGGAACACCAGAGATGAAGAACAGGCAAGGAGTGATTGTGAGAGGGACAGAGAGAGATAAAAAGGAGAGAGAGAAAAAAGGAGGGATGATAAATCAGGGATGGGGTAAGAAGGGGAGGAGGGGCATTAACAGAAGTTAGAGAAATCAATGTTCATGCCATCAGGTTGGAGACTACCCAGACAGAATATCAGGTGTTGTTCCTCCAACCTGAGTGTGGCTTCATCTTGACAGTAGAGGAGGCCATGGATAGACATATCAGAATGGGAATGGGACATGGAATTAAAACGTGTGGCCACTGGGAGGTCCTGCTTTTCTCTGCGCACAGAACGTAGGTGTTCAGCGAAATGGAGGAACTCAGCAGATCAGGCAACATCAGTGGAAAAGATTAAGTGTCCCGATGAAGGGCCTTGGCCCAAAATGTTGACTGCTTACTCTTTCCCATAGATGCTGCCCAGCCTGCCGAGTTCGTCCAGCATTTGTGTGTCTTGCTTAGTATTCATCGTAAATCCATTAGCTACTCGGAGGAAGAGTAAAAATCACTTAATTACAGTACCTATTGCAAATGATGGTTGAGGGACTAAGACTGTAAGAGAAAATGATATTCAGTTGATGGTTATGTTGATATTCAGTTTTTGTACTCACCTAAGAATGTGAAGTGGTAATGGGGAAGTGCTGTATTACCTAACTTATATTTCTCTGCCTTGCAAAAGGCAAGTAGTTCATCATAATTTAGATGCCGCCATAATACACGGGTGGCGGGGCAGAGGTGTGTTTCTAGCAAAGGATGTGTAACGCACCCCTTCCCTCTGCTAGCCTGCAGGTAGGTCACCCTTGGGCAAGGTGTAGCACCTGTTCAGCACCATGGTCAGGGTCACATGAAGTCATGGGAGTGGGTGGTGGATGGTCATATGAGCAGCTGGTTCCTGCTCAAACAAGTCCTGGTTATGTGACCCACTGATGCCAGGCAGGCAATCTCTGAAGAGTACTGATGATGGTTGGCGGTCACCTGTCTTGTAAAGACACCGCCCTGAAGAAGGCAATGGCAAAACACTTCTGCAGAAAAATTTACCGAGAACAATCATTGAAAGACCATGATCGCCCACATCAAATAACACAGCACAATAACAAACAAACAAGCATAATGCACGTATCATTCTTAATGCACACATGCTTCCGTTTTGGAATCTGTTAAACGTTTGGCATAGGTTAGATGGGCCAAAGGGTCTGTTTTCCCTTAGGAGGTGATCAATGACTTTATATGATCTAGTACTTCAACTACATTCAATAACATCATATAGGATGCATATGGGAGCCGCCACCAAGCAGGATAGAACCAGACTACAGCGCACAGTGAGGACTGCCGAGCGCATCATTGGAGCCTCCCTGCCCTCTATTGTAGACCTGTACTCTTCCAGGTTGAAGAAGAGGGCGGGGAACATCATAAAGGGCTCCTTCCATCCTGCGCACGGACTGTTTGAACTGCTTCCGTCTGGTAGGCGCTTCAGATCCCTCCAGACTAAGACTAATAGGCACTGGAGAAGTTTTTTCCCTACTGCGGTCACTTTGCTGAACAGTTAACTGCTGGTTAACTGTCGGCTAACTATTACTTGGATTGCACTACTTGTATGTATAATCTATATTTTCATTTATATTTATCATTATTATTGTTATGAGCAGAGAGACAACATCTGCCGGAAGTAAATTCCTTGTATGTGCACAGGTACTTGGCGACTAAAGTCTGATTCTGATTCTGATTAATTCAACAGATTTAGAGATATTAACTTGCCAAGGTAAAAAGAGATATAGTTTTTTCCAACTAACAAGGTTTCGTACATCCAATAACTGTTAGCAATACTGTGGTATGACTACATTACTGTGGCGTAGACCACAGGAGCAATATCAGAGCTGTATTCAATTCACATCTCTTCTTAACATGGTTTATTTTGATATGGTTTCCTATGATGCTTATACTAAGTGACATATAAACACTGTTTGAATACCTTTCATTCTCAGTATCAGAAAATCTTGACTGCTTTTTGATGTACTTTCCTTCATCTGATCCAACTGAATAGCTAGAATGACTGGGACAATCTAGTGCTGGCATACATCAGAAGCTGGCCATTGAGTAGCAGGAGGCTATCAAAGTCAACATGGAAAAATATCTTGGGTGATGAAATTACTCTGGACAACTTAATAGAAAAAGAAGCAGCTTCTTTTCATGGTATTAAATCGCCAATTTCTACAAGGAAGCCTCAGTGGTATATGATAAATCATGGAGAAAACCATTTTTGTGTTGAACCCGCTGATGATATGAGAATAACAGAGCCTGCCGTGACCCTGATCGCTGACATTAATCGGAAGATCAATAATGACTTTACTGCCCCAGGAAACTGCAGAAAAGAAGGAGTAAAGGAGACAGCTCTTCTTCCAGCTGAGAATCACACGGCCTTCACCCTTCACATGAGCAATACTCTGCCCCAGAAACTTCTATCCAAATGTTAAAAAGAGGATAAGATCCACGATTTTCAAAACATTTCTCAGAAAGAAAAAGGAAAAATTCACTTCAACATATTGAATTACTATATTGACTTTCTTGGGCAGGAACAAGAAGGATATCCGGGAGGATATTGCCTTTGGAGATTCGGAGATGCAAGACAGAACAGGCCCTTCCAGCCCAGTGAGCCCCGTCACCCAGCAACCCACCTATTTAAACTTAGCCTAACCACAGAACAATTTTCAATAACCAATTAACCTACTAACTGGTATGCCTTTGGAATGTGGAAGGAATCCGGAACTCCTGGAGGAAACCCATGCATTCACAGTGTGGATGTATAAACTCTTTACAGAGGGCTTTGAAATTGAACTCTGAACTCTGAACTCCGCTGCCCCAAGCTGTACTAGCGTCGCCCTAAACGCTACGCGGAATATAATTCCTTTCAAATTAGTAAAGTTGAATAGTTAATTAAGAATAACAATGCTTACTCATTATTCACATGCAAGAGAAAATCTGCAGATGCTGGAAATTTGAGCAACACACACAAAATGCTGGAGGAACTCAGCAGGCCAGGCAGCGTCTATGGGAAAGGGTACAGTCGACGTTTTGGGCCGAGACCCTTCATCAGGACTGGGGAAAAAAAGATGAGGAGTCAAAGTAAGAAGGTGGGTGGTGGGGGAGGAGAAAGAAGCACAAGATGATAGGTGAAATTGGGGTGGGGGTGGAGGGGGTGAAGTAAGAAGCTGGGAAGCTGATTGCTGAAAGGGATGCAGGGCTGGAGAAGGGGGAATCGGATAAGAGAGGACAGAAGACTATGGAAGAAAGAAAAGATGGAGAAGCACCAAAGGGGGTGATAGGCAGGTAAGGAGATAACGTGAGATTGGGAAATGTGAATGAAAAATCTTGTGGGGGTGGTATTATTGGAATTTAATAAATTGATGTTTATGCCATCAGGTTGGAGGCTACCCTGTTGGAATATAAGGTGTTGCTTCTCCAACCTGAACGTGGCCTCATCGCAAAGGTAGAGGAGGTTGTGGACTGACATGTTGGAATGGGAATGGGATGTGGAATTAAAATGGGTGACTACTGGGAGATCCTGCTTTTTCTGACAGGCGGAGCGTAGGTGCTTCATGAAGCTGTCTCAATCTGCATCGGTTCTCACTGATATACAGGAGGCCACACCAGGAGCACTGGACACAGTATACGACCCCAAATGACTCACAGGTGAAGTGTCGCCTCACCTGGAAGGACACTGTTTGGAGCCCTGGATGGTGGTGAGGCAAGAGGTGTAGGGGAAATTGTGGCACTTGTTCTATTTGCAAGAGTAAGTGCCAGGAAGGAGATCAGTGGGGAAGGACAAATGGACAAGGGAGTCATGTAGGGAGTGAGCCCTGTGGAAGGCAGAAAGTAGGGGGCAGGCAGAGGTGTGCTTGGGTGGTGGGACACCATTGGAGATGGCGGAAGTTTTGGAGATTTATGTGCTGGACTTGGAGGCTGGTGGGGTTGTAGATGAGGACAAGAGGAACCCTCTCCCTGGTGGGGTGGTGGAGGGTGGGGTGAGGGCAGACATGTATGAAATGAAAGAGATGCAATTCAGGGCAGCATTGATAGAAGCCCCTTTTCTTGAAGAAGGGGGACATCTCCTTTGTTCTGTAATGAAACACCTCATCCTGAGAATAGATGTGTGGAGATGGAGGAATTGGGAGAAGGGGATGGTATTTTTACAAGTAACAGGGTGGGAAGAGATATAGTCCGGGTAGCTGTGAGACAATGGGTTTATAATAGACATCAGTAGATAAATTTGAGGGCTTTCCTTCCTCCACCATCAACGCCGCCCTCAATTGCATCTCTTCCATTTCATGCACGTCTGCCCTCACCCCATCCTCCCGCCAACCTACCAGGGAGAGGGTTCCTCTTATCTTCACCTACAACCCCACCAGCTTCCACATTCAGAATATAATTCTCTGTAATTTCCACCATCTCCAAAGGGATCCCACCACCAAGCACATCTTTCCCTCCTCCCTACTTTCTGCTTTCCGCAGGGATTGCTCCCTACAAGACTCCCTTGACCATTTGTTCCTCCCCACTGATCTCCCTCCTGGCACTTATCCTTGCAAACGGAACAAGCGCTACACCTGCCCCTACACCTTCTCCCTCACTACCATTCAGGGCCCCAAACAGCTCTTCCAGGGGAGGTGACACCTCACCTATGAGTCTGTTGGGATAATCTACTGTATCTAGTGTGGCCTCCTGTATATCGGTGAGACCTGACCTGGATTGGGAGACTGCTTTGTCAAACACCAATGCTCTGTCCGCCAGAGAAAACAGTATCTCTCAAAGGCCCCTCATTTTAATTCCATATTCCATTCCCATTCCGACATGTCAGTCCATAGATTCCTCTACTGCTGCGATGAGGCCACACTCAGGTTGGAGGAGCACCTTATACTCTGTCTGGGTAGCCTCCCACCCGATGCCACGAACATCGATATCTCAAACTTCCGATAATTGATCCACCCCCCAAACATTCCCCATTTCTATTTCCCTCCCTCACCTTATCTCCTTACTTGCCCATTACCTTCTAATGGTGCTCCTCCCCTTCTCCTTTCTCCCATGGCCTTCTGTCCTCTCTTATGAGATTCCCCCTTCTCCAACCCTTGATCTCCATCACCAATCAATTCCCCAGCTCTTTACTTCATCCCTCCCTCCTCCTGGTTCCACCTACTACCTTGTACTTCCTCCTCCCCTCCTCCACCTTCTTACTCTGACTTTGCATCCTTTTTGTCTAGTCCTGATGAAGGGTCTCGGCCTAAAATGTTGACTGTTTACTCTTTTCCATGATTGCTGCCTGGCCTGCTGAGTTCTTCCAGCAATTTGTGTGTGTTGCTAGGAATAAATAAGAAATGGTTTGCTGAGGAGTTCACATTTTTCTTATGATATAGAAAGAAGCCTTCTGAGCAATCAAGTCTATGCTAGTTCTTCCATCAATCCTATTCCTCCACTCCCATCAATCCTATTCCTCCATTTATTTAGCTGTAATCTATGCTTCCTGACATTAATCAACTTCCCATTGACTTTCTCCGACACTGTGCGTATTCTACAGTCATTAGTTATTCTACCTGCGCTTCTGTGGGATGTAGATAGAAACTGGAGTATCTGGAAGTCAGGAGATCAGAGTTGAAGTGAGAGCCCGAGCAAAAGGAATTTACAGGCAATGGCAAATAGTAGTGTTGGAGAAAGGATGAGAATGATAAAGACTGGAAAATTTTGCCCCATTTCAATGCATGGTCTACATATTCTCTCCCGAACAGGTCAAGGTGCTCAGGGACCTATTTCCGTCAATTTAATTTTGAAATTTGAAACTAATCATTACAGCAACTCACTTCCATCTCATTGTAGCCAACAAAGAGACTAATTACATCCAATGGACTGGTAACCTACTATGACCCATCCCTGCCCTGCAGACTGGCATGTGATGCGTCCCCTTGTTGCATTGGAGCCATTTTGTCACATACTGTGGAAGATGGATTTGTACGTTCGATTGTGTTTGCTTCAAGACAGCAGATGAGCGCAGGATGCAACCGTGCACTGAGCAACCAAGAGGCCCTTAGTCTAGTATGAGGAATAAAGAAGTTCCCCCACTACCTCTACGGACAAAGTTTTACGCTAGTGACAGATCACCAACCCCTTGTGTCCATTTTCAATCCCAGGAAAGGAATTCCAGTGATGACTGCTACCCAGCTACAATGTTGGGCACTATTCCTAGGAGCCCACTCTTATGACATAGAGTTCAAGGCTGATGGTTTGTCATGTCTTCCAGTATTGGCAACTGAAGAAGAGAAGCCTTCATACTGTGACCCAGCAGAAGTGTTCCACAATACATTGGTGAACCAGTATCTGGTAACAAATTCCAAAATCCAGGGGGAAACAAGGAACATAGAACATAGAATAGTACAGCACAGTACAGGCCCTTTGGCCCACAATGTTGTGCTGACCCTCAAACCCTGCCTCCCATATAACCCCCCACCTTAAATTCTTCCATATACCTGTCTAGTAGACTCTTAAACATTGTCAAAAGTCTATGAAATCACCATGCAAGGATGGCCAGCGTATGGTAATCCTTTGTTTTCAGAGTTCTCAGCGAGACGAGACCAACTGTCAGTATGATGTGTGGATCTCGTGTTGTGGCTCCCGTTAAACTGCACACCCGAGTGTTAGTAAATCCACATGAAGAGCACCTGGATACAGTCAAAATGAAAAGTCTCTCCCTGAGCTACGTGTGGTGGCCAGCAATAGATAAACAGATTGAAGACTTGGCCAAAAGCTGTTCAGGTTGCCACAAGATTCAAAGTGCACCCCCCCCCCCACCCCCACAGGTACCATTACACCCATGGGAGAGATTGGAGTGGCCATCTTTATCATGGCAAAGAGTACATATTGACTTTGCTGGGCCATTCAAGGACTCCGTGTTTCCGATTGCCGTGGATGCTCATTTGAGCAGCCGGAGGTTGTACCAATGAAGTCAACCACATCAGAAAGAACTGTTTCCGCTCTGAGGACCTTCTTCACCAGAAGTAGCTTATCAGAACAAATTGTGAGTGACAATGAACCACAATGCATGTCAGAAGAATTCTGACTGCTCACGAAGAAAAATGGTACCAGACATTTCAAGTCAGCTCCTTGGCACCCGGCAATGAATGGGTTAGCTGAAAGGTTTATCTAAACCTTTAGGAAGTCCATTAAAGTGATGGACAAAGAGGACATTTTTCTACAGCACAGGGTGGAAAACTTCCTTCGTGTGTTTCATTACTCTGTTCAGGCAATGGCAAATTGAACAGCTGCTATGCTGTTCTTGAACAGGAACCTGAGATCTCGCGTGGACCTCCTGAAACCAGATCTACGGAGGGAAGTGCAGAATAAGCAGTTCAGTCAGTTGCCAAGTGAAGCAGCGAGGAGCTTCGAGATTGGACAGGAAGCCCTAACGCATGATTACTGAGAAGACAAGTAGACACCTGGTAGATGTCCAAGAACTGGACCACTGATGTACACAGTAGATGTTGGAGATCAGACATGGAGATGTCATGTGGACTTGGTACTGGAAGCCCAACTGAAGAACACACGTGAGTTGGTTGCATCCAACAAGACAGACACATTATAACCGCCAGACTCACCGCTCAGTGATGGTCATGCAACGTGAGACCAGAAACCAAGAAGACACCTATTACACCCGATGCCACTCCATTGGTCCAGAGGTGCTCCCCGAAAGAAACAGAGCATCACCCAAAAGACCAACCCTTTAGAACTGTGAAGTTAGTTATGGACTTATTGCGAAAGCATGTTTATTTGGGATATGGGTTTATGAAAGGGAAATTTGATGTTTTATACATACACAGTTTTATGTTACATTATTCTAAAGGGGAGGAAGTGTAATGTATGGATCTATTTCTTCTAGAGCAATGACCCCTACCACCCCAGTACCATGTACTGATCTGCTGTCTTCGGATGTGCTGCTGTCTACACATATACATTGTTCTCCCTCTCCCTCTCCCTCTCCCTCTCCCTCTCTCTCTCTCTCTCTCTCTCTCTCTCTCTCTCCCTCTCTCTCTCTCTCTCTCTCTCTCTCCCTCTCTCTCTCACTCTCTCCCTCTCTCTCTCTCACTCACTCTCTCTCACTCTCTCTCTCTCTCTCTCACTCTCTCTCTCTCTCTCTCTCTTTCTCTCGCTGCAATGTGAACAAACCAGTTAAAGCCGTCTCCCATGTGTGTACCTTTATTTCATTGTTATGTAGTTGCAAAGACACTGCAAATTATACCAGTGCCCAGGAAGTGCAGTGTGAGCTGCCTTAACAATTATCATCCAGTAGCACTCAGATTTACGGTGATGAAATGCTTTGAGAAGCTGGTCATGGCTAGAATCAACATCGTCTCAGTAAGTATCTGGCCCGCTGCAATTCACCTATCGCCACAATAGGTCGACAGTAGATGCGATCTCAGTGGCTCCACATGCGGCCTTGGAACTTCTGGCCAATACAAATACCTATGCCTGTAAGCTGTTTATTGACTATAGCTCAGTATTTAACACCATCATTCCTCCAGTCCTGATCAAAAAGCTGAACCTGAACCTCTGAACCTCCCTCTGCAACCTCCCTCCAACTTCCAAAACAGAAGACCACAATCTGTGCGGATTCACCTCACTGAAATCAACACCACGAGGATGTGTGGTTAGCCCATTGCTCTGCTCTCTCTACACCCATGACTGTGTGGTTAGGCGTAGCTCAAATGCTACCTATAAATTGGCTGATGATACAACCATTGTTGGCAGAATCTCAGATGGTAACAAGAGGATGTACAGGAATGAGATATACCTGCTAGTTGAGGGGTGTCATGGCAATGACCTTGCATCAATGTTGGCAGGACCACAGAGCAGATTATGGACTTCAGAGAGGGCAGGACAAGAGAACACAAACCAATCCTCATAGAGGGATCAGAGGTGGTGAGAGTGAGCAATTTCAAGATCTCTGAGGACCTAACCTTGTCCCAACATATTGATGCAGCAATGAAGAACGCAAGACAGAAGCTATATTTCATTAGGAACTTTTGGAGATTTGTCACCTAAAACACTCAAAAAATTCTACAAATGTACCATGGAGAGCATTCTGACTGGCTGCTTCACCGTGCGGTATGGGGGGTGGGGTGGAAGCTACTGCAGAAGATCGAAGTACGTTGAAAGAAGTTGTAATATTAGTCAACTTCATCATAGGTACTAACCTCCATAGTGTCCAAAACATCTTCAAGGAGGCAGTGTCCAATATTAAGGAACCCCACCACCCAGTGCATCTCATTGTTACCACCAAGAAGGAGGTACAGAAGCCTGAAGGCACACATTTAATGAATCAGAAACAGCTTCTTCCCTTCTGCCATCCGATTCCCAAATGGACATTGAACCCATGAACACTCCCTCACTATTTATTTTAATTTCTGTTTTTGCACGACTTATTTTAACTTAAATATTATATACACAATATATAATTACTGAAATTCATTTTTCTATATTTATCATTGTACTGCTACCGCAAAGTTAACAAATTTCACAACATATACCTGTGATTTTAAACCTATTTCTGATTCTGATTTCAGAGATTTTCGTTGTGCCTACTTCGATTGTGAATAAGCTGAGTTGTATCTTTGACTTAGGATGTTATTACTGCTCAACTGTTAATTAAAAATGGGTCTCAAAAAAACAAAATGAAAACTATCAAATGCAAAATCAGTAAATCTGACATCACATGAATTTAGAAAAATAGATTGGATTTAAAAAATAATTTTTATTAAGATATAAAGAAAAGGGGGAAGAGGACCAAAATAGCCTAATGGCTGCTCTGCCATTCAATGAGTTCATGGGTAACCCGATTTTGAACATTTCTCGGTGTAACAATGCCCCTCATCTGCAGAATTTCTTGTGTTTATAATTTTTACTTAAGACAGATTGCTAGTAAGTGAAATTTACTTTCTAGTGACAAGAATAATTTCCTTCTCTTCCCTCTCAATACTTGGGAAGTGCTGAGTTGGAAGGAAGCTCTAAACAAAGGATTTAAGAATGTACATTTAGTAGTGTTTACTCATATTTTCAATCTGTTCTTCCAGGACCTTTACTTCAGCCACTTCAACCTCTTCTAATTGTCAAGCATTAGCATTTTTCCAGTCCACAAAAACTGCCACATTGCCCTCTTGCTTCTGTCTATCACAGCAATCAATAAAGTGAGATCAAGATTTAATGGGAGCAGAACATTGAATCTCGATCTGTGGCCACAAATATTCAAAGCATTACTTCTGAAAGGGCAGAGTCCAGTGTGATCTCCTCACTTTGAATTTAATTCCCCTCACTCCACCCAACCAATTTTATATATTGTTTAAATTATTTATCTTTATCATCTTTTGATCTTAATACAATTCTCTTTTATGCTTTGATGCAGAGCTCTGCATCATCTGCTGAACTCAAAGAAAATCATAATTTAGCGGAAACCAGAGTGATTTGCCCAAGACAGATTTTTCACGTTTATTTGTTTGGCTAATGGCACAAATATTATTGCATTGTAATTGTTTACTGACCAGATGGTCTGAAAATAATGAGAAAGTTTCCCATTTATTGTCATTAGCTAATTAGCATTAAATAGATTGGGAATTGACAAACAACTTATCTCCGGCAAACAACAATGTGATAATGGTCCACTATTATGTTGAATTAAGCAGGGGATGCTTATTGACCAGTACAACAGATATAATGCCAGGCAGTGGTGTAGTGGCATCTGCACTGGATTTTAGGCAAATGGTCTAGGGTTCGAATCCGGCTGGCTCCTTGCTCCCTGACTTTCTGTCCATGCTGGGTTGAGTGTCGAGCTAGCAACTCAGCCTTAAAAAACAGACGATGCTAAAGAAACGGCAAAGGTCAGAAAGGAACAATAGATAATACTCTAAAGGCTTTCTTTAATATCATATGATGGGACCTTTTACATCTGACAGAAGATAAGGACATGATTTAACTTCTGAATTGAAAGCTAGTTTCTCCTCCAGATTATCCTGCCCTTTGCACTGTATTTGCTTTTTAAGTGCAAACTTTTGCATCCAACCTTCCAGAATGGGGCTTATGAATGAATGACTCGGAAGGCAAGAGTGCAACTAATGTAATCATCTTAAATGTGATAGTCCTCTAAACTGATTTCAGCAAATAACACAAAGTTGTCTCAGCATAAATGTAGCACCTGAACAAGTGTGACACAGTGTGTGTGTGTGGAACAGGATTAAACGGGAATAGATTGAATGAGAAAAGAAATGAAGGCTGATGATAGGAGTTGTCTATAAATAGATTCTTTTATTCCCTCTCTGTAGAATTCTTATTTTGTCTCAATTATAATTCATATCCTTTTGTTTTATTTCAATATTATATGCACTTTCCTTTTTTTTTTGCTTTCTTCATTTCTCCTATAATTTGTGCTTTGAAATGCTCCATTTACTCCGTCTTTTATTTATTTATTGTTCCCCAGGTCTGATTCTTAATGAAAGAAAGCTGTTAAGTTATCTCACTGGCCCCCATTTTCATTTATAGTTATACTTGAATTAAAAAAAATCAATAAATCTGACCCTAATTAATTAATTTGGAGATATCAAAGGAGCACAAGTGATTCTATCAACTAGATTTTATGTACAGCTTCTGAATATTTTACAAGTATTTTATTGCAGGCATGTCTGCAGAATAAGAGCAATAAAATTTTAAATGAGTTGAGATCACTAACTTTAGGCTATGGATCTTGTATTCACTTGGTAAATAATATATTTGTAATGCATCCAGGTTTATAAGGTAGGATTCTATAATCACAGCACAAAAATGCAAGGCCAATGCACAGTTTGTAGTGATATACCTTACAATTTGTTTTCTTCCCCCCAACCCCTCCCTAGTAATAAATTGAACAGCCTCGCTAACAGTGCAAGAGAAATGTTTCTCGATTTGTCAGATTTAAATTGCTTCATTCATTAATTTGTAACATTCCACATACTTAAAGTTCCATGTTTAAAGAAAATTTATTATCGATGCACCCATATACAGCCCTAGGATTCATTTTCTTGCAGGCGTTCACAGTAAATGCAAGAAACACAATAGAATCAATGAAAGAGTGCACCCAACAGGAAGGACAAGCAACCAGAAGCTATCCCCTCTGATTCAAGAGCCAAATGGTTGAGGGGTAATAACCTGGTGGTGTGATTCCTGAGGCTTCTGTATCCTCTTCCTGATGGCAGCAGTGAGAAGAGAGCATGGCCTGGATGGTGGGGGTCCCTGATGATGGACTCTGTTCTCCTGCGACAATGCTCTGTGTAGCAATGGTATGGAGGCGTTACCCATGATGAACTGGGATGCAGCCTGTCAGTATACTCTCCACCACACATGTTTTAGATGACGTGACGAATCTTTGCAAACTTCTAAGAAAGTAAAGTTGCTGCTGTGCTTTCTTAGAGATTGCACTTACGTGCTGGGCCCAGGTCAGATCCTCTGAAATTATAACAGCAAGGAACTTAAAGTTGCTAACCCTCTCCGTCTCTGATCCCTGATGAGAACTAGCTCATGGACCTCTGGTTTCCTCCTTCTGAAGTCTATAATCAGCTCTTTGGACTTTCTGATGTTGAGTGAGAGGTTGTTGTGGCACCACTTGGCCAGATTTTCAATCTCCCCTCTATAAGCTGATTCATCACCACCTTTGATTCGGCCTACTACAGTGGTGGCTTTAGCTGTGCTTAGCCTGACTGTCATAAATATAAAGTGGGTAGAGCAAGGGGTTAATCACACGACCTTGTTGTGCACCTATGCTGACGGAGATTGTGGAGGAAACATTGTTACCAATCCAAACTGACTGGAGTCTGCAAGTGAGGAAATCGAGGATCCAGTTGCACAAGGCGGTATTGAGGCCGAGGTCTTAAAGTTTATTGATCAGTTTTGAGGAGATGATAGTATTGAATGCCGAACTGTAGTCAATGAAGAGCATGCACCTTCACTGTCTAGGTGTTCCAGGGCTGAGTGAAGAGCTAATGAAGTGGTATTGGATTCACATTGTATGGGGTGAAAGCAGTTGAGCCCTGCCACAGCTGTCGAGCATCCTTCAGTGATTCAAGTTTGGTCTGGAATTGCCACTTCACATCTGAGCTTTCTTTCCAAAGGTCGTACCTGGATCTTTTGTATTTTGCTTGGCTGCCACACCCGAGTGCCACTGATCCGGATCTCAACAGTTTGCAGATCTCATGGTTCATCCACTGCTCCTTGTTTGGGAACACTCTGAATGATTTTGTGGAGACACATTTGTCTCTGACTGTTTTTGTAAGGACCATGACAACCGTAGCATATTCATTCAGATCCTCTGATGAGACTACTGACTCAAAGCAATCTCTTTGCTGCTCCTCTGCCTCCCATGACCTCCTCTTCATTGTCTTTACTTCTGGAGTCTTGCCCTTTAACCTCTGCCTGTTTCCAGGTAGGAGGAGGACAGCCAAGTGATCAGATTTCCAAAAATGTGGTCTAGGCATGGAACATTAGGCATTCCTAATTGTAGTATAGCAGTGCTCAAGTGTGTTGGGACCCCTAGTGCTGCTGGTTATATGTTGATGATAATTGGGCAGAGATTTCTTCAAGCAAGCCTGACTGAAGTCATCGACAATGATTTGAAAGGTGTAGTGGTAAGCTGTTTCTTATTTGCTGATGGGAGCACCCAGTACCTCGAGTGCCCACTTAACATTGGCCTTTGGCGATATATAAACTGCAGGCAGGATCATGGAGGAGAACCACCTTTGTAAGTAGAAAGGTCAGCCCTTATCATTACACTTTCTAGGTTGGGGACAGGACCACTGAGTCCAAGCAACACAAAGAGTTAATCATGAAACACAGACCACCTTTTGCTTTCTCTGAATCAACAGTCCATTCTCTCTTTGTATCGAGAAGCCCTTGGGTCTGATCACTGAATCTGGCGTGTTTGGAGTGAGCCGTGTCTCTGTGAAACACAGAACACAGCAATTCCTCATTTCCCTCTGATACCACAATCTTGCCCTTAGGTCCTCAAACATGTTCTGCAGGGACTGAACATATACTAACAAGATACTGGGTAGAGGAAGTTTCATACCCCTTCATTTTAGTCTGGCTTGGAGTCCTCACCTCCTCCCTCTCTTTTGGCCGTGGTGATGTACCTTTGTCTGCTTACTGTACCTGCGTGCTTGAGAGTTTAGTCCTCCAAATCATTCAAAAGATCATATAATCGCTAATTTGTTATGTTACGATTCGGCAACAATGAATATAGAATTGAGACAGTTTTTTTAATAAACAAATAAAACTTTTATTAAATACTGCTCAAAAAAAGCCCAAAAGTAAACAAACGACTAACTTAACTGGAAGTCAGCTACTATACGGCAGCTCGAATAGTTCTTAAAATGAGAAATGCGAACACAGTTCTTAAAAGTAGTAAATGCAAAAGTCCAAATGTTTTACACAATCAATTAGGAGAGATTTTCCAAGAAGTAACAAATTCCTCGACGTAATGACGTTACTGATGATCCCAGCCAAAATATGCCTTGCCTGAAGGATTTATGATGAAGGAAATAAAAACAGCATAAATGGACTGACCTTTTCCTTTTGGTGACTAGCTCACTGCCCCAGTCCTTTCTGCTCTTACAGCAGGGACAATCATGGGTGCAGATTACAACCTTCTGAATGAAGATTCCATAAGGTCGATCCTGTATTACCGCCGACACCAACTTTACTCGATCCTTCAGCTTTCCAAACTTCGATAATTCGTCACTCTCCGACTGAACTTTAACTGGCAGCAATTTTCAGAACTGCCGGCACAACGATTCTTAAAGTAGAAACTAAAACTCCACTTTAAAACAAAACTACATCATAAAATCAATATGCAGCAGAACGGAGTCACTGACGAATTAAGCCACAAACTGACCTGCGTCACCGCGGGCTCCCCTTTTATACCTGTTGAAACAGGCCATCACGTGACCTCTCACTGGCGGGAAACTTACATCATGTGACCTCACATTGGCGGGAAATTACGTCACTCCACCATCACAAGACCATTACATCATGCCCAGCAAAGCCTCAATTACATCATGGTCATGTGACAGTCACAAGATACCCACGGATTATGTAACAGTTAAGACAGTTCAAAACTACATGACTTAAAGGGAAATTACAGGCTGCAGGTTGCAGTGAGAGTCGTTCAGAAGAAGCATATCTATAAGTTTTGTAAGCTGCCTGTAACATGTTGCCATGTGTCATCAGTGCCATCTTGCCATCGAAGCACTGGCATCCATTATTGGGACCCCCACCACCCAGGACATGCCCTCTTCTCATTGTTACTGTCAGGAAGGAGGTACAGAGCCTAAAGGCACACACTCAGCGATTCAGGAACAGCTTCTTCTCCTCTGCCATCAGAACTCTGAATGGACATTGAAACCATGAACACTATCTCACTTTTTTATTATTCCTATTTATGCGCTACTATTTTAAAATTTAACTATTTAATATACATATATACTTACTGTAATTCAATTTTTTCTATATTTATCATGTATTGCATTACATGCTAAATACAGAAAAAATGGATTATAGTAACAAATTAACAAGTTTCACAGGTTAATAAATTTCATGACATATGTTGATGACATTAAAACTGATTCTGATTTTATTCTGTGAATGGTGATATTTGTAGAAGTTTCCTTAAAAATACTAGATGTTTTTTGTTTAAATGACTTTTTTTAAAAAAACAACCTAAGGTGATGAGTTTATCTGTTTTATAATAGAGGTAACATGGTCTTGTCCATCCTAATTATCTTTGTAATTATGTTTAATTTGCTTCTCCCAGAAGAGTTCCACATAGAGACATCATAACATGTTGTTCACCAGTAATGAAGATCTTACATAAAGGAATAAACTCTCCTCGGATTCCTGGTGGAGGTGAATGAATCCAGTGAACGCTATTAAACACCCATGGCTCTTCTCTACATGTACGTGAAATATTTTGCAAGTAAGTATAAAATATTACATGTAGGAAGTAGAAATGTTAGATATAAAAATACAATGGCTGGTTCTTGAGTTAGAAAGTAACTCTACAAGTTACTATATGAGTTACCAAGACTTACTATGTTCTATGAGATGGATTTGGGCGTCCTGGTAGACTCATCATTATCAGCATCTACTCAATGCACAGAAGCAATTAGGAAGGCTAGTAGAACGTTGGGCTACATAATGCACTCAGTGGAGTTCAAGTATAGAGAGGTTCTCCTTAATCTGTATAATGTGCTTGTGAGGCCACACCTTGAGTACTGTGTACAATTTTGGTCTCCATATTTTGTGAGGGATGTGAAGGCATTGGAGAGAGTCCAGAGAAGGGTGACGAGACTCATTTCGGTCTGCAGGGTATGAGCTATGAAGAAAGATTGAAAGAATTAAATCTTTTTAGCCTAACTAGGCTGAGAGGAGACATGATAGAAGTGATCAAAATCATTAAGGTGGATGCCAGCTGCTGCTTCAAAACTAATCCATCAACGAGGACATGGGGCCATAGGTGGAGACTGGTTAAAGGGAGATTTCAGCCTATCTGGAAGCTTTTCTTTACACAGTGAATTGTGGACACCTGGAACAAACTACAAAGGGTGTAGTTGAGAATAGTACCTTAGAGACTTACAAATTTAAACTCGATAGTTATTTCAACACACTATGTGAATAGGAATTCGTCGAGCTTTGTTGGTCTGAGTGGCCTGTTCTTGTCAAAAACTTTCTAATAAATTGTGTGGCCAAGGCACAGAAAATGTAGATGCTTAGGGCTAGGTTGAGTTGGTGTGTGATGCACAGTTAGTGAAGGGTGCTCGTTACCATGGTGAGTAACTTTGTTTAGAATTATTTGGGCCTGTGGATCTGTATTATTACTTCTGGTTGTCAAAGGTTCTGCTGCTTTTGCTTATTTCCTACTAACATTGCTCTTAATCGTTCATCTCCAGAACGTTACATCTCAAAAGTGTCATGGTTATTTTTAATCAGTTAAAGGGGCTCTTTTAACAAGGCAGAAATTGAATGTTCCAGCAAACTTCAGGGATTGAGTTTAATTAGAATGCTTCATTTAAAAAACAAATTTCTATGAATATCTTAGCTTTCATTTTTTTAAAAAGGACATGCATGAAAATAAAAGAGAATAACAACTGTTATTTTTCTGAGTGAAAATTAAAGGGGAAATAATAATGTAATATAAATAGAAATAAGCGCTTTGAAATGCTTAGTGCAGGGTTTCCCAATCTTTTTTTACCATTAATCAAGGGGTCCATGGACCCCAGGTTGGGAACCCCCTGGTCAGTATGAGGAAAGCCTAGACCTGAAATTATATCAGCCTTCATACTAAGGCTGAGGAAATGCTTTACAAACGCATATACTCAAACCTATTTCAGATAGCCAAAGTCAAGCGGATTTTAATGGAAGTTTAAAAGAAATTAAGTGTGAATCAATAATTAGATTTAAACTAGTTAATATGAAGCATGTACTCCTTGAGTATTTGAATCAATAATCTTAATTTTGGACATCATAATTTTATGTACTTAAGTGTGCCGAAAGCGCACACTCTCCTATTGCCACATTATCTTCAATGACCATCTGCTGCCTCTCTAACACTTTTCCTAGCTTCCTCAGGTATTGCCTTGCTCTCTTAAAAATTTGTCATCATCAATCAACTCAAAAAAAATAAAATCCTTAACCTTCCCCATGGTCGTAAATCCTTATCCTAATTCTAAATCCATACTTGTCATTTCCTGGAACCCTGAATTCCTGTAATTAGATATCAATTTTTGGCAGAGCTATTATCGAAGTCATTGATAACATCTAATGTGACTGTGACCAAGGGGTCAACTATACTCACTTGCCCCATCGTTGAAATGTTCCACAACCAATTATCTCACCTGAAGGACTTTTTACCTTATTATTTCATGTTCTTGTTATTTATTGCTACTTAATAATATTTACTTTTGCACAGTTTATTGTTTTCTACGCTCTTCATTGATCATTTTATAGTTACTATAGAACATAGAACAGTACAGCACATTACAGGCCCTTCGGCCCACAATGTTGTGCCGACCCTCAAACCCTGCCTCCCATATAACCCCCACCTTAAATTTCTCCATATACCTGTCTAGTAGTCTCTTAAATTTCACTGGAGTATCTGCCTCCACCACTGACTCAGGCAGTGCATTCCACGCACCAACTACTCTCTGAGAGAAAAACCTTCCTCTAATATCCCCCTTGAACTTCCCTCCCCTTACCTTAAAGCCATGTCCTCTTGTACTGAGCAGTGGTGCCCTGGGGAAGAGGAGCTGGCTGTCCACTCTGTCTATTCCTCTTAATATCTTGTACACTGGTGGAGATGCCGGGGATCAAATCTATTCTATAGATTTGCTGAGTATGGCCACAGGAAAATTACTCAGGGTTGTATATAGTGACATGTATGAACTTTGATAATAACATTTACTTTGAATTTTTATTATCGATCCTCATCCTTTCTGACCTCACCTCACCCATCCACCCCACCCCAATTATCAACCCCCAAAGCATGACTAGAATACAATTTGTGTCAGGCCTGAGAACCACTTACCATGGGTTCATTGAAAGTATTCTGACTTGTCACATCATCGTCTGGTATAGCAAAGTTGAATGCGCAAGAACAGAAGAACCTCCAACAGGACCATAGCCTTGTCATGCGGTTTGAGACTTGTGGACCTCAGTGACCCGGAGAGCTACACTGGCTGAAGTCACAGCCATCTGGTTTGGCTCTTGGTAGGGTCACCTGGTCAAAGGGTAAAGGCCAGACTAAGAGTGGTCCACTGGTCCTCCTGATTTGGGGGTTTAGCTCAGGGCTAACAATCCTGACTGGTCAAAGAACAATTGTTACCGAAACGGCAATGAAGAATCCTTATAAACAGAAAGAGATAGAGGACCCTCATTGGTGTAACGGACAGTAATAAAGAACATAAGAAGCTGTAGAGAGTAGAGGATTCTGCATAATACATCACCAGCACATCCCACCATGCATTGAAACTATCAACATGAGGCACTGCCTCAAAAAGGAAACATCTGTCACCGACAATCCCTGCCATCCGGTCCATGCCAGCTTTTTCCAGCTACCAAGGGACAGAATATATAGAAGCCTAAAGTCCCATACCACCAGATTCAAGAACAGTGACTTCCTTTTAATCATTTGGTTCTTAAAACAACCTGAAAAACCCTAATCACTACCTCAGTATGGCAACGCTGACAATTTTATATTGCAGTGGACTTTGTTCTTTAATGGCATTCTTCCTTTGCATAATTTTGTATAATAGGTTTAATTTTTGTGAATGTGGTGTCCTGTGGTTTTGATCCTAATTAAGGAAATTTTTTTATTGGCACCCGTGCTGCATGCACTTGTGCATTTGAGAATGTACCCTGCCTTGACTCTCTTCACTCCTGCGTTTAGGGCAGCGATGAAGGTCCTCCATCTCTGCCGGTGTTCAGGGCTTCCTTCATCGTGTCAGTAGCAACCTCTCAGTTTCCACTACTGTCAGTCATGCAAGTCCCGGGTGAAGACTCAGGAATACCATCACACTCGGGTGTAGAAGGATTGTTCATTGTTGTTTCTGTAACAATTTTATTCTACCAGTCAGGCTTGTTAGCCCTGAGCTGAATTCCTGAAGCTGGAGGAGAGGTGGATCATTCTTAGTCTGGCCTCTACCCTTTGACCTCTTTGGCATGGGTGACCCTACCAAGAGCCAAAGCATAAAGCCCTGACTCCAGCCAACACAGCTCTCCAGGTAATCAAGGCCCACAAGCCTCCAAACCCAATGATAAGGTTGTGGTCCTCTTGCAGGGTTAACTCTGGAGCCCCTCCCTAACTTTCATTTAACCAAGCACTCGAGGGCACCATCTGCTCTATGCTGACCGCATCAGATTATCCTCATCACAGCCTTCCACTGTATCAAAATTACAAGTTTTATTATCTAACTCATTAGTGCATGGCAAAAAAAAAAAATTCTCCAAACAAGTAAACGCTGTGGAGCTAATGGCAAAGAAATTTGTTATTAAATGGTGGATACTGTACTTGCCTTTCGTACTTCAGTTCCAACAACTAATTCGAAACCGATTTTCACAAGAGGGATTCAGTACCATATGCTGTAACACTGTAGTCTTTAGCATCTGGCAGAGGACAAGTGTCTAGCTGGTTGTTAGTCTCCATCGCAAACTGTTCCACCGACGCCACTCTATCACTCTCTGTGGCAGTTCTCGGAGGCTGAATTCACTGCCTGCAGCCCTGGTATCACATTGTTTTCTATAATGAGGCTCATACCACATGTTAAGTATCTTTACTAAAAAACACCCCACCTATTTCTATTCTATTACCTCATTGGATTCTGCAAACTATCCGCTGAAGTGCTCAGCCAACCTTTTTCACTTCATCCCGTCCTTTGGACATCTCCATTGCACCTCGGGCTCACCCCTCTTGCTCTATCCTCCATAAGCTCAAGGCTATCCAGAACTCCACTCCCATCATCATCTCAGACCACATTAACCTACATTTACTCCTTCTTAAGCAACACATGATTTCTGAGGTTCTCTTCTTCTTTGAACCTTTCCACCATTTTCTCCCTCCTTGCTCAATTCAGATGCTTCAGAAACCTTCTCGCTTCTACCAAGGTCTTTGTCGCCTGCCATGATATCTCTAAATGTTAATTGGTTTATTATTATCACATGTGCTGAGGTTAAAAGTTTTCTTTTCCATGCCATCCATACAGATCATTCCAAAAGTAATATCGGTATTAACAAGGGGAGCAAATAATAAACACGGAGAAGTCTGCAGATGTTGGAAATCCAGAGCACTGCACACAAAATGCTGGAGGAACTCAGCAGGTCAGACAGCATCTATGGAAATGAATAAACTGTCGACATTTTGAGCTGAGAACCTTCATCAGGACTGGGAAGGCAGGGGGAAGATGCCAGAATAAAAAGGTGGGGGGAGGCGAAGGAGGCTGGCTGGAAGGTGATAGGTGAAGCCAGGTGGGTGGGAAAAGTCAAGGGCTAGAGAAGAAAGAATCTAATAGGAGAGGAGAGTGGATAATAGAATAAAGGGAAGGAGGAAGGGACGCAGGGGGAAGTAATAGGCAGGTGTGAAGAGGTAAAAGGTCAGAGTGGGGAGTAGAGGAAGGGATTTCTTTACCAGAAAGAGAAATTGAAGTTCATGCCGTCAGGTTAGAGGGTACCCGGAAAGAATGTAAGGTGTTTCTTCTTCACCCTGAGGGTGGCCTCATCTTGGCACAAGAGGAGGCCATGGACCAGTGGCATATCTAAGGTATGGCAGAGATGGCATGTGCCCTGGCTGCCACTTGAAGGAGGGGCACCACTGAGCAGTTTCTATTAAAGTCAGACAATCCATCCTCAGATAGTGAATTTTCTTCAGATGTATGATCTGTCTTTGATTATCATGGGTGAGAAGAACTAGGATGGGCTTATTTCAGAGCTTTGTGTAAGAAAACAATGAAATGTTTATTCAGGAAGGAGGAGGAAAGTGGAACTGAAGGACGGAAGAGAGGAAAGTTGGAGGTGGAGGAAGCCAAGAAGTTGAGCAAGTTCTTCATGCCCTTCTTTGAAAAGCCCAGAACAAGTAGTTCCACACGTTCCATGGAGTTGCCTGCACCTGCTACAAGTTTGTTAGAATGTGAAGGTGGATCAAGTACAAATGCGTCACAAGCCAAGGAGGAAGTCAAGTCAGATAAATCCAAGTATGATGAGATTAAGAGTGAGGCTGCCACAGAGAACGTGGACGTGACAGGAGGGGAAGACGGTGGTGGTGATGTTGAGTTTATTAACAAGATTTTACTTGATGAGATTGAAACTGACAACACTGAACCTAGTGAACTGGATGGTGTCAAAGAGCCTTGAACTGTCATACCAGAAGTGATTGAACAGCATGACATTGGACTTCTGAAGTTCGACAAGGATACTGGAAAAGCAATTCTGCCTGACACGTTGAGAACAGAAATAATAAAGCTGGGTTCGAAGTATTTCCAGAACAGTGAGGGGCTTTTCCTATCAACAAATAACTACTCAATGAACAAAACTTGGTTCAAGAGGAAATTGGGAAATGGTCGTGGTGAGGAAGTGACTTGCTTATGGCTGGACAATTCCCCTTCTAAAAAGTCTGCATTTTGTATCTGTTGTCTGCTCTATTCCCGGTCAGTCTATCAATCCTCTTTGGAGCAGGAAAGTGAAATTCCACCAGTGGAAAGCACCTGAAAGGATTAGTATTCATGAAAATGCCAAGAATCATCGGGAATGTTTCACACAGTGGAAAGAAATGGAAAGAAGTTTAGCTGGAAACAGAGAAGTTATGACACGGTATTTCAGTCACAGATTGAGAAGGAAAAGCAGAAGTGTCGTGATATCTTGACGAGAATCTTACACTGCATAAAATTCCTTGCGACTCAGAACCCTGGCTTTGCGAGGACACAGGGAGTCACTTCAGCTAGATGATGACTCCAATGTGGGAAATTTCTTTGGCTTACTGAAACTACTGGCCATCTTTGACCCTGTCATAACACCTCATTCATTTGGAAAGTCATCCTGGGTCCATGTCTTATCTTTCACCGGGTGTCCAGAACGAATTCATCCACGTGATGGCATCCACTGTTTGCCAGCCTTTACTGAGAAGCATTCGTAAAGCCAAGTACTATGATCTCATGTTCGATTCGACTCCTGATCAGGCACACCGTGAGCAGATGAAAGAAGTAGTGAGGTATATGGAAGTCGATTTTGAGAGGAAAACAGTCTCCTTCCTTGGTTTTATCCAGATAAGCCAGAAGGATGCTGAGAGCTTGGTTGAAGACATCTTGAAACAGCTAGAGAAGGGCAAGATGGAGCTACAAGATGTCAGTCACAGTGCTATGACAACGCTCCTTTGATGGCTGGTCACAGAAGTGGTGTTCATCAAAGAATAAGTGAGAAAAACAACCTGGCAGTGTTTGTGAATTGCGACAATCACTCACTCAACTTGATGGGTGTACATGCTGCCAAGCAGGATACAATGATGGTCAAGCAACACACACACAAAATGCTGGTGGAACACAGGCAGCATCTATAGGAAGAAGCACTGTTGACGTTTCAGGCCGAGACCCTTCATCAGGACTTGATGGTCACGTTTTTTGGCACCATCGAAGCTCTCTACGTGTTTTTCTCTCGTTCGACACAGTGCTGGGAAAAACTCAAAGACGCCGTGCCTATGGTTGTTAAGTTGGAGTCCAAAACCAAGTGAAGTGAAAGGACAGAAGCAGTGAAGCCCGTCAACAAATACCTTGAGGAGATACTTCAAGTTCTCCAGGACATGATAGACAATGAAAACGAAACCAGTGAAACAAGAAGTGACACAAAGCAGCTGTACAACCGTATGCTGAGTTACGATTTTCTGATTTTGCTAGGATTTTGGAACAAAGTACTCATTCGCATTGACTGTATTCAAAAGAGGCTGCAGGATCTTAGCATGAACTTACACAATGCTGCCCTGGATTTGAAAGCCCTCTGAGATCATTTTTATGATGAAAGCGAAGTGTTGGCCCGTGAGTCACTTGAAGGAGTTGGTCTCTGTCAAGAATGGAATATATGAAGTTGAAAGATGTCAGAGACGAAAGAAACGAGTGGCTGATGAGAACTTGAGAGATGCTGGGTTAACAGCTAAGGAGGAAATGGAAAGAGTCATGAAGGGACTTCACAGAGAAATGGACGAAAGGTTCGCTCGTTTGCATGACACTGACGCCAAGTTTGGGTTCTTTCTTGATGTCGAGGGACTGTGTTACGGCACCGACAGTAACGACCTAAAGAGCGAAGTGTGAAAATTTGGGTGAATTGTACAGCTCTGATGTTGATGGACAGCAGCTGTATGAAGAAATTTTGGATTGCAGTATGTTGCTATCAAGGCAGGTCAACATGAAAATACCAAGACCTGAAGAGCTTCTTGAACTTATTGTTCAGTATAGAGATGAGAGCGTCTTCCCAAATCTTTACACTGCTATTCAGATAATGCTAACCATTGCAGTTTCCATTGCCAGCTGTGAGAGATCATTCAGTAAGTTAAAACTAATACTTTTGTATCTGAGAGCCTCCATGGGTCAAGACAGACTCTGTGATCTTGCTCTGCTGAGTGTAGAAAGAGAAGAAACTGAAAAAACTGACTTTGTTCACATCATAGACCAATTTGCATCAGTGAAAGCAAGGAAGGTGCAGTTGTAATTTTCATGCAGTGCCATAATTTGTTAATTAAAAGATTACTGAGCTTGACTTGTATTTTTGAGCTGATATTATAGTAAAGTTATCTAAAAGATGTATGTCAGATGTTTGGACGGGGGCGCAATCTCAGCGCTTGCCATAGGCGCTATTTTCCATAGATACGCCCCTGCCATGGACTGACATTTCGGGATGGGAATGGTGATCAGAATTATAATGTTTGGGTTCTTGGAAGTCTCGCTTGTGGCAGATGGTGCAGAGGTGCTCAATCTCCAAAGAGAAGTGGTTTGGTGCCAAGTAATGTCTCTGTGATGTGCCTTGGGTGGTGGTGTCATCTGTCAGTCTTGAGAGACCATGGATCTGCGCCTGGAGTTTCCAGGGCGCAGGCCTGGGCAGGGTTGTATGGGAGACCGGCAGTTGCCCAAGCTGCAGGCCTTCCCCTCTCCATGCCACCGATGTTGTCCAAGGGAAGGGCACTAGGACCCGTGCAGCTTGGCACCGGTGACATCGCAGAGCAATGTGTTGTTAAGTGCCTTTCTCAAGGACACAACACGCTGCCTCAGCTGAGGCTCGAACCAGTGACCTTCAGGTTACTAGTCTGATGCCTTGCCCACTAGGCCACGTGCCAACGCCTTGGGTAGTCTCGCAATATTAAAAGCACTAACACAACTGGTTGTTACCATCCAATGCCCGATCCATTTCTAATGCTGCCTTGCTGAGTTGAACCGTTAATTCAACCTTATTTGTACATATCATATCTTCTAGAGCCTTTGTTTAAACCTGTTTTTTTTCACCCATTTTAAAAACATGGATCATATCTTGTGACTCTGACACCCGATTCTGTTTTCTAGTCCTCCAACGTACAATTTTTCCAAATGCCTTGCTAATTTAAGACTCTAGTCTTCAATTGACCACCTAGTACATCCAATTTCAAAATGACTCCACGGAGTGATATGGTAAGAGTTTACAACATGCTAATGGAGTTCTCAAATCAAACAAACTGCTGGCTTCCAGTGAAGAATCTGAAATAAAACAGTAATTTTAGCCTCAGGAAGCTAATAGAAAATGGCCACGACTCCTGCACCCACATTTCTTCAACCTTGTATGTTCCATTTCCTTGTGGTTCATTTCCCCTTCTACTACTTAATAAATTAAATTCCGCACGGCTGGACTGCCTATTTCCTGATTTACCAGACTCATCTTCAGTGTTCTTGGCTGCATTTCCACAGTTGACAGTTCTGCCTTATTTGCTGTTGTTTGCAAACTTGTAGAGTTGTATTGAATCGCTGAATGCAGGTCGCGAAGGTAAATTAGAAACACTGGGATCCCAATACCACTCCCTGAGATGCTCATTATAGAAACTGTTCAATTTCCAATTCCATTGAAATCTGCAGAAGACCCATCAGGCTGATATCTGGAATGAAGCTTCTCAGTTTTAAAAGGACAAAAGATATAAAGCAAAGATAAAAATAGTTTCAGAGATCAAAAGGCAGGGTTGATAAAAAATCGTGAAGGGAGAGACGATTCACCTTCAGCTGTAATCCAGATGCAGGAGTTATTATGCTAAAAATTTAATTGCATGTGCAAACGTGTGCTAAAATGTTTGACCCAGTGGTGCTTGGATAACAACTTTGTGCATGTGCTTCATTCTGGGGGTTTTCAGTTTAAGCAACATCAATGGCAGTCTTTCACATATTGGTGCTCAGTAAACACCAGTAACCTTAGCAAGCGTGTGCTCCTAATGAAGCCGATGTGCTGTAGTAAAAAGCATATCATGGCCTTATAAAGTGGAGCTGATCACTGTAACCAGTGCTGGAAGTCAATTGGGGTGAATTGTTTACAGGAATGGTGGATTGACACAAGATCTCAATCGCCTTAAGAAAGGGATGGACAAATGGGGAGAGTTCTAGAAATCTCTTCCAGTCAGAACTTGTGAGGAAATAGAAGTGTTCGGAGAGATGGTTGCATAGAGAGGCGCACTTAGGATGGGGTCCCAGGGTAGTAAAAGAATGTAACGATCATACAGGAGTGGTCAAGGTCAACAATTCCCACCTCTCAGTACTGCGAACCTGCACATCCAATCCCCCACATAGAACATCACCATGAATCAGTTAAAAACAATTTAATCATTATTTATCAATTGCAGAATGGGCCCTTCCGCCCCTTTGAGCCACACCGCTCAGGAATTCAACAACTTAATCTGAGACCAATTAACCTAACAACCAGTACGTCTAGAAGGAAACCGGAGCACTCAGTGCACACCCACAGGGTCATGGGGAGAATGTACAAACTCCTTACAGGCAGCGTTGGGAATTGAACCCGGGTCGTTGGTACTGTAAAGCACTGTGCCAATTGCTAATTTGTAGCAGCTAACATCCCTACTTGATATTATGCGTCTCCAGACTCATGTCACAGAACTGAAATAACCCCTCTCTTGCATTCTTTGAATTATTTACCCGTCACATTAGGGGCAACGCACTGCAGTCACGTGGGAGGAAACCAGAGGCACCTGGAGGAGACACAAGTGAACAGGCAACCCCACACAGGTTGGGATTGAACCAAGAGAGGTGCCACAGGGCAGCGAACAGGGGAACTACTGCCTCAGCCAGGAGGGGTGCTTGGACCTCTGGATGGTGGAAATGAGCAGGAGATACATCTTCTGAATTGGTATTTGGGAAGGTCCCTAGAGAAGGGGGAGTGGGTACATGCGTAGATTAAAGAGCATATCAAGAAAATACAGAGGCAATGGCTCCTTTATGTTGGAAATGGAGAGGAGGGGAAAGTCCAATCACAAACAAGAGAGAATTTGCAGATACTGGAAATCCAAGTGAGACACACAAAATGCTGGAGGAACTCAGCAGACCAGGCAGCATCTGTGGAAAAGAGTACAGTCGACGTTCAGGCCGAGATCCTTCATCAGCTTGAATCATACTGGAGGCAGTAGAAATTGTGGAGGAGAGTCCATTGAAGGTAGAGTCATACAAATCTGAAACTCCCTTTTGCTCAACCAGTCCACGGCATCCTCTCTGCTGGTCGAAGGTGCCCATAATCCTCAAAGACATTCCCCTCCATGTACCTATCCAAATACTGTTCAATTGCACCTATCTCTGGCAGCTCATTCCAGCACTCATTAGCGTTGGTGTAAAGAAGTTATCTCTCAGGCCTCTTTTAAATCTTTCACCTCTTATTTCATACCCGTTTCCTCTAGTTTTGGATTCCACAACTCTGGGGAGAATACCATCACTGACCACCATATCCTTTCTCATAATTTTATAAACTTCTACAAGATCAGCTCTCATTCTCCAATGCTGCAAGGTTGTGACCAACCTCTCCCTATAACTCCCCTCTCTAGGTTGACAAATCCTTCCTATAAAAGGGTGGCCAGAGCTATACACAATACTTCAAATGCAGTCTCATCAATGATTAAAACAACTGCAACATAATCAGAATCAGGTTTAGTATCACCGATATCAGTCATGGAATTTGTTAATTCAGCAGCAGCAGAACAATTCAATACATGATAATATACAGCGACTGAGCCTCTGTAGCCAGCAAATCCATCCCATGGGTCTCCCAAATGCTTGTATGTACAGGCTGATCATAAGTAAGCTGGGGAGGGCTTCATGCATTTCTAAATAGTTGGCATTTCGTTCTGAGACTTTTCATCAGGTCTCATTACCTTCTGAAGAAGAGTCTCGCCCGGAACTTCAACTCTTTACTTTTTTCCATAGATGCTGTCTGGCCTGCAGAGCTCCTCCAGCTTTTTGTGTGTCTTGCTTTGAATTTTCTAGCATCTGCAGATTTTCTTGTTTGTCTAGATTTCCTCTTTAATGGTACAATCACTATTTGGTGGCCTATAAATAACTTCCACCAAATTGATTCTAATTCTACATCATAGTTTGCTGCGTGAATATTATTTTTTGCTATCCCTTGTTAATAGCAATACCCCACTCAAACGCTTTCAAGGTTCATCATTTGGTAGTGAAATGGGCGGTTGGAGCATTCAAGTCTTCTCAACATTAAATGTACAGATAGTTCCAGTGCAAACTGAAATTTAGCCTTAGCATGTGTGAAAATATTTCAGTCACCAAACCATGAAAGATCTGCATAGGATGCATTGACACAAAGATTCATAAAAAGTCCAGCAGTTTGGTATTGGATGCTAATTCTTGTTAGGAGCCAGTCTGTAATATGGGATTGAACTACTAGAGCAGGGGCAATAACACAATCTTGCTCTTCCCAAAAATGCTACCTGCTTGAATGTCAAACTGAAGCATGAACCATTTCTCTCTCTTTATATGCTATCTGACCTGCTGAGAATTACAATATTTTCTATTTTTATCCAGATTAAATGACCAATGAGTCCATCATCTGGCCATTAAGATAAATGATTAGGACCTTAATAAATATTGGAAGATGGCCAAATTTGATCAACAATTGCTTTGGGACATTAAAGCAGATGGAGTCAAAAACCTATGTCAAATTAATGAAGGTCACATTAAGAGCTCCTGCATTTGGTCTAAACTCTTGTACAATTGACATACAGTTAAGAAAAGAAATTGTGCAGCTATAGGTGCATCAATGTTCACTGAAGATGATAGTGATCTTATTTCTAAATCTGCTTACCCTTCTTGATTCACCTGCTCCAAACAACCATCTTCCTTTTAATGTTCTTTACTTTTCTTTAAAGCTCAAAAATACTTATTGTTAAACTACCTATGTCACCATATACTAATTTACTAGCCAGCATTCACAGTAGAACAAAGGGATACAGTACAGTAGAATGAAAAACACTGACAGAAAACCAATGTGCAAAAGAAGACAAACAGCAAATACACACATAAATAAGTAGATAGATAGATAAATGAATAAATAAGCAATACTAGGAATATAAGTCATAGAGTCCTTGAAAGTAAGCCTATAGTTTGTGGAATCAGTTCAGCGTCGAGGGATGATATCCATGCTGGTTTTTGTGTCTGAACTTTCACATTTTTTCTAATGCCAGCAGCATTATTGGGTTGGAAAATGTTATGTTTACAGTTTTAGCGTTTGTAGCAATGTTAACTGTCATGTTCCTTGTTTATCCCTGTTTTGCCATCCTTCTCGCTACAGGCAATGCAAAGATCATTGTTTTCACCTTTGTATCATTTAGAATTGTTAATATAGCAGAAAAACCAATAATCATACTACACAATTTATTTTCTGCTGTAAAAACATTAATCAGAGCTCCTGCTGAAATTAACTGAAAATGTCAATGTCTTTTGATTCTGAATGTTAATTCTGCAGCTTCAGATTTGTCAACTTTAATTAAAGTGCCAGCTGTTGCAAGAGTACAGAGTCTGCTTCATAAGCAAAGATTGGCACAAGCTGCAAATCATGTCCCAGATGAGGAAGAGTGCTTCTCTATGACGATCCAAAAGATAAGATATGGGAACATCCAGGTTGGCTTATAACAAGAACCAAATAGAAAGCAGTATTGCAGTAATAATTTATTGCAGTAGACATTTAAATATGTCAAAAATCCATTGCTCTATAAAAGTCATTTGAAACAACTAAAGAAACAAAGTCATCAAAAATAAACTTACTTAAACACAATTACAGAAATTAATTAACATGAGGATTAGAGAAAATTAATCCATTTATTGCTTCAGTCCTGAATGGTGTTCTCATTCAGCAATAAGGTTGCCCTACACTGAGGGGCTGGTTAGAAAGTTATCCAGCCCTTCAGTTCAATATTCTGCCCTGGACTTTGTCAAATTCAGTGGTGGGGTGCGGAAGTGGATGGACTAGTGCCTGAGCATCACCACATTTGAGACTTTTGTTTTACAATGGACAGGTGAGGAAGTCAAGAGCCACACCAACTTGTGCATTATTGTCACACAGTAAATCTCCACGGAACCGTTGGTTACTCATTATTGCAATTGTTAGGCCAACTGTTTACTCTAAATCTATAGTTGATAAAGGAATTTTGATAACCAAAGATATCAATGGATAATAGGTATATAGGGTCAGGAATTTAACCTGAGTATGGCAATGCATTTTGGGAGTTTTAATTAAGTAGGAAGATACCCCCTGGGGTGGTGTCCTAAGGAATATTTTGAAAGAGAGGGATTCAAGTATTTCTGAGAGAGGCAACATACGCTGCTGAGGGCAGCAAACAGGACACTTGCCTTCATGAGCTAGGATGTAAAATACAAGAGCACCATGATAATACATAAGGCATAGGTTAGTCCACAGAGGTATATAGTTTTGATGAGCCCATCACAGGATGCACAGGAGAGAATGCAGAGGAGTTTTACTGAAATGTTGCTTGGGATGGAGGATTTTCATTATGAAGAGGGCCTGGGTCAGTAGAGTTTGTTGATAAGGAGAAAGCGGAAGGGTAAACTGAGCCACACAAAATTAGGAGGGGCACAGATAAGGTGGAGTATAAAATACTTTTCCTCGTAGCAGAGCTAGAAGGTGTATGTTTAATGTAAGAGGAAGGAAATGGGCAGATTTGAGGAATAATTTTTTGACCTGGAGGCTAACTGAGATCTGAAATGTACTGTCTCACAGGAGATGGAAGCAGATAATCTCATAACATCTTAAGCTTCTAGATCAGGGATGGCCAACCTGTGGTGTATGATTAGAAATGGCGCAATGAACAGTTGGAAAATGAGTTCTTATTTATAGCGGGTCCGTCAGGAAAACCGTTGTGCATTGTTTGTGAAAACACTTCCTCACATAATGGAAGTCATGATCTTAATTGACACTATAAAGCACAATATCAGACTGAAATAGAAGGAAAAACGAAGCTAGTGCTTGGGTCTGAGTTGTGGAAAGAATATGTGATTAACAAAAAGGAAGCAGTCAAAAGAAGACAAAATATATTTGTTAAAAGTCTCATTAAGGTAAGTAATGTTTATCTTGTTCTTATATTAAATCAATGCATCATGTAAAATGCTAAATATGTCTATATTAACATAGTTTTACAAGAATTGAATGGGGGTACAAGAGTTGTATGGCGCATCTGAACTCATGCGTGAAAAAACTGATGCATGGAATGGAAAAGGTTGGCCACCCCTGTTCTCGATAGTACACATCTCACCGAGACATAGAAGGCTGCAGCCCAAGTAATGGGATTAGTCTAGAATGCAGTCCACAGACTCCACAGTTAATGGTAGGGGGTCCATGGCATAAAAATGGTTAGGAACTCCAGGTCTAGATTCTTACTGGTTGGGGTGATGGGGTGAAGGGTATGGTTTTGTGCTGTATCACTCTATGCCTAAAGTTCATAAATGGCAGAGCAACTGAGGGACTAAATGGGCTACCTGCGTTCCCACTGCACAGGATTATAAAACAATGACAAAAGTAACAGAGAGAAAGCAATATCTTCATTGCTGCAGCATGGACAAATAAGCCTATGAAATGTAAACAGACTGGGGCATTTCATCATCAAAAGTTATTATTGTGTAAAACCATTAATCAATTTAATTGACCCATGGATGTACTTAAATTCATGTGTTCAAAAATAGGTAAATAAAATAAATTTTATGTGCTCTTGATATATTTCCAGCCAATCCCATCAAAACACTTTGTCACTGTGAGTATATTGTGTGCAACATAGCGCACTGATGATCTTGTGCATGCCATTGATCAAAGTGATAGCATTTTTACTGTGACAATTTTTGGTGTAATAAGTTACCAACTTATCTTCCAAGCAACTGATTTAAATAGGATCGTGTAATGTAGAAAGCACCTAACAACTGACAAAACTGTTGATTACGTCTATAACTTTTTCATTTTTATATTAGTAATCCTGCACATTCTCTTTCTTGTACCTGATTCACCCTGATTTCCTTAAGGGGGAACCTTGCCTGACAAATCTTTTGGAATTCTATAAGGAAATAACAGGCAGGATAGACAAAGGAGAGTCAGTTATGTTGTTTTCTGGGATTTTCCGATAACTTTTGACAAGGTGCCTCACATGAGATTGCTAAACAAATTAAGAGCACATGGTATCACAGGAAAGATCCTAGAATGGATCACTAGCAGGAAGCAAAGAGAGGGAATAACGGGAGCCTTTTCTGGTTGGCTGCTGGTGACTAGTAGTGTTCCACAGGGCTTCTCTTCATATTTTATGTAAATGATTTGAATGATGGAATTAATGGCTTTGTGGCTAAGCTGCAGACAATACGATGGAGGGGCAGATTGCGTTGAGAAAGAGGGAGTGTGCAGAAGGACTTAGATTGAGAAAATTGGCAAAGAAGTGGTCAATGGAATACAGTGTAGGGAAGTGTATAGTCATGCACTTAGGCAGAAGGAGTACTGATGTAGACTATTTTCTAAACAAGGAGAAAATTCAAAAATCAGAGGTGCAAAGAGACTTTGGAGTCCTTGTGCAGGATTCCCTAAAGGTTGACTTGCAAGTTGAGTCTTGCTGTATTAGTCATTACAGGATATCCACATTTCCAGAAAAAGGAAATGTGAATATGTTTCAATGCCAAGTTTGTCTTATGGAACAGCATGATTTACGGTGCATATCGATGAATTATTACTGGAAATTTTGGGTCATTATCTGTTACTAAAAAACTGCAAAAGAAATGCATCATTTTGATGGAATTTTGGGAATACAAGGCAACTTCCCCTAACAGGAGACCATTAATTGCACTGTCTGCATCTGACCTACATTTAATAATTGAATTATCACAGAAGAAGAGCATGACACAGCATTGAAAAAGGGGCATTTTACAACATGGTTCCTGCTCATTAAAAGAACCCAGTCATTATCAAATTTTAATAGTGACAAAAACAGTTGGGGAACAATTGAATTCAAGAACACTTTACTGATTAATATTCCCAGTTTTCATTATAAAACAAAGAGAAAGGCACGATTTAAACCACAATTCCCAGTATAAAAATAAAGCATATAATTTTGTTCAAATTTGAAAATCAAACGCAAATACATGAAGATAATTCAGATGAATATACCATATTTTTACCTTGTCCAATCCACATATTATTTACAGCGATGCAATAAATTTTCTGAATGTGAACGCCCACATCGAGAACAGATGGTATACCTTTTATCAGAGGACGTCACTTGCATGTTATTTTAAAGAATGCAGGTGCACCTCGTAAGTATTCATGCTACAAACATAATGATCACCAGCTCATCTGACTTAATTTCTATCACAATGGTTCAATCTAAAACTAGTCACCCACAGTTTATATGAAAGTAATCTCCATCACAGACTAAGATTTCCAATGTTTCCAATCTAGTTTGCAGATCTGCACCAAACAGAGACATCAGGTACTTGCAGTCAAATCTACGCTGCAAATAAATGATGAGCTTTTCAACTCTTAAATATGGATTACATTATTCCCTTTGCACTGACTTATTTGGGAGCACACACAGGGCAAACCTGCAGTTACAGTGTTGAAAACGGCAGTAAGGGAGTTGAATCTCATCGGATAAATATTGTCTATGACATGTTTTAGGGCTTGCAGCAATTCTTCAAAAGAAATTTCAGAAACACCCTTCCCTCTTACTGCAGTAATATTGACTGAATAATATGCTTCCCACTCACATTAATTTATAGTAACTGTCGAGTTGTGCAAATAAAACAAAATGTGATCAGATAATGAAATGATGGACACAAAGGTGAGTATAAACCTACAAATCTCTGACTTATAGATGCTACAGAAAATCATTCAGTCAGGATCTATTGCAAGGCCAAAAATATGGACCAAAATATATAGTTAGAAATACATTCTTTATCTAGCAATTGCCGAGTGAAGAGATATAGTCATACTTTGGATAAGATCCTTTTCAGACCCATCTTCTCTCCACTGGTCATTTGCAGCTTAGTTATAATTCAATTTATACATTATTTCCTTTAATCTGGGAACTGATTTATAATTGAAAATAAATGAAGAATTTGAGGGATATAACTCATCTTCAGGAGATTCTTGACGACTGAGACTACTGGTAGTGATACAGGATTTCTAAACTGCACTATCACTGTGCAGCGACACACTCTTGATGCTAAAACTGTCCTGACATGATTAACAATTGTATTTAAAAATATTATTTTCTCCTCTTCCAAAGTGTATTGGAAAGTAAACTTGCACAGATTACCCTTGATGTTGACTTAAAAATCATTTGTAAAAAAATCAGATTGTGATAACTTCTAGTACTAAACACTGTGGTTTGAATTATTAAACTGTACAAAGGTCAGGACAATGTGACTGACTCAAGGAAGCACAACTTGGGGCTTATTTGATTGGTTGTTATTCCCTTCTGCACCTTGTGGAACATCGGGTGGCAACCTCAATGTTTCTTTTGCATTTTTGTGTGTATTTTTGAGGCCAAGTGGCGAGCTCGACTCTCAACCCAACACGGATGGAAAGCATGCAAGGAACCAGCCAGATTCGAACCTGGGGCCACTCATCTTGAAGTCCAGTGTGGATGTCACTACACCACTGGCTGACCATATTTGTTTGGTACGACACAATATCTCACTACCAAATTTATATCTTAATACCTCAGAGATTAGAAAAACAAATAAAATTTGTGTGGTAAGCTGGATGGACAAGTTTAGGATCAACCAGCCACACAAGCCATATTGTCATAAATCAGGAGTAAACTATCATGTATTTCACTTGATCAACAATTATACATAAAAAATTATATTTCTTTAAAAACTATTCTCATCCCTCTATAAATATTCATTAATTACAAACGCCTCCTTCTCTAGTTGTGATGTACCAAAGCAGCAAATCTAAAGAACTGCACTCAAATATCAATCTGACCAGTGTCACTTAAAGCAGTTCACTGACAAGTTCTTGATAAGTCTTCCTCTCAGAGTTCCTGGAATGATGTTTCTCCACATACTCCTTGGCTTTAGTCACGATGCTCCTCTTCAAACCACTATCACTCATCAGTCTTTTTGATAATTCAACAAATTCCTGAGGAAAAGAATATTACAACTTCACTGTATGTAGTTTCTAAAGAAAGTATTCGAAAGATAATTAGATAACAAGTGTAAATTAACAAATTATTGTTCCATACTTTCAAATATTTTAATATTCATCTGGTTTTCTACATTTTACTAATCTTAAACTGACTGTATTCTCCTGCTGTGAACTATGTTTCATGATCCTTAGCCCCATTATTAAATACATTAAATTTTTCTTTCTTTCCAGTTATCCCATCATTGAGACATGACAAAAGGTGAAGACTGCACAAAAAAAGATCAGCTTGATATAGAATCTATAACTCCTACACACATAAATGCTAAGGCAACCATGGAGAATAGGTAAGTCAATTCACTTAGTACTTAGCGAATTAAGAAATAATCTACCACTGAATGGAAAGGTGAGGAAATAATGTTCCATACTAAAGTAATTTCAGTACTGAGATTTCCTTTTTAACAATTGCTGCTGTTACTGCCATTGACTCACTTGCAAGCAATTGAATGGGGTTCAACATGTTGTGCACTCAGAGATGCTCTTCCGCACATCGCTTTTGTAATCAAGTCACTTTTTATTGTCATTTGGACTATAACTGCTGGTACAGTACACAGTAAAAATGAGACAACATTTTTCAGGACCATGGTGTATGACACAGTACAAAAACTAGACTGAGCTATGTAAAAAACACAGAAAAAAAAAACACTAGACTACAGACCTACCCAGGACTGCATAAAGTGCACAAAACAGTGCAGGCATTACAATAAATAATAAACAAAATGGCAGTAAGGAGTCAGTCCAGGCTCTGGGTATTGAGGAGTCTGATAGCTTGGAGGAAGAAACTGTTATAGTCTGGCCGTGAGAGCCCGAATGCTTTGGTGCCTTTTCCCAGACGGCAGGAGGGAGAAGAGTTTGTATGAGGGGTGCGTGGGGTCCTTCATAATGTTGTTTGCTTCATAATGCGTGTTTATTTGAGTTACCATCACCTTCCTGTCAGCTTGAACCAGTCTGGCCATTCTTCTCTGATCTTTCTCATTAGCAAGGCATTTTTGCTCACTGGATTTTTTTTTAAACCATTCTCTGTAAAATCTAGAGCCTGCTGTGTGTGCAAATCACAAGAGATCACACATTTCTGAGATACTCAAAGCACCCTGTCTGCCACCAACAATCATTCCAGTCAATGTTTCCAATTTAATGTCAGAACAAGTATACACTATGCATCCTGAAATCCTTACTCTTCACAGATGTCCATGAAACTGAGGGAAAAAAAACCCCAAAGAATGAATGACAGAAAAAAGTTAGAACCCAAAAGCTCCCCTCCCACCTTCCCAAAGTCACTTCGATCACATTTCTTCCCCATTCTGATGTTTGGTCTGAGCAACAATGGAACCTCTTGAACATGTCTGCATGCTCATATACATTGCTTTGCTGCTACGACTGACTGATTAGATATTTGCATTATCGAGCACGTGTACCTAATAAAGTGGCCACTATATGTATATTCAGCACTGTTACTTCTTTGCAGTGTTCTCTTGTTTAATACATCATTCTTGTCATACCCAAATGTTTTTCAATAACACTAATATAGGACTTTCATGTAATAGTTTAAATTTGAAAAAAAACGCACTTCTTGAAATAACAGTAACACTTCAATGACTACAAGAAAAAGAAACTTGTTATCAATAAAATACACACGACATGACTGCTCTAATCAAATGTAATGGAATTCGAGAGTGTTGTCAGAGATAAATGTTATTGAAAACAGACAGTATTCATTCATACAATTCCTTACACTAGTTAACAAAAGAACAGGTAATTATTAAATACATCCTTACTTTCTACAGTTACCCTGGATTTTGTTTTTCTATTTTATTATTCAGAATGAGATTTAAAGTGGCTTTTCTATTTCTGTGGTTTTATGACAAAAAAATCTTTAACAAACATCAGCAATGTTATATTAATGCTCAATATAGAATCATTAACAAAAATTCAACGAATTTTCAACAAAGAGTCAACAGAAGTTGGCTTTTGATGTATCAAAAGGGACTTCTAAATATTTGAAGAACCTTTTCTTGTTTTCAGTGGAAGTGGGTAATATAATAGAGAGGCAATAGGTAGTGGTGATGATGGAAAGGATACAGAATTACAAACTCAACTTGGACAGATAATCACAGAAGGATGTTTGGCAGCTGTGGCAGGACTTGAATGCCATCTACAACTACAAAGCAACACCAAGTAACATAAATGACAACAAAGTTTCTCGTCCAAATGTATTCAATGCCTCTTACCTTTGATTTGATCAATGGAACATCGAGGCACCTATACAAACTCCCACAGCTCCCCGACGACCCTGTGATTTCTGTCTCTGGGGACAATGTTAGGACATCCTTCTGGAGGGTAAACCCATGGAAACTACCTGGCCCAGATGGTCTACCTGGACAAGTACTTAAAGATCTGTGCTAATCAAACTGGTTGGAGTTTTTACTGACATGTTCAACCTGTTGTCACAACAGTCTGAGGTACATATCTGCTTCAAGCAGGCTTCAATCATACTGGTGCCCAGGCTTTGGAACATATTGAAAATGAAGTTACCTACATCAGGATACTCTTGACTGACTACAGTTCAGCATTCAACACCATTATTCTATTGAAACCAAGAACTTGGCACTGATACCTCCCTGTGCAATTGGATACTTGATTTCCTCAGTGAAGACTCAGTTAGCACAGATTGGCAACAGGATCTTCTTCACAATCACCATCAGCACATGTGCACTTCAGAGCAGTGTGCGCTACTTGCTTTATACCCATTACTGTGTGGCTAATTAACACCCAAATGCCATATTTAAGTTTGCTGATGGCACCACTATGTTGGCCAAATCACAGGTGGCGTCGAATCAGCATATAGGAGGGAGATTGAAAACCTAATTGAAAGTGTCACAACAACAACCCCTCAACTCAATAACAACAATACCAAAGAGGTGATTATTAACTACAGGGGAAAGAGGCTAGAGGTCCTTGAGTCAGTCCTCATTAGGTCGTTGGAGGTGGAGAGGGTCGGTAACTTTAAAATCCTTAGCATTGCAATATTAGAGATCTGTCCTGTGACCAGCAGGTAAGTGCTGTCACTAAGATAGTTTCTCTGCTACTTACTACGATGCACAGTAGAGAATATCCTGACTGGTTGCATCATGGCCTAGTATGTAAACACTAATGCCCAGGAACAGAAAAATCTACAAAAAGTGGAGGATACAGTCCAGTCCTCCCCACCACCTAACATTTTTACAAGGAGCACCGCCACAAGTTAGTAGCATCTATCATCAAGGACCCCCCCCCACCCCACCATCATCCAGACCACGCTCTCTTATCGCTACCAGCATTGGGCAGGAAGTACAGGTCCCATACCACCAGGTTCACAAAGTTATTATCTTTCAACCACCACGCTATCTTTCAAGGACTCTACAACTCATCTTCTCAGTATTATTTTTAAGTTTTTTTTGATAATTTGCAAATACAAAGGAAATAAATAATACTGATAACATTCATATTAGGTCTTTGTATGCACATTGGTTGACTGTCAGTCTTTGTTGATATATATAGTTTTTCATAAATTCTATTGTTTTTTATTTTCTTGTGAATGTCTGCAAGAAAATGAACCTGAGTGTAGTATATGGTGGCATATACGTTCTTAACTAAATTTTAAAATGTTCAGTAACCTTTCCAAATATAATCTACAAGGTGTTGTTAGTTCATTAAATTCTTAATGATGGTTTAAAACACTTTAGATCTTCTGAGTGCTTTTTGCATTTTAAAATTTTTTGTTCAAGAGTTTGAATGGTTATGAAAGTGAAAGATTCAGGGTGATTTTAAGACTGATTACACTGGTCAAGTCAGAAATACAGCTCTTAAAAGACAGAAAATATTTAAGTATTAGGGGAAAGTCACAATAATAACTACGGACCCATATTCAGAACCAAATCTGATTACTAATTTGTGATTGTTACAAGATATTGCTAAGATTATTTCCTACAGTCACTAGAGGGCATAGTTATATAATTTTTTTTATTCTGTCCTTGATACAAGAATAGATGTTAAAGATGCTGTATTTTGCAGCTTGGGCTGAGTTCATAATCTTTAAGTGCATTTCTTCCAATTATGTGAATCTTGAAAGAGTTGTTCAACTTCAGTAGAAATTAATGTGTTTACTGAAAGCATTGATTAATATTCAGGGATTTAATATTACAATTACATACAGTTATAAAAATATGCAGCTGCAAAATAAAAATACTACTTTCAACGCTAGATCTAACAGGAAGGGGGTTATATTAGTCAAAGTAAGTAGTGTTTTATAAGGAGCAATAATCTGTAAGCAATTGAAGAAAATTGAGACAATATGTATCTGGGAATGATGGCTCTGCAAATCTGAATGCTTTACTGCTTTGGATTGATTGTGAAAAACTGCCATAGAATTTCACAACACTGAAGGGGGCCACTAGGTTCAGGGTGTCGGTCAGCACATCTTTTCCCAGAATTATTGTCGTGCTCCTTCTTCATACTTCATCTTCTATTAACTTAAACAGTTGTCCTCTTTTTCCACAAAGATAAAATGGCTTCAAGATTTACTTTTCCGGGAAAACATTCCATAACTTTACTCGAAGATATTTGCATTATTTGCAAATATGCATTATTCTAATTCTCTTAATGTTTAAAAATCTATCAGTCTCAGCTTTGAATAAAAATGTGCTTGTACCTTGTTGAGGTAGAGGATTCTGCTTAAAGGTATTTTGTCTGAAACCATGATATAGGAGTAGAATTTGTCCATTTGGCCCATCAAAACTGCTTCACTGTTCCATCATGGATGATTTATTATTCCTCTCAATCCCATTCTTCTGTCTTCTCCCTGTAACCTTCGAGACCCAGATTAATCAAGAACATGTTATCTTCTGCTTTAAATATATTCAGTGACTTGGCCTCCACAGCTGTCTGCAGAAATGAATTTCACAGATTCCCCCACCCTCTGGTTAAAGAAATTCTTCGTTATCTCTGTTCTAAATGGACATCCCTCAGAATAGAGGCTGTGTCCTCTGGTCCTAGACTCCTCTACTGTTAGAAATATCCTTTCCACATCTACTCTATCTTGGCCTTTCAAAATTCAACAGGTTTAAATAAGATTCCTTCTCATTCTTCTAAACTTCAGTGAGTATAGGCCCAGAGCCATCAAATACTCCTCATATGTTAGTCCTGGAATCCTTTTTGTGAACCTCCTCTGGACCCTCTCTAATGTCAGCACATCCCTACTTAGATAAGAGGCCCATAACTGTTCACAATACTCCAAGTGTGGTCCGACCAATGCCTTATAAAGCCTCAGTATTACATCGTGCTTCTATATTCTGGTCCTCTCAAAATTAGCGCTAACATTACATTAGCCTTCTTTACCACTGACCCAACCTGCAAGTTAACCTTTAGAGAATACGGCACAAGGACTCCCAAGTCCCTTTACACCTCTAATTTTTGAATTTTCTCCTTGTTTAGCCTTTATTCCTTCTACTAAAGTGCATGATCGTACCACTTCCCTACACTATATTCCATCTGCCATTCTCCAATTTTTTCTAAGTTCTTCTTCAGACTCCCTGCTTCCTTAGCATCACCTCCTCTTCCACCCATCTTCATATCATCTGCAAACATGGCCACAAAGCCATCAATTCTATCACCCAAATCATTGACATTTAACATGAAAAGAATCAGTCCCAACACCGATCCCTGCAGAACACCACTAGTCACCAGCAGCCAACTGGAAAAGACCCCCTTTATTCTCACTCTTTGCCTCCTGTCAGTCTGCCAATCTTCTATCCATGATAGTATCTTTCCTGTAATACCATGGACTCTTATCTAGTTAAGCAGTCTCATGTGTGCTACCTTGTCAAAGGCCTACTGAAAGTCCAAGTAAACAATATCCACTGACTGGCTTTTTCTCTATCCTGACTGTTATTTTCTCAAAGAATTCCATCAATGTAAATAACTAATTCCTGATCCTGAAACTACACTGGATAATTTTAGATGCACCAACTAAAAGAAACAGTATCCTCTTCACCTGCTTTGTCAATCCTTCGCATAAGACTTTAGATGTCAACACAAGCACTGGAATGAGCTCAAAGCCTCTATATAACTTCACCTGATCAATGCAGCAATAAACAATCTTCTGAAAGAGCTCAGCAGATCAAACAGCATCTGTGGGGGGCTGGAGTGTGGGGAGGAATCTTTGAGGGTGACATTTCCTTCTCCTCCCCCACAGATGCTGCTCAACCCACTGAATTCCTCCAGCAGGTTGTTTTTAGCTTCATATTCCAACATCCACAGTTTCATTTTTTTTTGATTAGTAACACAATTTGCCTCAGTGTACATAGATCTATATCATATAATGATACACATATACGTTAGCATATAATAAACACACAGTAATTGTTTGCTCTTATTATCAATCCCAAACTCTACACTTAAAGATTACAAAAAAAAAGAATTGGGAACTACTATAGGCATTGTTATGTACAGTATCTGGATGGATTGGAAACACAATGAGGTAGCTTTTAAGAGTTTAAGGCCCTATGTGACCAAGGTAGGACTTCAGGGTGGAAGGGCTACTCTCTACATTTGATCATCTTGGTAAGTAGTTGCAGCATTCACTAGGAACAGCCAGTGCAGATCAATAAGGAGCCAATTACTACCTATAAATGCTACTTACCTGGGAGGGTCCATGCCATTCTCAGCCTAACACTACCTACAGTGGGTGTAAGTAAGCTGTTGTGTTAGTTTAGGCCTGCTACATCAATAGAAAGTAGAAAGATAGTGACAGTCGCTGCTGGAAAATGCTGTTCTGAAGACCTAATGAGATATTTTATCAGGGAAACTTTCTTAGGACTGCAGCTAAAAAGAGTAAGGGATTGGTGGATACGACCCTTGTTAGGGTCTCTTTCTGTCCACAGGAGGAATAGGAGCACAACATGGTGCCAGACTGAAAAGCATGAAATGTCGCAGGAAGCAGAAACTGGAAGATGAAATGGAGTCCTGTCCCTCCTATATCATGAGCTTCAAAGTGGCTGATCCTATACATTCTTGTAGCTGAGCCATCTTAAAAACTGATTAGACCAGGGGTCGGCAACCTTTACCACTGAAAGAGCCATATGGACCCATTTCCCACAGAAAAGAAAACACTGGGAGCCACAAAACCCGTTTGACATTTAAAATGAAATAACACTGCATACGTTTTTTTTTTGCCTTTATGCTATGTATAAACAAACTATAATGTGTTGCATTTATGAAATTGATGAACTCCTGCAGAGAAAACAAAATTACATTTCTGCATGCAACAACAACATTTTGAACTCCAAAAAAAAAGACATTGGGTTGAAGGTTACTCCATAGTTAGCCTACCTTCAATCGAAAAATTAAAAGAAATCGCGCATTGGCGGGTGTCGGGCATTGGCAGTGGTGACGTATATTAATAGCGATAAAAAACACGTAGCGGTGTGCTACACGCAGCGCTAAAATAACGACACTGCAGTCAAAGATAACTTTATTTGAATTAAACAGCCTTGCTTTAAAGCCTCCCTCAACCCGCCCCCCCATGGGCGCGGATGTTCCAAAAGACACGTACTCACAAACCCCCGTAGGCTATCTCCCTTAGCCAGAATGGTGGCTAATTGTGAGCCAGTTCGGATGTGCCAGGAAATGGGGTCGCCACAACGTTTTATTTCGATTGTACAAGATCACCATAATCTTCAAATTTCGAATTACATTTCAAAAACTAACAAACCACGGGGAGCCGCAGCACAGAGATGAAAGAGTCGCATGCAGCTCCGGAGCCACGGGTTGCCGACCCCTGGATTAGACAGTACACAACACAACTCCAGTGATAGTATGTGGAACCCACATACTCTGTCCAATCAACATTGGTTCTAATAAGCACTTCAGTGTTGAAATCTGTGTTAACGCATCCAGGAGAATTGAAATTGTCATCATCAGCTTTTAGAGTCAAAAGGGCACACTAAAACCAGCCTTTGGAACGAGTTTGTCTGGTTAATGACAGATTTAGTGTCTGGTCTGTCTCAATGCAGAATTCCATGGCATTTCACTGTATGTTGTGTTCCTGTTTCTCCTGCATGCAAAAACAGACCAGAACTCAGATTGTTCTCTCCAACAAAAATGCATTTACTTGTTTCAGGTGAAGTCTCAAATCCATCAGATTCCTATCTGATGATGGAAACAAACAGATAATTTTAAAATTAAACTAAATAACTATATCTGTCTACAGTATAGAATATGTATTAAAATATGATTTGGATCTCTGGCTTGCAAATACTTGCATTTCAGAATGGGAACACAATTGATTGTACTGCCAACAGAAGATTTAAAATTGGAATAGACATATCATTCTCTATAAAAGAATGTAGAGGATCAATATGGGCCAAAGGGCCTGTATTGTGCTGTAGGTTTTCTATGTTTCTATATCATTTTTTGTCAAGGGACAATGGGTATATTTGGCTTTTAGTCAGTTTGTAAAATTCTCTTCATTCCTTTTACTACCCAGTGACAGTTTGTGGGCAGAACTTTAATTTACCTTCTCCACAAGCCTGATTCGTTCAATTAAGATGAAAAGGTAAGTTTACCTATTCAGGCTTTGTGTTTCTCTACACAGATACTATTTAAGTGCCCCATCTGTCTGTGAGCATAATAACCCAACAATCAATTAGATTCTCTTAATTTTATTTCATTTAGTGCATCAAAGCTCATTATGTGCTATATATTGGGTAAAATTAAACAGATGCTGCCATTAAATTATCACTCCAGCAGCAACTACAGATCAGCTCTTGATGCCATTTTCTGCAGTGACACTATTCATACCAGAATCTAGAAATTCATTTAGTCTTTTTCTAAAAGTGATGCAGCATACTACAACATCTTTATGTCAACTGTTAAGCGCAGTCTAACAGTATGCATAATCACTGCAATCTAATCTGGTTTGTAAACTGGCAATACTGTTACATCTTTATTTCAGTAGATTTTAAAAGTGTTAACCAAATTGCAAAACATTTACAAACCTTAGCATAGTTCTGATTAATACTGCTACCAAGTATGTCAATAAATGTTTTGGTTTAACATTCTTGGCAGTGGACCTAATAATATGCAAATATGGTTCTTGTAGGGTAATCACAGACAAATGAACTTTATTAACTGATGATTCTTGCACCGCTTTACGAAATGCATTTCAGTAGGAAAGGAAAATGGATAACTTGCTTTCATAGGGTAACATGTGGTTAATCTGATTCAACCTTGAAGGGATTCTGAGTAACATTCTCTGCATTAATAGATACGCTGAAGTGGAGTGTATTTGAAGATGGGAAACACAGGAATGCCAATACAGAGTAATCCAGTTCAGTGGGACAACATTAGGACCAGCACCTTTTGGCCCAATTAAGCAACTGCCCCAATTATCCAAAGTTTCATGGAACTAGTTTAAAAGGTGTAAAAAAGACAACCTACAGTTTAACTGGGTAATAAATTATGTATGAACTGGATTTCCCTTTTCCTTTTCATGGTCAGAGTCTGTGATCTACAGCTGTGCACTAACTACATTCTGCGCGGGTGGTGGGGGCTGTTGTGCTTCGGAACTCGCTGAGAGGCCTGGTGTTTTGGAATCCCCTACAGTGGCTTGGAAGATGCGTGCCTTTGAGGTGCGGCCCTGTGGATGATACGATGCCCTGCCGATGTCGCTGACTGAGGTGGAAACATCAAGACGGTGGGCACAACTGTCGGGAGGCCTCTGCACTCTCTCTCTCTCTCTCTCTCTCTCTTGATGGCGAGTGCCTACTGATTCTTGAGTCAGGGTTCACAGTCAAGCGACGTGGCAGATTGCAACGTTGGAACAGCGAGCTGCTGGTTTCCCTTCTCGCTGCTGCAGGAGCAATATCTCTCTCTCCTTCACTAGTGAGAGCTCATTGAGTATTGGGACGGACAGTGGTTTCTGATGGACTCTAGATCATGGTCTCTAGGAGTTTGCTTATCTCTTGCATGGTTGGTGTTGGGTGTCTGATGCCTTTGCTGGAGCAAGTCAAAGGAGGGGAGGGAAGGCTTTGGGGTTCCAACATTTGTCTGTCATTCATTCTTTGAGGATTTTTCTGTTTCGTGGATGTCTGAAAAGAGTAAGGATTTCAGATTGCATATGGTATACATTTTCTGATATGAAATTGAGCCATTGAAATTATGTATTTAAGTGAAATACAGCACAAAATAGAGCACTATCCATATTACTACGGTGCGACACTGTGTATTACAATGGTTACCGACCGAGGAATTCATTGAGTGTTTACTGGCATAGTACTCAATAGGTAAACTATCCATTCTTAGTCCCTCAAAGCATCAAGATTTAACACTTTTCCTAAAAACCAACAGCTTCTTTTTTTAAAAATCAGTTCCTGATATATTTGAACAACGTAACACAGTTACGCTATCCTTTGCTTTCTTTGAACCTGATGGTGTTTGCTTGTTTGTAGCAAAGGGAACCTTCCAGTATGGAAGGATAAAAGAGAAGTTTGTTTCATCAGGATTGTAGATATCATCAGCACAAAATTTTTGCATCAAGTCGGGGAGTTCTGTAGATTTCCATGTTTCTGCACTTACAGCATCAGCACTACCTTTCTTGCTGTGTGCTTTCTCGAATTTAATCAGTGCCTGCATTTCCACGGAGAAAATCAACCATCAGTTGCTTTAAAATCTTTGCGACCCAGCTTGTTAGTTAGCTCCCCTGACTTGTTTTTTTAACGTTGGTCTACAATCACGCACATTCATCCGATTATGATGGAAAACTATTGTTTGAGGGCCTCTTCAACATCTGGATCCTTACCTTCACACTTTTGTTTTTGGGAATTTTCCCTTGCATAATGCCTATTCTTCTTGCAGTTTACCTTGCTGATGTATCTAACGTGCAATTGCAGATTTCAGCACTCCAGATATCTCTGCCAGCTGATGATGAGTGTTGTTAGGCAGTTGGCTTTTAATTTCGTCAGGTAGGGTAATTTTTTTGGCCAGTGTCAACCCTTTTCATGACAAGGGTCTCAATATTTTTTTATAGTTCAAAATAAAAAAAACTATTAAAAAATCTGCTTTTTGAATCCGTCGGCCAAATGGATAACATAACGCAACCACATACAGCTCTCACAACTGTTTGCTCTAAGTTTGTGCATGTGACTGACCTGTCTCCTGCCCCAATTAAGCGGCACAGTGTCCCAAATAATCTATGAGTATCCAGGCTATTTTCCTGATTTGCTCTTGCTCTTTAAGAGTTGCCCAAAATAAGCAGCTACCCTGATTAACTGATGGCCTGATTAATTGAAATCTACTGTATAGCAAAATCGGTGAAGCAACTTCCAGAAACCACCAGAATAACTACAATACCTGTGCTCTTCAGGCATAACCAGGAGTAACTTTAAATAAGTACAGATATTGATCAATTTTCCAGTGTCTCAAAACTTTCCTGAAGTGAGAAAGGAAGGAGGTTCTCCTGCTGAATTTAATGGATGGCATTCATTGATTTTTGCTCATCTTTGTTTCTGACCTGGTGGCTGGCCAGACTGGGAGGATGCCTGGAGGTCAGATAAATATACAAATATACGAAGCCATAAATATTGGTGCTTGGTGAATGGGGAAGACTTCTGATTGCAGGGAAAAGAGAAGGCAAAGCTAACATAAAGCCTTGGATTACCATGGGTAGTTTTAGGAAAAAAAGTGCAATTTTGATTGAGAGCCTAGAGATGATTATGAAGAAAAGTGGGAAACACTCCCACTTCTTCTGGTTCCCAAGCAGAGTTGGAAAGCCGCTTAACCCCTGCAGTTACCATCTCTCCTACACCTACATCAGTTTCTAATCCCTGGAAAATCCTAAACCTCAGTACTTAAATCTAAACCTAATGCACAATCTCCAATTAAAAACAATTCTAATTACTGATCTAAGGTATAGTGCAAGTACGATTACCATCAGGAAACATCATCTCATGATTAGAAATTCCACTGCCACTTTCTCTTGATCCCTGGAAGATAGGCATTAAACATAGCACTATATATCGTGTCCATGTAAGAAGAAAAACAAGGAAAAGATTCTAAAAGTAGAACTCGATTGGGGGATGCAAGGGGGGATTCCCCTTTATAGATGCAGCCTGACCTGCTGAGTTCCTCCAGCATTTTGAGTGTGTTGCTTTAGATTTCCTGTATCTGCAGAATTTCTTGTTGTTGAAAATGGTGAAATTCTTCAGCAATACTACTTCCACAATCTTTAGCATTTATTCCAAGTTATACCTCTAATAATAATCATGCAAGCTATTGATGAATATTTAAGTTATTGGCCAGGGAATTAAGATCATGTGTATCACATGACTGGCATCAAATAAATTTTGACAAACCTGTTGGCCTTTCAGTTTGTCCAATTAAATTTTGGAGAAGAGCCAAACTTTGCCTTGAATCTTTGAACTTGAAGATTATTAGCATCATTCCCATTAAAATGCCAGTTTTGTAATTCATGCCTTACAAACTAGATTTACAAGTATGCAAACCAAAGAAACTGTCAGAGCTTTCAATATAAAAATTTCATACACTTAGTCAGAACAGACTGGCCTATTCAATGAAGTTTCCGAAGTGCAGGTAACTGAGATCATCTACGCTAAAGAAGATTAGAAAAATAATGTCCAGATTAAGTACTTCAATCTTCTAATTTAAAACATTATCTATTTGTTGTACCTTGTTTTATAGATAAAGTAGAATGGCAAGAAAACAGGAACAACTGTTGGATAATTGTTTCCATGCCTACAATTTAACAAAAAAAAACCTCTACTCAAACTATATACAGTATGTGTAAGTGGAAATACAGAACATTATATTAGAACTTGGACTATATTAAACAATTCTGAAGAAGGGTCTTGGCCTGAAATGTCAGCTGTGTATTCTTTTCCATGGATGCTGCCTATCCTGCTGAGTTCCTCCACCATTTTGTGTGTTGCTCTCGATCTCCAGCATCTGCACACTTTCTTGTGTTTTAAATAGTTATTTTACCTTCAAAATATTTGAAATAAAGAACAGCAATTGTGTGTGAATTATTTATCAGAAACTAAGTAGAGATGAGGTGAGGTACCCAGATCTTCACAACAGTTTTACCAATCCTTTGTTAGAACTTTAATGGTTGAACCAGTCTTTGAGAGACCCAAATATCATTGGGCATGGTTGCAGGTCTCTGTTAGATATTAGTACAACACAATTTGTTCGATGGAATCATGGACTCACATGCAAATAAAACTACAGCTTTTCAGCATGCTCTAGTGAACTGCAGCAAAGAGTTGACAATTTGCCCACTATGAAAACCTTTATTTAACAACAAATTACACCAGCAAACTTCCTGACTTGCCATTTTCACATATAGCCTGGCAATGACTGAATGCTCATTACCAATGGGGCACAGCCAGATATAAAAAAAAATGTACTAGCAGAAAAACCCAAGGCTGAAAGAAACATGAGCTACTGGGCTCTCAAGCCTGTTGTAATATTCTGAAAAAAAAAATGTCAGGTCGTCTATTTCAACTCCACTTCCTCTTCCTGTTAATGTGCCTGGTTTCATAGCAGCTGATTTAACAGCTAGAAATTAAACCACTCCACTATCCAGTTAATGCTAATGCTTCTTCTGGAGAGTAAAAAGTAAGAAGACCGCCTTTTATGCTCTCGTATCACTGATCTGAAGGGCACCTGTCTTTGACATTTTGAATTGCCATTAAGAATATTTTTGCACCAGTCACAGCTTGCTCTGTTTGAGGAAACTTCATTCATCCTGTTACATGTTTGTACATCCTGATCACCTGTCAAGGAGGCTGCTCATCACTAATGCAAATACATGGGCAGCCTGACAATGAGGTGGCACAGAGCTGATGAGTCTACACTGCTACTTAATATGGTCTTGGCTGATCTTTTAAACTTGGTGTCACTTTCTGTTTCTAATCCTATATTTCACCTATCCAAACATTTATTGATTCTAGGTCTTGAGTCTTTCGAGTGGCGGAAGCTCCAAAGCCTCTAAGATAAATAGTTACAAAGATTCACGACCTTTTGGATGAGGCAATTTCCTCTTCCACCTCAATCCTTATGTGAAACCTTGTTTCAGAAGTGCTAGCTATGGGAAGCACCACTGCTGACTCTACTTTGTCAAGCCCTGTAGGGATTCTGTATGTTTCCACAAAATCAGCTCTCATTCTTTTAATCTCCCAATAGGTCTCACTTCATACATCAATCACCTCCATTTTGGAAAGCAATCTAACAAAACTTTTTTGCAGACTTTCTATTACCATTATATCCTTCCTTAGGTAGGGAGATAAGATCTATACGCTGCATAATTGCCGAGGCATCTTTACTCCTGAACTCAGATCCTCTTGCAATAAAGACCAACGTAGAAATGTTTGCTTTCCGAGTTATTTCTATACATGCAAGTCAATTTCCTACGATTTATACAGAGGAACACTACGGTACCTCTCAACACCAATATCTTTTGAAATGTTACCATTAAAAAAATCTCCTTCATCTTCCACATCTTCACCCGTCAGATGTTTAGATCTCCCTGGCAGGAACTACTGTTCTACACTACTTCTGCAAAGACACAAGAGATTGTAGTTGCTGGGATCTGGAGCAAAGATGAATTCAGTAGGTCAAGTAGCATCTATAGTGGGAAAGGAATTGTTGACATTTTGGCTTGAAACCCTGTTTCAGGACTGAGCGTGAAGATGTGAGCTAACTGGTATAAAGAAGAGAGTGGGAGTGGTAAGACAGGTGATTGGTGGATTGAGGAATGATGAAGAATGATGGCAGATCGAGCCTGGTAGGAGGGGGAAGGGTGAAATTGGGAGACAGAGACAGGTGAATGTTGGATAATAAAATAACCAACATTTTTCCATGAAGATCAACACAAAATGCTTAATTCCTCCGTCACTTCCTTATGTCTCAATATACAATAATTCTCCCTGCTTCAGATTGATGGGATTCAGATTAACTATACTGCTTTTTCCTTTATTCTATTTTAATTTGAAGCAGTAGAATACTCCCATATTCTAGCTTCTCATTCCTTACCAATGTTCCTGTCTGTCTTTGTTGAATTTTCACATCTTCCCTCTCCTTTTTGGCAATATTAAAAGCCTTTCTAATCAGACTCAATAGTATCTTTAATATTTCTTTTGCTGGTATTGCAGCATATTTTCCTGTTGGATTCACAAGGGATTGCAGCCATGTTTTAGTTCACTGAATGTCAGACTTTGATTTTTACTGTTATATCTTCTAATGCACTTTTCTAAAACCACAGCCCAGAGTCAAACAGCAGAGAAATAGGTCCTCCAGTCCACTGTATCTAAGTTCAAAGTCAAGTTTAATTGTTATTCAACTATACATGAATACCCATGAACATAGCCAAATGAAACAGCATTACTCTGGGGCCAACTTGTAAAACACAGTACCAGTCATACACAATACAAGCACATATAGCACGTATAAGATGGCAGTAAAATACAGTCACACAAAAAATCCATGCTGATCATCAGCTAATCCCATTTACCGGTACTAGGTCTGTAGTCTACCATACCTCGGCAATTGAAGAACTCATCCGGATACTTTTGTCTCAGATGTTGTGAGAGTATCTGCCTTGACCAACTTCTCATGCAGCATGTTCCAGAACGTAACTCCTTTCTGGTGAAAGTACATTTCCTCAAATCCCCTCTTACCTTCTTACTCTCCACCTTAGACCTATTCCGTCTGGTTTTAGATGTTTTCGTTCAGAGAAAAAGTTTTTCACTCTCCACCCTATGTTCCCTATAATGCTATAAAACTTTGTTAGACTACCTCCCCACCCCATCCAGTCTTCACCTCCAGAAGTCACAAAGCATTCATGCCCTTTCTGTAGTGTAGCAACGAGAAATGCACACAATATTTCAGCTGTGGACCAACCAAACTGTACCACGGCTTTCATGTTCTTTTATTCTATTCCCTGACGAATGAAGGCCTATATCTTGCACTCCTTCTTTACCGCTTTAGTCACCTGTGATGCCTCATTTAGGGATCTAGGGACTTGCAAACGAAAAGTTGCTCCTCAGCTCTTTACCATTTGTTAAAGTTACTTGCATCACTTTCAAAAACACAGAATACAAATACTTAATATTTTATGTGCATCAATTAAACTAGCAATACCATGCCTATACAGACAGCAGGTGCTATAATGTTAATCCTATACAAAATCTATAAAGACCGAATGAATGTAATTGCAGATTTCATTGAAAAAAATCTACTTTTTCAATTAGCAAAATTATGCTTTTTCATTAAGAGTTTGAGAAGGTATGTATTACCAAATGCATCACTAACTCCCACAAACCCCATCCTTTATCACGAGTGTGAAATTATCCCTTAATTTGGTTTGATCTGGCTGGTATCACATGGAAGAACCTAATGGCTGGATTCTTGTTGATAAGTGAGCCATCCAAAACAAGTCGTGGAGGTATAATTTGAAAATAAGATTCCTCTTGTCCAATTTCTAATGTTTATGACTCACCTGTGGATGAGAGTAGAGAAGGCCCGTGTGTTCATGGTTTACTATTGCTCTGTTGCCGGGTATATTCCTAGCCAGCACTGGAACTTTAAGGTCCATTGCCTATAGGTAACGAACCAGTTCAATAAAAAAGAAAAAAATATATTGTGTCATTCTCAATCAAATAAAAAGTATATTTTTTGTAATCATGTCAAATTAATCCCTAAATGATTACACATCAAAACAAGCTGTCTTCCTGGTGATCTGTGAATTTGTGATTATTATTGATTATTCAGCTCAACACAATAGTTAATTTGATTCTCCTCTATATTATAAAACCACGGGTAATGCTAGAGTATATCTCTGCTGACATTACAATTGAACAGTTAGAAAAGCAAACCATTTGAGTTATATGTGCAATTTAAAAAAAAAATTAAATTGTTCAGAAAGGATCTCAAATCTTGCAAATAACATACCTCTAGAATTGTAGCAGACATCCCTTCAGAGATGGAGCTGTTTACTACAGCAAAGGAATCCCTCATAGCAGCATGCAGCTCAGTCTGGGGTTTTTCTGAAACTAAATAGACCCCGTGAGCACTACAAAATAACAGAAAATTAATGATAATAAGTACTTTATTGAGCCTGAGTGGGAAATTATTTCATTACAGCAGCAACATTTAAAAACACACTACACAATAATAATAAATATAATATTAACAAATAGAGTACAGAATGTACATAACAATTTTCCAATGTGCAATAATCTGCAATACTGCACAATAGTAGTGTATGAAATAAAAAAAGACACTATTGTACTGCACTACCATGTGTGTTCTCCTGTCGTACAGAGATGAACTGTTGTATATGCTTATTGCATTTGGTAAGGAAGATTTTGTGTAATGGAAATTGAGTTAAGTACAGTCCTTATAAAATCAGATGCTTTGAGTGAACTTAAATATTATAAGTTAACAAAAGATTTTTAAAGTCAATTAAACTGAATTCCGTAGTTGATTTTTTTAAAACTTTGTAAGTTTTTGTCCCTTTTTACTTATTAAATTAAAAAATAAGAAATTGCACTCATTTTCAACAATCTGCATAAGATCTTGGTCTTATAAAATGAGGCACAGAATATCAAGGAACCAAGAACATTTATTGTCTGATCAAAACTAGAAAACTGTCTCCATTTTGGACAACACATTTTTTAAGAACATTGTGAAGGCATTAGAGTGTTAGACTGATCTTGGAGCAGGTTAAAAGGCTGGCTCAGTACCTTGGGAAAAAGGGCCTGTATTGTGCTGTAATGTCCAATGTTTCATAACTGGCGGGGGGAGGGGGGTGAGGGTAGGGGTATTTAGCTGCATGAATGGACGGAATTAGCTTAAGTTGTTCTTCTTGTAACAGGAGATATTGAGAAGGGATCTCAAAGAAGTATTTGAGATTATGAAAGGTCTGTGGTGAAACTGATAGAAACATTCTGTCGGCTTATGCTGCACTGAGATTCTGTGACTGAGCTTAGGTTGAACACGAGCAAGAACCGGAGTGAAGCTCTTTATATGCTGCTCCTCTGAATGACCTAGAAACTTGCTGTATCAGTGTGAATTTCGTCATTTCTCAGTTTAATATTCAGGGATGTCAGAATCAAAAGAATTGACAACACCAGCAGAGAGGTTTTAATCTTTTAGACACAGATGGAATCACATCAATTCCCTGAAGAAGCTATCACTAAGGTTGTGCACTGCTGAAACTCTCAAAACTCTTAACTCAACACATTCCCTCACAAAGTATCACTCTAAAATCAATAGGGATTATAGCAATATAGGCTCTTGGAGGAAAGAATACAAAATTCATGTTAAAAATAATAATAAGTAGTACTTCATAAAAGCATGGATTATTATATCAAACATCTCAAAAGAAAACTAACTTACCCCTTGACCTTAGCCTTCACCTGTTGTGCAAACACTGCATCAACCTAAGAAGCATGATGAATGATTATCAGATAAAAGTTATATTTTTGTTTAAAATATATCATAAGGGGATTTATTTTGTTCAAGTACTCAATACCCTTAGCAATTTTGAAATTATACATTTATCACACATTGTCTTTGTGATAGACAGCATTTTCCCCTCAATCAATGGCTATTCATCTCATAAGCTCTTTAGGAGTCAGCTGCACTATGAATTGGCTGCAGTATTTGCTTACAAAGCACTTCAACTTGTAAGCAATTTGCTGTTTGCTTAGTAAATCGGAATGGCAGGCACAAGTGCAAGCACTTCTTCTTTCAAAATATTTGCAAAAATAATCAAATGACATTAATTTCCTGCATCTCATGATAAAGATGACAATGAGTCGGTCTGGGCTTTGGTCTTGTGGGAAATGGCAGATTTTTTTTCACATTTTTCACAATTTAAGTAATCATAATTGTGAGAATACTACTTTGTGATAGCAACATAATGGAGCTCAGTAATGTCTACAACTACTGATAAGTACCAAAACCCTGGCTTATAGAAATACTCATTCTCCTTGGGAACTACATACGACTATAGGGGCCTGCAATTGACAAGGATGAAATTATTTCCTTTAAGAAGACAGACCTAGAACTTGAATGCATCCTGCCATTGCCATCCAGCTGGAAGGCTGTATTTGGGGGAGAGTTTATAGGCTAGTCTTCAAATTTCTATCAAGATCTGTACAACTTCCATCTACAGAGATTGCTGCATGTTCCAGTGTTCAGTTATTTTGGGTGCCTTCTCTGCAAAGTTTCCATAGTTTTCATGTATGGACAATAATCAGAGCACTGAAATGCAAGTAAGGTAGTGCCAGCTCATTCTACAATTACAGTTAACAAGTTGGAGCCTTTTAGAAGGTGTTGCTGGGAGTTCGGGGCCAACATGTTTCAACAAGGATAAAAGGCAAAAATGGCAAGGTTATGGAACCTTGGGTGACAAAGGATTTTGAAGGCTGATCAGGAAAATAAAGGAAACATACAGCAGGTTTAGAGGACTGGGACGGAAGAAGTCTTTTTGAGGAATACAATATGTAGTAAAGAACTTAAGAAGGAAATTAAGAGGGCAAAAGGGGCCATAAAATATCATTGATAAGAATGGTTGAGGAGAATCCCAGATATCCTAAGTACACTAGGAGCATGCCGGTAGTCAGAGAAAGCGTTGGTTCCCTTAGGGACTAAAGAAACAATATGTGGAGCCAATGATGTGGACAAGGTCCTGAAAAAATACTTCTCACCATTATTGAGGAGCACAACATTGAAAGTAGGGAGTTCAAGGAGGGTAATGTGGATAATCTGGAGCAAGCTTGTATTAAGAAGGGACAGGTGGTTAGATATCATAGGACACACAAAGAATGATAAATCCCAAGGACCAAATGAGATCTACCTCGGGTTTCTATAGGAAATAAGGGAGGAAATGGTTGGGGCCCTGGTTGCGATTCTTACATTATCGTTGGGTGAGCTTTCAAAAAGCTGTAGAATGAATAATGTTCATACTTTATTAAAAAAAGGACAGGAGGGATAAGCCAGGAAATCACAGTCATTCACTAGCACTGACGAAACTACTGGACAAAATCCTAAAGAATAGCATTTATGTACATTTGGAAATCCTACCTCACAAATTTAATTTTAGTTCAGGTTCCAACTACTATTGATGAGGTCAGGGCAATACATATTAGTCATACAAAGGTATCGAACAAGGTCCCACATGGTAGGCTGATCCAGAAGGTTAAAGCACATGGAATCCAAGGCAAGCTGGATAACTGGAACCAGAAGTATCTTGCAGCTAGGAAGCAAAGTTTAGTGGTGGAAGGACGCCTTTTCTGATTGGAATGTTTTTCGAACTGAAGGAAGTATTTCCTCACAGTTCCTCCTACAGGGGTACAATTGTTACCAAAATACTTATGAAGTGTGGCAAATATAAAATAAAGTTTTGTTAATGAGAAAGCAGAGCAAGAGTTGGCTTTCAGTTTGCTCTGCAATTCAATATAATCACGACTGGTCATTTATCTCAATACCATTGTGCTGGTGTCTTCCTTGAACTTATATTGCTTATTATGTCTGTGCATAAGAAAATGAGGCATAAAATACTTGTATACATATAAAATTAATTGCAGCTCAGAACACAAATCTGTAATGCAAGTGCATGCCTCCTGCATGGCAGAGAGCCAGAGAGACTTATTGGGAATATCAAAGTCATTAACAAAGAAAACACATTAGATTGTTTAGCAATCTGTTGAGACAGGACCATCTGGTGAAATGTAGCCCAACTCGCACATGTAAACCAAATTAACAAGGATATTTAGCTCTCAAAATTACCAATTCAAGGAAAGCTTTGCTCAAAAATTAACTCCTTATTGAGAAGTATTTCCTTGGTTATGTTTAGGCTGGTATTTCAACTGCCTAGCCTCTTCTTTCTGAAACATGGTCTATACATCCTTCCCTTACTCATTTTAACTTTCAATTATACCTTCTTCTCAACTCTCATCATGCCTCAAGCATCATGAAAGCCAGGAACTCATGCCCAGTCTAAATGTAGGAAAGCATGGTAGAGTTAAGCATGGAACAAAATATTTTGTATTTTCATAAGCCAACCTAACAAGAGATTGTAATACGTAATTGTAATATATACAGCAGTTAGGATATAGCACTTTATAATTGTGTGGTTTCCTGCCAATGGTGTAGATGATTAATACATACAGTGTTAAAGTATCATTTCTGTATACAAAAAGTTTGAAGCATTCAAACTCAAGAACGATCCACAAAAGCAATCTACTGTGGATCTGTAAATCTAAAATAAATAAAATGCTGGAAATATTCGGTATATCAGGAAGTATCTCTGAGGTAAGAGAGTTAGTATTTCCGGTTCATTACTTTCAACTAATTATCAACTTAAAATTTTGAGCTAGGCATGGGCTGAATTCCGGTTGTTCTACTGGAACTTGTTTGCCTGTGGGACTTCTGCCACATGCTGTCAAAAGTAGAACCTGACTTCCTGACAGGTTCAATGGCAATTCATCAGCTAGTTCTAGTGATAGAGGTCACCCTTGCTGGATTCAAAGAAAATTTATTATGAAAGTACATATATGTGCCTCTAAGATTCATTTTCTTGTGGGCATACACAGTAAATCCAAGAAACATAACAGAATCTACGAAAAGCCTCTCCCAACTGGACGGGCAAACAACCTGCATGCAAAAGACAACAAACTGTTCAAATAAAAAAGAAAAGTAATAATAAAAAATAAATAAGCAATAAATATTGACAACAAGATGAAGAGTCCTTGAAAGTGAGTCCATATATTGAAGGGACAGTTCCGTGATGGGGCAAGGGAACTTGAGTCAATTCAAGTTGAATAGCCTGATGGTTCAGGGTTAATAACTGTTATTGAAACTGGTGGTGTGGGTCCTGAGGCTCCTGAACCTTCTTTCTGATGGCAGAAGTGAGAAGAGAGCATGACCTGGGTGCTGGGGGTTCTTGTTGATAGATGCTGCTTTCCTGCCTCTGCACGTTGTACAGATGTGCTCAATGGTGGGGAGCACTTTGCCCATGATTGACTGGACTGATACCACTACTTTTTGTAGGATTTTCTGTTCAAGGGCATTGGTGTTTTCATACCAGGCTGCGTTGCAATCGGTTGATATTCTCTCCACCACACATCTATACAGGAGAAGTTGGTCAAAGTTTTAGATGTCATGCTGAAACTTTGCAAACTCATAAGGAAGTAGAGGCACTGCTGTGCTTTCTTCGTAATTGCACTTATGTGCTGGGCCCAGGACAAACACTGTGAAATGATAACATTGAGGAATTTAACATGGCTGACCCTCTCCATCTCCGATCCCCAATAAGAACTGGTCATGAACCACCAGTTTCCTCTCCTGAAGTCAACAATCAGTTCTTTGGTCTTACTGACATTCAGTGAGAGGTTGTCGTGGCACCACAGCCAGATTTCTCATGGCATTAATATATTACAGATCTAATCCCTACTGAATTTAATGCAGGTTTTAGGATTACAAGTTTGAAAGTAATGGGAAGGTCTAGTACAGAAAAAACAGATGAGATTGCAGCTTCTGGGATCTAGCACATAATATGAATTGCTGGAGGAAGTCAACAGATCTAGCAGCATCTAGAGAGGGGTAGTTAGTTTTACTCAAAACTGAAAACGTAGAGGAAATATGAGCCAGTATAAAGGGATGAGGGGAGGAGAGAGGCAGGAGCTGGCAGACACAAGGTGAAACCAGATGGTAGGTGGCAAGTGGAGACAGCAAAGGGTTGCAGATTCTGGAATCTGATAACAGGCAGATGAAAACAGGTGGAGAGGAAAAAGTAACTGGGTAATGGAGATCTGGGACAATGCGTTCAGAAAGAAGTGGGGTTGAGACAATTTATTGGATCAGAGAGAAAGGAACATTATCTAAACTATCTGAAATGGGAAAATTCAATGTTCACATCATTGGGCTGGAGATTATCCAGGTGGAACATGAAGTACTGTTCTATTACCTTGTGTTTGGTCTCACCCTGACAATAAAGAACGGTGAGTATAAGCAAGTCAGTGTGGCACTGGGAAGCGGAGCTGAAATGGCATGCAACTGGGAGCTTGCTTTGAATTTTTTAAACAAACATTTAATTTTAATAGGTTTGAAATGTCACAACGTCACAGATATGCAAAATCACTGAAAGATCGCTTATTATTTTTACAGCCATTAAACCAGAACTGGGACTTGAACAATTGTCAGATCTTTCATGGCAGGTTTGGATGGTACCAAATTGATCAATTGCCAGGAGTTCTGCCATTGCAGTGGTCACTTCCCAGGAGTAAGGGAAGCTTTAAGGCAAATGAAAATCGGTATTCTATACTTGGTCCAGATTAGTGTAGTTCAGCAAAATATGGTTTCTTTCTGCTATGGTCCAATGTCCACTCCTGACAGATTCCTCCTACTTTAATGCTTTCACCTCCCAGCTTGTTACTTCACCCTCCCTTCCCAATCCAACCACCTTTTTCCTCAGTTGGTCTCACACTTCACCTGCCAGTTTGTACTTCTCCCTCCCCCCCCCACTTCTTATTCTGAAATTTCCCCCCATTTGTTTCCAGTCCTGATGGAGGGTGTCCAGCTGGAATGTTGACTGTTTATTCGCCTCCATAGATATTGCCTGACTTGTTGAGTTCCTCCAGCATTTTGTATATGTTGCTCAAGATTTCCAGCATCTGGAGAATCTCTTGTTTAAAATATGGTTCGTTATCTGGTCTCCCTTTTCACAAATGCCACCTGACCAACTAATTACTTCCGGCATTTTGTAGTTTTAATATCTAAGAGCAATTACTTACCTCGGGTCCAATAATAATCAAATGAACACATGGTTCCCTTTCATGCCAAGCTAGAAAACAAGATACAGAATATTTTATTTACCTGAAATGCAACAATGAACATCAATAATATAATAATTTCAGTTTAACAGGGATGATTTACTACAGATCTTTCCTCATATTTGAAAGATATTGAATTCATATCAGTGGAAAGCAACTTCATTTGATATTGGAAGTAAACCTTAATAATAACTCCAAAACTGCTATCAACTGTAGAATCATAGATAATAAATACAATTGCAATAGTTTTTTACTGGGTGTCTCTGAAGAAGCGGGTCATTGTCCCGCGCTAACAGCCACTGGACTTCACGGTGAGAAACCCACCTTTCTCAGGCTCTGTATGTCCAGGATGTATACAACTCTGGTCCCACCAAACCTGTCAGCTTGGGATGTCTCACCCACCCAAACCCTGATTTGTGTGAATGCTGTGTGATTTACTGCCCCCGGCAAGAAATAAAAGGTCGTACACTGCAATATCTTAACCAGAGTTATTTAAAAAAAACAAAAAGGGCCCATTATAATTAAACAGTCAAACGTGCACATAAGTTGGAACTCATCTTGAAGTTGTCTATAACTCACGCACTAGACATTTGTTTTGTGTGAAAGCACCCACCCCTTCTGAATGTTGCTCGAAATCTATCTCAAACAAATGGGCTCTCCCATAGGCCTTGAAGCCATTCACCTGCACAAAGCACCTTGTGTAACAGGGACGGCATCCTCAGCTGTCTTCCCTCCTGGTTACTCCCACCTCCTACCAAAAAGACCTTGACCCACACAAGTATCCCTCACAAAACTTCTCCACCCAGTGTCCTCTAAAACCTTTTCCCAATTCCACCATCCTGATGGGCTGACACCACATTCCTAACTTGAACAACAAAGCCCCTTATCTCAGCTCAAACCCAAACAGGCTGAGAACAGAATCAACAGTTCCTACAGAACTGCTAAGTTAAAATACATACAGCATAGCAGAAAAACAATCTTAACCAGGGCATCACACAATCTTCTGTGGTTGAGTACAAGCAATTTAAACAGCAATTACACTACATAGAATACAGTTTGTGAACTGGAAACATCTAAAGAAATGATGGAGGTTGATAGGAAAATTAAGATGGGTTTAGACAGATACTTGAACGATTTGAAAGATATTAATTCTTGAGGTTGACTAGAAAGATTGGCAAGTCACATAACAAATATTGTTTTTTTGAAGATGTAGTGTTTTTAAGCCAGTGTTATTAGTCAACTGAGCATCAGCAGGATAGAATGTTTTCTATCTACTAATGTTCAATTAATTAAAACAAAAGGCTGCACTGACAAATCTTTGTTACTTCAGATATCCAAGTTCTTTTTTTCCATTCATATGATCAAAAAGCTTCTACCAGTGAATCTAATAGAGAACCAAATTTATGAGAAATCTTCCCATATTTAAAATTAGAAAAATTGAAGAGACTCACTATTAAATGTAATAAGGAATTCAGGTGAATTTTTTTTTAAATCCAGTGAGAATGGTTTAAATGTGAAACTCATTACTAGATGGAGTATTAGTAGTACGGATGGATAATTGGAAGTTCGAAGTAAAACAAAATAAAGAAAGATAAATCAATGAAGGACAAATATCAGAAGAGATCTATTACACCAATTGGCCTATTCAATTTTATGATTTATTAAGTGCTATAGCATCTACAACATTGTAGTATAAATTTAAACTGTTGGCTAATAAAATGCTTCTAAGCCATTAATTGCATACCTTATATGTTCTTCACAGAAGGAAAGTCTAGTTTGAAAAGACAGAATATTTCATCACTGGTATATTACTGATGAAATATGGTTAATGCTTTGTCAGTAAACTTTTTTATTCTAGTATTTAGTTAATTTAAAAAAAACCTCACCCTGCAATATATGCCAATAAAATCTGTAGGAGACATCAGTAAGTTGCAGGAATGAAACATATTGTGCTTTCAACCCTTGCTTGTATTAAATAATTTGTATGCAAAGATGTGTAATTTTTTTAAGACGCCAGTTACACTTCTTCAAAGTAATAGCTCCAATCAGCAAAAACCATTAATGAAATGATCAACAACTCGGAGCAGGATACTTATAACGGGAAGGCAAATTCAAAGTACAAAGTACATTTATTATCGAAGCATGTATACTATACACAACCTTGAGATTTGTTTCCTTACAGGCAGCCACAAAACAAAGAAACACAAAAGAACCCATTAAAAAAGACCGTCAAACACCCGATGTGAAAAACAAAACAAACCTTGCAAAGTAGGCAAGTAACATTCAGAACTAAAGTTCACAAAAAGTGAGATCACAGCCACAAATTGAGAGTTGAATTAAAATTACTCCTATGATAAGGTCCAGGGAATCAACAATATGTAAGAATAACAAAGTCTGATTTGATTACCTGAGAAAGCATCTACCAAGTAGAGTGGATCTTTAACTCGTCGAAGTCCACATACCAAAAGGAAGATGTATGGATCACTACTCGTGAACTGAATCCCTGTAATCATTATAAAGAGCAAAGCAAAAGCAATTTTCTATATAAAGTAGAAAAATGAGAGCAAGTAACCCTTTCATTATGAAATGTAACTTGCATCATACTTTCATCTTCATCTTATCAGTGTAGTAAGCTTTAAAAGGAAAGCAACACTATTTAAGTCTGAATATAGTCTTCCATAAATACTGTACAACAAAACTGTATGGACGGATTTTAGAAATATAACTGGAAGATTTATTTGAATAAAAAACAATTTAACAAGATTTGACAGTGGATTCTGGTTAATTGGGGCAGCCGCTTATTTGGAACAACTCAAAGAACAGAAACTAATTGAGAAAATAGCCAGGATTCCTTTTGTTTATTTGGGACACTATGTCACTTAATTGAGACAGGAGACTGTTGCCAAACACTTTCTAGCCTGTGTTAGTCATACTCACTTGTGTGGCTGTTAGATCCTACACCGTGCTTGAATGAACAGTTTTTAAATGGTGTCAGATGCATGTGCTTCTGTTCAAAAGGCAGTGATTTTGTCGCCAAGAAGTAAGCAGTAAGACAATTCAGAAACAGTTTGGTTTCATGCAGTGAGGCTTGGTGATGCCAGAAATGGCCACAAGTGAAAATGAAACAACTTCTCTACTTAGATAAGTTAGAATTTGAAGGTAACAATAATCATCTTGAATATTACAACGGAGGATGCAACTGTCAATAGCATTGTATTAAGGCAGTCTTTTATCTGCACTAGGTATCTATGCTGCTTTTTTCATTTACAGTCAATTAAAAGAACACAGCAGCGTACATTGGATGAATTTCTCTGTTGATATCTATCACAAATTAATACACAGTTTTATAGTACTGTAGTAGTATTGGTAGTGTTCTAATTTTTTCTGCATTTCATTTAAGTACTTAACCCATTTCTCAATTAAAAGTGGCTTGCCTTTTTTATACCTTTGAAATTATTCCCATGAAACTACGACTAACTGGGCAGCCACTAAATGGGGCCAAAATGCACTGGTTCCAATGTATTCCAATTAACCGGAAGCCACTGTACAAGAAAAAAAAAATCAGCATTTTAGTAGGGTAATTTAAAATAAAACTGGCAAAGGTTTTAAAGCCAGTATGTATTGTAGCATTCTCTAGTTTGCTTCCTCTTAATTGGAGATACTTCATGCACATTCTGCTTCTTCTTGTTTCCTAAAGAGTGGAATGCAAACCAGTGGGGAAACTGAATTTGTATTTTCAGGGCTTCGGAGCGTGTGAGAGGTAGCTGTAAAATTACTAAATTTGGTGCAGTAAAACAGACTGTATGGAAGGTTGGTATATCTGTACAGAGCAACGATAAAACAGTCCATTTCTTCAATAATTCAATCCTCTGTTGAAAATAAAAAGCAAATTATTTGATCTTTGCTGTTAGTTTGAGATGGTATCTTAACAACAGCCAAATAAATATGTTGTTATCTACTACCATTGATCTGATATTTTACTTATGAATTTGATTTGGAAAAATGGGTAAATGTTTGAATGAGTTTACAATCAAAATATTAACCTATGTTTGTTTCTTACAAATGGCAGTGAACTGGTTTGGATTTTTACACTGTAACACACACAAAATGCTGGTGGAACTTAGCAGGTCAGGCTGCATCCATGGAAATGAACAAACAGTCGACATTTTAGGCTGAGACCCTTCTTCAGGGTTTGGCTCGAAATGTTAACTGTTCGTTCATTTTCACACATGCTGCCTGACCTGTTGAGTTCCTCCAGCATTTTGTATATGTTACTTTGGATTTCCTGCATCTGTGGAATCTCTTGTGCTAATGCATTTTCACTTGCTGGTTCTAAAATATTACATAATTTTAGAAAATCAATAATCAGGCTAGATATACATTTCAACATTTAGCTTACTATTTCAGGTAAAAACACAAATGGAACTGTTAATCTCATACTAATTCAGCCAAATTATCCTGGCTTTGAAGTGTGCAATTTCCTTAAATGCACCAACTTTCAATTACAGAATGAATTTGATTGCAAGTACTCTGCGACAAAACAGATAGCATGGAAGCATTTGTTTCAATACAAATAGACATTTTTATAAACTACTGATAGTAAAACAAACACTTGATCAGAATATAAAATAAATCTAAAGGGTTAAATCATATTCAGTATTATGTTTGTGAAAGTGACACAAACCACCTCTGAGATCCTGCAACAAGCTATTCGAAATTGCATTCATTCTCATGGAAGTTCTCCCTGTGGAGAATGAGGAAATCATGCTCTTTTATAAATAATTTTAATTTAATTAATTATTTTTCGTTTATGAATGTTTTAATGTATTTTAAATAAATTTTAAAGCATTCTTTTTATTATTTACAGCAAAGTTTTTAAATGTATCTAATATACTGAGGAATTTAAAAACTGGAAAAATCATAGAAGTCAAAAGTTCCACCCTCTGTTTTGCCTTCCCTCAAAGCTTAACACAACCTTAAGACATAGGACCAGAATTAGGTCATTTGGCCCATTAAGTCTGCTCTGCCATTTCATCTTGGCTGATCCATTTCCCACTCTTCTGCCTTCTCCCTGTACCCTTTCATGTGCTGAATAACCAAGAATCCATCAACCTCCACTTTAAATACTGTACTCCCAATGACCTGGTCTTCTGTGGCAACAAATTCCACAGATTCATCACCCTCTGATTAAAGATGTTCCTCCTCATTTGTAACAGGGAATTGACTTTTTAAGTACATAAGAAATAAGAGCAGGAGTAGGCAATCTAACCTGTCGAGCCTGCTCTACCACTCAACAAGATCATGGCTGATCTGGCCATAGACTCATCTCCACCTACCTGCCTTTTCCCCATAACCCTTAATTCCCTTACTATACAAAAATCTACCCAACCTTGTCTTAAATATATTTACTGAGGTAGCCTCCACTGCTTCATGGGCAGAGAATTTCACAGATTCACCACTCTCTGGGAAAAGCAGTTTCCTCTTAATCTCCGTCCTAAATCTACTCCCCTAAATCTTGAGGCTATGTCCCCTAGTTCTAGTCTCACCTATCAGTGGAAACAACTTTCCTGCCTCTATCTTATTTACCCCGTTCATAATTTTATATGTTTCTCTAAGATGTCCTCTCATTCTTCTGAATTCCAGCGAGTACAGTCCCAGGCAACTCAATCTCTCCTCATAGTCCAACCCCCTCATTTCTGAAATCAACCTGATGAACTTCCTCGGCACTGCTTCCAAAGCTAGTACAGTGATATGCAAAAGTTTGGGCACTCCTGGTCAAACTTCCTGTTACTGTGAATACTTAAGTGAGTAAAAGATGAACTGATCTCCAGAAGACATAAAGTTAAAGATGAAACATTCTTTTCAACATTTTAAGCAAGATTAGTGTATTATTTTTGTCTTGTACAATTTTAGAGTGAAAAGAAGGAAAGGAGCACCAGGTAAAGGTTTGGGCACACCAAGAGATTTGAGCTCTCAGATAACTTTTACCAAGGTCTCAAACCTTAATTAGCTTGCTAGGGCTATGGCTTGCTCATAATCATCATTAGGGATGGCCAGGTAATGCAAATTTCAAAGCTTTATAAATACCCTAACTCCTCAAACCTTGTCCCAACAATCAGCAGCCATGGGCTCCTCTAGCAGCTGCCTAGCACTCTGAAAATTAAAATAAATGATGCTCACAAAGCCGGAGAAGGCTATAAAAAGATAGCAAAGCATTTTCAGGTAGCCATTTCCTCAGTTCATAATGTAATTAAGAAATGGCAGTTAGCAGGAGTGGTAGAGGTCAAATTGAGGTCCAGAAGACCAAGAAAACTTTCCAAGAGAATTGCTCATAGGATTGCTAGAAAGGCAAATCAAAATCCCCATCTGACTGCAAAAGAACTTCAGGTAGATTTAGCATACTCTGGAGCAGCGGTGCACTGTTCTACTGTGCAGTGACACCCCCACAAATATGACCTTCATGGAAGAGGCGTCAGAAGAAAACCTTTCCTGCATCATCACCACAAAATTCAGCACCTGAAATTTGTAAAGGAACATCTAAACAAGCCTGATGCATTTTGGAAACAAGTCCTGTGGACTGATGAAGTTAAAGTAGAACGTTTTGGCTGCAATGAGCAAAGGTATGGTTGGAAAAAAAGGTGCAGTATTTTATGAAAGGAACACCTCTCCAACTGTTAAGCACAGGGGTGAATCCATCAATCTTTGGGTTTGTGTTTCAGCCAGTGGCACGGGGAACATTTCACTGGTAGAGGGAAGAATGAATTCGATTAAATACCAGCAAATGCTGGAAGCAAACATCACACCGTCTGTAAAAAAGCAGAAGATGAAAAGAGGATGGCTTCTACAACAGGATAATGATCCTAAACACATCTCAAAATCCACGATGGACTACCTCAAGAGGTGCAAGCTGAAGTTTTTGCTATGGCCCTCACAGTCCCCTGACCTAAACATCATCAAAAATCTATGGATAGACCTCAAAAGAGCAGTGCATGCAAGACAGCCCAAGAATCTCACAGAACTAGAAGCCTTTTGCAAGGAAGAATGGGTGAAAATCCCCCAAACAAAAATTGCAAGACTCTTAGCTGGCTACAAAAAGCATTTACAAGCTGTGAAACTTGCCAAAGGGGATGTTACTAAGTACTGACCATGCAGGGTGTCCAAACTTTTGCTTGGGGCCCTTTTCCTTTTTTGTTATTTTGAAACAGTAAGATGGAAATAAAAAAGTAATCTTGCTTAAAATATTAAAGAAATATGTCATCTTTAACTTTATGCCTTTTGGAAATCAGGTCATCTTTTACTCGCTTCGCCAATTACAGTAACAGAAATTTTGACCAGGGGTGCCCAGAACTACACGCAGTACTCCAGCTGCGGTCTCACCAATACCCTGTACAGTTGCAGCATAACCTCCTGCTCTTAAATTCAATCCCTCTAGCAATGAAGGCCAACATTTCATTTGCCTTCTTGATAGTCTGCTGCACCTGCAAACAAACCTTTTGTGATTCATGCTCAAGCACTCCCAGTCTCTCTGCATGGCAGCATGCTGCAGTTTCTTATAATTTAAAAAGAATTTGTTCTTTCATTTTTCCTTCCAAAGTGGATGACTTCACATTTACCAACATTGTACTCCATCTGCCAGACACTTGCCCACTCACTTAAGCTACCTATATCTCTCTGCAGACTCTCCCCATCTTCTGCACAATTTGCTTTTCCACTTAATTTAATATCATTAGGAAACTTAGATGTACTACACTTGGTCCCCTCTTCCAGATTGTTAATATATATCGTGAACAGTTACGTGCCCAGCACTGACCCCTGTAGCACACCGGTCACCACTGATTGCCAACCAGAATAACATCCATGTGTCCCAAGTCTCTGCTCTTCATTTTTTAACCAATCCTCTATCCATGCTAATACATCACTCCCAACTCTATGCTTCCTTATCCTATGGATAATTCTTTTATGTGGCATCTTATGAAACGCCTTCTGGAAATCCAAGTAAATAACGTCCACCTGTTCACCTCTATCCACTGCACTTGTTATATCCTCGAAGAACTCCAGAAAGTTTGTCAAACAGGACCTGCCTTTGCTGAATCCACACTACGCCTGAATGATGGATCCATTTCTTTCCAGATACCTCGCTATTTCTTCTTTAATGATAGCTTCAAGCATTTTCCCAACTACAGATGTTAAACTAATTGCCTTATAATTACTTGCCTTTTGCCTACATTATTTTTTGAACAGTGGCATGACATTTGTCGCCTTCCCAAGCGCTGGGATCCACCCAGAGTCCACTGAATTTCGGAAAGTCATCACCAAAGCTTTTACTATAACTTCTACTATTCCTTTGAGTACCCTGGGATGCATTCCATTAGGACCATGGGACTTGTCTATCTTCAGGCCCACAAGTTTGTTCAGCACTACCTCCTCAGTGATAGCAATTATATTGAGGTCCTCACCACCATATTAGATGTGTTCTCCACCACGAAGACCGACACAAAATAGTCATTCAAAGCCTCGATCATTTCTTCATTATCCAATATTAATTTCCCCTTCTCGTTCTCCAAGGGACCTAAATTCACTTTAACCACCCTTTTCCACTTTATATAATTAGAACATCTTTTACTATCCACTTTTATATTTTATGCTAGTTCATTTTCATAATCTATCTTCCTTTTCTTTATTGCTTGCTTAGCGGTACTTAGTTGCTTTTGAAAGTTTTCCCAGTCTTCCAGTTTCCAAGTATACTTGGTGATTTTGTATACTTAAGCTTTTAGTTTGATGCCTTCTTTTATTTCCTTAGTTATCCAAGGCTGGTTCTCCCCAGCCTTATTGTCCTTGCTTCTAACTGGAATATACTTCTGTTGCGCATCATGAAAAATCTCTTTGAAAGTCTTTGACTGTTCCTCAACTGTCCCACCATAAAGCCTACGTTCCCAGTTTACACTAGCCAAATCGTCCCTCATCCCATTGTAGTCTCCATTGTTTAGGCATAATACACTGGCTTGAGGTTGAACTATTGCACCCTCCATTTGTATGAGAAATTCAATCATACTGTGACCACTCTTTCCAAGAGGATCCCTAATTACAACATCACTAATTTTACCTGTCTCATTGCATGGGACCAGATCTAAGATAGCGCGTTCCCTTGTAGGTTCAGTAACATGCTGTTCAAGAAAGCTATCACGGATGCATTCTATGAAGTCCTCCTCAAGACTGCTTCAAACAACTTCATTCACCTAATCTATGTGCAAGTTAAAGTCTCCCATGATAACTGCTGTTCCATTCTTACATGTCTCAGATATTTCTGCTTATTGCCTGTACAACTCCCACCAGTGATTTTTTTCCCTTTTACTATTCCTAATCTCTACCCAGATGGATTCAACTTTCAACACCTTAGATCTTATACCGTCTCTCACTATCGCCCTGATCTCATCTTTAATTAAGAGCGCTGCCCCACCTCCCTGCCTGTCTTTCCATAATGCCTTACATCCTTGGATATTTAATTCCAAATCCTCTCCACCCTGCAACCACATATCTGTAATGGCCACTAAATCATACCTCTGTACTGATTTGAGCCACAAGTTCACTGACCGTGTTTTGAATATTACAGGCATTCAAATAAAGTGCCCTTACACTCATTGTGCTTTCAAAATCTTGTAATCTTTTACTCTTTTGCACTTGACTTTTCTTCACTCCTTTCTTACTTTTCTCTTTTAATTTTTTCTTTATCTTTATCAACACTTTTCTTTTTTATTTTATCCATACTTCTCCAATCTATTGAACCCACCCCCCTACTATTCAGTTTAAAGCCCTATCCACAGCCCTAATTATGCCATTCACTAGGATCTAGGTCCCATCACGGTTCAGATGGAGCCCATCCCATCGGTACAGCTCCCTCCTTCCCCAATACTGGTGCCAATTTCCCATGAATTCAAAACTACTTCTCCCCCACCAATCCTTGAGCCACACATTTAACTCTCACATCTTCTTGTCCCTATGCCAATTTGCTTGTTGTTCAAGTAATCTGGAGATTACTACCTTTTTGGTTCTGCTTTTTAATTTAGTTCCTAGCTGCTCAAATTCCCTCAGCAGAACCTCCTTCCTCATTCTACCGATGTCATGTTACCCACATGGATCACGACAACTGGATCTTTCCCCTCCTACTGCAAATTTCTCTGCAGGTCAGATAAAATATCCCAAATCTGGGTACCAGGCAGGCCACACAGCCTTCAGGATGCTATATCCTGTCAACAGAGAACTCCATCTATTCCTCTGACTATACTATCCCTAATTACCACTACATTTCTCTTATTTTTTCCTCCTTGATTGGCTCCATGAACTACGGAGCCACAGTCAGGTTGCTTATCTTTCCTACAGCCCCCCACTCTCATCCACACAGGGAGCAAGAATCTCAGACCTGTTGGACAAGCTCAAGGGCTGAGGCTCCTCCAGCACTGTCTCTTGGATCCCTCTACCCGCCTCACGTGCACACTGTCTTGTTCCTGACCGTAGACCACAGTTGTTATATTACATATCACAAATCAAAAATAAATGGTAAATTCTGTTCTTTATATAAATCCCAACTCAGGTAGAATGTTGTTTTTGTTAATAAAACAAGATTTTATTTAGAAGGTATTCTACAATGCTTATTTGCTAACTGTAGTATGTAGAAATGATTGCAGTGTGAATATTCTGTTGGTTGTATGACATTAGTTATTTAGTAAGAATAATATTACCATAAATTGTGTTATCTCACCTTTTCAAACTTGCAAATTGGTGAAAACCTACAACCAGGTGCATGCATTGTTAAAATTGCTCAACATTTCTTACAATAAATTCTTTTAGACCATACTAGACAAAGCTATTTACAGAAAAAAAACATACAAATGTTCCAAATACAATGCCAGAACTTCTCATTAAAATGCCATCACAAAGCCATACCTGAATTTTGAAGGAACTCCCCCCAGTTAAATTTTACACAAGGCTTAGTCACCACACCTAGATTCAATTGAAAGAAAAGACACAGAATAAAAGAAGTACAAGATAATTAAAGATTAAAAAAATGTTTTGGGGCTATTCCAATACTTTGAACATATAAAGAAGTGTTAACTATGTTTTTAAAATGAATATTACAACACAAATATTTGTCCCTGATTGAAATTTTTCCATCATAATAGTTACATTCTGCTTCAAAACCACATCTTCAACCAGGTTTCTGTTGCCCCTTTCCACCCAGCAACCTCTTCGTCTTACATCAGCGAGGCAGTTGGGGTTTACCTGGGTTTTTAACCACAATAAGTGAATATAACAGTATACAAACTCCACTTAAGTTCTTTCCTAATTTAGTGATTTGCAGGTGGAAGTCATCAATTAATCAGTCTCAAGACCGAGCTGAGCTATTTCTTACCTATCCTTTTCACACCTATTTGGCGTTGGTGCAGAGCAAAGTTGCTTTCCCACATCTTGTAAGTTAAAGTGTAAATGAAATCAATGAATACAATAAAAAAAAATCAAAGGTTCCTTTGAGTTTTAAAATATTGCCTTAGAAAAAAATCTATTTAACCAAAACATAACCAAGTTGAAGCCTATTAGATAATTTGAAGCATTGCACATTGCAATTAAAATAATATATTCTAATTAGCTATTCAATAGCATTTTGGATCTGCTAAACCATTTTAATTGTTATAAAAGACTCATTAAGACATAACACTTCAAAATGTTGCACTTTGCAACAATCTGCTCATCAAAGCAACAACTTGAGATTGATTGTAGGCACAATGGTGTGGGAATGCAACATTCTGCATCCTGCAAAATCTTAGAACTGCAACACTTCAGAGAATTTAGAAGTTAATAGTTATACTAATTACATTTTCTCAGATACACACTGAGGAACAAATCAGCAAGAGGCTGGAAGGGAAAGCAAGGTCAATTAACTGGAGGAAAGCCAGATAATTCTTCCAGAGCTTTCCAGCATGAAGATCTTTCACAAGAACTGTACCTCAAGCAACTATATTTTAGTAATAAAGCTTCTGAGAATTCTGCTCAGTTCTGCAGCCAGAAAGTCATATGGCACAGAAATAGACCCATGCCATCTTTGACCAAAGTTTACAGTGCAGCAGTACAGACTTCCTCAATTGCAACGTACAAACAGGCTGCACGCAGAAACTTCATGATGCAGCTTATTTCCGTGCAAAGCAATGATAATCACATTGACCGAAATGTGGTTAGGTCCTTAGTGAAAAATAAACTAGTTGATATGGTTGATGCTGCAACGGAGATCCATGTGAGATGTGCTTAAAGAATTAGTTTTATTTCTTTGGATATTTTATTGAAAATCTAAGCCCTCTTTAACCTCTCCGTTGTTAAAGTAAAAATCCTTGTATCTGTTAGTGTCACACTCACATTATCAATTTTCTACTGGATTTCAACAAAGGCAGACTCTGGGCAACGCTATTCTTCAACTATTTTCTAAAGCATGATGTGTTTTCCTCCATTATTCCAACACACTGTAGCTGTATGCTTTGCCTACCTTAAAACTTCTACATACCAGTGAGGGCCAGGCAGCAGTACAAGGAGGACAATTTGGACTTGAAAACTACCTAACCACACTCATGGCAACAATATCATAAGAGAGTATACAGGCCTTCATCAGGTTACAAACAAGTTCTGTTTTTACGTTTGTATGTCAATTTTATCCATAAACTGGAAAATACACAAAAATATTTTTAATATGTTATTCTCCATAGTACTAGATAAAATGGCATACATGGCACATTGAAAGAATTTGAAAGAACAATTACTTAAAATGGAGAGAGAGAAAGGGAGAAACATAGAAAACTACATCACAATACAGGTCCTTTGGCCCACAAAGTTGTGCCAAACATGTCCTTACCTTAGAAATTACTTGGCTTACCTAAAGCCCTCTATTTTTCTAAACTCCATGTACCTATCCAAAAATCTCTTAGAAGATCCTATCGTATCCACCTCCACCACTGCTGCCGGCAGCCCATTCCACGCACTCACCACTCTCTGAGTAACAAACTTATCCCTGACATTTCCTCTGTACCTACTCCCCAGCACCTTATACCTGTGTCCTCTTGTGGCTATCATTTCAGCCCTGGGAAAAAGCCTCTGACTATCCACACGATCAATGCCTCTCATCATCTTATACACCTCTATCAGGTCACCTCTCATCTTCCATCACTCCAAGGCAGAGTTCACTCAACCTATTCTCATAAGGCATGCTTCCCCAATCCAGGCAACATCCTTGTAAATTTCATCTGTACCCTTTCTATGGCTTCCACATCCTTCCCATACTGAGGCAACCAGAATTGAGCACAGTGGGGACCCCAAGTGGGGTCTGACTAGGGTCCTATATAGCTGCAACATTACCTCTCGGCTTCTACATTCAATTCCACGATTGATGAAGGCCAATACACCGTACGCCTTCTTAAACACAGAGTCAACCTGTGCAGCTGCTTTGAGCGTCCTATGGACTCAGACCTCAAGATCTCTCTGATCTTCCACACTACCAAGAGTCTTACCATTAATACTATATTCTGATATTCTGCCATCATATTTGACCTACCAAAATGAACCGCCTCACACTTACCTGGGTTGAACTCCACCTGCCACTTCTCAGCCTAGTTTTGCATCCTATCAATGTCCCGCTGTAACCTCTGACAGCCCTCCACACTATCCACAACATCTCTAATCTTTGTGTCATCAGCAAACTTACTAACCCATCCCTCCAGGACTCTCATCCAGGCCATTTATGTTGTAGCCCGGGGTAAAGTACACACTCAGGACAACAACCACTTTTTTGGGTTTTAATTCCTTTATCTGGCACTTAGACATCTAAAACAGAAGAGGGTCTTAAAACAAAATGAACAACTTTACAATCAGGACCTGCCGCTACAATCTCCGTTTAACCTTTGGTCCACACACTTGTGGCTCGACCAATTGCGTGTGCAGTTTAAAAATACAAAGAAAATCGCACAAACTAATACAGTACTAATATGGTAGTGGCAATTCTACTTGGCCAGCGAGGAACTTTGCAAGCCACGCTATCAAGTGTTGAGTTCTTTACTCATGAAAATCTTTCCTCACCATGACTAGCACCTCTGGGGAAACTTGATTCCAATGTCCTACCAGCTTTGGTAGCAGCAAACAAAACGGTCTCCCCACTATCCCATGTGTGCGTAATGACGTCACCATCTCCACTTAAAGGCACAGACGACAATTCTAGCATTACTTGGATGAATGCCTGAGTACACATTTTAATGATAATGAATGGCATTCAATAGTCACCCGGTTACATTTCTAAAAATCCTGAAAAGTAAGGGTCCCAGAACAGATCCCTGAGAGACACCACTGGTCACTGACCTCCATGCAGAATATGACCTGTCTACAACCACTCTTTGCCTTCTGTGGGCAAGCCAGTTCTGGATCCACAATGTCCCCTTGGATCCCATGCCTCCTTTCTTTCTCAATAAACCTTGTGTGGAGTACCTTATCAAATGCCTTGCTGAAATCCATATACACTACATCTACTGCTCTTCCTTCATCAATGTGTTTAGTCACATCCTCAAAAACTTCAATCAGGCTCGTAAAGCAGGACCTGACCTTGACAAAGCCATGCTGACTATTCCTAATCATATTATACCTCTCCAAATGTTCATAGATTCTGCCTCTCAGGATCTCCCCCATCAACTTACCAACCACTGAGGTAAGACTCACTGGTCTATAAATTCCTGGGCTATCTCTACTCCCTTTCTTGAATAAAGGAACAACATCTGCAACTTTCCAATCCTCCGGAACCTCTTCCGTCCCCATTGGTGATGCAATGATGATGCCAGAGGCTCAGCAATCTCTTCCCTCGCCTCCCACAGTAGCCTGGGGTACATCTCATCTGGTCCCGGAGACGTATCTGACTTGATGCTTTTCAAAAGCTCCAGCACATCCTGGAGGAAAGTAGTTCTGCCATTTGTGCAACAACAAATTTACGTATATTAGACTTCTGTATTTAATAATATGGTGGGATTGTATATGCATTCTAGGGACAGCCTGTAATTCTGAGTGAGATTTGACAAAATCATTGATCTTCCTTCAAAAAAAAAACAATAATCAAACACTTGGGTAATGCAATGGCACTTTAAATTCCAAATATGCACACACAGAATATGTAATAAATCAATTCCAACAGTGAGTCAGAACCACTTTACTGTAGCATTTGAGCATGAGGCCTGAGCCTGGGAAAGACTTCCAATCAAAACAGAATAGACATTTTGTTTTCTTCTGACTTAAGACGTGACCAAGTAATTTAGTAAAAGTACAATTTATTTTATTTCAGTTGTAAACTTCTCCATTAAAATTTCACAGAAAAATAGCACGTGTCACCACTGCCATTGTTTCAAAAAATGAACAGCATGTTTATCTGTGTCACTGTGATTGAGTTAGAGAAGTGCAAACAACTTCTGGCACAACGGCTTATTTAAATGGAGAGTTTAACACAGATAATTTAAGAAAATATAACAAAATAGCGGGTTTTACAAAGTTATTAAATAACATTCAATTTTACATTTGGGAATGCATAGCACGTACTTTTGAAAAGTAAATTACAAAGTGCGATACTGCCTCTTGCCTTTTGCCACATACTTAATATATATTTGGTAGAGTAAATTGCATGTTATTTTAGAAAACCCTTGTAAACATACACAATGTTAATCATGCAACTGTATTCAAATTGCAGATCAAATCTAATTAAAATAGCATATATTAGCATATATTAATGCATAAAGAAAGAATGGGATAAAGTTCACAGCACCATGCTGAAAAGGCAATCAATCCTATAAATGAAGCAATTTCCAAAACTTACCTTGAGGCTGCACATGAACCTTGCTTCCAGCTAATGGCTTGAAAATAGGAAACAAAGTACAACATGAATAACATTTTCAAAACTATATTTGAAATAATTTGCAAAAACCCAATCAAAGATATAGTGTTTATTGCTGCATAAGTGCAGAAAATAATACACAAAGGTTAATTTTACTGCCTTTTCCACTCCAAATGGAGTAAAAGAAATGAAAATGTATTTAAAGAGCAAACACGAAGAAATCTGCAGATGCTGGAAATTCAAATAACACACACAAAATGCTGGTGGAACACAGCAGGCCAGGCAGCATCTATAGGGAGAAGCACTGTCGACGTTTCGGGCCAAGACCCTTGTCAGGATTCGTCAGGTCTCGGCCCGAAACGTCGACAGTGCTTCTCCCTATAGATGCTGCCTGGCCTGCTGTGTTCTACCAGCATTTTGTGTGTTGTTTGAAAATGTATTTGTTTTATTTGAAACATCATTTTATCAGAGGTCAAATTGTAATCTTGTAAGACATCTTAATAGTTCACAGTGGAATACAATTATTTGAACTTAGTCTTACTTAATAATGTCTCGACTTCAAAATTTACTAAATATACTGAATGATATTCAATAAACGGTCTTATCAAAAATCAATTATTTATTAATTACTCAGCAGCTATGAAATGGTATGACTCAATCTTATAACTGTAGTCAACAATCGCTGTAAACTCTGCAATAATGAGTTAGATTAGATGCTTATTTCAGCAAAGACTTCTTTTGATTCCTCTTTCCCAAACTTACCCCTTCATTCCTGGTGTGACTCAGGTTAGGAGGCACAGGTCATTTTTTGATTAATATCCAAAGTTTTCTAATTAGTAAATGGAGACTTAAAGCTATGTAGTTATCAAACTACTACAGATAAACTTGAACATCCCCTCAGGCAATATGACAACACTCTAATCATAATCAGAATTTGACTGTATTTTCTTTGTCTTAGTTTAAAGTAATTTAGGCCAACTGTGACCTCAAACTGTGATCAACAGACAGAAGAAACTCAAAATCACAAGTACATAGTTGAGTAATATAGACTACATTGGTTTAACTAGACCAATGAAGTATTTCAAAGGTAAAATATCTTCATTACAACTAATATAGTGATTCTCTGTATTTCATCTGTAATAACTACTCATGGAAAACAGTGACTCTGATTTTAATAACTTGAATATCCTGTTTCTGAAGTTTTTAATAACTTTTCCTGATAATTAATTTTATCCAAAACCATACTGCTCTCAAAATATTGACTGTCTATATGAAACATGAATAGCTGATTTCCAGAGTTTAACATTATACAATGCACAGTATCATAGCACAGAAGTATTTCTAATGAGCCCAACCGGATGTCTGTCAGATTATTATAGCCAATGGACCATTCACTCTAAAATGGTGATAACTGTAAAAGGACCTTTCTATCTAAACAAAATCCATGTTAAGGTCTAAATACTAATCAATCTTACTTTTCTGTAACATGGAATTTCATAGCACGCGTGATCAGTGAGAAGTGCTTTGCATATTGAAATTTTTAATTTTTTGTTTTATAGGTTGCTGAATGTGTGAAATAAGATAGCAGTGAGACAATTTCAGACAAGTTGATAGCCAAATGTGTTAGTTATTTATTAACTCTAAACTGAGAGGTTCTGTCCTCAATTGGTATTCTAACTGTCCAGCATGACATTAATTAACACTGCTGCTCCCACTCCTTTCTTCCAATCTTTCCAAATACCTTGCATTTTCGAATGTTGAGAATGTAATTTCTGCCCACCTTCAGAGAGGTTTCTGTTGCTGCCACCACACTGTCATTCCAATTACAGCTTGTTTATCTTTTATATTATGCTTATCATGTTTAGGTACTTGCACTGTAAGCCTATTTCAGACCTCCTTGCACTCTCTTTTAGTCTGGTCCTTTCTAAAACCAGTTATGATTTCACTTATCATTTGAATGTGGTTCGAACTCTGTAATTATATGCTTGGTTAAAACCTCTATCACTGTCCAGTCTCCTAATCATGGGTTCTGCTGTTGCATTCAAGAACTCGTTCATTCTTCTTGACAGCAAAGGCTAGTGAAGATTAGATTAAGAAAATTCAAAATTTTTACACGTAAAATCGAAACCAACAGCTTAAGTCACATCTTGAGAGAAAATAACTGAACATTAAGCGACCTAATGCTTGAAGAAAATTCTTGCTGAGAATCTTATTTGGAGTACCAAAATTAGGCTATTTGGCCCATTAAATCATCTCCATCATTTAATATTGGCTGATTTATCTTCCATTTCAACCCATAACCCTGCCTTCTCCCTGTAACCTTTGACATCTTTACTAATCAGGTAAGAGCACCAAATCCATGTTTAATCAGAATGAAAGCCATTTAGAAATGTAGATCAGTACCTCCCAAAACATTTCTTAGTTATTAAACCAAAGATTACATGAAAGAAACAATGGAACTTCAAAACACAAATGTAACCAGATCACTTTATATTGTTCCTCTGTTATCATTATCAAGATAGTTTGCCCATGGAATGCAAATAGCTTTGGAAAACAAACTTCATAAAGGCTCATGATGAAAGTGTAACAAGATTGGCATGAGATCCAATTTACTTTGGTAGTTTTAATCAGCCAGAAGGCAATGCATGGGAGAGCGTGATCACGTACTATATTACTGTACTTTTAGTTAATTATTTCTTTCTTGCTTTACGTTCTCAAAATTGATTCCTATAGAAAATAATTACTTAGATGAGCAAACATGCCTATCTTTACCTCTGATTAAATTTTAAATTTCCTCTTATAAATAAAGTATTGATTCTCAATAACAACAGTAAATGAAGATAATGGATGCAATTTTAAGAATGATTCCTTGGAAAAGTTTTCTTTTTGGAAATATGAGGTTTATAAAATGGCCAGAATCCAGTTACATTTACTCTATGAGATATCTATTACCAAGGATAAAGGCCAATAACAAATGGCAGTTTAATAAAATAGAAAGGTAATTAGTTCAGAAGTTCTAACTTAATTTTTCTTTTAAGTTTGGAATCAGTTCATGAATATCTCAGTATGTTCCTCAGGCTGTAATAGACCTACAGATGCAAGTACATACACAGTCCTCAACTTAGCTGCTTTGTCAGAAACCTGCTCTTTAAAAACAAATTCTCAGGATGAAATAGGGAAAGAACCAGTTATTCAACATTCTCAGTTACTCTGAAGGAATACAACATATAACTTTTTCTTGAACAAATGCACCCTGTGGTGATGGTGTGAAGCACAATATTAGAGAAATAATGGAAAAATTACCACTTAATTCATGCCTATTAAAGTGAGAAGGCTAGGCAATACCTCAAGCTTCTTTAGCTCAGCAGAGGTTTTTGCTGAAGGCCAAAGGCCAGTTAGAAAACCACTGGAGGATACGGCTTTATTTGAGTAAATGTCACTAAGAACTGTCGCTCCAAGGAATTTTTCAAGGATACGGATCTGGCAGCACAAATTTATAGTTCACATTTTTTCTCATTACAATATTAAATGGTAATCTCTATTAGCTATTACAGATCTACAGATTATTATCATTATTCTGTTATCAGTATCCAGCCTTGAACCCTTTTATTTCTAGAATGAGTTACTTTTTCAGTCTGGACCCCAGTTTTCCTCATCTGTTCCCTTTGTATAGTAATAACTAGTCTATAATTGCTAGCTGTGCAGTCATCATTCCAAGTGCTATCATTTGGACGAGTATCCATTATGCCCAATCATAACCACAATTCTTTGGGTAGGTTATAATATAAACGCTACACATAAATGACAGTACTCTCTATTTCACTTTCAGATGTTGGACTTCATGGGTGATTTGTGGTCTAATATAACGCAGATAGGCTTCACTTTCTATTAAATAATCCAAGCTGCAAAAATCTGATTGATTGCTCAGTACAGTATCTACCCTGCCAATGTTGTGATTAATCTTAGCTCTTTGTATGAAAAGACAAAGTCAAATCTTCCAGTGCATGCAACTGACAGCTGTCATGGGCTAAGGTTGAAATGATAGCTTGTTCTGAAATGTTACTCTGGAGTGCATTTCTCTATTTCATCCTCAGTGATCCGTGATGAAAATCTAACTGTTAAGTGTCAGTGAAAAATGCAATTGTTACTGTGTATCTTGTAGCCTGATAAGGTCTTGAGCAGATGCATTTCTGATATTTGCATAGAATGTATTAAAATATAGGTGGGGATCAGTCATTCCTTTGTCATGGCTACTCTAGGATTATCTAACCCAACTGTTGGCACTTTCTTCAAACAAAATAATGGAATACAGAGTAGTAGGAAGCTAGGTTCACTGCAACCATTGTGTGTACACTGTGAGGAAACACTCATCGAGGAAAAAAACGGCAGCATCAGCAACTTTCAACAGGATAATCAGGGCTAGAATTTTGTCATGTGAAATCTGTCACTTCAAAATTGATCAGGGAGATGAGGTTATGGGGAGCAACAAACACACATCGTACATACACAAAACACTCTTCCCTCGCTCTTCTGTGTGTCTATTTCCATTTCTTCAAAATGAACCAAATGCTTAAAAGAAGTTCAAATTCACCAATTTTAACTATGGTCATCCATAAGTTCATTCCTTCCCTTCACAAGTTATGTTGTACATTTAGTTTTACTGGAGCACCAGTTTTCATTGAAAACACATTGGCAGTGAGAGAATAAGAACGTAATATAAAGATTAAAAAAAAGCCAGAAGTAGGCCATGCAGCTCTCTTACCCTGCTCTGCCTTTCAAAAGATCATGCTGATCTTCTACCTCAGTGCTCTTTACGGTACCTATTCCAATATCAATTGCTTCCCTTAACAACCAGAAATCCATTGATCTCAGTCTTTAATGCATACAATAGCTTAGCTTTCATAGCCATTTCAAGTAGAGAATTCCAAAAGTTTACCACACTCTGAGTGACTAAATGTCTCATTTGTTCTAATCCTTTCCCTCCTTGTTGTTCAAGTTTCAACGGCATCTTCTAAAATTGAACCAACTCACAGTAGTAACTAATGTATTACTCATGTTCCCAATCACCTGTTGCACCTACAGGTTAGTACAGGGGGAATAGATCCCTTCGAACATCAACACTACACAATCTCTTGCCATTTAACTAACACTTAGTATATAAATTATCTCACATTTTTCTATATTACATTCTATATGTCACGCCATTACTCACTCTGTCAGCTTATCTAAATTCATGTGAATCCTTTTTACATCCTTGTCCACACTTGACCACACCCAGTTTAGTACCAGCAGGAAACTTGGCAGTGAGACATTTGACCCCTCAACCACATCATGAACATAGAACATAGAATAGTACAGCACATTACAGGCCCTTCGGCCCACAATGTTGTGCCGACCCTCAAACCCTGCCTCCCATATAACCCCTCATCTTAAATTCCTCCATATACCTGTCTAGTAGTTTCTTAAACTTCACTAGTGTATCTGCCTCCACCACTGACTCAGGCAGTGCATTCCACGCACCAACCACTCTCTAAGTGAAAAACCTTCCTCTAATATCCCCCTTGAACTTCCCTCCCCTTACCTTAAAGCCACGTCCTCTTGTACTGAGCAGTGGTGCCCTGGGGAGGAGGCGCTGGCTGTTCACTCTGTCTATTCCTCTTAATATCTTGTACACCTCTATCATGTCTCCTCTCATCCTCCTTCTCTCCAAAGAGTAAAGCCCTAGCTCCCTTAATCTCTGGTCATAATCCATACTCTCTAAACCAGGCAGCATCCTGGTAAATCTCCTCTGTACCCTTTCCAATGCTTCCACATCCTTCCTATAGTGAGGCGGCCAGAACTGGACACAGTACTCCAAGTGTGGCCTAACTAGAGTTTTATAGAGCTGCATCATTACATTGTGTCTCTTATCTTAAACTCTATCCCTCGACTTATAAAAGCTAACACCCCATAAGCTTTCTTAACTACCCTATCTACCTGCGGACATGTACCCCCAGATCCCTCTGCTCCTCCACGCTCCCAAGTATCCTGCCATTTAATTTGTACTCTGCCTTGGAGTTTGTCCTTCCAAAATGTACTAACTCACACTTCTCCGGGTTGAACTCCATCTGCCACTTCTCAGCCCACTTCTGCATCCTACCAATGTCTCTCTGCAATCTTCAACAATCCTCTACACTATCTACAACACCATCAACCTTTGTGTCATCTGCAAACTTGCCAACCCACCCTTCTACCCCCACATCCAGGTCGTTAATAAAAATCACAAAAAGTAGAGGTCCCAGAACAGATCCTTGTGGGACACCACTAGTCACAACCCTCCAATCTGAATGTACTCCCTCCACCACGACCCTCTGCCTTCTGCAGGCAAGCCAATTCTGAATCCACCTGGCCAAACTTCCCTGGATCCCATGCCTCCTGACTTTCTGAATAAGCCTACCGTGTGGAATCTTGTCAAAAGCCTTACTAAAATCCATGTAGATCACATCCACTGCACTACCCTCATCTATATGCCTGGTCACCTCCTCAAAGAACTCTATCAAGCTTGTTAGGCACGATCTGCCCTTCACAAAGCCATGCTGACTGTCCCTGATCAGACCATGTTTCTCTAAATGCCCATAGATCCTATCTCTAAGAATCTTTTCCAACAGCTTTCCCACCACAGACGTAAGGCTCACTGGTCTATAATTACCTGGTCTATCCCTACTACCTCTTTTGAACAAGGGGACAACATTCACCTCCCTCCAATCCTCCGGTACCATTCCCGTGGACAATGAGGACATAAAAATGCTAGCCAGAGGTTCAGCAATCTCTTCCCTTGTCTCGGGGAGCAGCCTGGGGAATATTCCATTAGGCCCTGGGGACTTATCCATCCTAATGTATTTTAACAACTCCAACACCTCCTCTCCCTTAATATCAACATGCTTCAGAACATCAACCTCACTCATATTGTCCTCACCGTCATCAAGTTCCCTCTCAGTGGTGAATACCCAAGAGAAGTATTCATTGAGGACCTCGCTCACTTCCACAGCCTCCAGGCACATCTTCCCATTTTTATCTCTAATCGGTCCTACCTTCACTCCTGTCATCCTTTTGTTCATCACATAATTGAAGAATGCCTTGGGGTTTTCCTTTACCCTACTCACCAAGGCCTTCTCATGGCCCCTTCTTGCTCTTCTCAGCCCCTTCTTAAGCTCTTTCTTCCTACCCTATATTCCTCAATAGACCCATCTGATCCTTGCTTCCTAAACCTCATGTATGCTGCCTTCTTCCACTTGACTAGATGTTCCACTTCACTTGTCACCCATGGTTCCTTCACCCTACCATTCTTTATCTTCCTCACCAGGACAAATTTATCTCTAACATCCTGCAAGAGATCCTTAAACATAGTACATTTCCCTGCAAAAACATCATCCCAATTCACACCCGCAAGTTCTAGCCTTATAGCCTCATAATTTGCCCTTCCCCAATTAAAAATTTTCCTGTCTTCTCTGATTCTTTCCTTTTCCATGATGATGCTAAAGGTCAGGGAGCGGTGATCACTGTCCCCGAGATGCTCACCCACTGACAGATATGTGACCTGACCCGGTTCGTTACCTAATACTAGATCTAGTATGGCATTCCCCCTAGTCGGCCTGTTAACATACTGTGACAGGAATCTATCCTGGACACAATTAACAAACTCTGCCCCATCTAAACCCTTGGAACTAATCAAATGCCAATCTTAGGGAAGTTAAAGTCATCCATGATAACAACCCTGTTATTTTTGCACCTTTCTAAAATCTGCCTCCCAATCTGCTCCTTGGTATCTCTGCTGCTACCAGGGGGCCTACAGAATACCCCCAGTAGAGTAACTGCTCCCTTCCTGTTCCTGACTTCCACCCATACTGACTCAAAAGAGGATCCTGCTACATTACCCACCCTTTCTGCAGCTGTAATAGTATCCCTGACCAGTAATGCCACCCTTCCTCCCCTTCCCCCCCATCTATCCCTTTTAAAGCACTGAAAACAAGGAATACTGAGAATCCATTCCTGCCTTGGTGCCAGCCAAGTCTCCGTAATGGCCACTACATCATAATTCCATGTATGTATCCAAGCTCTCAGTTCATCACCTTTGTTCCTGATGCTTCTTGCATTGAAGTACACACACTTTAGCCCTTCTACCTTACTACCTTTACACCCTTTATTCTGCTTCTCTTTCCTCAAAGCCTCTCTATGTGTTAGATCTGGCTTTCCTCCATGCACTTCTTTCATTGCTCTATCGCTCCGGGTCCCATCCCCCTTGCAACAGCTGGGGCTTAGCTCTTGTTGTAGCCACCACTCACAGCTTGCCAACCTGAGGATTGGTTTAATCTTATTCTTTCCTTCCTGTCCCATAACTAATTCTAAATCTACACTTAGTGGCCACTTTATTAGGTACAGGAGTAGAACCTGGTGTCGTCTTCTGCTGCTGTAACTTCAAAGTTTGGCATGTTGTACATTCAGAGATGCTCTTCTGTACAGCACTGCCGTAATGGGAAGTCATTTGAGTTATTGCTGCCTTCCTGTCAGCTTGAACCAGTCTAGCCATTCCCCTCTAACCTCTCTCACTAAAAAGGCATCTTTGCCCACATAACTGCTGCTCACTGGATCTTTTCTTTTTCTTACACCATTCTCAATAAACTGTAGTTGTTGTGCATGAAAATTCCAGATGCTAAGCAGTTTCTGAGACATTCAAACTACCCCATCTGGCACCAACAATCATTCCATGGTCAAAGTCACTCAGATCACATTTCTTCCCCATTCTGATGCTTGATCTGAACAGCATCTGAAACTCTTGACCACGTCTGCTTGTTTTTATGCATTGAGCCGCTGCCACATGATTGGAAGGTTGGATATTTGCATTAATGAGCAGATTTACAGGGGCAGCTAATAAAGAAGCCACTGAGTGTGTGTCAGCACATCATCTCAATTCTATGTTTTCTAGCTTTGTTAACTGACCTCCTGTGTGAGAAATGATCCCTCAGCAGCAATACTATTTCCTGGCAATATTAAACACCTGGAAGCAACAGGAAATGTGAGAAATCGTGAATCTACATTCTTCCAGAACAAACAAGCATTGTTTTATTTCGTTTCACGGACAATATTACAATAACCTCACTGTTAACACCGTGGCATATTGGAACACTGGCATTTCTCTTCATTTGGGTTAAACACCTGACTATGAATTATACAGCGGCAGGTTGTAAATATGACTGTAGAGTGGCACTGAATGCTATTGAGATTTTTCTGCTGCATGACTACAGTGTGCTTCTTTTCTGATCCAGTGATCATATTCACTGGTATCACTGTAAAGAGTCACAGTCTCTGTGGAAATTTTTACTGTATATATATATATATATATATATATATATATATATATAAAATGCAAGGTGTACACTATTGTCTGAAGCTCAATCACTCACAGATAATCAGATGATTGACACAAGTGATTAAATTCTGGATACACATACCATAGAACTCATCTCTTTCCAAAATGAAGTCTAGTCCTTTGTAGGGGACGGTCACCTGAAAGACTGCCAAAGCCTTCAGAAAGTTCATATTTAAAGTACAGAAGTTCAAAACTTATTTCTCTAAAAAGACATTGAGGTCTCTAAACCTTTGCAAAAACTCAGTATGCGTGCCATTGTTTCACCTACGACTAGCCTTCACTATGACTAGCGGGTTTTGCCATTGAACTGTCCGTTCCTGGGACAAATTTGCAAAGTGGTTTAGCTTCAATGCCCACAGGTACTGTCCAGAATTAGGCATTACCAATATGGCTTGTTACATACAATCCTGGGATATGTGTCTAGTATCAAATACTAATCTTAACGTGGCAGGAGGCAGAAGCGAAGTGTCAATGAGGCAAAAATTTTAGAAGTGACGATACTGGAGTTGATTTAAATTTGCTGCCCGATTGAAAATAATATTGGTCACTCACTATAGAAGCATGAACAGTAGTGCAGTGGTTAGCACAACGCTTTACAGTACTGCGACCCGGGTTCAATTCCCGTCGGCGCTTGGAAGAAGTTTGCACATTTTCCTGCCATGATCTAAAGACCGGCTAGTTGGTAAGTTAATTGGTCATTATAAATTAGGCTAGATTAGGCTAGAATTAAATGGTGGGATTGCTGGGCAGCATGGCTGGAAGGGTTGGGAGGGACTATTCTATGCTGTGGCTAAATAAATAAACAAACAAACAATCTTCATGTGAATAAAAGTTGGTCTGCTTTTATTGTTGGGTGATAACCCATAAAGCAATTTAGGACTGCAGGATGAAAATTTTTCCCAATGTCCAAAAGTGTTTGAAATTGAGCATTTATGAAGATAAGTGCTGAAGCAACTAATGATAAGATTTCCTCATGTATCAGGAAAAGTGCTGTACTATTATTTATTTATTCTTAGTAACTGTTTGATGAGTAAACAAGCCATCTTGGATTTGGTTTTGGGTGTATTTAAAAAATGATAGTAGTGGTGGTGGTGGAGGTCAGATCAGCTCGTTGAGAGAATTAAGATAGGTGCTAAATGCAGTTGTTTCAGCAAGTGAAAAACTACTGTGCAAAGACTTTTCTACTCTTCTGTGTACCCTATGCTGCTTATTTGGCCGAACCCTCTTCGCAGCAGTGTGAGTTATTTTAAATGTAGTTCTTTATTTTTAATGCAGAACTAACGTATTGATTGGTAGTGATATTGCATTCCAAATTATTTGTAAATACTATGCTCCCACGTTAAAGTCCTTGTGTCAGCTATGTCATGACTTTTAGCTGTCAGGATTGCAAAGTAGTAAAGGTTATTTCTTGAAATTCTGCAGTTTAAAGATCCCTACTGTATTGATTGGAAAAGCAGACCTCTATACACCTCAGAGTGAATTGTGTTTGGTGATCTAATCAGAGAATGTCACTTCTCAGAAATTTGTGAAATGTCTTGCAAATAAAAAAGATTTTCTCTCTCTTTCCTTCTAGTTCCACATAAAATAAATGAATAACTATGCAGTTAAGTTTGCCTGGTTCCTAATATCCTACATGACCTTTGACCTCATATTCTGATAAAGGCAACACAATAGCTACGGCATGTCACCAGTGCCAAATGAGTTGTTGTTGCCAAAGCATCAGGTCTGCCCGACTTACTTACTGCCCATTACGCCAATGGCATTTAGGGTAGCAATGAAGGTCTTCCATCTCTGGCAGTGTTCAAAGCTTCCTTCATCATGTCAGTAGCTTTCTCTCCGTTTTCACTAATGCAAGTTCCAGGTGGAGACTCAGGAATACTGTTACACTCAGGTGTAGAAAGATTCTTCATTGCTGTTTCTGTAACAGTTTTGTTTTACCAGTTCAGGGTTGTTAGCCCTGAGCTGAACCTCCAAACCTGGAGGACTGGTGGACCATTCTCCATCTGGCCTCTACTCTTTGATCTATTTGGCACGAGTGGCCCTACCAAGAGCCAAGGCACAAAGCCCTGACTTCAGCAACATTGCTCTCCGGATCACTGAAGCACGCAAGCCTCCAAACTCAACGATAAGGTTGTGGGGAAAGCACCAGGTCTGGCAACAACAATGACCAACAATTACACATAATGCTTGATTTTATTATTATATTATTTTATTTCAAGAGCCTCATCATATCAATTTCTTGAACATTAACTATCTGTTCCCCTTCAGACTCCAGTACTTCCTGAACTTAAATCTTCTACCAATAGATCAACAATAGCATAACAAAAATCTGAACTATATCCTTGGCATCTAATTTAAAATTATTAATTTCTTTGGAATTTGAATAAATTGGGGATCACATGTCAGCAGATGAAATGAATAGTAATAGTTTCTCATTCACTATTAATGTATTTATGAGAAATGCTCATTTTCCTGATACCTGGCCAAGGAGCAACGATATTTGAGAAAAAATATTTCAAAGGTTCATTTATTATCCAAGTATGAATGCAGTATACAAACTCTTGAGCTGCTTCTTCTCCACATAGCCACTAAACCAAGCAAACCAAGGAAAGGCAGTTCAAAGAAAAACAGCAACTCACCACCCGGCACAAAAAAAAAACAAAAACATGATCATCAACCTCCCCCCTCACACTAACGTCACCCTCATGAAATACAAGAACATTGGTTTCCAAACACTCCCGCACAAAAAATTAACGTAAACACAAGAACATTAACACCTAAAATCCCCTTTTCCCGTGCAAAACCATCGCTCCCCCAATACCCCTCCCCCCTCACAAACAGACAATGAGAAAGAATGGTTGACAATACAGACTGAACATAAGACTGAGAAAGACTGATAAAATTCACGATTATAAGGTAGTAATCCTGAATTATACTAAGCAAATTAACTTTGAAAAGGTAATGCAATGCACAATGCACAGGATGCTGACAGTGGCAAATGATGTGAAGCCTGCACAATACATACCCAATGAAGCTCTGCTGTTTTCTTCAACTGGTCTGTGAAAGCCACCAGGAACCTGGCAATTAAAACGGTTTTCAGGAAAAGAACATTAAAATAGCTCACAATGACAGCATTTGGTACATCAGGGACCAATGTCAATGTCGTGGGCTAAAAAGCAGTTAGAAATTGTAAAAACTAATGCTTAAATAAAGTAGGTAAATTGAAGAGAAATTTTAATTTAAAAATAACAGTGGTACTGAAAGCTCAAGGATTTATCTTTAATAACATTCAGACTATCCACATTTCCTTGGGCATTTACTTTAGACAGTAATTGAGGAATTTAAACTGCAATAATATAAGCCTACTGAGAATAATACTGTTTAATCAATGTGTATGCTGAGCATAGAACTCTAGTAATAAGCCTCCAGTCATTATATCAATGATTTATCACAGAATTTCACAAAAATATCCATCATCTAACTATAAACTGCCAATAGGAAGACATAAGACAGATAATACCCATGTCGTTCGAAGACTTTGATAGGTTTTGTTAGATCTTACTAATTAGAGTCAGTTGGTTTATGATTTCTTTAAAATAATTGCTACCATTAACACTATTGATCAAGATAACTCTGATGAGACTCCTAATCCAATACAGATCTACTCTACAGAGGTATAGAATTGTTATCTCAAATCTGTACCACAGAAAAGAGGAAAATAACCATTAGGTAAATTTCCATGCATAAAAGAAAATGTTTCACTAAACTAAAATTTGCAATAAAGTCAATATATATTGAGGCTGAGGTTGAAATGGAAACCTTATCTCATTACTTTTATGTGTGAATCATTATTTTGTACATATAATTTACATAGTTGCTCTATTTTGTTGGGACTTATCAAGCCACATATTAATCATGTGCAGCATAGCGCACTAATTAGAAATGGAGAAGTTAAGGGCTATTATAAATGTTTGAAAATAACCAACAATACTTCCGACTGTAATAGAGATTAATAAATAAATAAATTAATAAATTGGCATCAAGAAGCAGAAAATAACTGAGTTTTGCACTGTAGGTAATTATCCTTAGACACGCCACCTGTTGAAAAATAGGTGCTGAGCCAAAGCAGATGTACATTAAAAAGTAGCCAAAAACTTGGATGATTTGTTTTCTAATAAAGGCTGAAACACTAAGTATGCGGTTGACATACAGCAGAAGCAATGTATTCTGCTGTTGGCTGTGCCAAGCTGATCTGGGGATGATTGTGACACCATCACAGGATATCTCAAATAGGGAAAAAAAAAATCAGTTTTGCAGCAGTGTGCATCCTCACCATGAGCACAAATAAATAAGCAGGTGAGAACCTTTCAAAATTAATCTCCAGTTTTAAAAAAAATAGAATGACCTAAATCAGGTAACGGTTGTGCAGATTGCGTTGATTCTACAAATATTATTATTATTAAATTTATTAATTTTAGTTTAGATTTACAGATTCAAAAGATAACAATGCCTTTACCTCTCCTACACTACAACAGAAAAAGAGTTTGCTGGTATTACCTAGCTTTCTGCACGATAGTCCCCATGATTTCATGTTTCTTTGCATCCTTGATATCTTCATTAACGTCAGTTCCACCAAATATAGCTCCATATGGCACACTACTGTCTGAAGGAATGAGATTTTTGAAATAATTTTAATCCTATGTCTCTGTGTGCTTCTGATCTACTTCACATGTCAGTGAAATACCACAGAGTAAAATAAATGTGCTTCTGTTGCTAAGCCATTGACTTTAAAAATATAATTGAAAGTGAAAGTCAGAAGGGAAAGACGGACAGGAGTAGAAAGGAGAAAGATGTAAATAAAGTAGTAAGGAAAAGATGAAGTAAAAGGAGAATGTTAATGTTCACCCTTACCCTAAAGTTAATCCAGAGGTAGGTACTTGACGACAAGATACAGAGGACTGAACCTTGTTGATTGTGAAGTTTACTTAAGGGTAAAATTGAGCAAGAAAAATGGGAAGAAATGAGCCATACATGGTTCTCTGCATCCAGCACATGGGTACAAAGATTTTTAAAAGATGGGGCAGCAAGTAGAGAAAAATTATAAAAAGGAAAGTGCTATTCTGGGTTACGAATACATAAAGACAAATAAAATACCTAATTAGTACAAGATATTTGCTGAGGGTGGTGTTAGTAGTGGATAGAGTATTGAGCAGCACAGCACAACACAGGCCCTTCATCCCGCAATGATGCCTCAAGCTATATAAATGTATTTCATGGTCAATTAAATTCCTCTGCCCTCTGCAGCCTATATCCCTCCATTTTTCTTAATCTATGTGCCCATCTAAGAGTCTCTTAAATATCTCTCATTGTATCAGCCTCTACCACCACTCCTGGCATCGTGCTCCAGGCTCTGTGTAAAAAAAAATACCTCTGACATCTCCTCTAAACTTCGTCTACTCACCTTAAACACATATCTTTTTGTAATAGGCCATTGCCGTCCTAGAAAAAAAGGTGCTGGCTGTCCACTCTATCTCTGCCTCTCATAACCTTGTACAACTCTGTAAAGTCATCTTTCATCCTCCATCGCTCCAAAGAGACAAGCCCCAGCTCACTCAGCCACTTCTCAGAAGATATGTGCTCTAATCCAGGCTGAACCTTGGTAAATTTGTACGGAAACCTCTCTAAAGCTTCCACATTCTTCCTATAGTGAGGTGACAACACTGATCAAAGTGTGGTCTAATATTATAGAGCTGCAACATCACCTTGCAGGTATTGAACTCAATCCTCCAACTAACAAAGGACAGCACACCATGACCACCCTAACAACTTGCAGGCAACTTTGAAGGATCTGTGGACTTGGACTAAGAATGCTGTCATTAACCTTGTACTCTGCCTTCATGTTCAATCTTCCAAAGTGTATCGCCTTACACTTTTCTGGATTGAATCTGCCCAACTGCATCTTGTTTATATCCTGTTGCAACATATGGCAACTATCTACACAATGCACAATTCTTTCATCCTTTGTGCCATCTTCATATTTACTAATTCATCCTTTATTTCCTAATTCAAGTAATTTATATTAAAAAAAAATCATGAAGAGCAGGGGGCCCAGAACAGAGCCCCGCAGAACACTAGTGGTGACTGACCTCCAGGCAGAATACTCTCCGTCTACCACCAACATCTGCCTTCTGTGGGGAAGCTAATTCCAAATCCATAGAGCCAAGTTTCCATGGATCCTATGCCTCATAACTTTATGGTCAAGCCTACCAGGGGGATCCTTATCAAACACCCAACTAAAATCCATGTACGCTACACTATCTTTATTATTTGTCTTGTCCCCTCCTTGAGAAACTCAGTTAGGCTTGTGAGTCATGACCTGCTATTCACAAAGATATGCTGACTATTCCTATGCTTCTCCAAATGTTCATAAATCCTCTCCAGTAGTTTGCCTACCATTGACATAAGACTCACTGGTCGATAATCTCAGGATTATCCTCATTACCTTTCTTGAAAAATGAAAGAACATTTGCCATCCTTCAATCCTCCACATTATTCCTGTGGCAAGGGATGATGCCACTATATCAATGCCACTATAATCTCTTCTCTCAATTCCCGAAGGAACCTGGATTATATCTCATTCATCCCCAGTGACATCTCTCCCCATGTTTCTCAGAAGCTCTAATGCTGCCTCTTTCTTAACTTTAATATGTTAGCCTGTTTTACACTGGCTTCACATTCATTATGGTCCTTCTCCCTGGCTAACACTGAAGGAAAGTATTCATTAAGGTTCTCTCCTACCACCTCAGCCTTCAGGAATGCTTCCCTTTTTATCCCTGATCCATCCTTCCCTCACTCTAGTCATCCCTGTGTTCCTGTGTGGAACACATTGGGGGGGGGGGGTTCCTTAATTCTATTCTCCAAGTCCTTTCACTGTCCCCTTCTAGCTATCCTTTCTTAAGCTCCTCCCTGGTTATCTTATAATTCTCAAGAGCTCTGCCTAAATTTTGCTGCCTGAACCTTAAGTATGCTTCTTTCTTCCTCCTGACTAGATGTACCAACTCTTTTGTCAACCATGGTTCCTTCCCTCTACCAACCTTACTGTGTTTCAATGGACAAACCTATCCAGAACTCCAGCAAGTCGTCCCTAAAAAACCTCCATATTTCTGCTGTGCATTTCCTTAAGTACATCTCTTCCTAAACTATGCTCCCAGTACCAATGTAATTAGTCCTCCCCAAATTAAATAGCCTGTGGTTTTAGGCAGTTCACTCCTGGGATATAGTTACTGTAGAGATAGATAGTCAATCTATGCTTCTCATAACTTTATACACCTCTAACAAACCTCAGCCTCTGCTTCTCTAGAAAAAACAAACTAAGTTTCTCCAACTATTTCTTATAGCACAGGCCATCCAATCCAGGCAACATCCTGGTAAACTCTTCTGCACCCTCTCCAAAGTCTTTATATTCTTCCTATAATGGAGTGACCAAAAATAAATGTAATACTCTAGATGCAGCCTAAATATACTTGCATAAAGCTGTAACTTCACTTCCTGACTTGAGCTCAATTCCTCAACTAATAAAGGCAAGCATTCTATGTACATTAGAGTGATTACAGATGCTGGAAATCTTGAATAATGTACACATAATGTTGGAGATACTCAGCAAGTCGGGCAGCATCCAAGGAGATGTATAAACAGTCGAGATGCTGTGCCAAGACCCTTTATCAAGTCTCGATGAAAGTTCTCATTAGAAATTTTGACTGTTTATTCCCCTCCATGTATGTTCCCTGACTTGCAGAGTTCTTCCAGCATTTTATGTATGTTACTCAAACAATCCATGTAACTTCTTTACTATCCTATCAACCAATGTGGTCACTTGCAGGGAGCTGTGGACTTGGATACCAAGATCCTTCTGTATATCAAGGGTCTTGCCCTGTCCCTTTTTACATTTAATCTCCCAAAGTGCAACAAAGTGTAACCTCCATCTGCCACTTCTCCACACATATCTGCAACTGACCTATATCCTGCAGTATCCTTCGGCTGTTTCGACACCCTCCATAACACCAGCAATCTCTGTGTCTGCAGTGTACTAAACCATACAGCCATGTCTTCATTCAAGCCAATCATATCACAAACAGTGGAGGTCCCAATATGGATCTCTGTGGAACACCACTCATCATGGACCTCCAGCTTGAAAATGTCCCACCAACCCCACTAGCCTCTGTCTTCTACATGCAAGCTAATTCTGAATCCAAATGGCCAGTTCACCATGGATCCCACGTATCGTAACATTTTACAGAAGATTACCATGAGGGACCTTGTCTACATGAATTTTAGTAAGGTGTTTGACAACATCCAGCTTTACCTTCATCAATCACCTTCGCCATATCCTCAAAAAACTCAATTAAGTTCATAGGACATGATTTGCCCTAGATAAAGTCAAGCTAGCTATCCTGACTTACAATTTGCTCACAAATTCTATCCCAAGCATCTTCTCAAGTAACTTGCCGCCAACTGACAGGTGATTCATCTGTCTATAGTTTCCAGGATTATCTCTCATTCCGCTCTTGAAAATAGAACGATATTAGTTACTAGCCAGTTCTCTAAGATCCTACTTGTGGCTACAGCCTATACAAAGATATTGGTCAAAACCCCATTTTGTGGGAAATCAGGTTCACAGGCTCGGTGCATGGGATAGAAGAGGCTCACTGTCAGTAAATAGGTTAGCAATTTATTACAAGCCAAAACACACACTAATCATTCAGTAAATGCATTTAGATTACACTTACTTATCTAAATTGAGAATCCAAAGTGGCAAGACAAAACAGACACTGAACATACATTTTAGATAAGTATTTGCTACTGTGTGTTTGCCCAGGGCACCTGCACAGCAGTGTACCCCCATTGTCTATCATTTCCACAGCACCTTTATCTACCCAGACAATGAAAAGATACCACATTGTTACCACACACTAGATTTAAACCCTTCCAGCGCTGTGACATTACTGGCTAACAAAACCTAGTGGGAGGGGCCACAATGCTCTGTACATGGGCCAGTCCCCACCTCCCAGCAGGGGACTAGCTTTTGATGAGCAGGTAAGTTACAACACTTACTGCAACAACCCAGCAATCTAATCTCTTGCCTCTCTCAATAACCTGGGGTCTATTCCAAAAGGCAATAGGGATTTACCCACCTTAATATTCTTTAAGAGACCCTACACCACCTCCTTCCTCATTTCAAATTAACCTCAGAAATGAGCACTCTTCACTGTTCTCCCTAGTCTCCATGTCCCTGTCCTTAATAAATACTGATGCAAAGAACAAATGTGGCTAGACTTTGATAAAGGACAGGAAAAGGCTTGAAAGGAATACAAGTGCTGATTTGAACTCACTGGGTGAAGTGATTAGTTCATATATTCTATGCCATTCTTAGAGTCGCAGGTTTAAACAACATAATTTTAAACAACACTCTGACCAAATTGCCAACCTGATCTTGTCCCATTCGTCTCATACCCTTTCAAACCTTTCCTACCGACATACCTCCCCAAATGTCTCTTAATGTTGTAATTGTACTTCTATCATTTCTACTGATGGTTCATTCTCCAATTCCTAAACCCTCTGCATGAAAAACCCCTCAGCTTGCCTTTAGACTTTACCCCCTCAGGTTATATCTATGGCCCCTTGGATTGCCAAACCATGGGAAAAAAGACTGACATTCACCTTATCTATGCCCTTCATGATTTTGCAAGTCTTTACAAGGTCATCCCTTGGTCTCCTCCAGGAGGAAAGACCTAACCTATCCAGAAATTTCTTTTTCATTCAAGCCTTCCAGTCCGAGTAGCATCGTTATAAACCTTTTCTGCACCCTTTCCAGTTTAATGATGTCCTTCCTATAGCTGGGTGACCAAAATTGCACACTGTTCTCCATCTGTTCTCACCAAACCTTGTAAATTCTTTTGCCCACTTTATCAGTTGATCGATCCTGTTATAATCTTAGATAGCCTTCTTTACTATCCACTACTCATGGTGTCATCTGCAAACTGACTGACCATACCAATTATATTCTCATTCGAACTGCTGATACAGGTGGAAAACAACAGTGGACCCAGCAAGGACCCGTGTGGCACACCACTGGTTACAAGACTTCAATCTAGAAAAAGTCTCCCTTTCAGATAACTGGGAGAATTTCTTTGCCAGGAAAATAGACAAATAGTTTGCTTTAATTAGTTATTTAAGACAGTATCATTGTGTTTAATTTAAGTTAGAGAACGATCTTATTACTTTCTTCAGCTTAGATATGTTTAAATGGCATACACTATTAAAAAAACTCACATATTACTCACTCTCAATGAACAAAGATAATAGTAAATTTAGTTATATTAGTCCTGGGTGATCATTAAGAACCCCCATCACGCAGGGCATGCCCTCTTCTCATTGCCTCTATCAAGGAGGAGATACAAGAGCCTGAAGACATACACTAAACATTTTAGGAACAGCTTCCTTCTCTCTGCCATCAGAGGTAATATACCTTTGTTCTCTTTTTGTACAATTAATTTAATTTTTAGAAACATATTTCTTGCAATTTATAGTTCTTTATTATTATGTATTGTAATGCACTGCTGCCACAAAACAACAAATTTCACGGCATGCACCTGTGATATGAAAGCAGAAAGGAGAGGAGAGAACTGACTGTCAATTTTGTTCTGTACAAGAAGCCAGCCTACTTGTGCCTAGAAAGTGTCCTGTACCAGACCATTCCCTCAGCTCCCCTCTCAAAGGCTAATCACTTAAGGAGAAAAGAGTACACATTTACAGTAGGTGGCTCACAATTTGACATCATGAAAATTAGCTCTACTATTTGGAGACAACATCATGCAGTGCACTGCAGGTATATTCTCTAATCACATACTTTTGTACAAGGTCAATCACCAATGCAATTATTTAGTGGATGCTCCCCCAAGTTATCAGATGAAATGGATTCTTGGCCACATGATCTACCTTATCATGGTCTTGCACTTTTTACCTGCACTGCAGCTTTTGGGGTAACATTTACACTTTATTATTATTTTACCTTATTCTAACTCAGTTCAGAGTAATGACTTGATCTGTATAAATAGCACGCAAGACAAGGTTTTCACTGTCTTGCTACGTGTGACAATAATAAACCAATATCGGTAATATGAAAAAACTACCTTCGGATTGATACACTAATAACCGACTGCTCAGGGAATAAGTATTCATTAACCAAAAAGTTTTCATTTAGAATTTTTCCCTCTGGAATTTGTTTGGCAACCTGTACAAAATGTTTTGGCACTACAACACACAGTAAATTCCTGCTGTGGTACTGTTATGTACCCCGTAACTGGGTCACTTACCAGCAAAGATAGAGAGGTCCGTTGAAGTCTGATGGTACTATTTTTAACAGTATTTATTGATAAAAATACACAAAAATAATATCAATGCAAACATACAGATGACATACGTCATCAATACTAAATCTAAAAGCGCGGGTATAATAAGAATCAAGAAGAAATAGCTCTATAGTTGTCTAGGGGATGATGTATTGTCCGAGGGAAATATAAAAGTCACTTTAGTTCATTCAAGCTGTAGGATGCAGCCTTTTTGGTTGGAGAGAAAAACGGAGGTTTAACTTGCCCATTCCTTTTATGATGTCACTTCTTCAAGACGTTGGGAGTTGGTTTCCCCGTTGTTAGCTAAAAGCCGTTCTTCCGTGGTAAAAGCCACCGGTTCCGGGGCAAGTGGAACCGAACGCACGTGGCCTCCTCCCCCACCGGCTACCGCTATTACGGGATTGCTAGCGTTTCTTCTGGTGCGTCTGAGGGGCTGTTCCCACAGACCCTCTTTTATCCTGACTCACAGGGTCTCAGATGTCAATCAGGTTTGGGTGACGCAATCCCTCCCTCAACCAGCCCACTTTGCCTGAGGGCTTCCACGTAGCACAGTATTGTAATACACAAGTTCGTCTCCAAGAGACAATGGCCGTTTCCCGTAGCTTTATATCGCCGGGGGAACAAGACATTCTGCACGTCTCTCTCTCTCTCATTTCCTGGGTCTCCTGACCCAAATCAATAGTGATCTTGCGATTCTCACAAAGGAGGGGGCTACCCTGCACCCTTCGGCCCCTCAGAGCTGTGGTACATTCATAACAGTACAAATTTTAAGTCCCATCTAGCTTTAAGGCCAGTCTGTTTATATTTTATTTGAGCATGGGCTAAAGGAGTTCTCAGCAATCCAGATTTTTGGACACTATTAAAAGCTGATAACAGTGACCCTTATGTGGATAATGTTAGTAATAAATGGAAAAAGCTAACCAACAGTCATTTTCTGGATTATTAAAAATAAGAATGAGATCAAAGTTATTTAGCACAGTCCTTATTTTTCACATCAATTTCCCCCCAATATAGTAACAGCCTCAGGCAAATTTATTCTCCCCATTGTACAATTGAACTGATATTTAAAGATAGTCAACATTTTTCAACCTTTAACTGTTTTCAACCAAATCCTCCTCTCAAAACACTAGAACATCAAAATTTTGAGGAGCACAGATAGGGTGGATTGTGAGAAACAAGCAGTCATAGTAAATTCTTGGTGCAAACAATACAGACGTATTTAAAGAAAGCTAGAGAACATAATAGCAACACACACAAAATGCTGAAGGAACTCAGCAGGCTATGCGGCATCTGGGGAAAAAGAGTAAACAGTTGATGCTTCAGCCTGAGACCCTTCGTCAGGACTGGAAAAGAAGAAGAAAAGTTAAGAGTAAGAAGGTGGGGAAGGGGAGGAAGAAGTACAAGGTGGTAGGTGAAACTGCAGGAGGGGGTGTAGTAAAGATCTGGGAAGTTGATTGGTGAAAGAGATAAAGGGTTGGAGAAGGGGGAATCTGATAAGAGAGGACAGAAGACCACGGAAGAGAGGAGAAGGAGCACCAGAGGGAGGTGATGCTAAGGAGATGAGGTGAGGGGGGGGGGGAAACAGGAATGGGGAATGGTGAAGGGGAAGGAGAAATTACCAGAAGTTTGAGAAGTCAATGCTCATGCCATCAAGTTGGAGGCTACCCAGACAGAATACAAGGTGTTGCCCCTCCAGCCTGAGAGGAGCCTCATCATGGCAGTAAAGGAGGACATGGTCTGACATGTTGGAATGGGAAGTAGAGTTGAAATGTTTGGCTACCAGGAGGGGAGATCCCACTTTTTCTGGTGGATGGAGCGTAGGTGCTCGGTGAAGCGGTCCCCCAATCTACGTCAGGTCTCACCGATGTACAGCAGGCCACACAGGGAGCACCGGATACAGTAGGTGACCCCAAAAGACCCACAGGAAAAGTGTCACCTCACCTGGAAGGACTGTTTGGGGCCTTAAATGGTAGTGAGGAAGGTGGTGTAGGGGCACTTGTTCCACTTGCAAAATAAGTACCGGAGATCAGCGGGGAGGGACAAGTGGAAAAGGGAGCTACGTAGAGAGCAATCCCTATGGAGAGCAGTAAGTGGGGGGGGGGGGGGGGGAGGAGGAGGGAAAGATGTAATTGGTGGTGGGACCCCGTTGGAGATGGTGGGAGTTACGAAGAATTATGTCCTGGACATGGAGGCTAGTGGGGTGGTAGGTGAGGATAAGAGGTGCCCTATCCCTGGTGTGGTGGTGAGAGGATGGTGTGAGGGAAGACGTACAAGAAATTGAAGAGATGTGGGTAAGGGAAGTGTTGATGGTGGAGGAAGGGAAGCCCCTTTCTTTGAAGAAGGAGGACATCTCGTTAGTTATCTGGAAATGAAAAGCCTCATCCTGAAAGCAGATGCGGTGGAGACGGAGGAACTGAGAGAAGCAGATGGCACTTTAGCCATAACAATGAGATGGGAATGGAGGTTTATGTTGCTTAAGCTTGATAACAGACCATTTGGACTTGTTGGGTGAAGTGCTTTGCTTCTGTATCTGCTACTGCCTAATACATTTCTGACCATTCAAAATACAAAAGCAATAGAAAGAAATGGTCTTTGGTTGCCAGCATGGATACAATAGGCAGAAAGATTTTTTTTCTGTGGTGTACAACTCTGTGGCCAAATTAGGGCTTACCATACCTAACAGCAATCTTCCTGCTTTGTAAAGATGAATTATCAGCGCTGCATCAAACTTATCCTCAGAGATTAAGTCTGCAACTTCAGAGGACGATTTAAAATCACCTATGTCTCTCAGTGTACACAGATGGCCGCCCTCCTGTATATAGTCGCTAAAGGAAAGAAAGAGAAAGGAAATGCAAAACTTCATTTCAGTAAATATTAAGACTTTACTCACTAATGCAATGGAAGATTTATTTTTAAATTACTTTAGCTACATTGCAAACAGCAAAGCATTGTTCAGGTAGACAAAATTTCACAGCTCTTCTCCAGAAGAGTCTTTCAGGGTCTTTTAGGTCTAACTCACTATAATCCCAGGAGTAATTTTTTTTTTAAAAAGCACGAGACTAGAAAATGTTGCTGTTTAAAAAGGGAACTATATGTTCTTGTACACAAGTCACTGAAGGTCAGCAGGAAGGTGCTGTAAGCAATTAAGACAGCAAATAGTCCATTGGCTTTCTTGGAAAGGTGATTTAAGTACAGGAGTAAAGAAGTCTTAATGGAGACATCAATAGGGCCTCAGTGACACTGCACTTTTCTATAGTTTTGGTCTCCTTATTTAGAAAGGATACATTTGCCTTAGAAGAAGGGCAATGAACATCCTCTACTCGACTCCAATGCCATCTTCACATTCACCAACAACACTACTGTTGGATAAGTTGTAGGTGGTTATTTCCAGCTACTGTCAGCAGGAGGTACGGAAGTTTTTTTTTTAAGTTCCACACCACCAGTTTCAAGAATAGCTACTTCCCTACAATAATTTGGTTCTTGAACCAACCAGCAAAGTTCTAACCAATATAGTTTAGTAACATTTTGACTACTAAAATGGACTTTTTTTCCTGTGGTCTTTCTTGTAATAAAATTGTGTATAATTTATGTGCAGTTTATGATTTTCCCATGAATGCTGCTTTTATGATGCTATACACCTGTGATGCCGCTGCAAGTAAGCTTTTTATTGCACCACTGAAGACACAAACTTGTGCATATGATAATAAGCTCAACTTTGACCCATTCCAGACAGCAGACTGCATAATCAGAAATGGCCGAGTAGTTTAATTTTGTTTTCCCTAGAATTTGTTAGATCAGAAGAAGCCTCATTGAACTTAACAGGCTAGATGCAGCATGTTTTCCCTGAACCAGGGATCACAGTCTCGGAACAAGGGGGTGGGGAAGGGAGTTCATAGAAATGAAATGAGGAAGTGTTTCTTCATACAGTGGATGGGGAATCTTTGAAATTTTTTACTTAGAAGGCTGTCATAAGACTGAGGAGCAGAATTAAGCCATTCAGCACATTGAGTCTGCTCCGCCAATTGATCCTCCTTCCTATTTAAATTCCACGCCCTCTGAACGTTCTGCCCTTCACTTTCTCCAGACCAATCTCAACCCCATCATTAAAGCCCACGTGGGGTGCTATTGTAGTCTGGCGGACTGGCCTCTATCAGACTGAGTCCTGGTGGCAACTCTCAGATCCCTCCTCTTACTTACCCCTTGAAAAAGACTCCCACTCAGAAGCATCAGACCATTGTTCCCCGCACCATCGCCAACCTCATCATCTCTGGATATCTCCCATCCACTGCCACCAAATTCAAAGTTCTCTTACCCCACACTGCTCGTTTCTACCCACCCACAAGCCTGACTGTCCATGTAGGCCCATTGTTTCAGCCCCACTGAACTCATATCTGTATACCTCAATACCATTTTACCCCCCTTTGTTCACTCCCTTCCAGATTACAGCCAGGGCACTTCACACTCTCTCAATCTTTTCAACCACTTTTTGTTCCCTGGCACTGTTTCCCTCATTTTCACAATGGGTGTCGAGTCTCTATGTGCTTCTGTCTCCTATCAAGAGGGCTTTAAATCTCCCCACCTTTTTTTCTAGACAACAGACCTCACAAGCTCCCCTCCACCACCACCCTCCTGTCTAGTGGAGCTGGTCCTCACACTCAACAATTTCTCTTCTGGCTCCTCCCACTTTCTCTAAACCCAAGATGGAGCTATGGGCCCCAGTGATGCCTGCCTTTTCATCAGCAACATGGCACAGTCCAAACCTTCTCTGGTATCCGTTCCCAACTCCTTCTGTGCTGTTTCCCATGCTGAGCTCATCAATTTTGCCTCCAACTTCCACCCTGCCCTCAAATTTACTTAATTTATTTCTGACACCTCTCTCCCTACAGACTGTCTACCATTATCCTTTATAAATCCACTGACTTTTACAGCTATGTTGACTATATCTCTTCTCACCATGTCGCTTGTAAAAGTTCTCAGTTCCTCCATATCCCCCACATCTGATCTCAGGCTGCTATAAGAATCCTAATCAAGGTCCTGGGCCTGAAATGCTGACTGTTTATTCCTCTGCATAGATGCAGCCTGAACTGCTGAGTTCTTCCAGCATTTTGTGCGAAATTCAAATTAACACCTCAGCCCGATGAACATTCATCGTAACTACGAAATTAGAAACCAAACACATTTTAAATTGCAAATAGGAAGAAGGGAAGAAAGTGAGTATCTGTGGCACAGTAGAGACGAAGAAAAACTTAATGACAGAATAAGGCAGTGATGCCAGCTGAGACACGTACAAGACTAACAAGTCACTGCTTATGTGTTTGGAAATGATGCAAACAGACGGAGTTTAATGAGGGAGAGAGAAGTGAAAAAAAATCTCGGAAACTGTACAATATACCATGTGCTAATTGAATCGGCACGTTTTCTTTCGTTGTATTTTTCTCTATATTTATGAATTATATATATTTATAGTTATTATTCTGTAGATTTGCGTAGTACGTCCACAAAAAAAAACGGATCTCAGGGTGTATATGGTGACATATTTATACTTTGATCATAAAATTTAGTTTGAACTTTGAATTCATCTATGATGAGGTTACTGGTGTGAAGAAAGGCGAAAGGAAGTCAGACTAAGGTGAATTCTGTCCCAGAGGACACCAGCCAACGTTGAAGGACTGGCCCAATGGTTCCACCTTGGAGCTGTGTCGGGCAGCCCGGAGCGCATCGCCCACACTCACCAGATCCTCCGAGCCGTCGTCATGTTGCCAGTCCGGGGACTCAGGCTGGCGAGAAAGAGCAACTTCATTGCAGGCTGTTGGGAGGAGGCAGACAGCCAGCCCCCTCTCACTTTAAAACACCATTAGCGGTCAGCAGGCTCCCGCAGCTGTCGTCTGGGGGGAGGCGCCAGCCTTGTCAATGAACAAACTTGGGGGTGAGGGGGACCCCCAGAACAGCCCCAACTACCGCCCGGGAGGAACCAGCGATCCCGGCCGGCAACTAGATTGGCAGCCGGCTTGACCAATGGCAAACTGCATTACGTACGGTTGCAGGGGCGTGTCAGTCTTCCTCCACCCGTTCCGCGGGCTCCGGCCAATGGGCGCGGTGCGAAGGCGGGCCTTGGTTACGGTTGCCGAGGTCAGGGGGCATGAGGCCAGGCCTGGACCGCCGGTCAGGCGGGTTTGGGTTAAAGGGAGGTGGCTTGGAGGGATGAGGATCTATCTTTAACTCGCTCAGTTACTCAGCGCTTTCTGCTCGGGAAGATCGGGCTACCTTTCCCCCTGAAGGAGTAGGGAGAGAAAGTTTTTTTTGAACAAAATGATGGAAAGCCAGACTGAGGAGAGGACTCCGCTGCTCCCGGAGAGACGGACGGTTTCTGCCTTCCACGGCCGGCGGCTGGCCTGCGGTGCCGTGCTGGTGACGGAGTGCTTGGAGCGAATGGCATTTTACGGTATCACAAGTGGCCTGGTGCTTTTCCTCAACAGCGAGCCCTACAACTGGCTAGGGGCCCAGTCGAGTCAGACTCTGCTGATCTTCATGGGCATCAGTTACTTCGTGTCCCCTTTCGGAGGGTGGCTGGCGGATGCCTGGCTGGGAAGGTTCCCCACCATCCTCCTGAGCATGCTCCTCTACCTGATTGGAATGATGTTGTTCCCTTTTATTTCATGTGATCGAACTCAACGTTACCTTTGTGGAGAAATGGAGTACTATCCCATCTTGGACCCCAAGTGCATCAATAACAGCTCCAGTGCTTGCATTTTTCACCGTGATAGTTACTGCCGACCGGCTATCTACGTGGGGCTGGTCTTAGTCGCACTTGGTGTGGGATCTGTGAAGGCAAATATAACTCCATTTGGAGCAGATCAGGTACAGTGTACTTGTCTGAAAGTTTTCGAATAAAATTACTCCAGCAGGAGTGCGAAATGATGGTATCGTTTTCATTTCTGCATTGTTACACGTTTAAAAAAAACCACGTCGCCGTTGTGCAAGTGTCAAATTAAAACTATAACAAGTTCTTTCTAACTCTTTGCTAGTAGCAAGTTTTGGAGTAGTTTCCCCATCAGCATCACTTAGTTATTTAAGAAAGTTATTCCGTCATGAGCAATAAACTTGAATATTAATAACAAAAGGTTGAAAAAGCTATCAGTGCACATATATCAGGTAGCAAATATATAGAGGAGGAAAATAAGAATTAATTTTTCAGATCACAGTCCCTTCATCAGAAAAGTTTTTGACTTTGTAAATCAACTGGAATGTAGTTCTCCCTCCCCCATTTGGCAATGCTTTTTATATTGGTTCAAAGTAAGGGCAGCGTGGAATCTTGTGGTGTCACATGCTAAACTTGATATACATAGACATGTGAGTTTTATAGCCCATAGTTTACAGACAGTTTTTCGTGAAGGTTGCACTTAGTAAGAAAATAAGAACATTAGTGTGTTATAACATCCTTAAATGTGCTGACCTATCAGGCTGATACTGCAATTTGAATTGTAGGCAATGATTTGGGTAACAAGTATTATGCACAGCCACTTCATTTCGAGTTCATGGTTTGATTACTCCTTTCCAGGAACATTACTAAATATATTTTATAAATGATGTTTAAATGCATCTTTAAATTACCATTTTAAAAAAAAGCCAACCAGTTATGATGTAATTCTATACATTACTTCACCCAATCAGGTTCCTCAAACTTTCCTTATAGACACCATTATAGACAGCTATATAATGTTGTGACACCAGAATAACATGACAGGTATTAAGATTACATTTTAGTAACAACTTTATGCTGCACATTTCATACACTTAAGATGCAGGCTCAAAGTGCTTTATGTAGATTGTGAAGATATCGATTTAGTTATAAAAATAGAAAACAAAATTAAAAATCATAAGTAAAGACAAACCGATAACATGTAATCAAATATACCAAATTATATAAATTTAGTCAACATCAACAGGTATAAAGTAATTCTATAAGTAGGCCAAACTTTAAAAAATCTCCATCGCGACCCTTCAGCATGTCTCTTTTCCATAGATGCTGCCTGGCCTACTGAGTTCCTCCAGTATTTTGTGTGTGTGTGTTGCTTTGGATTTTCAGCATCTGCAGATTTTCTCATGTTTGTAACACTGCTATCACTAGTACTAATACTGAAAAGTCTCTTCGAGGTTTGCCTACCCTGAACACGTTTAAACCTTCAGTCTTGATGAAGGGTCTTAGCCTGAAATGTCAAATGTCTTTTCCATAGATGCTACCTGGCCTACTGAGTTCCTCCAGCAGTTTGTGTGTGTTGCTTTGGATTACCAGTATCTGCTAATTTTCTCATGTTTGATGTACTGTACAAAGCTTACTTGGACTTGCCCTATGGAATGTATTTCCTTTTTCCTATCCTTCTTTCCTTGTCCCATTTTTTGCAAGTTAAAAGTTAACGTGTTCTCTCTTGCATAGTCCTGACAATAGATTATTTCTCTTTCAACAGTTGTTGGCTAGCTGCTGTGTGTTACGAGTAATCTCTTTTTCATTTAGCATCTAAGGAGCTGCTTTCAATCTAATATTAGCACTAGAGTTTGCGGTGGTACAAGTAGTTCAGAGCCCAAGTTTGTGTTTTCCAACTTTTGGAAACAATTGTTCTGACAAAGGATCTGAAATGTTTGATTTCAGAGATACTGTCTACAAATGCTTCCTTGCCTGATTATTTTTAGCATGTTCTGTTTTGATTTCAGATTGCCAATATGTGCAATAGTTTGAAATTCTGTGGTCTTGTGACTGTCATATGTCAAACCTCATCATGTGATCAACTTTTTTTTTATCATGTATTGAACTTTCAATGCAGGGCAGTAAAATGGATTTGCTTGTGAAATAAGAAAAACCTCAGTTTACTATACTGCAAATGCATTTATCTATATTGTGTATTTTAGAATAAACACAGCTGGATGAATTGTTTGTATTAATCTTGATTTTTTTAAAGCAGAACCTGGTGAAGTATGATAACAGAGCGAATCAGTGAGGATTAAGTAACTGATTAAATAGTGAATTCTTACTGTTTCAAGAAAGATAGTATTTAGAGTAACTGAATTAGCAAGCAGCTGCAAAAGAGGTACTGGGTTTTGACTCAGGAATACAAGTCCCTTAAATGAATATGAGAAAGGGAAAACAGGTTTGATCTGAAGATGATCCCCATAGCAACCAGGACTTTGGAGGAACCGAAGGTGTGTTTTAGTAATGAGACCATGTGCATTTTACTAAAGACAAAGAGATGGTGATGTCTGAAATTATTAGTAATATTGCCTCTTGTCTTCAGTTGATTTCCCGGTGATGATTTTTCCATATGTTGTTCAGGTTGTTTTCTGTCTTTGTACGATAGGATAGTGTGTGGACTGTAGAGATAATCTGAAAAGGCCCCCCTCTCTCTCTCCAAGGTAGCTGAAGGACTTAATAGTGAATAACTTTCTGCTGAATCTGAGAATCCATGGGTGATTCATTTAGTGCTCAGAACTAATCATGTGCATACAACATGATTCACTAGCTAGGAGTGAAGCTTTAGGGTCTTGAGCCTCCTGGTCCTCTTGTATTCTATGTAACTGTGTCCAAGGGTATCTTTACTATTTGCCATATTGCTGTCAAGGCATTTGATTCTGGTGTTGTACCTCTTGATATTCTGTGGCCTTGCTCTCTGTGTTTCAGACACTACTCAAATAGTAGCATGGTTAAGAGTCAAGAGGTTGCACTCTAAAGATTTGAGTACATAATTTAGATTACTACTTCTATAATTGAAGGAGTGCTTCACAGTTGGCACTGAAATACTCTAGATGAGATATCAGGTAACTGCTATGTTAGTGGATGTAAATATTCTTGTGGCTCTCTGAGAGCATAACACAAGTGTGATTTTTTTTTTGTTCCCAAGTTTAAATTACAAAACATAGAATATCTGATTATTTCCAAACTTGTTCTCTGATGAGATTTCATCACGTTTATTTTCTACTTTGAAATATCTGAAAACATTTTAAAATGTTTAATTGGCTTCAATACTTGGATGTCATTGTTGGGTACTAAGTTCTTTTTTGTTAATTGATATAGTTTTAAGTGAAAAGAATAGGAAATAAATAAGTAAACTCTAAAATATTGTTTGAATTTTCTTTTTTTTTTGCTCTGGTGGAGGGAGAAAATAATGTTCTAGTCATTTACGTGGAACACTCTTCTGGTCTGGGATATCTTGGTCTTCCTGTCACAATTTGAGCAAAGTGGAACTCCTGTTTCCCATTGGCAAAAGTTTTTTCCCTTTTTTTCCCCATACTTGTTCTCTTTCACATGCATTATGTTACTCTGTTCTGAGGGGTGGGGGGACCGAGCCATTACTCGCTACTTGATTGCCATTTTGCACTCCATGGTTTCCTTGTAGATATAACAATGAATATACTTTCAAATGCCTTGGAGAACGACATTTGATTTGCGTTTTGTTTTTCTAGAGGCATTAAAATTCTTTATAGTTGATGAAATAGCTTTTGGAGGATAGTCACTGCTGTGATACAAGAAACATCAAGTTTGCATGTGCATTGTAAATGTAATAAAATTGACAAACAGCTCATTTGATTTACAAGTTTGAATATTACCATTCAATATCTTGGATCTGTCCTAAAAGAGAGAGAACAGTTAATTTTATTGTGTCATTGAAAATGATGATGCAGCATTCAATTTAAATCAGTATGGTACTCCCAGCCTGGATTACCCATATGTCTTTAACTCTAATAAAGATTAGTTTCTGACTCCAGTACAGTGCAGTTACAATGAATGTTAAGCCATTAAGTTTAAGGAAGTCAAGATTGTATTTCAATAAGGCAACTGTGTCATATATTCATCTGATTCTAATATAATTTTATGCATTTTCTTACATTGACAGATGAAAGATCGTATGTCAATTATTTTGTGACTAAATTACGTGACTGAATGGAGTTTGGGAAGATAGTATATCTAAATCTTTTTTTTCCTGTTTTAGGTGAAAGATAGAGGCTCTGAGGCCACACGTCGATTTTTCAACTGGTTCTATTGGTCAATTAATCTGGGTGCTATCGTCTCACTGGCTGGCATTTCATATATTCAACAGAATTGTAGCTTTCTCCTTGGATACATCATACCGACTGTTTGCATGGGTATCTCTTTCTTGGTTTTTGTATTTGGCAAATCAGTTTTTGTCTCAAAGCCACCGGATGGTAGCTCCTTTACAGACTTATTTAAAATTCTTTTTTACTCATGCTTTTCAAGAAAGCTGAATAATGAAGAAAATAGCAGGTAAAAGTTATTTGCTTTTTTTTTGCCTATTCTTATCTATTAAAGATACAGTGGTCAGTGTTCCCTCAAATTTGTAATGACCAGTGTGCGCAAAAATCATGGGCTGGGCAACTTTTTGTTCAGTAATGACAACATGTACATACTGAATAGTTTCTTCAATAAAAACAGCATCAATAAGCCAGGTCTAAAATCTGCAGACAAGTATTTGCAAACTTCGCTTTGTCAGTACCGTCCACCTCGGAAACTGGAAAAGGAAATGTGATTGTGTACGATCATAAACTATACTTAACGTGCTGACGAGATAGAGGGCGACAACCTTTTGTGTGCAGCTTAATTTCCTTTGTACTCTAGTTGCGAAAGATGTAGGCATGCACACACCTTAGAGCAAACCTTGATAGTGGTAATAGCGGAATCAGTTTTGTTTTAGTTGAATCCCATATGACTGTTTTATGGGTAGCAGACATTTGCCTTTATAGTAATTCCCAAATTACTACAAAAAATTTGCACTCATACAGTATGTGTGTGAATGTGTGTAGAATGGGAATAAATCAATAAATAACTTGAATTCTCTCAGTGAATATGCAGATAGTGGCTTCATGGTATGGACTGTTATCTAGCAAGTGCAACCCCCACCCTCAGTACAGGAGTCACAGATGATTGAATTGTTTTACTATTTTTAACTTGCAGTTTTAAAAAAATTATTAGATTGCTATTTGGGATGTCTCATAAGGCTAAACTTTTGCATATGCAATTTTGTTAATTATAGTTGTGAAGATTGCAGTTAATGTAGCATTTTTTGATTAACAATTATTGTATTTGGAAGTGCAGTGCTTCTTAGAAGGATAATTTTGTGCAGGTTTCAGGAATTCTATTTGTATTACTCTATTTGGATAATGGTATAAAGCTTTCAAATTCTATCTTTTCATGTTGCAACTGTTAAGCAAATAGCGTAAAGGAGATCCTGACAGTTTTGAAGAACTTGCAGTTTAGTTCTAATATTTTTCATAAACAAGTTAATGGAGTTTTTTTTAGGATTGTGATCTTGTCTTGAGTTTGCGGTGGTATATAATGTAGTATGGAGCGACTAGTATTTCTGAAAAGTGTTTTTGAAGCATTTTCTATGATTTCAGAAGATTGCCCCTTATTTAACATTATCTAAAGATTAGCATGTTTTATTTATAATTTTTAAAAAATAAATGAATTGTGAATCATTTTACTTACAGCCAGAACAACGGGATCTACCCATCAACTGTTAAACCAGGTTGTCTGGATCTGGCCAAGATTGTATATGGTGGTGAATTTCAAGATAACAAAGTGGAGGATGTGAAGACCTTTGTCAAAATAATCCCAGTGTTCTTAGCACTCATTCCTTACTGGATGGTTTACTTTCAGGTTTGATGTCGTATGTTATTTATGTACAAAATACTGGATCCTTTATTTGTTTTGAAGTTAAATTATGCAGAAATAGTGAGCAGTCTTTTGTATTAAATGCAAATAAGTAATAAATGCTTTTAATAGCTTCTGTATTTGCTGGATGACACTGTATCTATTTTAAATTTTATTTGTATTTTTAGATGCAAACTACATATGTTCTACAGAGCTTGCACCTTCGGATTCCAACATTTTCTGCTGAGTATAATAGCAGCAACATTATCAATTCATTTGCAAGCTGCAAACATCATATGGTAAGATACCATTTGCACTACTTGTCTAATACTGTTTGAAAGAATATGAAAGGAGTTGGAGGGAAATTCACGGTTTCTTAAGAGTGTTTTGCTGAGTATCCAATTGAAATAACTACTTCCTTGCATTGTTCAAACAGGTGATGATTTAAGAAACTCAATGCTTAATGTAGGGGATTAGCCACCTTGCTTAACAAAATAATTTTGTAGTCCAGTTGAATTTTTAAATTCAACCCTTGATATACATTTAAAACTTAATGGTAATGCGTATGATGTATAAAAGGTCATTTGTGCTGTTTCATATGTTACATCTTTAACAACTCAAGTTTTAATGTTCTGTGCTCATTGTGCTTCCACAAACATAAACTTTGAAAGAAGTGGGTCCATGGAATAAGTTGGAATTTGTTTCACAGTGATTGTGCCTTCAGAACATGTAGCGTTTGTGAATAATTGAGATCAAAATTGCTTCCCATTTAGTTGAGTTTAAAGGAATTATTTATGAAAACTCTGACTTTCTGCAAAGTATGATATGAATGGAGAGATTATTTTAATTTCTCCTGTCTTTCATTTCTTGAAAACCTATCGTGAAGCCACAAAAGCATTGTGAATTTATTCTAATCTTTCATGAGAATTCAGTTTACACTAGTTTCACTTAAGTAAAATGCAGGTTATGTAGAAGTACTATTGCTACTTTCTCTTCCCCTTCCCCTGGATGGAACTATTGTATACTTCCTCAGTAGTCTTTGTGAAAAACAATTGTACATTTTACTAAATCGAAAGTGCAAAGCTAAATGTTAAGCTGATGTCATCCATGTTGCCATAATATTATTTGTAAGTGCATTTGGATTTGAGAAGCTTTGAATGTAGCTGTTTGTGAAAATACATTTGTTTTCATTTTAAAGGTCCAATTTAATAGAAACATAGAAAACCTACAGCACAATACAGGCCCTTCAGCCCACAAAGCTGTGCCAAACGTGTCCTTGCCTTAGAAATTGCCTAAGGTGACCCATAGCCCTCTATTTTTCTAAGCTCGATGTACCTATCCAGGAGTCTCTTCAAAGAACTTATTGTATCCACCTCCACCACCATTGCTGGCAGCCCATTCCACATGCTCACCACTCTGAGTTTTTTTTTTTAAAAACAAACAAACTTACTCCTGACATCTCCTCTGTACCTACTTACAAGCACCTTAGAACTGTGTCCTCCAGTGCTAGTCATTTCAGCCCTGGGGAAAAAGCCTCTGACTATTCACATGATCAATGCCTCTCATCATCTTATACACCTCCTATCACATCACCTCTCATCCTCCCTCGCTTCAAGGAGAAAAGGCCGAGTTCACTCAACCTATTCTCATAAAGTATGCTCACCAATCCAGACAACATCCTTGTAAATCTCTTGTACACCCTTTCTATGGCTTCCCCATCCTTCCTGTAGTGAGGCGACCAGAATTGAGCATAGTAGTCAAAGTGGGGTCTGATCAGAGTCCTATATAGCTGCAACATTACCTCTCTGTTTCTAAACTCAATCCCACAACTGATGAAGGCCAATGCACTGTATGCCTTCTTAACCACAGAGTCAACCTGCTTAGCACCTTTACGTGTCCTATGGACTCGGATCCCAAGATCCCTCTGATCCTCCACGCTGCCAAGAGTCTTACCATTAATGCTATATTCTGTCATCATATTTGACCTAACAAAATGAACCACCTCATTTATCTAGGTTGAACTCCATCCAGCACTTCTCAGCCCAGTTTTGCATCCTATTGATGTCCCGCTGTAACCTCTGACAGCCCTCCACTTCCTCATCCAGGTCATTTATAAAAATCACAAAGAGAAGGGGTCCCAGAACCGATCCCTGAGGCACACCACTGGTCACCGACCTCCATGCAGAATATGACCTGTCTCCAACCACTCTTTGTTTTCTGTGAGCAAGCCAATTCTGGGCCCACAAAACAATGTCCCCTTGGATCCCATGACTCTGTACTTTCTCAATAAGCCTTGCATGGGGTACCTTGTCAAATGCCTTGCTGAAATCCATATACACTACATCTACTGCTCTACTTTCATCAATGTGTTTAGTCACATCCTGAAAAATTTCAATTAGGCTCATAAGGCATGACCTGCCTTTGTCAAAAACCATGCTGACTATTCCTAATCATATTATGCCTCTCCAAACGTTCATAAATCCTGGCTCTCAGGATCTTCAACTTACCAACAACTGAAGAAAGACTCACTGGTCTATCTCTACCCCCTTTCTTGAATAAGGGAACAACATCCGCAACCCTCCAATCCTCCGGAATCTCTCCCATCCCCATTGATGATGCAAAGATCATCGCCAGAGGCTCAGCAATTTCCTCCCTCGCCTCCCATTGTAGCCTGGGGTACATCTCATCTGGTCTCAATGACTTATCCAACTTGATGCTTTCCAAAAGCTCCAGCACATCCTTTTTCTTAATATCTATATGCTCGAGCTTTTCAATCCACTGTAAGCCATCCCTACAATCGCCAAGATCCTTTTCTGTAGTGAATACTGAAGCAAAGTATTCGTTAAGTATTTTTGCTATCCCCTCTGGTTCCATACGCACTTTTCCACTGTCACACTTGATTGGTCCTATTCTGTCATGTCTTATCCTTTTGCTCTTTACATACTTGAAGAATGCCTTGGGTCTCTCTAACCTCTCTGCCTTAATACTGTCCGCCAATGCCTTCTCATGGCTCCTTCTGGCTCTCCTAATTTCATTCTTAAGTTCCTTTCTGCTAGCCTTATAATCTTCTAGATCTTTATCATTACCCAGTTTTTTTGAACCTTTCATAAGCTTTTCATTTCTTTTTGACTAGACATACAACCGCTTTTGCACACCACGGTTCCTATACCCTACCGTGACTTCCCTGTCTCATTGGAACGTACCTATGCAGAACTCCACGCAAATGTCCCCTGAAAATTGTCACATTTCTTCTGTACATTTCCCTGAGAACATCTGTTTCCAATTTATGCTTCCAAGTTTCTGCCTGATAGCCTCATATTTCCCCTTGCTTCAATTAAACACTTTCCTAACTTGTCTGTTCCTATCCCTCTCCAATGGTATGGTAAAGGAGATAGAATAGTGATTTGGTGATCACTATCTCCAAATCGCTCTCCCACTGAGAGATCTGACACCTGACTAGGTTCATTTCCCAATACTAGATCAAGGAGTTGTAGTTGTAGAATACACCTTCTGATAATAGACAATAGGTGCAGAAGTAGACCATTCAGCACTTCGAGCCTTCACTGCCATTCTGAGATCATGGCTGATCATCTACTATCAATACCCGGTTCCTGCCTTGTCCCCATATCCTTTGATTCCCCTATCCATAAGATACCTATCTAGCTCCTTCTTGAAAGCATCCAGAGAATTGGCCTCCACTACCTTCCGAGGCAGTGCATTCCAGACCCCACAACTCTCTGGGAGAAGTAGTTGTTCCTTAACTCTGTCCTAAATGACATACTCCTTGTTCTCAAACCATGCCCTCTGGTACTGGACTCTCCCAGCAGCTGGAACATATTTCCTGCCTCTATCTTGTCCAATCCCTTAATAATCTTATATGTTTCAATCAGATCCCCTCTCAATCTCAATTCCAGCGTGTACAAGCCCAGTCTCTCTAACCTCTCTGCATAAGACAGTCCAGACATCCCAGGAATTAACCTTGTGAATCTATGCCGCACTTCCTCTATAGCCAGGATGTCCTTCCTTAACCCTAGAGACCAAAACTGTACACAATACTCCAGGTGTGGTCTCACCAGGGCCCTGTACAAATGCAAGACAATTTCCTTGCTCTTGTACTCAATTCCCTTTGTAATAAAGGCCAACATTCCATTAGCCTTCTTCACTGCCTGCTGCACTTGCTCCTTCAGTGACTGATGAACAAGGACTCCTAGATCTCTTTGTATTTCTCCCTTACCCAACTCTACACCATTCAGATAATAATCTGCCTTCCTGTTCTTACTCCCAAAGTGGATAACCTCATACTTAGTCACATTAAGCGCCATCTGCCAAGTATCTGCCTGTTCACCCAGCCTATCCAAGTCACCCTCATCACATGTCACACTGCCACCCAGCTTAGTATCATCAGCAAATTTGCTGATGTTATTTTCTATGCCTTCATCCAAATCGTTAATGTAAATGGTAAACAGCTGTGGTCCCAATACCGAGCCCTGTGGCACCCCACTAGTCACCACCCGCCATTCCGAGAAACACCCATTCACCGCTACCCTTTGCTTTCTATCTGTCAACCAGTTTTCTATCCATGTCAATGCCTTCCCCCCGATGCCCTGAGCTTTGATTTTACCCACCAATCTTCGATGTGGGACCTTATCAAATGCCTTCTGAAAATCGAGGTACACTACATCCACTGGATCTCCTCCGTCTTAACTTCCTGGTTACATCCTCGAAAAACTCCAACAGATTAGTCAAGCATGATTTACCCTTGGTAAATCCATGCTGGCTTGGCCCAATCCTGTCACTGCTATCTAGATATGCCGCTATTTCATCCTTAATAATGGACTCTAGCATCTTCCCCACCACCGATGTCAGGCTGACAGGTCGATAGTTCTCTGTTTTCTCCCTCCCTCCTTTCTTAAAAAGTGGGATAACATTAGCCATTCTCCAATCCTCAGGAACTGATCTTGAATCTAAGGAACATTGGAAAATGATTACCAATGCATCCGCAATTTCCAGAGCCACCTCCTTTAGTACCCTAGGATGCAGACCATCTGGACCTGGGGATTTGTCAGCCTTCAGTCCCATCAGTCTACTCATCACCGTTTCCTTCCTAATGTCAATCTGTTTCATTTCCTCAGTTACCCTATGTCCTTGGCCCATCCATACATCTGGGAGATTGCTTGTGTCTTCCCTAGTGAAGACAGATCTAAAGTACTTATTAAGTTCTTCTGCCTTTTCTCTGTTTCCCATAACAATTTCACCCAATTCATTCTTCAAGGGCCCAACATTGTTCTTAACTATCTTCTTTCTCTTCACATACCTTTTTTTTTTAAAAAAAAGCTTTTGCTATCCTCCTTTATATTCCTGGCTAGCTTGCGTTCGTACCTCATTTTTTCTCCCCATATTGCCTTTTTAGTTAAGTTCTGTTGTTCCTTAAAAACTTCCCAATCATCTGTCCTCCCACTCACCTTAGCTCTGTTATACTTCCTTTTTTTTAATGCTATGCAATCTCTGACTTCCTTTGTCAACCACTGTGGCCCCTTTCCCCCCTTTGAATCCTTGGTGGATGAATTGATTTTGCACCTTGTGCATTATTCCCAAGAATACCTGCCATTGCTGTTCCACTGTCTTTTCTGCTAGGATATCCATCCAGTTAACTTTGGCCAGCTCCTCCCTCATGGCTCCATAGTCTCCTTTGTTCAACTGCAATACTGACAGCTCTGATCTGCCCTTATGCTTCTCAAATTGCAGATAAAAACTTACCATATTATGGTCACTACCTCCTAATGGCTCCTTTACTTCAAGATCGCTTATCAAATCCTGTTCATTACACAACACTAAGTCCAGAATAGCCTTGTCCCTGGTCGGCTCTCGTACAAGCTGTTCCAAGAATGCATCCCGTAGGCACTCTCCAAACTCCCTATCCTGGGGTCCAGCACCAACCTGATTCTCCCAGCTCACCTGCATGTTGAAATCCCCCATAACTACTGCGACATTTTCTTTGCCACATGCCAATGTTAACTCCCTATTCAACTTGCACCCAATATCCATGCTACTGTTTGGTGGCCTGTAGACAACACCCATTAGGGTCTTTTTGCCCTTACTGTTCCTCAGTTCTATCCACACAGACTCTACTTCTCCTGATCCTATGTTCCCCCCCCCCCCCCCTGCAAAGGACTGAATCTCATTCCTCACCAACAGGGTCACCCCCACCCCCTCTGCCCACATTTCTGTCCCTACGATAGCACGTATACCCTTGTACAATCATTTCCCAGGTCTGATCTCCCTGCAGCCATGTCTCCGTTATCCCAACAACATCACAGTTACCCATTTGCACCTGAGCTTCAAGCTCATCCGCCTTATTTCTGACACCGTGCATTCAGATATAGAATTTTTAGCCCATTTCTCCTGTCTCTGTTTAAATCGCTGCCTATTGTGCTTAACCCAGCTCCCCGAACTCCCATCGGGCTATACGCCCCTTGAATTTTGTTGTCCTTCCTAAATTTACTTATTCTTTCTGCACATTTAACTCCATGTTCCGTCAGACCATCCCTCTGTACATGTGTCCTCCTTATCACTTGTTCCACCTCACCTTTCTCTACTACTCACTTAATATTCTGGAACTGTGTAGTCCCCACCTATCCTTTATTCTTCATCTCGCTATCCTCTCTCGCATTCTGGATCCCTTGCCCCCTGCAAAGTTAGTTTAACCCCCCCACCGAGAAGCACTAGCAAACTTTCCTGCAAGAATGTTAGTACCACTCCAGTTCTGGTGCTACTTGGACACATCTTAAGTGATGAACCCGGGGTTGTAGGATGTTTCGGGTCTTTAATCATCAGACACCCTTGCCCTGGTGACCCTGCCGGGGGTGATTAGCCCCCAGCTTGTGAACTTGTGTCCAAGTGGTGCACTAATCCACGGATCCACAGCCATCGTGAGGCCTTTTCAGCAGCCTCCAGAATGCTCTCGGTGGCTCTTCTGCACTGCAGTCTTTTTACTCCAAGGAGTTTAAAAGTCCGCAGTAATGAATGGCCAGCAAAGCTCTGGCACCCAACTTCAACTGGCTCACAGCGAGCTCTCCAGCCATTGCTCCAGCATTCTGCAAAAAGATCTGTGTATTTAGCAGCATTGCCTTTCGATATCGCCTCCAGATATCGCAGGCCACTTCACCTGACACCATTCCAACTTTATGCTTAGTGGGGTAACCTGTGTTGCTTGGAGGTTCCGGGCACTCTGGGGTGACTCCGGGCCTGGCTCCTCCTCTGTCTGACCAGGTTCTGTAGCTAGCACCACAGAACTTGTAGTACTAGCTACTGCTCCTGTGCATTGCTTCACTTGTTCTTCCCCCACCAAGCAGGCCATCTTTGTCTGGTGGATCTTCAGACCTCTCAGGTTTTTGCACACCTTTCTGCCGATACAGACTGCGCTCATAGTCAATTGTCCGTTTGCTTGAGTCATTGCCAATAGGTCCATCCGGTTGGGATGCTCATTCTCCACCTCCCACTGAGGGTATATTTCAGAAGGGATCTTCGTAGCTTGTTTAGGTGCTCCCTCGAAGGAGCTGCAGTTCAGGGTGCTAACCCTTGCTGCCTCGTTTGCTGTCTTTCTGCGCTGTCACCATTCTATTCATGGACGTCATCCAGACTTTCCTGGAAGTCGCTGGCTGAGCCAGATGTGATAGTTGTAGAATACACCTCCTGTAAGCTTTTCTACATATTGTGTCAAGAAACCTTCCTGACCACACCTAACAAACTCCACCCCATCTAAACCCCTCACTCTAGGAAGATTCCAGTCAATATTTGGGAAATTTAATATTTCCCACCACGACAACTCTTTCCAGAATCTGTCGCCCTATCAGTTACTATTGGGATGTCTATTTGAAAAAAACACCCAGTAGAGTTATTGACCCCTTCCTGTTCCTAACTTCCACCCACAGAGACTCTGTAGACAATCCCTCCATGACTTCCTCCTTTTCTGCAGCTGTGACGCTATCACTGATTAACAGTGCCATGCCCCACCTCTTTTGCCTCCCTCCCTGTGTTTTCTGAAACATCTAAAGCCTGGCACTCAAAGTAACCATTCCTGCCCCTGAGCCATCCAAGTCTCTGTAATGGCCACACCATCATAGCTCCAAGTACGGATCCACGCTTTAAGCTCATTGGCTTTTTTCATAATACTCCTTGCATTAAAATAGACACATCTCAAATTATCAGTCTGAGTGCGTCCCTTCTCTATCCCCTGCCTATCCTCCTCCTCGCACTGTCTCAAAATATTCTTAATTTGTGAGCTAACCGTCTCTGCTTGTCTTTTCAGTTTGGTTCCCACCCCCAGCAATTCTAGTTTAGACTCCCCAATAGTCTAGCAAACCTCCCTGCCAGGATATTGGTTCCCTGAGATTCAAGTCCTTTTTGTACAGGTCACGTCTGCCCCAAAAGTGGTCCCAATGATCCAGAAATCTGAATCCCTGTCCTCTGCTCCAATTTCTCAGCCATGCATTTATCTTCCACCTCGCTCTATTCCTGTATTCACTGTCACATTGCACAGGCAGTAATCCTGAGATTACTACCTTTGTGGTCCTGCTTCTCAACTTCCTTCCTAACTCCCTGTAGTCCGTTTTCAGGACCTCCTCCCTTTTCCAACCTACGTCATAGGTATCAATAGACAGACAGACATACTTTATTGACCTCGAGGGAAATTGGGTTTCGTTACAGTTGCACCAACCAAGAATAGTGTAGAAATATAGCAATATAAAACCATAAATAATTAAATAATAATAAGTAAATTATGCCAAGTGGAAATAAGTCCAGGACCAGCCTATTGGCTCAGGGTGTCTGATACTCCGAGGGAGGAGTTGTAAAGTTTGATGGCCAGAGGTAGGAATGACTTCCTATGACGCTCAGTGTTACATCTCGGTGGAATGAGTCTCTGGCTGAATGTACTCCTGTGCCTAACCAGTACATTAAGGAGTTAATGGGAGACATTGTCCAAGATGGCATGCAACTTGGACAGCATCCTCTTTTCAGACACCACCATCAGGAGAGTCCATTTCCACCCCCACAACATCACTGGCCTTACGAATGAGTTTGTTGATTCTTGTGGTGTCTGCTACCCTCAGCCTGCTGCCCCAGCACACAACAGCAAACATAATAGCACTGGCCACCACAGACTTGTAGGACATCCTTAGCATCGTCTGGCAGATGTTAAAGGACCTCAGTCTCCTCAGGAAGTAGAGAGGGCTCTGACCCTTCTTGCAGACAGCATCAGTGTTCTTTGACCAGTTCAGTTTATTGTCATTTCGTATCCCCAGGTATTTGTAATCCTCCACCATGTCCACACTGACCCCTTGGATGGAAACAGGGGTCACCTGTGCCTTAGCCCTCCTCAGGTCCACCACCAGCTCCTTAGTCTTTTTCACATTAAGCTGCAGATGATTCTGCTCACACCATGTGACAAAGTTTCCCACCGTAGCCCTGTATTCAGCCTCACCTCCCTCGCTGATGCATCCAACTATGGCCGAGTCATCAGAAAACTTGTGAAGATGGCAAGACTTTGTGCAGTAGTTGAAGTCCGAGGTGTAGATGGTGAACGGAAAGGGAGACAGGACAGTCCCCTGTGGAGCCTCAGTGCTGCTGACCATTCTGTCTGACACACAGTGTTGCAAGTGCATGTTCTGTGGTCTGCCAGTCAGGTAATCAATAATCCATGACACCAGGGAAACATCTACCTGCATCACTGTCAGCTTCTCACCCAGCAGAGCAGGGCGGATGGTGTTGAACGCACTGGAGAACTCAAAAATTATGACCCTCACAGTGCTTGCCGGCTTGTCCAGGTGGGCATAGACACAGTTCAGCAGGTAGATAATGGCATCCTCCACTCCTAGTCAGGGCTGGTAGGTGAACTGGAGGGGTTCTAAGTGTGGACTAACCATAGGCCGGAGCTGCTCTAGAACAAGTCTCTCCAGGATCTTCATGATGTGGGAGGTCAATGTCACCGGTCTGTAGTCATTGGAGCCACTGGGGCGCAGCATCTTCGGTACAGGAACTAGGCAGGACGTCTTCCACATCACAGGAACCCTCTGGAGACTCGGGCTCAGGTTGAAGACACGGTGAAGTACTCCACATAGCTGGGGCCACAGGCTTTGAGCACCTTGGGGCTGACACCATCCGGGCCTGCAGCCTTGCTTGGTGGAGACGTTTCAGCTGTCTTCTCACCTGTTCAGCTATGAAGCCGACCGTGGTGGTTTCAGGTGAGGGAGGAGGGGTGTAGTCACTAGAGCAGGCTGTGAGGAGGGGTAGGAGGGGAGAATGGAGTATGTATTGGTTGGGGGCCGACAACAGATGAATCATGTGGGGGATGGGCAGGGGCCACTGTGTCAAATCTGTTGAAGAACAGGTTAAGTTCATTGGCCCTGTCCACATGGCCTTCATCTCCTCTGTTGCCAGTTTGCCGGAACCCAGTGATGGTCTTCATCCCACTCCAGACCTCTCTCATGTTGTTTTGCTGGAGTTTCTACTCAAGTTTTCTCCTATACCTGTCGTTAGCCTCCCTGATCTTGGCTTTCAGGTCCCTCTGTGTTGTCCTCAGCTCCTCCCTATTTCCATCTCTAAACGCCCTCTTTTTAGCATTCAGGATGTCCTTAATGTCCTTTGTTATCCATGGCTTGTTATTTGAATATCAAAGGACAGTTCTTGCTGGAACATTGCAGTCCACACTGTTGATGTAACCAGTGATGCACTCTGTGAGCCCATTGATGTCCTCTCCATGTGGCTCACAGAGGGCCTACCAGTCTGTTGCCTCAAAACAATCCTGGAGTGCTTCATAAGCCTCCCCTGACCATTTCCTCACTGTCCTCGAGGCTGCAGGTTTACTCTTCACCAGAGGCACGTAGCAGGGTTTGAGATGCACCAGGTTGTGATCTGACCTTCCCAGTGGGGGGAGGGGAGAGGAGCTGTATGCATCCTTAACGTTAGCATACATCAAGTCCAGGGTCCTCTCCCCTCTGGTTGTTCAGGTCACATACTGTGTGAAGTTGGGCAGTGTCCTAGCCACGGTAACATGGTTGAAGTCACCCGAGATGGTAATGAGGGCACTCGGATGCTGGGTTTGTAGTCTGGCTATGACGGTGTGAATGATCTTACACGCCGATGTTGGGTTGGCAGAGGGAGGGATGTACACAACAACCACAATTGCATGTGAGATTTCCCTTGGCAAATAATATGGCCGGAGTCTAACAGCAAAAAGTTCAATATCCGGGCTACAAACACGTTCCTTGATCGTAATATGACCAGGATTGCACCATCTATTGTTAACCAGAACAGCAAGCCCCCCTCCGTTACGCTTACCGCTCTCAGTGCAATTCCAGTCGGCCTGAATAGTCTGAAAGCCCTCTATGGAAACGTTTTGGTTGGGTATGTCCTCGTGCAGCCACATTCCAGTAAAACACATGACACTGCTCTCCCGAAAAGTACTCTGACTCCTGACTAGCGCTGTCAACTCGTCCATTTTATTACCCAGCGATCTCACGTTGCTCATAGTGAGAGAGGGAAGACATGGCTTATAATTCCTCTTCTCCATAAGTCTCTGTTGTCTCGACCCGGTCCTCTTCCCTCGCCTTTTTGATCCTCCTCTGCATCCTCTGTGTGTTTTCCTCCAGATTTCAGCAGGGGTATCCGCTACTCTGTTTGCTAAACCGGCCGGCTTAAGCGCGATCAGCTGCTCCCTGGAATAAACAATGCGACCATACTGCTGCTCTGCTAATGAGACGTGTCCGAAAGTAAATATTTCCAGTGCTAAAAAACAAAATAAAGCTCTCTCCACCAGCGTGTTAGAGCGAAAGAAAAAAGTAGAACAAATAACGTAAGTTAGAAAAGTAAGAAAACTAGTCGGAGCGACTGTAACAGGCTGCATGCACGGCTGGCGCATGCGCACAACAATATGTACCATGACCGCAGGCTGATAATGTCAGAGAAATGTATACAATTTACTGTACATCCTGAAATGCTTTTTCTTCGCAAACATCTACGAAAACAGAGAAGTGCCCCAAAGAATGAACGACAGTTAAACATGAGAACCCCAAAGACTCCCCCCAGCTCCCCCCTCTTATGCATAAGCGGCAGCGAGCAACAATCCCCCGTTTTCCCCTCCCCAACGAGAAAACAAGCACCACCCCTGAGCATTCAAGCATGAGCAAAGCAATAGCAAAGACACAGGCTTGCAGTTACCCCAAAGACTTCCATCCAGCATTCAACATACCATGGGCTCTCTCTCCATAATAAGAGAGAGGGAGGTGTGTCCATTTTCCCAGTGAGTGGGGAGACATAACAAACAGCTTGCTGGTTTATGATGTTAAAAAGTCCATTATGTCACTTTTTCCGTGATCTCTGCCTGAAGATCACAAAGATTCCAGGTCTTCGGGCACACAGCAACAGTAGAATTTCCGGCTCCCCCGACGACACACAGGTCTCCTGCCATGACACCAACCCTCGATCTGCCCTTTTCCAGAGCCCCGAGATTTTAGGTTTCCAAATACGAGCTGGACACTCAGGCCAAACCCTTAGCGTGCCGACCTACAGCTAGACCTGAAACACCGAGAACGGGTCACATTCTCGCAAAGAGCTGAAGTCAGCATGTAACTCTCCAGGTCAGGGTCTTCAAAAAAAAAACCCTGAAAGGGAAAAATAAAGATGGAAATAGAGCAGTTTCCAAAGGAAACAGCAAAGGAGTCACTGTTTAGCGCCATCTTAACTCTGTCTCCATTTCATAACTGAGATTTAGAAAAATCTTTTTTTTATTTGTCAATACGGTGTGCTTAGATTTTATTTTGTATGGGCAGCAAATTAGTATATTCATTGTCTTTACATTTTTGTAGAATCATGTTTTAATACAAAGCAACCAAGTTGATTTCTTGGAAAAGGAAAACTTCAAGCATGATATAGCTTAGTGCAAAAGTTATTTTCTGTGTAGGCGAATGATGAGATTAAAAATTACAATAAAATTTGAGTTCATTTTCTTTTTGGCTCCAACTTTTTGGCCCTGGTCTAATTAACCACGAAAATGAGGAATCTTTTGGGATGTTAAGCCAGGCTGGGGTTTGTTGCTTTCTTGGTGATAGCACAATCTTCCTACCTACACTAAATGAATCTTCCAGCAGCAAATTGATTCTAAAGCAGAAACTAAAGAATTTGAATGGGCTTCACCAAAGAGAAAGTGTTAACAACTGACGGACTAAGGCACATTTCCAAACTTGTCAGGTCTATGAGACAGTTTCAAAACTTTTGACATTGAAAAAGTGTAATTATTTTTTTTGCAATAGTATTAGAGAAAATGGAAGGTTAAGTTATTTGGTTATTGTATTTTATTTTAATTTTGTTTTGGCAGTAATGGAGAAAGCTTCACTGGTAGAGTTTAAAGAGGTATAATAGATGAGTTAGCTCGTCTTCCTCCAGCTTCCAAAAAAATTGTAAATTTCTTTTTCCCCTAATTATCACACAGTATCAGTTTGGTGAACCTATTTGTGTTTTAGAAAGCTTGATTACAAACTTGTCAAGGAGCAAGGGCACTAGACAGCTAAGGAGCTTGCAGCCAGGGTCCTGAGAAGTAAACATTGTAAACATCATCTTTAAAAACCATTGGGATTTTCCAAATGGCTAGATGGAGGATTATTGGAGTTTTACTTTTAGAAGTTTTACTCATTGGGTTTATGTTACTTATTTCTTTTCTTCATGTTTAAAATTTATTTCAGATCAAATATACGTGATAGGTTAAAGACATTAAATATTTCAACCATGATTTGTATTTACTACAGATGGATACAGATCTCTGATTTAGTCCTTTTGCTTGAAATTACTTATTTTTCCAAAATACTTTAATTGATTGACAGTCCCCATAAATTGCTTTAGGCGATCAATAATTAATTGATTTTACCTTGCATAGGTAGGGAAATAGAAGAACATATCAAATAAAGTGGGTGAAATGCATTGTTACAATTACCATTAGGGTTTGGTTGAATGTCTTTAAATTATCAATGAATGGAACATTCCATGTGTTGTATCATACAACCATTGAATTTAAGGGAATTAATTTTTTATTGATTATAGGCAATTACGAGAGGAAAAATATTCTTTGGCAAATCTATTAATAAATCTTCGAGGCGATGTATCTCCTTCAGTCTCTTATAAGCAGCATAACTTCTAACTTGCCATCAGCAGTACTAGCTTTTACTGATTTTTAATATGTGAATCAGAATACTGATCTCTTAATGTCAAACATGAACTTTTATTGTTTGCATGATTTGGTTTTTTTCTCTGCACATTAGGTCATTCTTTTTATGAGTTTTTTTTGGATTTCTTTATTTTGTGGCTGCCTATAAGGAGATGAATCTCAAGGTTGTATAATGTAGTTTGGTAGCCCAGTTAGAATGTTTTAGTCTCGTGTCTGGTACTCCCAATGTTAAGGGGGGGGGGGGGGGGGAAGGGAAACTGACATTAAACTAAAGTGTTGGAAATGCAGTACTTACTAGATAAGGTGGCATCCATGGAGGCAGTCAGTATTGATCTTGCTGGATGCTAATCGTTCGCCAGAACTATGCTCATCAGTGGGGTGAGGGAATGTTATTTGATTAACATTTGTTTGCAAGAGTGATTGAAGTTTGCTGACAACAAAATTAGATGTTGCAAGCATGCAGCAGAAAGTCTTCAGGAGAGATTTAGGCTAAGCGAATGGATGAGCATGTAGCAGTTGTGGTACAAAATATGTAGTCTTGAACCTTGGTAGAAAAATAGAAAAGGAGAGTATTTGGTGAATGGTGGAAAATTGTAGTTGCTCTGCAGATGTCACTATGAATCACTGATAGTTAATATGTGGTTTCTGGAAGCAGTTAGGGGAAGACAAAAATTATGCTGGCTTTTTATTGCAATATGAATTGAGAGAGGGCAGAAAGATGCCTTATTACAGTTAAGGGCAAGGGTGAAAGCGTAAGTGGAAATCTGCATACAACTCCCTATGTGAGGAAGAATATATTTGTGAAACAGGGAGTGCTGTGAAGATACAACAGATTAAATCATTCAATGGCAGGAATCCTCTGAGGAGCAGTTACGAAGACTTGGATTGAACACTCAAGTGTAGAAGAATGGCAGATGATCTCATTGGTTTGGTACATGTGAAACTTGTGTCTCACTCTTGGACTATTTTGATGCGGGAGGTGGGGGTGGTCTGGCACTCAAATGAGGGGTTACCTATTCAGGATTGAAATGGGAAGACATTTCCTTTCACGGAGGATAGTGAAACGTTGAAATTAACAACCAAGCAGACTGTAGGGGCTCAGTCACTGTGTAATATATACACAAGACAAATAGACATTTTGGGTATCAAAAATAATGGGATTAATACAAGGTGGTCCTGAAATTAAAAGCCTCTGTTCTGTTGTTCAGTAAGACCACAGCAGTACATTGGGCTTAATGACCTGTTCCTGTTCCTGTGTCTTGTGTTCTTCGGGGTTTTAGTTACTACTCTCATTCAAGTGTGCATACTTAATCAGTTGTTCTGAATTCAAATCCTAACGTGGCACCTGGAGAATTATAATTTTGATTAATTACATAATTCTGTTGAAATGAAACTTTGGGATAGAATATTAATAACATCCTTAATAATCCTTACCAACATCTTTGTCTGATCAGTTCTGTGTGAGGTCAGATATTCTAATTTGGTCAGATCTGAACTGCTCTAAAAGATAGGTGTTTTTTGGCATGGATAATCAATGCTTATCTTTCTAGTGAATCTTATTGTAAATGAACAATTAAGATCTTGGGAGGAATATAGGCAAATTAATTAAACCTGTGGCAAGTGAAATCAACTAGCAGTTCCCATATTTCTAATTGCTTAGACAAATTGGATATTTTAAATGTTTCAGATTTGAAACCAAAAGGGAAAATATATGTTGTACAAGGATGACATCTTCTGAAATCAGTCAGGTTATATTTTAGTATCATTCTTTTTGTATCTCCTGTTCTAAGATGACTCTCCATATCCAGTATAAATGGGTAAATGGTTTTGTTGTCTTTCCTTCATGCATGCTTCAAAATCAGGTTTATTATTACTGAGATGCCTGATTTTGTTGTTTTGTGGACCCAGTTCAGTGCAGGACATTTTAAAAAAACCTGTGGCAAGTGAAATCAACTAGTAGTTCCCATATTTCTAATTGCTTAGACAAATTGGATATTTTAAATGTTTCAGATTTGAAACCAAAAGGGAAAATATATGTTGTACAAGGATGACATCTTCTGAAATCAGTCAGGTTATATTTTAGTATCATTCTTTTTGTATCTCCTGTTCTAAGATGACTCTCCATATCCAGTATAAATGGGTAAATGGTTTTGTTGTCTTTCCTTCATGCATGCTTCAAAATCAGGTTTATTATTACTGAGATGCCTGATTTTGTTGTTTTGTGGACCCAGTTCAGTGCAGGACATTTTAAAAAAACCTGTGGCAAGTGAAATCAACTAGTAGTTCCCATATTTCTAATTGCTTAGACAAATTGGATATTTTAAATGTTTCAGATTTGAAACCAAAAGGGAAAATATATGTTGTACAAGGATGACATCTTCTGAAATCAGTCAGGTTATATTTTAGTATCATTCTTTTTGTATCTCCTGTTCTAAGATGACTCTCCATATCCAGTATAAATGGGTAAATGGTTTTGTTGTCTTTCCTTCATGCATGCTTCAAAATCAGGTTTATTATTACTGAGATGCCTGATTTTGTTGTTTTGTGGACCCAGTTCAGTGCAGGACATTTTAAAAAAACCTGTGGCAAGTGAAATCAACTAGTAGTTCCCATATTTCTAATTGCTTAGACAAATTGGATATTTTAAATGTTTCAGATTTGAAACCAAAAGGGAAAATATATGTTGTACAAGGATGACATCTTCTGAAATCAGTCAGGTTATATTTTAGTATCATTCTTTTTGTATCTCCTGTTCTAAGATGACTCTCCATATCCAGTATAAATGGGTAAATGGTTTTGTTGTCTTTCCTTCATGCATGCTTCAAAATCAGGTTTATTATTACTGAGATGCCTGATTTTGTTGTTTTGTGGATCCAGTTCAGTGCAGGACATTTTAAAAAAATACTATCTACGATTTTTAATAAAATAAGCAGTGCAAAAGAGGAATAGTGAGATGGAAGTGCAATGGCAGAGGGGAAGAAGCTATTCCTGAAACAATTGAGCCTGGGTCAGACTTGTAACTCCTTGCTGATATTAATGATAATGTCCAATGTGGTGAGGACTCTTAGTGATGGATGCCACCTTGATGCACCATCTTTTAAAGATGTTGTTGGCGGGTGGGGGTGGGTTGTTGGTGTCTGGTGGCCTACTGCAGCGTCTTCAATCTTGTGGCATTAGAGCCACTATACAAGGTGCTCGCCAGAGTGCATCTGTGTAGAAACTTGTTAAAAGAGTCTTTGGTGACATGAAATCTCTTCAAACTCCTAATGAAGTAGAGCTGCTTGTGTTCTTTCTTCATGATTGCAACAATACATTGGGCTCAGGATTGATCCTCCAAACTGTTGATACCCTGGAACTTGAAATTGTTCACCCTTTTCCCTGCTGAACTTTCAATGAGGATAGGTGTATATTTTCCTGACTTCCCCTTCCTGAAGTCCTTAATCAGTTCCTTGGTCTTCCTAACTTTGATTGCAAGGTTGGTTTCGTGACCCCACTCTACCAGTCAATCTATCTCACTCCTATACCTCCTTTCTTACTTCTGAGATTATGCTAACAACTCTGGTGTCATTGGTAATTTTGAAAGAGGGGTGATTGATAACTTTGTGGCCTAAGGTAGAAGGAGTCAATTTTAGAAAACCTAGCACATTTATTTTTCCTACATTTACACACTTAGTCCAGTGGTCCTGGAGCAAAAGGATCCCTTCTTTGTAGAGGCCAGCGTCTTGGACCTCCAGAAGTGGTCCACAGCAGGGGTGATTGATAAGTTCATAGTCTAAGGTGGAAGGGGATGAGTATTAACTTAAAACTTTCAGCATTTTCACTCAGAGTTGAACTGCACTTGCATGTAACGAGAGCTGTATAACTCATCTTCTACCTTAGGCCACAAACAAGTGTTGTGGACCACCTGGAGGTCCAAGACGCTCTCATTATGTGCACGTGCAGCTCAACCTTTGAGTGATAATGCAGAAAGTTTGAAGTTAATAACTCATCTCCTTCTACCTTAGGCCACGAACTTATCAATCACCATGCTGTGGACCACTTCTACAAAGAAGGGATCCGTATGCTCCACGACTGCTGGACTAAGTGTGTACATGTAGGAGGGGACTATGTTGAAAAATAAATGCGCTTGGTTTTATAAAATTGACTCCTTCTACCTAAGGCCACAAACTTATCAATCACCCTTCGTAGACTGCATTTGAACTATTCCTAGCCACAGGTGTGTGTGTGTGTGTGCGTGTGTGTGTGTGTGTGTGTGTAGAGAGAGAGAGAGGGTGTGTAGAGCTATCAGATAAACACATGTCTTTGATGTGTGCCTGTGTTGATTGTCAGCGAGGAGGAGATGTTATTAACAATCTGCACTGATCATGGTCTCTCAATGAAGGAATCAAGAATCTAGTTGCAGAGTAAGTATTTTTAAAGTTTGTTAATAGATAGATGGTGTTAAATGCTAAGCTGTAATCGATAAACAGCAGCCTGTGATATGGGTATTGCTGTGGTCCAAGGCCTAGGGGAGAAATAACGAGATTGTGTCTGCAGATTGCAGCGAGTCTAGGCCGTGGCTCAAGCAGGAGTTAAGTCTTCGCCATGACCAATCTCTCAAAGCACTTTATCATAGTAGATGTGAGTGCAATAGTCCTTGAGGCACCTCCTCTACACTTCTTGGGCACTGGTATAAATGATACTCTTTTGAAGCAGGTGAGATCCTGAAAGTGCAACAGTGGGAGGTTGAAGATATCCTTGAACATTCCCATTAGTTAGTCGGCAGAGGTTTTCAGCATTCTGCCAGCTACACCATTGGGGCCCAATGCTGTGGAGTGATTCACTTTCTGGAAGGATGTTTGGACATCCTTCAGACATCATAGGATTGCCAAATGTTGTGGGGATCCGTACAGGTGTGGTTTCATTCTCCATTTCAAAGCATGGGTACAAAAGCTGTTGAGCTCCTAGCAGAGTGAAACATCACAGCTGTTCATGCTTTTCAACATGTCTTCAGCCCAATATTGTGTTAACACCTATAGATTGAAAATGATTAATACACTTAACACATATAAACGTGTTTGTATTTTTCCTCAGTAACTGAATACTGAAAAAGGCTACATGTGTGATTCCTCAATAAAGAGAAATGATGATATCAGAATTGGGTTTAATATCACTGGCATATGTTGTGAAATTTATTCTCTGGTGTCTTCTTGAAAGTGCTTAGAAAGCAAATAAGTTCAAAATTTTAGATAGGTTTATTTCCGTTAGGTCTGTATATTTTCGACCCAATTAAAACAAAATTTAAAAAATTATGAGGAACCAAGGGGAATCCTCTAGAGTGTTCTTAAGTGTGCTGTATAATTGGTGAGGAAAACAGGGGTGAATGTGACCAGATGGTTCAATGATTAATGTTCCTGCTTTGCAGCTCCAGCAGCCCAAATTTGATCCTGATCTCAGATGCTGTCTGTGGGAAGTTTTTACATGTTCCCCATGGTTGCATAGCATTCCCCGATGCTTTGTTGTTGCAAAATCTGTCTGGTTGCTAGGTTAGTTATTGTAATTTCCCCATGATGTAGGCAGATAGAAATAGATTCAGAAGGAAGTTGATGGGTTCAAAAAAAGGGGGAACAGCTTACAAGGAAATGTGTGGGAATGGGATTGATGGGATTTCTCTCGGTGCTAATATAGATTTAATGGTCTATTTTTTTATGCCAGATGAGAAAAGTGAAAACATTTGTGAAAGTATTACTGTGAATAGGTGGGCAAAATGATGAAGGTCTTTTGCCAGCCTGCAATGGTACTTTATTGTTGTTGTCTTGTAACATTGACCTTCTTGAAATGGTAAAAGCATTCAATATGAATGCTTTCCGTAAAATGTACTTAATGTGTGAACATTGTAAAACTTCTGCAGGTGTTATAGAGTCCTGGTACCAGGAGGGAAAATATAAAATGACTGTTAAACACAAACTTCCCTTTTTGTGTCAACTTTCATTCTCTGTTCCTTATTGCATCATGTTCTTAAGGATATAATCTCTTTCTTCCTCTTTTCAAAATTAGTGTTTAGAAAGTAGTTTACAACTTCTTCAGTAGTACTATAAGCTTGGATTTGTATTTCAGAGTTAACTGCAACTTGTGATCTTGGCTGATTGTTCTGATTTAGGATTTCCATAGACAGCAGCCATATTTTGCCAACACACACTTTAAGAAAAACTGTTTGACTCTCATGTCTGAGCTTCAATCCTGCTATTATTGATTTTTTTTATATATATAGAAATTTCAATAAAGATTGCAGATGGTAATTTTGGCTTGGTTTTCCCATTGTAAGTAACTAACTCAACTACCCATATTGCTCAATGTTATTCACTTGTGAAGTCAGATTTGAAAGATTTCCAGTATGTATGGCTCTGTGCCAGAATAGTATTTGTTGAATCTGTCACTACTGTGCTTTAATTTTTGATACTAATTCAGCATTAAAAAATCCCCCATGAGGAGACTTTAAATTGTGCAACCTATTTTTAACACTGTTGGCTAATTTGTAAAAATAAATTGTGTAGTGATATTTGTTTTGTTACTCAGATTGAAGGCAAGACGCATTGGATGGAAGTTGGAAGGTTAATTAGTTATTTATAAAACTGAACAAATCAGGAACTGCATGGGAGTTATTAGTTTAATTTGAAACATGTATAGCCTCTGTGCCCCCAGTTGACCCCCGTCCGCCAAAGGTGAACCGCCATTTCCCCGCCAATAGTGCAATACTTCAGTGTGAATACAGAGTAATGCCCCCCCAGTACACACTCGCAATACAAGTACCAGGCAATACACCCAAAAGTGAGTGAATAATTACAACTTCATAGTTATCTCTTAGTGATGGGTTAGTAGAAACAGATCATCTTTAGGTTACTGTTACTGAGAGTCCTACACATGTATTCGGAAGTTTTCACTTAGATCTATCTCAAGGTCCTCTTAAAGTGGCAGCGGAATGCATTAAACGAGCGATATAGTAAATGAGTGAAGCAGCAAATTCTGAAGAGAACATAATCCAGAAATGCTAAACAGAGAAAAAAGAAAATAACACAGAATACATGCAGTTACCAAAACTTGATTTGGCATGATAAGTATCAGAATCATCATCCTTTTCAAATTTAGTGACTGACCCTTTGATATTTAAAGTTTTGCTTAAAAGTTTATTTAAAATGTGACATTATTAGCATCATTGATATCCAAATGCTGAAACTATCACATGATTTTCAGATAGATGGGAATGAAAATGTTGGCCCTGTCATTTACCAAATACTTTGCAGATACCACTCATGAAGGATTATCTTACAGTAGATTTTTTAAAGATACTGTATTCACATTAATCTTTCAAAAGACCATAGAGTGCCTACAGTCATAAGTATATTATGAAATAGCTTTAATGAATTGTGCAGAGTGTGATGATGTAAATTGTATTATCCTTTACTTTGATAGCTTATGTGTTTAATCCAGGTCAGACAAATATAATAATCTTTTTTTTCTTTACGGATAACATTTTTTGATTCCAGGTCCCCAGGTTAACCTACACATTCCACAGTGCTGTAGTTTCCTGTTTGAAACACTGCTTTTAAGACCGTAAGACATGGTGTAGGTTATGTTATTCAGCCCGTTGAGTCTGTGCCTCCATTTGATCATGGCTGATTTTTCCCTTTCAAAACCTTTTGCCTTTTCCCTGTGACCTTTGATATCCTTACTAATGAAGAACATATCAACATATGAGCAGTGGAGGGCTACAGCCCAGGTGCAGGTCGATGGGACTAGGCTCAGTAGAGACTAGATGTGCCAAGGGGCCTGTTTCTGTGCTGAAGTCTGACTCTGACTCTAATCACCCTTTTTAAATGCACCCAATATTCACAGCTGTCTGTGGCAATGAATTGCACAGATTCATCACCCTTTAGTGAAAGAAATGATAAACACTGAAACTTTTGGGAGTGTTCTTTTTTTGGATGGCATTGCCAATGTCAAATTGCACTTTGTTTTGAATACATTTTATGGACTTCAATTTATTTCTTTCAGTTCTAGACAGCAGTCAATTGGTCTTAAACCTTCACCCATCCATAGCTACTATCGTAGCAATCAATTTCTTGAATACTGTGATTTTTTAAAAAAAGTATTATCAATAGAAAGCAATGAGGAATGCTTTGGGCTGCAGGAAGATAAAAATGATTTGATCAGTTGAGTAGAAAAATAGCAAATGGAATTTAATCCAGAGAAGATTGAAATAATGCATTGGGAAAGTTTGGCAAGGCAAAAGGATTTAAGAAAAAAATGGCAGGATGTTGAGCAGGGTGAAGGAACAGAGTTCCTGGAGTACATGCCCAAAGATTCTTAAAGGAGCTGGACAGGAATAGATCACTTAAAATGAAACTCTTTCCTTCTTAAACTGAAACTGAGAATATAAGAGCAGAGACATTAAGTAAATATACCTCAATTTAGCTATAATTCAAGTTATAACATTACAGGAATGTTGCAAATACATTGGAAATGGTACAAAGAAGATTTGAGGATGTGTGTTATCAAAGTTGGTAAATTAAAATATAATTTTCAGAAAATGAAAACACGATGCTGAGATACACAGGTCAGGCAGCATCAATAGAGAGACAGAGTTAATGACCTTTTATCAAAACCAATAACAGTGAGAAAATGTTTTTTTTATTGTAAAGAAGTGAAAGCGTTTGGAGGAGGAAAAACAATTGATAAGTCGATGATATGGTGAGGTAGAAAAGAATCGAGAACAGGTGCATGTTGGTGCAGTACAAGGGTGGGGAAGACTTGTGAATCATAACTGTTCATTCTGGGGGAAATGAGAATGGAGGGAAATGACTGAGGGCGGGGAGAGAAAAACAATGAACCATGCTGAAACTCGGTTGTAAAGCACAGCGCTGGCTGAAAATCTGGAATGCTGGAAATGCTGTGTCGTTTAGGAGAGAGTTAAAACTGAGTAAGTGTTACAGAGAAATGACCTTGTGTATGTCTGGCACCACACCGGAGGAGCAGATTAGCTGAAATTGCTGAATTCAATATTGAGTTCCGGGTCTGCAACATGCCCAGATAAAAGAAAAATCTCTTCAAGTTTGGACTAGGCCTTGCAGGGAGTGTGTAAGAGGACTAACGATGGGGAAATTGGATAGGAGAATTAAAGTGACAGGCCAGGAGAAAGATTGGATAAGCTAGGTTTATTTTTATTAGAAATGGAGAATGCCAGTGTATGTAAGATTAAGGTGTTTGGTCAAAAACAAGGGAATAAAAGTAATTGGTGAAAGGGTTTGAGAGAAGTTGTAGAGAGATTAACCTGACTGAACATGGCAGGTTTCTGAAACTTGCTGCTTGAAAAATGATAGAGACATAATCCTTTATGAGAGGGCACAGTTTTAAGGGAAGTAGGTACAGAGAAGATGTCAGGGGTAAGTTTTTTACGCAGAGAGTGGTGAGTGCGTGGAATGGGCTGCCAGCAATGGTGGTAGAGGCAGATACAATAAGGTCTTTTAAGGGTTCCTGGATGGAAACATAGAGGGCTATGGGTAACTGTAGATAATTTCTAAAGTAAATACATGTTTGGCACAACATTATGGGCCGAAGGGTCTGCATTGTGCTTCATGTTTTCTATGTTTCTTTGTTATCCCATTTGGGGGGGCGGGGGGAAGTACTTTCATTTGTATGTGAAAGCCCACAGTCTGCAGGGCCACAGACCTAATATTAGAAACTGGGATAAAGTTGAATAATTTTTTCTGACTGACACATGTATAGTTGACCAAATGATCACTGTGTTTTAAATTTTATGTTGTGCATCCTTACTAATTGTAATTTTAAAAGGTGATGTTGGGTCAGCTTCCTGAGCTTTGTAGTCTTAGTGAAGGTAATCACATAGTATTGTTGAATAGGAAGCCCTAGAATTTAGATTTGCAGACAATGAAGGATCAGTGACTATATTTCCTATAATAAAAAAATGGATTTTCCTTTCTGGGATGCTTTTGATAATCCAAAAGTAATGTAGGCTACTCATAAGTAAATAATTCAACAACCATGAATATTTTGGTTAGTTCCGCTATTATAATAATTTCAGAGTAAGCTATGTTATTCCAAGTTCAGTGTGGTTGAGAATGGACTGTGTAAGCTAATGGCATAGTGGGAACCCATGACTGGCTCCAATTCTCAGCCAACTAAAGCATCAAGCAGCCTTGAAATTAAGGTATGCCAGTGTTCAGTGCCTTCTGTTTGCATTTGACCCATCTCCCTCTGCCTCTTGCTAGCTGCTGCCAGGTGAAGGAATCTTTGGTATTGGACAAGGTTTGATCAGAGTGGTTTGTGGATTGGAGTTATTTATTTTACAGGACTCTGTGGTTCATGTTAATGTGTTTCTGATTACTCCATTTAAAAAAAAAGTGCTAGTTTACAAGTTTTTGATTGTGGCAGACTGGCTTTGCGGCCTGCAGTCAACAAATGACACTGCTAAATTGAATTGAACTAAACATTCTTAGACTGTTTCAAGGATTCTGTGGTTTGATGTTTACTATTCTGTGTTATTTGCTCAATTTTTGACATTAGCATGATTTGTTTTTATTTTTGCATGTTTGGAGTTCAATGTTTTCTTTGAACGGGTTCCATGATCTGTGTTTGTTTTGTGGCTGTCTGAGGGAAGATGAATCTCGGGGTTGTAAATTGCATATATACTTTGATAATAATTGTACTTTGAATCTTTTTGAACTTTGAACTGTTGAAATAACTGTAGGTTCTCAAAGCAAATTGAAGTATAGTTATTGACCTGTTACTGAAGCACAGTTATTTACAAATGAGGTCATTTGTTTAAGGGTATAAAGTAAAGCAGATTAGAATACAGTAGTAGCTAACATGTGCTATAGAAAACTGATAACTTATTTTACTGACTGAACATTTTAAATATCTCAAATTGAATTATAACTTAAAAGGACTTCCATTGGAAAAAGAATATAGATTTTGTAACCAAAACTTCGAACTTTTGAGCATGTTTCTACTACATTTTGTTTTAGAAGACCAACAATCTTGACCATTTGTAAATGTAATTATGTGGTAATTGAAGTTAAAGCTGGCATTCACAGGAAGTGTGCATTTTGGAAATATGAAGATTTTGCAGTATATAAGTGCTCTGTGCCCCATGGTCATTGATTTTGAAGGCTTTCTTTTACTATCTTGGTAATGGTCTGAAGCAATTTTTTAGTTTGCAGTGATTTAATATCAATACTTCAACAGTAAAATTCTAAATACATATTTTAGGGAAACAAATTCAGTGTGGTGTATAATTGGTAATTTTACCATGGAAATTGTATTTGCAACATGACAGATGGGGCTTGTGAGAAAAATAAACCAATTCGAATCTTCTTGGTCAAAATCCCAATACTGAAACCCTAACTTCATTGGTCAGCTTCAATGGGCAGACTATGCATTTGCAAATCGGACACCAGATTCCCAAAGCTTTCGTGCTCCCTCATGGCCAAAGACTACCAAGTAGAAAGAGAAAAGATTCAAGGATATTTTCCAGCCCTTATAGAAAATGCATGATGTCTCCACTGATTTGTAGATATCCCTGGCCCCAGACCACTCAAAGCAGTGGAGGAACATTTGGGATTGTAATAAGAAGTGCGAGTCATCAGAAACACACTGCAGTTCTTCATAAATGGTGGAAGAAGCATGCAACCTCTGAAGCTACCCACCTGTCTATCTTGTTACTAAACTTGATGTTACTTAAGCAGGTTTAGTTTTTATTTTACTTTTGTATCTAAGGAAGTTTGTGTTAACTTTCTGAAGCTGGGCAGAAAATTTTGCTGTGAACACACGCACACTCAACAATTGAAATAGTTTTTTAATAAACATATTAAGAATAGAGCCAAAAGGGCAAAGCAACTCATGCAGGACAACTTGAAGGAATTGATAGAACATCAAAATAATGGTATGTCAGATTAGGTTGCAGGATGCATTTAATAATTTCAGTATCTTTTTTGATGGTTAATTCTTTTTGGGTAATACAGTTGGTCAGTGTTCTGACAGGAATATTAATTTATTGCCCCACAAAAATTAATAGCCATGGGGGGGGTGGAGAAGCATGATGTCATGATAAATTGGTTATTTTTGGGTTGTCACTTTTTCACTACAGGGATGCTACAGGTATCAGTGCTGGAGTGTCAGCTTTTATTTTTAATCTATATTGAAGACTTGCAGAAAGGCTCAAGTATATTGTAGTCTGATTTATCAATGATACAAAGATAGGTGAGTTAACAAGTTGTGAGGAACACTTAGATTAGGTCAAGTGAGTAGACAAAAGTTGGCACATGGAGTAGAATATGTGGTTGCTTTTGGAAGAAAGAATTAAATTATTTCAATAGTGACTCTGCAAAATATTGTGGTACAAGTACATCTGGGATCAGAGTATGTAAAGCACAAAAACTGCAGAGCACTGGCACTAGCCAGGGCTGTGACCTCAGCCGCTGCTATTCACAGTGCTGATGTGTGACTGTGTCACAGGATTCGGCTCCAGTCATCATCAGATTTGGAGATGACACAACAGTGGTTGGCCTTGTCGGCAATGATGATGAATCAGAGTACAGAGAGGAAGTGGTGCAGCTGGTGGACTGGTGTGAGAACAACAGCCTAAATGTGAACATGAAGAAGATCAAGGAAATGAATGTAGTCTTCAGGAAGGTGCAGATGAACCATCACGCTCTGTGCATACACGGCTCCTCCATAGAGGAGTTAAGTGCACCAAGTTCCTGGGAGTTCACATCACTGATGACCTCAGCTGGTCCCTTCATATCACTTCACTGAACAAAAAGGCACAGCAGCACCTCCACTTCCTAAGGAGATGAGGCAATGAGTCTTCCCCCACCCCCCCACCCCGTCTTAACAGAATTTTACAGGAGCACCAATGAGACCGTTCTGACAAGCTGCATTTCAATCGGGTATGGGAACAGCAGAGCATCAGACTGGAAGCCCCTATAAAGGACTGTGAGAACAGCTGAGAGGATCATAGGGGTTGCATTACCATCTATTGTGGTCATTTATCAGGAGCACTGTGGATGCTGGGCCCTTAGTGTTATAAAGGATCCCACCCATCCATCCTGCATCCTCTTTGCCTTCCTACCATCAGACTGGAGACTCCGATGCATAAATACAAGAACGGTCAGGATGGGAAGCAGGTTCTTCCCTCCGGCCATTAGGCTTCTGAATGCCTACTCCATCGCATTTGAAGTGTCGCTGGTTAATTTCTTCTGAACCCTACGATATTTTATCTATACACTTTATATTGTTTATATATGTGTAATTCATTTGATTTTACTTTTGCTTTTCTGAGTTATTGTGCACTACTATGTTTTACACCCTGGTCTGGAGAAATGTTGTCTCTTTTGACTGTATATATGTATATAGTTACACAAATGACAAAAAACTTGGCTTGACTTGACTAATTGTGAAAATGAATTTAAAGCAATGCACATTAGTGTTTTGATTTGAGGATGAAAGAACATGCATTTTATTTTTTTAAACAATGCTGGCAGTAGCAGGTTAGGCAAGACTTTTGGAGAGAGAAACAGTTCATATTTTGGATCAATAATCTTCCATTCTGTTGCTTTAGATTACCAGCATCTGTTGAATTTTGCTTTTCAACTTGTGCAACATACTTTACAAAAGGTTGTTAAATTACATTCTTGTCACATTGATCCCTAATTGCCTTCACGATGTTGGTGAGTTGTCATGTTGAACGATGGCAGTGTGTTTCCATAATTCAAAGGTATTTTCACAGTCCAGTTGGATAGGAAGTCCTGCTAGTCCTACCTTCATACAGTTTATCTGACAGGGCTGTGGAAATCCTGTGATCTGTCAACTCACAGGGAGTCATCATTTTCTTTAAGTTTTAGAATTCAATTGCATGAAACTGACATAGAACCTGTAACAGAGTAGGATGGCCAATGTGCACAGGGCAGGTTGGTCTTGGCAGCTTGCAACTGTGATCAGCTTCTTAGCCACTTCTCAAGTTGGTCTCAGTGCTAAACTGGGCTCTCGTAAGATCCACCTGTTCTGCAATACTCCGTATGTCGGGCTCTACTGTTTACTGTATAAGTTTAATATACCGAAGTGAAATGCCTTGTATTCGCACTTTTCAAGTTAGCTTGTTGTACTGCAACAAAGATGCTGCCAGTTTGGAAAAAAAAAATCAGACTGTACCATCCAGAGCCATGTCAGCATAGTTTAAAAAGCTGATTGGCATAAGTTGTAGCCTAGTAATTATGGAAATGTGTAAAGAGGATCTGACCTCTTGTGTGAATTTGCATCAGGGTCTCGTGTTCTTTGCAATCTTTATGGATTAGCCTCTTATTTCTTACAATTCAATTGCTTTAAGCAGCATGATGAAGTAGTGACAATATATTGCCAAGCTAGATTGACTTGTGATTTGAATGAGGAACTTCCAAGTGGTGGCATTTCCATATGTCTGCTGCCTCTTCTTCCAGGCTAAACGTTTTCAGAATTGTGTAGAAATAGTTGCTGCAATATACCAGAGTGGCTGCTATGTGGTGGGAGAGGAGGAAGTGAATCTTCAGGGTACAGCAAATGGTTCAGTCAACAGAGTTGTGCTCATCTTGGTTATTAGAAGATTAGAAACATAGAAAACCTACAGCACAATACAGGCCCTTCGGCCCACACAGTTGTGCCGAACATGTCCCTACCTTGGAAATTACTAGGCTTACCCATGGCCCTCTATTTTTCTAAGCTCCTTGTACCTATCTTAAAAGACCCTATCGTATCTGCCTCTACCACCATTGCTGGCAGCCCATTCCACGCACTCACCATTCTCTGCATTTTTTTAAAAAAAAACAACTTACCCCTGACATCTCCTCTGTACCCCAGCACCTTAAACCTGTGTCCTCTTGTGGCAACCATTTCAGCACCGGGAAAAAAGTCTCTGACTCTCCACGCGATCAATGGAAAACAACTTCCTTGCATCGTGAAGCCATACATTGAGGAACTCATCACAGGGTGCCCAGTCTGAGTTGTTCACATAGTCAGTTTATCTGACTGATCTGGTTAAGTTTCCATCCAGTGGTAATTACCAGGCAACTTCCTTGGCGAATGCTAGAGAAGGTATGCTGAAGTTGGGATATTTAATTTTTAAAGCCAGAAGCATCTTTCTTTTCACTATCCATGACTCCAGAAGTAACTCTCCCCACCCCCCCGCCCCCCCAACTAGTTTCCATTGACTTCAGTTTCATCATGCTACACTTAATCAAATTCTTTCTTGGTGCTGTATGGTGTTAATCACTTTTGGATTTGGCTCTTTTGCTGATATTTAATGTGGAACATGGTTATGTTACGCCCAAACCGAGCACTGGTAAAAAGTAATTGATTAGTAAGAGGTATGGTGATGGTGTTGTCAATGCTATTGCCTGTCACGGAGTGATTGAGAACAGACAAATGGGGGAGTAATTATCAGGTTATCACTTTGATTCTTTTTGTGCATGAACTACACATTTAGCTGCTGTTCGCACTAAGCTGTTTCAATACAATTTTCTCTGGAACTTTAGCACACTGAAAGAATACTGTTTAGTCCTAATTGCTTTTCTGTGGTCCGTGTGCTCATCCATTTCTTGCTGTCAATATAGAGTAAATTGAATGGATTGAGCACTGGCTTCTATGATGATAGAAAGCCAACAAAATTGGATCATCAACCAAGCACCTTATGATTGTAAATGAATCAACCTTGTGTCTTGTACCTATCTGCTTTGCTCTGCCACCATTGAGAGCGAGAATATTCTTAGAGCCATGGCCTCCTGTTAGATATTTACCTTTTTTTTGTAGATTAAGCCTGATCTTAATATTAGAAGATCAGTTTATTTTTTCAATCCTTTTAAAGTAAGGATTTAACTGTTTCACGTCACTTGCAATAACCTGCAATTTCAAAACTATTTGCAATATTTGCTTATAGAGGGTTGTTTTTTTTAACTCTTAATTCTATGCTAGTTCTCGGAGCAATCCTGTTCCTCCACTAAAGTGGAATATGCTTATAGATCAGTTCAGCAATTTTATATTATTTTCACTTGGTATTTGTTAACAACTTCAGTCTTCAACGACTTTTGTGCTGCTATGGATTAAAGACAGTAAAAAGGACCCAGAAATTTAATTTTAGGAATATTAATATGTTTACATAGAAATGTAATCGAGTTTTGATGAAGGATCTCGGCCTGAAATGTCGACTGTTTATTCCTGTCCATAGATGCTACCTGAACTGCTGACTTGCCAGCACATTGTGTGTATTGCTCTAGATTTCCAGCATCTGCAGTACCTCTTTGTGCTAGTGAATATAATTGATCTGCAGTGTTTTTTTTCCTTTTCAATACTTTTATTAATTACTTTCATAAACAAATACAAAATACATTATAATATTATGGAAACAGAAACAAGGTTTAATATCTATGTATGATAAGTTAACCATAATATTGAAAAGATATATTTTATTCTAATCTAAAGTGAAATCAAAACCCCATAACAAAAAAAGAGGGAAAAAACAGCTGTTTGGTTAAAAGAAAAGAAAAAATAATTTTGGACATATAGTCATAAATTCAAACAAATAGTAGCCATCATCATTGCTGAACAAGTTGAAGATTATGAAAGTAGTTCCAAAAAGGTCCCCGTAATGTGAAAAAATCTTGTCCAGGTGTGGAAACAGAACACCTAATCTTCTCTAAATTTAAACATGACATAATATCAATCGGCCAATGGGCACGAGTAGGCGGAGCAGCATCTTTCCATTTAGGCAACAAAGCTCTTCTGGGTTAAAAGAGAAATAAAAGTCAAAATATGCAGATCATTTGGCTTAAGAGTAAAATCATTTCCTCCAATAATGCCAAACAAGGCAGTCAGAGGATTGGGTTTAAAATTTACTTTAAAAAGTTCCAAGAAAGTTTGAAATACTTCTTTCCAAAATTTATCAAGCCGCAGGCAGGACCAAAACATATGAATTAGAGAGGCCTCTTCAACATTACACCTATTACAGTACGAAAAAAAAATCTGAGTAAAAACGAGAGAGCTGTGCAATTTGGAATTCCAGCTAAATAACTTGTATAACAAAGAAGCAGAATATGTATTATTTAGATTAAAAACCAGTTTCTATGAAGGTGGTGACAGAGCTGGTAAGCTGCTAGCACGATATTTAAAGCAGCAGAACACAAATAATGTTATACTGTGGCGACCCACTTTCTGCGCAGGCAAACCGGCTCACAAATAGCCAGCACACGGTGAGAGACTTTGGTAATGTACCTCTGATGTCATTTCCACCCGGAGAGGGTAGGCGCTAGGGATTATAGACAATAGACAATAGGTGCAAAAGTAGACCATTTGGCTCTTCGAGCCTGCACCGCCATTCTGAGATCATGGCTGATCATCTGCTATCAATACCCGGTACCTGCCTTGTCCCCATATCCCTTGATTCCCCTATCCATAAGATACCTATCGAGCTCCTTCTTGAAAGCATCTAGAAAATTGGCCACCACTGCCTTCTGAGGCAGTGCATTCCACACCCCCACAACTCTCTAGGAGAAGTTTTTCCTTGGGACAGTTTTTCTGTCCTAAATGACCTACCTCTTATTCTTAAACCATGCCCTCTGGTACTGGACTCTCCCAGCATCTGGAACATATTTCCTGCCTCTATCTTGTCCAATTCCTTAATAATCTTATATGTTGCAATCAGATCCCCTCTCAGTCTCCTTAATTCCAACATGTACAAGCCCAGTCTCTCTAACCTCTCTGCGTAAGACAGTCCGGACATCCCAGGAATTAACTTTGTGAATCTATGCTGCACTTCCTCTACAGCCAGGATGTCCTTCCTTAACCCTGCAGACCAAAACTGTGCACAATACTCCAGGTGTGGTCTCACCAGGGCCCTGTACAAATGCAAAAGGATTTCCTTGCTCTTGTACTCAATTCCCTTTGTAAAAAAGGCCAACATTCCATTAGCCTTCTTCACTGCCTGCTGCACTTGCTCATTCACCTTCAGTGACTGATGAACAAGGACTCCGAGATCTCTTTGTATTTCTCCCTTACCCAACTCTACACCATTCAGATAATAATCTGCCTTCCTGTTCTTACTCCCAAAGTGGATAACCTCACACTTATTCACATTAAGCACCGTCTGCCAAGTATCTGCCCACTCACCCAGCCTATCCAAGTCACCCTGAATTCTCCTAACATCCTCATCACATGTCACACTGCCACCCAGCTTAGTATCATCAGCAAATTTGCTGATGGTATTCTCAATGCCTTCATCTAAATCGTAAACAGCTGTGGTCCCAATACCGAGCCCTGTGGCACCCCATTAGTCACCACCTGCCATTCCGAGAAATACTCATTCACCGTTACCCTTTGCTTTCTCTCTGCCAACCAGTTTTCTATCCATGTCAATATCTTCCCCCCCCCCCCCCCAATGCCATGAGCTCTGATTTTACCCACCAATCTCCTATGTGGGACCTTCTGAAAATCGAGGTACACTACATCCACTGGATGGATCTCCCTTGTCTAACTTCCTGGTTACATCCTTGAAAAACTCCATCAGATTAGTCAAGCATGATTTGCCCTTGGTAAATCCATGCTGGCTCAGCCCAATCCTATCACTGCTATCTAGATATGCCACTATTTCATCTTTAATAATGGACTCTAGCATCTTCCCCACTACTGATGTTAGGCTGACAGGATGATAGTTCTGTTTTCTCCCTCCCTCCTTTCTTAAAAAGTTAAATGCCAGCGCCACGAAGTTTGAATAAACTAGTCTTGAAACGGCTTACCGACTGCGTGTCGTCTCTAGCTCTGTATGTAGTACATCGCTACATTGGTGACCCTGACGGTCCAAACGGGATTTGGACAGAAGATGGCCGACTCTTTATCTGTTCACGCAGTTTCGCTAAAACTACCGACTTTCTGGATGCTGCGACCATGCGTGTGGTTTAGCCAAGCAGAAGCCCAGTTCCAGATTCGGCAGATATCTTCTGATTCCACGCGTTACTACCATGTGGTGAGCGCCCTTGACCGGGAGACGGCCGCCCAGGTTGTGGATTTCATACAGTCGCCCTCGGAAGAAGGCAAATATGAAGCATTCAAAGCGCTGCTTATTGGGACCTTTGGCCTCTCACGGCGTGAGTGGGGTGCCTGCCTGCTTCACCTGGATGGTCTGGGAGACAGGCTGCCGTCAGCATTGATGAACGAGATCCTGGCCCTGGCTGACAGACACAAGCCCTGCCTCATGTTCGAGCAAGTGTTCCTAGAGCAACTGCCCGAGGACATACATCTGCTGCTGGCCGACGCAGATTTCAGCGACCCCCGGAAGGTGGCGGCCCGGGCAGACGTGCTGTGGAAAGCCAAGAGGGAGAGAGTGGCGTCCGTCGGTCAGATTACCAGGCCACGAGTCCAACAGCGGACCAGACCAGGCCCGGCAGGGGGGCGCACACAACACAGAGGCAAGAGTGAAGAGGCCAGTGAACAGTGGTGTTTCTACCACCAGCGGTGGGGCACAGAAGCCCGCCCTGCAAGGGCCAGGGCCAGCAGCCACTAATGACTGGCGAAAACCCTAAGGCTGCAGTTATTACAAATAGTTCCTAGTACAAACCCCATTTCCAAAAAAGTTGGGATATTTTCCAAAATGCAATAAAAACAAAAATCTGTGATATGTTAATTCATGTGAACATTTATTTAACTGACAAAAGTACAAAGAAAAGATTTTCAATAGTTTTACTGACCAACTTAATTGTATTTTGTAAATATACACATTTAGAATTTGATGGCTGCAACACACGCAACAAAAGTTGGGACAGAGGCATGTTTACCATTGTGTTACATCACCTTTCCTTTTAATAACACTTTTTAATCATTTTGGAACTGAGGAAACTAATTGTAGTAGATTTGCAATTGGAAATTTTGTCCATTCTTGCTTGATATAAGACTTCAGCTGCTCAACAGTCTGTGGTCTCTGGTGTCTGATTCTCCTCTTCATGATGCACCATACATTTTCAATAAGAGATAGATCTGGACTGGCAGCAGGCCAGTCAAGCACATGCACTCTGTGTCTACAAAGCCACGCTGTTGTAGCCCATGCAGAATGTGGTCTGGCATTGTCCTGCTGAAATAAGCATGGACCTCCCGGGAAGAGACATCGCCTTGATGGCAACATTTGTCTCTCTAAAATCCTAATATATGCCTCAGAGTCAATGGTACCTTCACATACATGCAACTCACTCGTGCCATGGGTACTGATGCACCCCCATACCATCACAGAATCTGGCTTTTGCACCTTTCGCTGATAACAATCAGGATGGTCGTTTTCATCTTTGGCACGGAGAACTCGACGCCCGTTTTTTCCAAAAGCTAGCTAAAACGTGGACTCATCTGACCACAGCCCACAGTTCCACAGTCTTTTGGTCCATCTGAGATGAGCTCAGGCCCAGAGAACTCACCGGCGTTTCTACATAGAGTTTATGTATGGGTTCCTCCTTGCGTAATACGGTTTCAAGTTGCATTTCTGGATGCAGTGACGGACTGTGTTAAGTGACAATGGTTTTCCGAAGTACTCCTGAGCCCAGGTGGCTATAATTGTCACAGTAGCGTGACGGTTTCTTAGGCAGTGCCGCCTGAGGGCTCGAAGATCACACGCATTCAACAGTGGTTTCTGACCTTGCCCTTTACGCACTGAGATTTCGCTGAATTCTCTGAATCTTTTCACAATATTATGTACTGTAGATGTTGAAAGACCTAAATTCTCTGCAATCTTGCTTTGGGAAATGTTCCTTTTGAACTGACTAACAATTTTCTCACAAATTTTGTCACAAAGGGGTGAGCCACAACCCATCCTTGCTTCCAAAGACTGAGCCTTTGATGGATGCTACTTTTATACAAAGTCATGATACCTCACCTGCTACCAATTAGCCTGCTTAATGGGGAGTCTTCCAAACCGGGGTTACTTGAATATTCTGTGCACTTTTCAATCTTATTTTAACTCTGTCCCAACTTTTGTTGAGTGTGTTGTAGCCATCAAATTTTAAATTTGTGCATATTTACAAAATACAATTAAGTTGGTCAATGAAACTATTGAAAATCTTTTCTTTGTACTTTCGTCAGTTATATAAAGGTTCACGTGAATTAACATATCCCAGATTTTTGTTTTTATTGCATTTTGGAAAATATCCCAACTTTTCTGGAAATGGGGTTTGTAATTGTTATACCCAAATAAGTAAATTGATTTCTTACAATTTTAATAGGAAGGTAAGAGTTAACTGATACCAAATTATTCAAAGGAAAAAGTTCACTCATGTGGAGATTAAGTTTATATCCTGAGAACTGACTAAATTCAGAAAGTAAAGAAAGTACTGAGGGTAGAGAAGACTCCACATTAGAAATGGAGAGCAAATGGTCATCAGCATAAAGCGACAACTTAAGAGTGATACCCCCTCCTTAAAATACCCGAGATGTCAACTGCTTCATGAAATACGATGGCTAAAGGCTCTAAAGCCAAATCAAAAAGCAAAGGGCTCAAAGGACATCCTTGTCTGGTACCAAGTTGGAGATTAAATGGTTTAGAACTCTGAGAGTTAGTAAGAACCTGTGCAGTGGGAGAAAAATAATTTAATCCATTGAATGAAATTGGACCCAAAGTTAATTTTTTCTGATATTTTAAATAAATAATTCCATTCAACCCAATCAAAGGCTTTTTCAGCATCTAAAGAGATCACGCATTCCAAAGTTTCTTTAGAGGCAGAGTAAATAACATTCAGTAAACGATGGATGTTAAAATGACAATAACAATTTTTAATAAATCCGGTCTAGTCATCAGAGGTAATAGAAGAGAGCCAGGATGTTTTCCATCATATGAGCCAAAAGTTTAGATAAAATTTTAGCATTGATATTAAGTAACGAAATAGGTCTGTGGGAAGAGCAATCAGTTGGATCTTTATTCTTTTTGAGAATAAGTGAAATAGAGGTGTCATAAAAAGATTATGGCAACCTGTCTAATTTAAAAGAGTCAAAGGATAGAAAGTAAATAAGAAATAAGCAAAGGAGCAAAAGCCTTAAAACTCTCCAGAAAATCTGTAGGACCGGGAGCCTTCCCCGAACTCAGAGAATGGACAACCCGGGTAATTTCCTCAGAAGAAAAAGGTTGATCTAACCATTTTTGATTAACCTCAGAAAGTGAGGGAATATTTAAATGATCTAGAAAATTATTCATAGAGAAAATGGCTTTGGGAGAATTGGAGCTATACAGTTTAGAGTAAAATTCTCTAAAAATATCGTTTATTTGTAATTGATCAGAAGTTATATCACCATTTGCTTTGGAGACTTCCTTAATTTGACATTTAACTATTAAAATTTTAAGTTGATTAGCCAAAAAATTTGCCCGTTTTATCACCATGAACATAAAATTGACTTTTAACTTTTAAAAATTGAGTTTCAACAGGGTAAGTTAAGAACAGATCATATTTATTTTAACTTCAACACGTCTTTTATATAAGATGGGATCGGGATCAGAAGCATATTTTTGATCTAAACTTTTCAGCTGATTGGCTAAATCAGTTCTCTCCTTATTAGATTTTTTTTAATACTTACTGTATAGGAAATAATTTGGTCTCTAATATAAGCCTTGAAAGCATCCCAAACAATAAGGCTAGATGTGCCATCTAGTGTATTCTCTTCAAAGAAAAAGGTAATATGACTCTCTAAAGATTTTTAAATAGCCTTATCCGATAGTGAAATTGGATTAAAATGCCAAAATCTGTTTGATCAAGGAACACCTGAAAGATTTACAGATAAAAAAGACGGGCATGATCTGAAACAGCAATTTCTTTATATTAACAGGATGGAACAGAGGGTATCAAATGACTATAGACAAAAAAATAATCAATCCTGGAATAGGTATGAATATGAGGAAAAAAAGGAATATTCTCTACTTGTTGGATGTAAAAAAAACACCAAACATCAATAATGTCACATTTCATTAGAAAAGATTGGATATAGGAGGCAGATCTACTAATATTCAATTGTTTCAAAGAGGAATGGTCTAAAACAGGGTCAAGACAGCAATTAAAACCTCCTCCCAAATTTAAAGAGTATAAATTTAAGTCTTGTAAAAAAGAAAAAAAAAGTTCAAAAAAGCCTGGATCATCTATATTTGGAGCATGGAGATTAGCCAAGACCATTAGTTTGTTATCTAATTTCCCTGAGACTATAACAAATCGCCCATTGGGGTCAGACATTACATCCTGTTGAACAAAGGCAACTGAATTGTCAATCAAAATCGAAGGACCTCTGGCCTTGGCTTGAAAGGAAGAATGAAAAGCTAGACCATTGCAACATTTGAACAAATGTCCACAGTCAGATCTGTGAACATGTGTTTCTTGTAAAAAAAAAGATTGAGGCATTCAATTTCTTAACATAGGTTAAAAACCTTCTTGCGTTTCACAGGGTGGTTTAAACCTTTCACATTTAAACTAAGAAAACTAATATTGTGTACCATTTTTAAATTGTGTACCATGTTTAAAACAGAGGTTAAACATATGAACCACTGGAATATACCAAAAACCTAAACCTTAAAATTAATAATAATTAACCAACCAATAGATGAGGCGGGGATAACCAAACAGCTGATAAAAAGAAAACAAAGTCCACTCTCGCCCACCCTCCCATAATACTCCAAAAGTAAGTTAGCAAAGCAGATTGGATTCAGTAATTTAAAAGAACGGAGTCGTTCAAGATCAAGGAACATGTCTACTCTATGCAATGCCAGCAGGAGGAGTCAGTGTGTTTTTTAATGATATTTGTATTTTAGAAGTAATACATTAGGGTATACCTGTTTAAAGTACTTGTGACTTTCCTAGGTGGGAAAATGGGCATTTTAATATTTTAAATAGTTTTTCTGATGTACTATGTTCTTAGGAGGAAAGCAGGAAGCACAGAGGGCCATTGTTGGTGAAAACTGCTTTAGCCCAGGCTTTGCTGCTAAAATATAACATCTCTGATACAAATGCAAGTGACTTCAGTGTCTGTTGTTTGGTTAATAGAAATTCAACCTTACATAATTCAATCTTGCATTACTACCCAAAAAATTGAGCCACAGAATAAAATTTGCACTTGGGTTGGTGGTGGAGAGCGCGGGGGAGTGTTTGGGGAATGAAAAGTAAATAAATACTTTTATTTCTACTCACATTTGTTGATGTACGCATCGATGAGGTGATGGCTTTACATTATGAAAAATTGCAATTCAGCAATTTTTTTCAGGAATGCAGCTTGCATGTTCCAAAGCATGGGTCTGTGCTTACTTATAAAGAAACATATGAAGTTCTTTTAATATTGACTGCAAAGAGTGTAGTTTTATGTGCTAATTGCAATGAAACTCCAGTAATCCAGCAAATGATTGCTCAGAATACTTGGTGGTCTGATATCCAACTCGCTCCTCAGTCCAGAATGCAAGCTAGGGATTTGGAGAGTAAGAGAGGTGTGCAATCAGAGCTCGGGTTTCGGAGTGCAGTGGGGCTGGGGTCCAGACTGTGGACAAACGTGGTCCAGAACACCAAGAGTCAGGAACATGAGAAATGAGTAGATGTGCAGCTGGATTTGGGAGCCAGAGCGCTTGCACTGTATTTCTCTCCTCCACTTAAACTCATTGGGTACACTGGAAAATCTTATTTATTTATTGAGATAAGTGTGGAATAGGCCCTTTCAGCCCTTTGAGCTGCACTGTTCAGCATTCTGTCAATTTAACCCTAGCCTATTCATGGGATAATTTACAATGACCAATTAACCTGTCATTTGGTATGTCTTTGGACTGTGTGAAGAAACCCACATAGTCATGGGGAGAACGTGCAAACTCCTTACAAGCAGCAGTGGAAATTGAACTTGGGTCGCTGGTACCGTAAACCGTTGTGCTAACCACTATGCTGCTGTGCCGCTAATATCTTTAAAATAAAGTGAATTAAAAATGTTTTGGTATTAATCGTAGTAATTCTCTATAGTTGAGAAATTCTGTTTCTGACATTAGCAAAGTCACAAGGTTAATGGACTGTCAGTTTTACTGTATGTGATTTGTTGTGCTGTTGCGTCTGTACTTTTCAGTGATCCCTGATCTGCATTCTATTCTAACTATACTTTTCTACAGCTTCCAGCTGCTTGGTTCACCATGTTTGATGCAGTACTTATTCTGATTCTGATCCCAGTCAAAGACAAAGTGGTAGATCCCGTGTTAAAGAGGAAAGGCTTGCTGCCTACGCCCTTGATGAGAATTGCTGTTGGCATGTTTTTTGTTATGTGCTCTGCAGTGGCTGCTGGTAAGTACATTGTGTAGAAAGTTTTCTTAATGTTTTGAAATTAAAATCCATTCCAGAATAAATGTGAGAATATGAGTGTGAATTGGATGATTATACATCAAGCCATGACATTATTGAAGATGTATATAAATAATTATGTGGTATACAAATATTAATTTTATTATATCAAATTTAAATTCTTCATTGACTTCCCCACTGAATTTCACCTTGGCCCCTGACACAGCTGAAAGAATTCAGGAGTCAAATACTTGTATCTCAGGATGAACACCAAGGAGGAACAGAGATCAGGTTAAACCTGATCTACAGTTAATGACATATTCAGATAGAATTAAAACAATTAATCCTGTAAGATAAGCAGATAGGCATAATGCATGCAGTTGAGGATTTAACCTTGTCTTGGACTATAGCTGTAAGTTTCTATTGAGTGTTTTGCAAATGTTCACTTAGTTTGATTTTTTGCTCTGTCCTTTCTGACTACGATGTAATTTGAGGTATTTTAGTATTATGATTGTATTGATCAAATTTGTATTAATAGCATTGGTATTTGATGCACTTTTACACTTTATTATCCTACTGTGATCCAGTGCTAGTTTAGCACCAAAAACTGGTAGATTTGGTATTCGGAAGAGTATATGGAGTGTAGTATCAAGATCTCTGCTTTAAGTGAAGTCTTGTGTCAGGAAACCAAGAATATTAAACTAGGTTTCACTATTTGTATTGCTCTATATGTTTGATATAATCATTAAATTATGGGGGGAAACTTTAAACCATTTTTAGAATCAGTTACTTTAATCCATTCCATATGTGAATACTAAAATATTAACCAAAATTTGGATGTGTTAGATCCAAAACAGAAGTTTGTCTATCATCAGATTCGAAGGTTCATTTGTTATCAGAGCAGGTATGCAGTATACAAACTCTGAGATTGTTCTCCAGATAGTCACAAAACAAAGAAAAGCCATGGAAGTCGTTCAAAGAAAAATATCACCCGTTCCCCTCGCAACAAAAAATAAATCTCACAAATGGCAACATGATCAATACCCTCCCACGCAGGAGAAAAATGTTGTGCCAAGCGGCTACAAGAACATCAACCCCACCACACAGAAAAATAAATCATGTAAACAGTGAGAACATCAGGCCCTAAATGCCCCTGCTCAAAAAAAATCTAACAAATCTCACAGAACAGCAACAAGGGGGGGGGAAAAAACAAGGTGAAAACACAGGGGAAAATAAATAAATATATATATTATACTATCTGAAGTGTTCAATTTGAACTACAATCTGCAGTCCAATCCATAAATCATAGAACTTTGGTACTTTGGTAACATCCTCTGACAGCATTGATGGAGAGTGGGAGACCACTCAAGTGCAGAGGCCTTCCCTTGGGAGCAGTGAGCAATAGGCCTTCACACACAGGCATCGGGGGGAGATTAAATTAAACAATCATAGTATAGGTTCGAAAAAGTATGTGAACCTCTGGGGTAAAGCCTTCTACAAAAACTATTTGGAGTCTGATGGTCCAAGCAATGAGATGATTTTGGAGGTGTGGGTTGTAGAGGTGCCTTGCCCTACAAAAAAGACACATAAAGTTGGATTACAGACAGATCCTGTTCTTCTCAAGAAAGATCTGTTTGTGCACTGTGCTGTGACTAAACTAACTTTCAGAGAACCTTGGAAGAGAATTGTAGAGATGCAGGAAGCTGGAAAAAGTTACAAAGGCATTTTTAAACACCTGTGTGTTCATCAGTCCACAGTAAGAAATACTGTTTATGAATGGGGGAAATTCAGTACTGTTGGTACTCTTCCTAGGAATGGGTCTCCTACAAAGAGCACAACGTGCAAAGCTGAAGGAGATGAAAAAGAACCCAAGTGTAATGGTAAAAGACCTACGGAAATCTCTAGAGCTTGCTAAAGACTCTGTTTGTGTATCCACTATACGAAAAACTGAATAAGAATGGTGTTCATGGAAGGACACCACAAAGGAAACCACAGCTCTTCAAATAAAAAAAGATTGCTGCACATCTTGAGTTTGCAGAAGACCACCTGCATGTTCCACAACATTTCTGGGACAATATCCTGTGGACAGCTGAGAGAAAAGTTGAAAGTTTTGGCAGAAATGCACATTGCTATGTTTGGAGGGGAAAGAGCACTGCACACCAACACTAAAATCTCATCCCAGCTGTAAAATATGGCAGAAGGAGCATCATGGTTTAGGGCTGCTTTGCTGCCTCAGGGCCTGGACAGCTTGCAAATGTTGAGGGAACAATGACTTCAAAATTGTTTCAATACCTCTTACAGGAGAATGTCAGGGTAGTGGTTCATCACATGTATAGTGGAAGTTGGCAAGAAGTGACAAGAGTAAATCAATAACAGGATGGTTTAAAAATAAGAATATTTGTGATTTGGAATGGCCAAGTCAGAGTCCAGACCTTCTCCCAATGGAGATGCTATGGCATGAACTGAAGAGGGTTGTTCCTGAAAGGTACCCCAGAAATGTTGATGAACTGAAACAGTTTTGTATGGAGGAATGGTCTAAAATTCCTCCTTGCCATTGTGCAAGTCTGATCAGCAGCTACAGGAAATGTTTGGTGGAAATTGTTGCTGCTAAAGGAGGTTCTACCAGTTATTGAATACAAGGGTTCACATATCTTTTCCAGTCTGGTACTGTGAATGATTAAACAATGTGTTCAATAAAGACATGAAAAGTACAATTGTTTGTGTGTTATTAGTTTAGGCAGATTGTGTTTGTCTGTTATTATGTCAGATGAAAATCAGACCACACTTTGTGAGTTAATGCAGAAAACCAGGTAATTGCAAAGGGTTCATCAATTTTTTATTGAACTGTAAATGACTACCATCCAGTAACACTAACACTAAATGCTTTGAATGGCTGGTAATGGCACATATTAAAAACTCTATTCCTGCCAGATTTGACACTTGCCAATACGCCTACCGACAGAACTGCGCTATAACAACTGCCATAGCATCTGTCATGCACCTTGTACTGGCACACCTAGAAAACAAGGACACTATGTCAGAGTGCTGTTTCTGAATTTCAGCACTGCATTCAACGCTATTGTCCCACAGACCTTGGTGAATAAGCTCCTACTCCTCAGCCTAAATACACCAGTATGTAACTCTGTGTTGGACTCAATAACCAACAGGTAGTCAGGGAGCATGACCGCTCCTCCCTCTATCATCCTGAACACGGGTCCTCCCCAGGGCTGTGTGCTTAGCCCATTACTGTACACTTTACTCACGCAGACTGCATGGCCAAACACCCAAGTAATGGCATTGGCAAATTTTCCGTTGACACGACAGTGGTGGGGTTCATTACCAACAACAATAAGGCGACCAACAGAGAGGAGATGGAAGTACTCGAGTCCTGCTGCCAGGCAAATACCCTTTTCCTCACTGTCAACAAGACAAAGGAGATGGTTACTGACTTCATGAGAACTCGCATCAGCAGTAGAAACTGAAAGTTTCAAACACCTGGGGATGCTCGTCTCGCACAACCTCTCATGGTCCAAGAACACACTCTATACAATCAGGACAGTTCATCAGAGCCTCTTCTTTCCAAGGAGGCTGAAAAGAGCTGTACCATGTACTTCTATCCTTGTATCGTTCTACAGATGTGGAGTAGAGAGCATCCTAACAAGTTGCACCACTGCATGGTATGGAAACTACACTACATGGGACAGGAATGCTCTACAATGGGTAGTCAAAACTGCCCAGTGTATCATTGGCATCAGCCTATACACTATCAAGGACGTGTATAGAAAACTGCCAGGAAAGGTCCAATAATGTCATGATGGATCCCACCAACTCTACTCGTGGATTGCTTGTCCCATTCTCATCAGCAAGGAGGCTATGTAACATCCATGCCAAGACCCCCAGGTTCAAAAGCAGTTAATTTCCACAAGCAGTAAGGCTGATTAATGCCTCCACTCGCTTAGACACACACCCCCTTGCACCCACAATTACCTCTATTATTTCCTGTCAGTCCCATTATGTACAGGCACCCCATGCTTAGTGTCATTTTATGGATATATTAATCTATGTTTACAAGTTGTCTTATGTGTTTATTATTATTGTGTTTCTGCTTTTTGTGCTGATTCAGAAATGTTGTAACAATTATTTTGGTTCTTATGTACTGAAATCAACGTTCTTGAATCTGAAAAGTTATTAGTCTGGAAGGTTAAGTTTCTTTTTGTCGGAGCTACCTGTCCAAGCATATACAATATTTGTATTTAAGTGTAGTGGTGGTCGTGGATTGTTTTCCAGTTGGGATAGGGGAATAAAGCATTTGATTGCGATCACCATTGATTCCAATGTGTGGCCTATTTCAAAAGTTACCCAGGTAACTTTTCAATTCAAGGGAGAAAATATTCATAAATTGTTTTCTCCCTTCCCCATTCCATTTTGCCACTTTGGGAAAAGATTGACATATATCCATATTCCAAATTTTATAGTAAATAGGATTTTGGAAATCTTTTTAACTTTCAATTTCTAGAAGTATGATTTAGCTTTAATCTTTATTTACTGACCTCCATGTTCCTGTTATGCACCAATGAATACAAATCGTTCATCACCTGAATTCTTGTCCATTGCTGGAAGATATCCAGTTTGGAAAATTGTGTAGTCAGTGTACAATTTCACTTAAAATTGTCTGTTTTGGTTGCTGGAGGAATGTTTATATTTATCACTTTGAGATCAAGTAAATTTATAATTATTTGTACTTTTATTCTTCAGCACAGTTTTGCTTAGTTGAATGAAAAGAAAGTACATTCCACTGAATCGTGGGACTATGCTTATAATCAAAGTGATTTATGTATTAGAGGGAGCAAGTTATTTGTATGTGGTTGGAAGATATTCAAGTGGTAGTTGACCTTTTAAATAAAACTGTTTTCCTAACTCGTAGCCCATCAGAAATTAGGATGGGAAGTTGTCTTACAGTGGGCAGCAACCTTTGCATCTGTCAATGAGACCTTTTGTTTTCACAAGGTTTGAATATTGTCCATTATTGGAATAGTTATATTGGCTGAAAATCCAAAGGTCATAGCTGTTAACATTAGTCTTTTGATAAGATTGCCTTTTTAAGCAGTGGAGTAACTAAAATGTGGAGCATCTTGCCAGCATCTTGAAGCATATAAACCATATTGCAGTTTAAACCAGATCTATTGAAGCAAGTCAAAAGCACTGTCATGACCGCAGGGCATGTGTCAAGTTCAGCAAAAAATGTGCAGGTCATTTTTTCCAATTTCTTTTTAATATGTTAACTACATTTATGTGTTACTCAAACTCTGTGTGCATTACTCTAGTTAAGATTTTTTTAAATGTACATTTATTGTTAGTTAAAAATAATTTCTAGAACTGTTAGAAAGACTTGTGAAAGCTTACATGGCTATACAATTTTAAAAAAATCTAAAACTTGTGAGAATTTGTAGTAGTTCACTTATTTTGAGAGGCCTTTTGCCTTTTGTGTTGGTGTGTTTCCAAGTGGTTAAGGCTTTGGGCTAGCGATCTGAAGGTCGTTAGTTCGAGCCTCAGCCGAGGCAGCGTGTGTGTTCTTGAGCAAGGCATTTAACCACACACTGCTCCTGCACGTTTATAGCCCAGTGACAGTAGTTGGTGCAGTATGGACAAGACAAGACCATGTTACAAACGTAAGCATTCATTTTGCTGAAATCCTTAATTCAATCAAATTACACACTTATACATCACTACAGTCACTATCCGTGTGTACCCTGGATGAAATGCAATTCCCAGATACAGTAAATTTTTTCATCCACCTAATTCAGATCTGGAGAATAAAGATGATTATTGCAACTAAAAAGTTTGAGTTTGTTTTTCTCTAAAAATGTCCAGTTTTGTTTTCAATTAGAAAATCTCATTTTCAACTGAAATCGTTTTCTAATTTTTTTGAATAACATTTTTATTGTCTGGAAAGCAAAATAATATGAATCATCATATGTTAAAAGGAAAACCATTAAAGGGCTTTTTAAACAAATTCCGTTAATTCTTTTTAAAATTTCACTATAATTTATCTTGTAGTCAGGGTGGCAATGATGATTTTACAGAGAAAGCAATTTTTCTTTTGCTTTTTTTTGAGTAAAAGCAATCTGGTTTTTTTCTGGAGATGTTTGAACATTTGACCATTTAATTTTTTTTTCCCTTGCACTTACTACTGGTGAGAGTGAAGCATTTTATTAAATACAAGTTCAAGTTGACTATTTTTTTCTAACAAGTCAATAGGGTTACCAGGGTAGTAAGCAATGGTGGGAGTGATAAAAAAAAATTATAGTCATTGTTGCTTGTAGTGTTGCAAAAAGGTTTCTTTTGATACCAGCTGTATCTGGGAAAATCATGCTTTCAAATTTTGATGCCCAGAGTTACTATGCATATAGAAATTCAGGTCGAGCCTTGACATTTTCTCTTCCACTTAAGTTCATGGATGGAATTTTCTGTTAGGTTTTTAACAGTGGGGAAGCTTGTTTGCTAAGCACCAGCAAAGTTCAAGCAAAACCTCTCGTTTAAAATTCCTGGCTCCTTGCTTTTTGTTCCTGACCTGCTATTGCAAACAGTTAAATAGAAATGTAGAAAAATAGAGCAGATGTCGACTATTCATCCTTTATCCCCTTGGACTTGCTCTACCTTTCAACTCTGTCATGGCTGATCATTTAGGCCAGTTGGAAGAGTGGGCTGAAAGATGGCAGATGGAGTTTAATGCTGATAAGTGTGAGGTACTACATTTTGGTAGGAATAATCAAAATAGGACATGCGTGGTAAATGGTAGGGCATTGAGGAATACAGTAGAACAGAGTGATCTAGGAATAATAGGCATAGTTCCCCGAAGGTGGAATCTCATGTGGATAGGGTGGTGAAGAAAGCTTTTGGTATGCTGGCCTTTATAAATCAGAGCATTGAGTATAGGAGTTGGGATGTAATGTTAAAATTGTACAAGGAGTTAGTGAGGCCAAATTTGGATTATTGTGTACAGTTCTGGTCACAGAATTATAGGAAGGATGTCAACAAATTAGAGAAGAGTACAGAGGAGATTTACTAGAATGTTACCTGGGTTTCAGCACCTGTTACAGAGAAAGTTTGAGCAAGTTAGGTCTTTATTCTTTGGAGCGTAGAAGGTTGAGGGGGGACTTGATAGAGATATTTAAAATTATGAGGAGGATAGATAGAGTTGACATGGATAGGCTTTTTCTATTAAGTGTAGGGGAGATTCAAACAAGAGGACATGAGTTGAGAGTTAAGGGGCAACAGTTTAGGGGTAACAGGAGGGGAAACCTCTTTACTCAGAGTGGTAGCTGTGTGGAACGAGCTTCCAGTAGAAGTGGTAGAGGCAGGTTTGATTTTGTCATTTAAAAAAAAAATTGGATAGCTATATGGACAGGAAAGGAATGGAGGGTTATCGGCTGAGTGCAGGTAGGTGGGACTAGGTGAGAGTAAGCGTTCAGCATGGACTAGAAGGGCCGAGATAGCCTGTTTCCGTGCTGTAATTGTTATATGGTTATTACCTCAATGCTCTGCTTCTATCTTCTCATCATCCCCTTTGATACTTTTATCATTAAGAAACATGTGAACCTCATCCTTGAAAGTAGTTGATTTCATATTCACGTCCTTGCGTGGTTGAGAATTCCTCACATGTGCTGCCCTCTGGAGAAAGTACTTTCTTCTGAAGACATTTCCTGGGACTGTGATCCCTGGGTTCCTGATTATCCAGCCTTTAGGTCTATCCCTCTCGTTGAGTGTTAGAGTTTTAAAAGTTCCTATGAGATCCCCTCTTAATCTTCTAAACCCAGTGAATATCGGATGGATCAATTTAATCTCAGTTGTCAATTCCACCATCTCAAGACTGAGTATGCCATTTGTTTTTTGCACTCCCTCAATAATAAGAACTTCCATTCTCCGATAAGCAAACCAAAGCTGTCCAGATGCACAGCAGAATCCTTGCTCTTATTCTCATATATTCATGTAACGTGGGTCGGTGTACCATTTGCCTTGTCATTTGCTTCTGCACCTGAGTACTTACTTTAAATGACTGCCAATGCACCAACTAGGCCCTGTCCTTCTGGTATGTGAATATCTATCTGAGTGTTCTGTTATATTTCTTTCTGTTCCCTGCTTATTTGGTGTTCTTCATTTTAGCAATTATGGTTTGTTACATTATATCAGTAAATTTTAATATATTACCCTTGATCCCCTCATCAGAGTTACTGATATTGATGTGAAAAGCTAGAACTCCAACATTGCGCTCTCTGGCACCCCACTGATCTGCCTCCAAACCATATATGACCCATTTTTCCCATCATCTTCTATCTGTTAATCATTCCTCAGACAATGCCACTGTCATACTCCCATACTTGGTGCATTAATTTTTTTCTGCATACTGTTATTAAAGACTATCTAAAAATGCAGATATGTCATAATGACATGTAAAGATAAGTTACAGCATTTTCCCAACAACTAATGTTGGGCTAAATTGATCAATGGCTCTCTGTCTTCCCTCCACCTTTCTTGTATAGATTTACAAGAAATACACACAAAATGCTGGAGGAACTAAGAAGGCCATGCAGCATCTATGGAAAAGAGTACAGTCAACGTTTCAGGCCGCGACCCTTTATTTCAGCCCGAATGGTCGACCGTACTCTTTTTCCATAGATGCTGCCTAGCTTTCTGAGTTCCTCAAGCATTTTGTGTGTGTGTGTTGCTTGGATTTCCAGCTTCTGTAGGTTTCCTCTTGTTTGTGATTGGTCTTGTTTGTTGTATAGTGTCACATTTGCTTCCCTCCAGCCTGTGGGAAGTGCTGAAGCATTTGGAAGATGAGAACCAGTAATCTCCCAACTACAAACCTGGCATCTTCAAAATGATAGCATGCAGTCCTAGAGATTTATTATCTTTTTATTTTCATTAATCTGCAATATTATTTTTCTTTTTTACTCACGCTAGTTTCTTTGAGTTCCTGATTCACTTCGGATCTGGGGCTCCTCACTATTTCCAAGTTTTCTCTGCCTTCACCTGTTTAATTCCTCTGCAATTTCCTTATTTCCCGATATAATTTCTCCTGTCTCCATCTGGAGAGGACCCACATTAATTTTAATTAAGCATTTCCTTTTCAACATAGCTAGAACTTTTTACAATCTGTTTTCTGTTCCTTTTCTGTTCCTTCTGTTCTGCTATTGTACCTTATTTTAATAAATGTTTTGTTCCTCCTGTAGCTGAATTCTGAAATTTTACTTTCCTTGGACTTGTATTTGGGTGTTTTTTTCTCTTGGAAATATTTTAAGACTTCCCTTTGAAATAATACTATCTTTAACTTGATGGCCACATCTAAACTTTTGGGTTATCTTGCTTTAAAGGATCATTTGAAAGAATTACTACCTTGTTTATCTATTAGCTCATTTACTGTCTTGTTACTTAACTTGGTTTCCCAAACTCCAAAAGCCATCTAACATTTCATGACTTGGTAGCTTGTTTTATTTATACTTACAACCATGGTTTCTCATCTCAGTTTTTACGTACAATTCATTATGTTAGCTTGTTAAATGCCAGTCAGCTCCCTGATAATCAATGAACCCTTTCTCATTGTATAATGCTGAGGTCTGTTTTCTTTTCCCTGAAAATAGTGATCTAGGAAGTGATCTCTTGTATAATCAATGAATTAATCCTCCACACCATTACTGCTGATTTGTTTTCCCAGTCTAAGTATAGATTGAAGTCTTCCAGAACTATTTTACACTCAACACGTGCACCTCTATTTTTCTGAGTGATACCTTCAGTAATGCCTCTATCTGAGGGTATATATGCCATATCTACCAATTTGAATGTCTATTGCCATTTCTTAACTTCACCCAGTTTCTACTTTTACATATTCTGAACCTTTTATTTTCTACTGCTTTAATCCCATTTGTTAAAATTATTGCTACCCTTATCTACCTTTTCACTTTGCCCGTTAAGTATCCTGGAACATTTAATTCCCAAACTTGGTCACTTTGCATTGTGACCTTGTAATGGCTGTTGGGTCAAATTCTTCTGTGCCATTAAATCATGTGTACAGTTAGGAATGTTGTGTGCATTTGGATAAAGGACCCTTCAAATTTGTTATTTTTGTACTATTCCCTGCTCTGACTTTCATTGTGGTAGATTCACTTCCTGACAAACCCTGATTATAATTGATCAATTTGGTACAATGGCTTTGTCTTTTCTCTTGAAAATTTTTCCTCACTAGAATCCAATCGCCTGTCCTAAATACTCAGTTTAAAACCTTATTACAGGTCCAAGCTTTTGCTTTCCACATTCTGGCAGAATTAAATGCTATCTAACTGCTGGTAAACTGTTTTCACCTGTAAGTATGTTAACAAATGTTAACTAGTGTTAAAAATCTTGTACTCAAAATATTTTTTCATTGAACTTTAAGCACTTGGCCTTAAAACATACACTTTTAACACTATTAAGCTCCAGGTATATTCCATTTTATTTTCTTCAGTTTTATAAAAGGAGGAAGTTCAGCTTCTGTTGAAAGAGAAGCAGTTGATGGAATTTAATTTTAATTCTTTCACTACCCTGATGCTGCCTGACTTGCTGAGTATTTTCATTGTTCAGTTATTATTACAGCTTTTAGGTATCAGTCATTTTGTTTATGTTAAGACACAAGTCTGGCTCCTATCAAACTGATTCCTATCCTTCTATGACCGTGTCTGTCACTTCTGGAAATAATTGTTTAATTATGTACTGCAGGTGAAAGGTACTTGAAGAATGTCAAAATTAGCTATTTTAATGGAGGAACTTTGGATTAGTTTAATAACTTTTGATGAATTTTAGAACTTCATTCTCCTGTTGAGAATATAAACACATAACCTCACTCCTGCAACACAAGTGACGGTATTCCTAGGTTTCAGAACGTAACTGAAAATAAACGTTTCTGAATCATCTTAAAATTAGTTTGCTTTTAAGTTTAAATAGCTAATCTAGATTTACGAAGTTCAAAATTCAAAGTTCGAAGTAAATTTATTACCAAAGTATGTGTTTCACTATATACAATCCTGCGATTCATTTTCTTGCAGGCATACACAATAAATCCAAGAAACACAGTAGAATCAATGAAAGACCACATCCAACAGGTTGGACAAGCAACCAATGTGCAAAGGGCAACAACTGTATAAATTTGAAAAAGGGAAAAATAATAATAAATAAACAATTAATATCGAGAACCTGAGATGAAGAGTCCTTGAATGCGAATCCATAGGTTCTGGGAATTGTTTAGTGATATGGCGAGTGACATTATTCTCCTCTGGTTCAATAAGTTCTTTATTGTTTAGATATTTCAGTTTTAACACTTGAATACTATGTATTCAAGTTTATGTAGCGTATCATTGCCATGGAAGCATACTTTTTTTTATCATTAACAATCTCTACTTGCAATTTTCATCATTGTTAGTCAATGCCAGTAAACTATTCCAATTAAACCTGGACTCGATGTGAAGAGCATTATAAAGCAGTTAATGGTAATAATGGATGATTCAATGAAGCTACTTGGCATATCTTCTTATTAGCTTTGAATTTTTGATTGAATTTAATTTTTAATATATTTTTCCTATATTGTTATTTACATGATCATGACAATTGAAATTTCAGGAACAAAAATAAACACAAAAGGATCTTATTGGTTACTTAAAATAAAATGGAAATGATCTAAGCTAGTGCTTTGAAAATTAACTGGTTGAGTGTATGTTGGTTCATTTAAAATCATGTTTCACTGTTTGCATAATGAGCTGTTTTGTATTTCTCCTTGTTAGGAATTCTGGAAGACCAGCGTTTGAATAGCCTGAAAAACGGCACGATTTTACAACAAATCGGGGATGTATGGTATAATGCCGCACCATTATCAATATGGTGGCAGATTCCACAGTATGTGATGATTGGGATCAGTGAAATATTTGCAAGTATAGCAGGTACGTGTGGAAAAACAATATGATTAGATTTAATTTTATGTAAATTTTTGTTATGCATCCTGATGTTATGTACAAAAGTTCTTGTTGAATATATGGCCTTAAGCCATACTGCTCTAAATCAACATGATAATTTAACTAGTCCAGAAGATCATGTGCTTGTAGATATTCTGTCAGATGAGTTTGAATGCCAGACTTGGAATTATTTCTAGGTGCTGTGTATGCATATCTTAACCCAGAAAATTGATCTCTTTGAACTTGCAATATTTTAAGTTAAAAATTTGCATTAAGCTGAGGTTTAAACCAGCGGTATAGCAGAACAGATATTGTTAGCTTATATGTCAAAAGTTTACTGTTTTGCTTACTAATATTTTGTTTGTCCAGACTTATGACAGAGGGCAAACTGACTTTATAAAGAAATCAGCATCACCAGTTTACTGTATTAAACCTTTTAAAAGTAACTAATTTTGTTTAAAATAGCAAATGTACTCATGAAAGCAAATGTACTCATGAAGTCAAAAGCTATAGTAGTAAATGAGTAATAAAAGTCTTCATCAAGGAAGATATGATTGGAATGTCAGCAAAAAGAAATGCAGATGACATTCTGAATCAGATAGGGGAGAAATTTAGAAATGCTAGGTGCATAACTCTGGAATGGAATATGCATACTAGGTTGCTGAGGAAGTTGAGAGACCTTGGTCAAAATGTTTGATCTGCTGATTGTGGGGGTGCTGTTCAGCGACTGATGCCAAAGGGCTTAAAATATGCAAGTGTTATAACCTTCAAAAATAATCTAGGAAAACTGCCAATAACTATAGACTGTTCATTTAAATCTCTTGATGTAAAAAGCTTTATAAAGGATAATTGGGGACAGATTTAGCTATCACTTGGACTCCCTCTATTAGTGTAAGCTACCATGGGTTTAAAGGCAAACTACACCCAACTACCTTGGCAGTTGTTTGACGGAACAAATGACAGAGAAAAGTATAGTAGTGATGAAAGGTCACTTTTGCAGTGGGAAGAATTTACTGGGATGAATAATAGGATGTTACAATGACTTGGGTGTACAGGGCACATTTTTCCAAATTTGCAGAATGCTGAACCTGAGGTTGAATCATCTGAGAAGAGATGGTAGTAATAGGCCTGGTGAAGAAAACTGGTTGAATAGATGGTGGATTAAATCTAATGTAAAAATATATGCAATATGACATTATGGAAGAAAGAATACAAAAATACGTAGTAAATTGGAAGTCACAATTCTACAGAACTAGGTTCTATATGCACAGATATGTTCTACGTTGAAAATGGTATTAAAATTGTATGATCTTTGGCTTTATAAATAGAGCATAAATGACAAAAGCAAAGAAGTCATAAATAAACTTTTATGAAACACTGGTTCAGCCATAACTGGAGTATTATATCCCAGTAGTAGGCACTGAACTTTAGAAAAAGATGCAGAAGTAATTTATCAAAAAACCTCCAGTGATGAGAGACTTTATTGATGTGGAACAGACTGGTAAAGTAAAAATAATTCACTTTGGAACAGAAGGGGTTTCCCATACAGAGGTATTTAAAAACTTGACGATTATAGATGGAGCTGATCAAGAGAAATTGTTCTCAATGTTCTCAAGGGCCAAGGGGCAGTGAACGTGGGCGATTGGCAAACGAACCAAAAGTGAAGAGTAAATATGTTTTTCCTCAGCAAACGGGATAAGTCTGAAAGGGAAGAATTTGCAGGGAATCAGGAATGGGACTAGCTGGATTACTTTACATTGAGCAAGTGTGGACCTGAGACAAATTGGGTCCTCTATGCTGTAATCATCCTGTGATTCTCTAAGGCTACTTATCAAAGTGGAATTTATCAATAGACTATTGATTCCCACAGTCCTTTAATAGAAAAATAATTAGGAAGGCTTACATCTGTACCTACACCCTTAGGGAAAACGTGCTGTTCAAATGGAAATAAATTGTTATGCTCGCCCGCCAGTGAGTTTTCCTGAAATTTTGCTGATGGTATTGTGTTGTCAACACCACATTATTGAATTAGAATTTTGTAAGCTCTCATTTGCTTCTCATTCAAATGTTGTTCTCATGTGTAGGTAGTTCTCCTGCATATTGCAGGAATTACAGGTAGAGGTCAGGCTTTCATTTTAATTTCTGTATGATGCATCTGTTTCATTGCTATTAAACAAGAAGATACTAAATAGTTCATTATTTTATCTAGTTTCAATGAATCTTGACCAGTGCCTTTTAGAGGGAACAGTAGAGTAATACTAATAGTAACAATTTAAATTTTCAAATATTCAAATATTTTAAATCAAGTTGCCATAAGCAAATACATGAACCCTTTTGTTTCACTACCACTACTATCAGGTGGAAACTGGACTGTTTAATTATCTCAATGCTAAATGAATGTCTGTTCTGTCTGGGACTTATCTTTACTTATCAATTTTAATGATCATTAAGGAAGCTGCAAGGTAATAACTGCATGTTGTTATCAATCTGGTGAAGTGATTTATAAGGCATTATTGAAATCGATACCAGTAATGGGAATGCAGCATACACTTGGTTGTATCACAATAATTTCTCCTTTTTAGTCAAACATCCAATATCTCAAGGTCTTGGCAGATAGTCAACATCAAACCTTGTGGGTTTTTTTTAAATAAAACTTGGTTGAAGCCTATTTTTTTCCAAGGCTTTTTAAGATATTTTACTAATTTCAATCATTGCATGTTACAAAATATAAATACAATTAAATGGTGCATATAAGCCATCTCTCTTGCTTTCAAGAGCAATTATTTCCAGTGCATATCTCTGTAAAAGCTGTCTACTCTGCTTTTCTCCAGAATGAGGATATCAAGAAAATGTAGATCAGTTAGCAATCCATTCATATTAATTGGTCTTGATTCAATTAACAAAAATAAGAGTACACTGTAAACGTCACATCAGGAACTTCAGTTTGTTGAATTGCTTACCCAATTAAAAAGCCTCTAAAATGATACTTCAGGTTGAATCTGGGGCCATTTTGCATCCTTGAAACTACTCAACATTTGATTTTGGAAAAGATTTGTCACCCAGAATATAAAGGAGGAAATATAAAGACTTCCCTCTGAAGGGTTTTTTTTATTATTGTAGTAAAACAAATCAGAAATATTTCTGCCCACCATTCAACATTTTACCCTTTACATTTTTGCACACAAGCAGAGTTTCTTGTGTTTTTTATGTGAAGAATTCATGTTGGTACACAGTTTGGGGACCTGCTGCAACTACATTGGTGAAATTTACCTCATCAGAGTCATGTGCCACAGAAACAGGTTCTTTAGGACTACTGTCTCGTGTCAGCCTGCCCTAACCAACCCAATTTGCGTATAAATCTATGCCTTGTTAATTAAAGCGTTAGATGGCGAAATATTGTGAGGGTACCAACCTCCACATATTTTATGTACTTGGAGAAATGGTGCAAAAGGTAGTGGATTTGGCGGACCATGGATAAAGCCTTCCCAACCATTAAGCACATCTACATGAAATGCTGTCGAAGGAAAGCAGCATCCATCATCAGGAATTCCCACCACCCAGGCCATGCTCTTTTCTCACTGCTGCCTTCAGGCAGAAGATACAAAAACCTCAGGACTCCCATCAGCAAGTTCAAGAACAGTTACTATCCCTCAACCATCAGGCTCCTGAACAGAAGAGGATAACGGCAATCATCTATTGAGATGTTCCCGCAACCAACCATCGGTATCTTATTATTTCATGTTCTCATTATTTATTGCTATTTATTTAGATCTGCATTTGCACAGCTTGTTGTCTTCTACACTGTACTTGATCTCTCACTTACCCTAGATTTGCTGAGTATACCCATATGAGAAAGAATCTCAGGTTGTACGTAGCGACATGTATATGTATTCTGATAATAAATACTACTTTGAACTTTTTTAAAGATTCTAACTGCCAGAATGAATATATTATTGCTTTGACTCCCTTTAAATCATCTCACTCTAAATCTTTGTCCTTTGGTTTTGACAGCCCTGAAATGCAGATTAAGTTTCCTAGTGCCTACTCTGTCCCTCATAATTTATAATGCCTCTATCTTGCCCTGCTCCAAGGAAAACAAATCCAGGCTCTCCTCCTAAGTGAAGTGCTCTCTTCCCCTCTTCACTCCCACTAGTGCAATCATACACTTCCTGTGGTGCGACCTAACCAATCTTTTAGGTTCCATAATCTCTATGCTTATATATTTTGTGTTCTGATGAACAGAGGTGAATATTCCATACATTACCTTTCACCACTTTATCTGCCCTGTGCTGCCATATTCAAATATCTTTGGATTTGTACTCCGGGGTCTTTTTGTTCCTCAGTAATCTTTAGTGTCCCCAATGTTCATTATCTTGCCCTCCCTAATCCTCAAAGTGTAATAAATTCCACCTGCCATTACTCCTGCCATTTTACCAACTTATTAGTCAATGAATGAAGCTACCACACATTTGCCATCCTCCTGTCAACTGCAGCTTGCCATTTAAAATTCTGTTCGGACCACAGCAGCATCCTTCCTTGCCTCTTGTGGCAGCTTGGCATGTGTCTCATCAGGGCTTTAGGATTTATCAATGTTTTAAAGATTGCTATGACATCTAATACCACCTGCTTTTTCAAGATAGCATGTTCTAAAATTTCAAAATTTAATGGAAAACCCCTTCCTAGAGGTTTCCAGCAACAACATGCTTTTCCTTGGTCAATACAGGGTGAGAAGTTATCATTTAAAACCTTGCACGTATCTTCTGGCTCCACATGCAGATTGCCACTGTTGTTCCTAATGGAACGTACTCATGCTCCAGTTACCCCCATACCCTTAATCTACTCTTTTTTAAATAAAAAAAACTCACATTTTTCTGAATCCTGTCTGCCATCTTGCGTCCCACTACCGCCTGCTTTTCAAGAGTCTTCCTATGCTATTCATGCTCTTGAAGTTTCCCTTGTTTTCATTCATCTAAGTCTATATACTGTATTATGTTTTGTGTCCTTCTGTATCCTTTCATTTCCAGGATTTCCTGCATTAGTTGTCATTTCTTTTCACCCACATAGTAACTTAGTGGCCCCCAAACGATTTCACTTATAATGCCTTCCATTTGTATACCTACCTATCTGCAAAACAGAGACCCTTTCTCTCTTTCTTCATTCCAGCCCCCCTCTAACTTTTGTCTTATTATCTGCCCGTCACCTCCCTTGGGTGGACTTCCTCTTTTCCTTTCTCCCATCTCAGATTCCTCCTTCAGCCAGTTATTACCTCCATATATCACCTCCCAGGTTCTTACTTCATTCACTCACCTTCGCCCTCACTTGCTTTCAGCTATCATCCACCTGCTTGGACTCCCTCTCCTTCCTCCCCCCACCACCTTCTTCTGGATTCTTCACCGCTTCCTTTTCAGTCCTGATGAAGGGTCTCAGCCTGAAACATTGACTGTTTATTCTGCTCCATAGATGTTGCCAAACCTGCTGAGTTCTTCCAGCATTTTGTGTGTGTTGCTCTGGATTCCCAGTAGTTACAGAATCAATTGTGTTCACTATCTACAGGTAGTTACTCCCGGTCTACTTTTGCCTGGTCTGTATTTGCGAGTCATCTAGGACTTTACTCTCTGGATCATTCTTATCCCTTTACCTTGAAGCTTAGATCTGGTCACCATCTTTGAAATGCGCTCCCACTGATGGTGCAACCACTTTCCCAGCCACATTCCCTAGGATTAATCCGTAAATACCCTTTCTGTTTGGTAAGCTGGCTCAGAAAGCTTTCCTGAATGCACAATAAATATCCCACACCTCTGGACTGCTAATGCATGGTTAATATTGGGGAGTGGTAGTCCCCTACCACTATAACATTCCTTTGACATCTCTCTGTGATTAGCACTGGCAAAGTAATTGCCCTTTTTGTATCATACATTCTACCCATTTGGCCACATTTGATAATACCCTGCTTTATTACTATAGTAATAGACTCCATAATCAATAGTGCAATGCCAGCACTTTTATATTCAGTACCCCTCACCTCCATCCCTCCTTATCACATTGGAATATTCTTTACCCCTAGTGTACTGAGTTGTCAGTCCTGTCTTTCCTTTCATGTCTCTATAGATATTTTCACTTGCATCAATAAACTAAAAAAACTATTTGAACATCTATCAATGTTAGCTGCCTGCAGGCATCTCCACTGCCATGTCATTGCCACTGGAAAGTAGGGTGATGTGCTCTCAACTTTGAAGTATGCTTTTTATGCTGGTCACAGCAACAGACCAGTAGAGCCATGAAAGATAACCAATGCACATCTGCACTGCCTGGCTGCGTCCTGTCCCTGCATTTCTGCGCTCACATCCATTCCTATGCACTAAATGGCCCCAAGATACCGTGAGCAACGTTTTCATCATGTAGTCAGGTAAGAGCTCTGATGTCTATAATGAAAGGCTGCTTCAGGCTATGACACTCTCAGAACTGATCTACCCAAACACTCCATTGATCATTCCGCAGACAAGCACAATGAGAAGGCAAAGAATACATGTCACAATGAGGATGCTTTATCTCTGCCATTGTTGCTTCCTCAGTGCAGTGTTTGTTTTTTTCTGAAATTGAAAAACATGGGCAATGGAGAATGTGCACATTGAAGATGTTACAATATAAACAACTAACACTTGCACTAAGATGAAATGCAATCTGAAGTAGCTGGCCAAGTTTCCTGATGAGCAAGATTCCAGTAATTTATGTTAAAACATGCAAAGTGATTTTTATGTGCATATTATGCACAAAAACCATGCTTCTATTTTCTAAGGATGTACCTTCAATACTGAAGATGTACAGTATTCACTACTTGAATGTGAAGGTCACATTTTTCTGTGATAATCGAATACAGGTAAGAGGCAAAGTAAACGACAGAGCAAATTTTAAACGCCCGCAGACTCTTGATTAACTATCCTCTATTTCCACTAATTTTCATATGGGGGGGGAAGAAAACATTGCTTCACTTACATAGCTCTACCTCATTGACATGTTCTTGAGTCTAGATTGCCTCACGGCAGTGTTAGACTACTACTGTTATCCAGAATGGAATAAGCAGAACTTTCCTGCTAGAAAGCTATAGGCTGTGGAAGTGCAGTGAAGACACTAATTAGAAGATCAATGCATCTGTTCGGTCTCAACCATAATCTTTGTTCCTGAGCCTATTTTTAGGTGTCTGAGACACTTCCTTCCTTTATAAGTTCTTATGTAATCACTCTTCAGTCTATACCATTTTCTACAGCCCTTCAATTATTGCATGAGTGCACTCTGCCAGTTAAATCTCTTCAACATCTTCAATTTTAAAGATTCCTTCATACTTGGTTTCCTCTGCTAAAGCTCTGAATTCCAAGGTTCTTTCCAAAATCCCAATGCTTTATCTTTTTCCTATTTTTAAGACTTTAGTACATCTTAACTTTCCTGTTATCTCTTTGCAGCATATTGCCAAATTTTATTTGATTAATGTACCACAGGTTGTCTGGAAGTGTTTTATTGCATTGAAGGTAATGCAGTAGATGTACTGTTCGCAGGAGCATCTCTTGGATCCCATCACCTGTGGACAACTTTCAAAATATCATGACTTGAAAAATGTTTCAGACTATTCAGTTGATTGAATTGCCCGATTTAATAAAAAAAAAATCCTTTTTCTGCCAAATGTATAACAAAGTGAATCCTTGAAGGATAACTTTTACATTCGGTCAAAATGGGTTGCTATAGGTCAAATTTTCTTGGCTCTGGCCAACGGAATATAAAGATTATAACATGGAAGAATACAGCACAGGAACAGGCCCTGTTGCCCACAATGTTGTGCCAAACCAGTTGAATTAGTAATCAAATGGGCAACTAAACTAATCGCTTTTGCCTGCATAATGTCCATATCTTTCCCTTTTCTTCACAAAATGGAAAAAGATACTGTCTGTCTACTCTATCTGTGCTTCTCATAATCTTATCAGATCTCCCCTCAGCCTCTGCCACTCCAGCAAAAACATCCTAAGTTTGTCCAACTTCTCATTATACACCTGCCTTTAATACAGGCAGTAGCCGGTAAACCTCTATTGTACCCTCGCAAAAGTCTAAACATAGTTCTTGTAATGGGACAACCAGAGCTGTGCAATCCTGCAGATGCAGGCTAACTAGTTTAGCATAAGTGACAACATAACCTTCTGACCTTTGAGCTTGAAGTCTCAACTATAAAGGTAAGCATGTTATATGCCTTTTTAATTACCCTATAAACCTGTTATAGCCACTTTCAGGGAGCTGTGAACTGGACAACAAGACCCTTCTGCTCATCAACACTTCTCAGTATCTGTACATTTGACCTGTCACGGTGCAACACTTCACAATGGCTGGATTAAACTCCATGTTGTTGCTGAGAGGAATGGCAAAAGGGGAACTTGCTTCTCCTGGTGGTCACCCATCTTTTATCGGAAGCCTGCACACTGGATGTGACCACCCTCAGTAAAAGTTTCATCTATGAAGTTTTGGTCCTAACTGCATCCAGCTCCACCTCTAGCTCTATTTTCTTGATCTGGTCAGTTAGGAACTGATACTCTCCTTGCAAATGTAGTCATCAGGGTGATTGTTAGATACTCTGAAATCCCACTTCTTTGAGGAGAAACATTCCAAAAAAACTACCATCCTACCTACATTGAATTAAAGACAAAGGATTTACAGACAGCAAAAATACTTGCCTGTTCTTACCTGTGCCTTCTCTCTGAAACCTTTGAGTTTCATACTCACAGATGTCACTTAATCAGCCTCTTCTCATAGAGTTTCTTGTATCTTTGGCTGTAACTTCTAAAGCTTAAGTCCTGCAATCAACTAAACGATTCCAAATAAATCAGCACCCTAGTGTCTGCCTGTTCTTGCCTAAGCCTCCCACTGTAATCCTGGCCCACTCATCGCCGCTCAACTTAAACCTAACTTCTTATTGACCCTTGTCAGGTGCATAATTACGCACACACCATCTCTAAGCAATGTGTGGTGCGCAGAATGTCCCATCTGCCCTTCCTCACATCTTTTGAAATCTTTCCCCCATTAAACACACACAGAACTTTTAGAATCTCTTCCCTGCTACACACACACACCAATGTTTCCTAGTGATGCTTAGGAGAATGTGTGTTGAGTTCAGTGCGATGCAGAGAAATTCAAGTTCATGCCATTGAACTTTTGTGATTTCAGCTCTAGCGTATTAAAACGTACTCTAGGCCTTCTCTGTTAAAAATTATGAGGAAGGTAAAACATATTACCTTGTATCTGAAATTCAGATTATTCTGATCAGAAGAGTTTTTCTTTCTAAATTAGATAGTTAAAAAGGGATCTCTGGGATTATTAATCCCATTTTGCATTGTACTTAATATGTTATCAGAAAAAATAAGTCAATGGGATGACCACTTCAGAACTTGGCACTGCATGGTTTTCTATGTAGTTTTCAAATAGCAGTTGGTTTGTGAATGGATGATTAGTAATGGAAAATATCTTGCTACTTTATTCAAAGGGGAAAGTGATTTCTGCAAACTGAAGATTAATCTAAATTCAGTCCACTCACTTACATGGAACTGTTGAGCTCCAAGTAAAACGTTCACCACTTTCTTTTCAGGGCTGGAGTTTGCCTACTCAGCAGCACCCAAATCTATGCAAAGTGCCATCATGGGTCTATTCTTTTTCTTCACTGGAGTTGGCTCCTTTGTCGGTTCAGGACTTCTAGCCCTTGTAACAGTTGACGGAATTGGTTGGATGAATTGCAAAAGTGACTTTGGTGAGTAAACAAGGTCTGGGAATATTTTGAGGAATTGGAATATAACAAGATATACAGTACTGTGCAAAAGTCTTAGGCAAATATATAGATAGGGTGCTGAAGAATTTTGCACAGGATAATAGGAAAGTTGGAAACAGAAATAAGAGTACTGAACTTTGTATTAACTAAGTACTATTAGTTGTTATTTGCTAACAGGAAAGGCTTAATATACAGCACTGTGCAAATGTCTCAGGCATCCTAACTATATATAAGTGCCTAAGATTTTTGCAAAGTACTGTATAAGTTCAAATTGTAATAAAAAATACATTTGAAAGGAAAATTTGGTGATTATAATTATCTTTGCCCAATCCTTCAAGCTCCTGTGAAGGATTTTTTTAAAACACATTTTTGCTTCACAGAAAACTATATCAAGACATTAACACAATCTTGGTTAATTCCTAGATTTTGACGCTCGCCACATATATAAAAAAAATCTGCTTATTTTTATTCCTTGACTTTTATTAAGGGTGATTGATTGAAAATACTCTTTAATTAGTTGTTTTAATATGTAAGCTCTATAATCAGTGTTAATGCCCAACATTTTGTAGTGCTAATTTGTTGTAATAAACAGATTACACCAAATTAGATAATATCTCATACACTTCTCTGCAAAGGTTGAATGCAGAGCAAGTAGGTGGTCAGAAATTCCTATTAAATAATTGAAATAGTTCTATAAAAATGTAAAGTTGTTATGAATTTGGCTGCTTCTGATTATCACTCTGAGTACATTATCTCCACAACTCTAAAAATTATTCATGTATATTGTTGAAAGCTAACATCACAAATTATAAACATCACTATAGGTGTATAAAGTAAGCATAATGCTTAAGTTTGAAGGGAGTAAAATTGCCTTGTGTGGTTGATTTATAGGTATTTAAGGTATAGGTGAATATGTATTGCCTGTGTTAATGGGAACAGGTTTAAAGCAATGAATAAGTCAAATATTTTAGAAAGAATTTGCATATCTAGTGAAAAACTGAAGTAGAATTTTCATTATGCTACATTTTAATTGGTAAAGTTTAAAGCTTATTTATAGTCCTTCCCAGAGAAAATTTTGTTGATGTCAAATGCCAGCAGGTAGCATCTAGGAAACTTGATTGAGATGTTCAAATATAAGAAATAAACTGTAGCAGAAGCATATAAGTAATGTGGTAAGTTACTTTTCCTTGTGAAAATTAAATACAGCTGATGAAGAATGACAATCATTTCGAGACTAAAGGAACTGAAATTTTTAATACAAGCTTTGGGAGTCTGTCTTCTGTTCAACAGTGATGTGAAACATTCATTGCGATTGCTTGAAAGCCATTTCCAGAAAAATAACTATTGAATTTTAGCTTTTGCTGCATGTTTGTCATTTATTTGAAATGCTAGAGTAATTGATAGGAAACCAATATGAAAATCCTTTTTTTTCACACTTTGAAATTTGGTTGATTGAGCAGGGTTTGAAAAGCATGCAATTCATCTGGTTGTGAAAAGCTGAAGTAGGTTATTTTCCTCATAAATCATCAAAAAGTAATTTTTAAAGATTGCTATTTATAGGTGTGCATTTAGAATATTCTGATGTTTGGTTTCTACTGTTATATGAATCTGATTATCTTCATGTTGTCATTATATGTAGGTTAAATCAATCCTAACATTAAGTCACTATAACATTAACGTTTGTTCTAACAACCTCTGTGTTTGTTGTTTTGATTGTTAGACAGGTGTCCAAACTTGGCTTTCACAGTCAGTGGGGCCAAATGATTTAACAGTTGGGGAAAAAATGGAATGCATAGTGGAAAAAAATACTGACAATGTTAGCCATCCACACTCTTGCTCCATTGGGCCATTATTCAATGGGTAAAGGAAGGTAAAGTAAATAATGGAAGGAGAACCAGAATATTATCATTGACGTATGACATGAAATTTGTTTTGCACAGCAGTGGTCTGCAAAGACATAAATCAATAAATTGCAACATTAAATAATGCAAAAGAAAGCAGAATAAGAAGATGATGTTCATTGGTTAATGCACCATTCCAAAATTTGGTGGAGAGAAGAAGCTGTTTCTGAGTTGAGTAACACACACAACTTTCTGGAGGAACTCAGCAGGCCGGGTATCATCTGTGGGGGAGAAAAGTACAGTCAATGTTTCGGGCCAAGACCTTTCGGCAGGGCTAGAGAAAAAAGGCGAGGAGTAGATTTAAAAGTTGGGGAAGGGGAGAGAGAAACACAAGGTGATAGGTGAAACCAGGATGAGGAGGGATGAAGTAAAGAGCTGAGAAGTTGATTGGTGAAAGAGACAGAAGGCCAAGAAAGAAAGAAAAGGAGGGAAGAGCACCAGAGGGATGCAATGGGCGGGCGTGTAGTTAAGGTTGAAGGGGGATAAGGGGCAGGGAATGGTAAAGGAGAGGGTGGGGGGGGAGTTAAGAAAGTTCAAGAAATCGATGTTCATGCCATCAGGTTGGAGGCTACTCAGACTTGAATACAAGGTGTTATTCCTCCAACTTTGAGTGTGGTCTCATTGTAACAATAGAGGAGGCCATGGATTGACATAAGGGAATGGGAAGCGGAATTAAAATGGGTGGCCACCGGGAGATCCTGCCTCTTCTGGCGGACAGAGCCTAGGTGCTCGGTCAAACTGTCTCCCAATCTTTGTCAGGTCTCACTGATGTACAGGACGCCATACCAGGAGCACCAGGCACAGTATATGACCCCAAAAGACTTGCAGGTGAAGTGTTAGCACACCTGGAAGGACTGGGGCAATGAATGGTACTGAGGGAGAAAGTATAGGAGCAAGTGTAGTACATCTTTCCCTCCCCTACTTTTCTGCTTTCCACATGGATCGCCCCCTACAAGACTCCCTTGTCTGTTCGTCCCTCCCCACTGGTCTTCCTCCTGGCACACATCCTTGCACGTGGAACAAGTGAATTTCTCTACTTAGAATTGAGTGTGATCTTCTTCATTTCCTCTGTCATGGTAGTAATGAGGTGACAGCATGTCCCAGATGGTGAGGGTCCTACTGATGAAAGCCGCCTTCTTGAGGCACCGATTCTTGATGTCCTCGATGTTGGGGAGAGTTTTACAAATGAGAGAGCTGCTGAGTCTATAACCCTGTGCAGCCTCTTGCAACCCATTGCATTGGTTACTCCATACCAGGTGTTGGTGCAGCCACTCAGAATGCTCTCTGTACTTTGCTGATGTTAAGCTGCCAAAGATATGCAGATTGGCTTCTGTACGTTGCCCCCTTGTCTTGGTGAGTGGAAAAATCTGGGGTGAGATGATGGAAGTGTGGGAAGAGTTTGTGACATGGGAATTTGTTGGGGAATGGGATCACTCTGTGAGATGACATTGACTCAAAGTGGCTTCCTTTGATGTCATAAGATAAAAGTAATCAGGGTAATCAGTTGCATCGTTTTTAGGAATAGTAATAGTTGAGGCAAAATAACTTAGTTCAAATAACTTGTGTTAAGTTTTAAAATATATGGAAGCCAAATTAATAAGGTTTATTTTTTGTTTTTTTTCTAAATCTCTAAACAGTTCCCAAGTTTTGCTGATATAAAGTCATTTGTAGCTAAGCTAAAACATATCTGGAATTTTTAGATCAATATGTTTAACATGCATTCAGATCTAAACTTGAGGATATTTTGGGTTTATAAGTGAATAATTTAGAAATGCACATTTTGTTTAAGAATTAATTGTGACTTCAGAAAGAGAAAATCCAGAACTTCAGTTGAAGTGCAGCTTTTACAAAAAACTTTACTGACAATGAACCCCAGGTTATGCCACTGATTTTTGTAGTGTACTTTCGGAAAATAGTTTACAATATTTCAACCAGTTTTTTTTGGATTTAGGACTAATAATTAGCTGGTGCAGAATGTTCAGCAGAGGATATGATTTAAAGAAAAAAAAACTTACTTATGATGTGGTTCACATCTGCAGGATCTGGAAAACTTTGTGTTTGTGATACCTTGTTGGTATAGCAGCTCATACACAAAATTGATCAGTTTGGGAACATAAAAATGAGTAAGAGTACTGTGAAAACTGCCCTAATTTAGATAATGCCATTTGAACTGTTTAGCTTTATATCCAAAATGTGACACTTCTGACCTCTAAGTATTCACCAGTATTGCACTGAGTTGTCACTTGAGATTATTTATTTTGACTCTTGAAGATAGTTTAAATCCATGACTTTCCAACTCAGAGACGAGTTCCATTATCTGGCCAACACTGATAACAACCCAAGACCTGGTAACCTATTTGCAAAGTGCAAGAAACAGCCGAGTTGTGGATACAGCTCAGCCAGTCTCCTCTCTGTGGACTATGTCTATACTTCTTAGTAAAGCAGCCAGCAAAATCAAAGAGCCCACCCACCCTGGATACTCTCCCATTGTGCAGAAGATACTAAAGCCTAAAGCCATGTACTACTTGGCTCAAGGACAGCTTCTAACCCACTGTTATCAAACTCTTGAATGGATCTCTTGTACGATAAGATGAACTCTTGCCCTCACATTTTACCTCATTATGATCTTGCACTTTATTGTTCACCTGCACTGCACTTTCTTTCCAGCTGTATTCTGCATTATTGTTGTTTACTCTTGTTCCACCTCAATGGCAGGGTGGAAATGTGTGTCTATCAGAGGAGGCGTAAGGCACTTCTTCCCTTCACTAGCCTACATGTCACCCCTGGGAAAGATGTAGTACCTACTTAGATACCCCTGATCAGGGTCATGTGAAGTCATGGGGGCAGGTGGTGGATGGTCATATGAGCAACTGGTGCATATCACAAGTCCTGGTTATGCAACCACTGATGCCAGGCAGACAATTTCTGAAGAATGGTGATAATGGCTGGGGTCACCCATCTTGTAAAGACGATGCTCAGAATAAGGCAATGGCAAACCACTTCCATGGAAAAATTTGCCAAGAACAATCATGGTCGTGGGACCTTGATCGACTACGTCATACAGCACAGCACGTTACTGATTACCTCAATACACTGCGTTATGAATTTGTTTGTACGAACACTATGCATGGCAAGATTTTTATTGTATCTTGGTACTCGTGACAATAATAAACTAATGCCAGTTACACCCAGGGCGACCAATTAACCTACTAACCCTTACATCTTTGGAATATTGGAGGAAACTCGGGCACCTGGAGGAAACCCACATGGACGTGGGCCAGTGTAGAAACCCCTTGAAGATGGTGGCAAAATTGAACCCAGGTCACTGATGCTGTAATAGATTTATGCTGACTGTTATGAACAGTGCTGTCACAATCACCCAAATAAATAATCCATTTGTTTTTAAAGTGATTAAAAACAAACATTCCCCCAAACACCAAACTAGACAGTTTTAAATTAAGTGTAATTATATACTGACAACACAACAATTTCCCAAAAAATATATCTTGCAGTCATAGACAAGAATTCAGAAAATGAACAATTTGTATTCACTGGTAAATGACAGGAACATGGAAGTTGATAAATTAAGATTAAAGTGAAATCTTTTCTTAAGATATTGGAAGTTAAAGAGAGTACTAAAATCCTATTTAATATAAAATCAGATGTATAGTTTTTTTATGTATCCAGCTTTTGCGAGAGTAGCAAATGGAATGGGAAAACAGGTGGAAGGGAAGGGGGGAGAAAACAATTTATAAACCTACATAACTTTTGAAATTGGCCACACATTGTCCAGTTGGATCATCTTGTTATCTAGGCTTATACATAACCCACATACAGCCAATGAATATTTTGGAAATGATGCTGGAGTCCTTCAGGAAGGCCATTTTCCTAAACTTAGTTCTCAAAGTGGTGGATGAAGAAGAAAAGAATTGGATTCCATAGTGATATTAATTGAGGGTTTTCTTCCCTTAACCCAATTGGAAAACAATCCATAGCCACCATTATACTTGTATACAAATATTGGGATACTTGGATAGGCAATTCTTCCAAAAAGAAACTCTGCTAACTCTTCAAATGAATGACTTTTCAGACGTACAATGAAGGGTCATTGATCTCTATATTTTACCTTTCCATCATCTGGGTTCTTTTGTACTTCTCAATCATTGCTATATTTAGCTCTGTATATAAAATAGAGTGACAAAATTCTGCCAATGAAATGCCTTCCCTAGAAAATAATACATTATCATCACTTGAAACATTCCAGATTCTAGCAATCTAAAGAAAAATTAAAGGTAATAGTTAAATTTAACAGTTTAAAAAAGAAATAAAATGATAAGGATGCTGAAAACAGATAAACAAGTGCCTAAAAGTGCAAACCTATATGTCTGCTGACAGATGAGCTTTTGTCTTGGGCATAACACGTTCATAATTTTCAGATTTTGGTTAGTATTTTAGCCTTCGCATCCTGTATGTAATGGATTAAAGTCACTGATTTTAAAAATGTTTTAAAGTTCTCCCTCCGCAAATTTTTTGATAGGACCAGCCAAGCATGTGAAGCACTAAACAGGGTTTCACCATTTATAATGTTATTTGTGTCTGCTACAACCTTCCTCCACACAGTGGTTTTCTGATACAAGAGACCTCGTTTGAAACAGACATCTTGATACTACACTCCATGAAGTATATGCTTCTGAATATCAAATTAACCAGTTTGGTACTGAACTAGCATTACATCAGGATAATAAAGTGTAGAAATATATCAAATACCAATTCTGTTAATACAACAAATCTGATCCAAAAGTATAAACAATTAAAATACCCCAAATTACAGTGGCTTGCAGTCAGAAAGGGCGTAAAAGAAAATCTAACCTAAATGAACATTTACAAAACTCTCAATGCTTGTATTCCAACTCCAGATTCTATCCTCAACTATGTATATGATCTTCCCCCTTGTAAGCTTCATATTCTTTTAAAGTTCAAGCTTAATATGACACTAACTGTACATCAGTTTTAACCTGATTTTGTTCATACTTGGTATCCTTGAGGTGCAAGCATTTGAGTTCTGAATTTACAGTGGTATTGAAATAAATACAATAGATTTAGAAAGCTCAGCAAGACTGGCAGCATCTGTGGACATATGGAATTAACATTTCTGATTACTGACCTTTCACACTTGCATTTGCCAGATACAGTGCAATGCAAAAAACATTGTACTGTAGTATAGGGAATTTTTTATGCTCCATGCAGGTACTGCATTCAGATTGTGGTCTATAATTATTTTTTTGCCATGACTGATGATAGTTTAGCATAAAATGCTGGAGGAACTCAGCAGGCCAGGCAGTATCTATGGAAAAGAGTACAGTTGATGTTTCTGGCTGAGACCAGTCCTGAGAACCTTTTCCATAGATGCTGCCTGGCATTACTACACTCTCCAATCATATTTTCACTAGGCGCTAGACTTCTGCAAAGTTAAGATAATCTACTGTACACCCTGACAATTGTTCCTCTACTCACAAGTTAGACCGAAAAAAGCAGCAATTTGATTCATGTAATGAAATTATTCAGAAATTTGTGTTCAAGAAATAATGGAATGCTTGAGGGTATCTTTCCCAGTACTTGAAAATATTGAAAAACACAGCCCCAATTTAAATAACAAAGTTACTAGATACAGATGAAAGCTGAATTAGAATGGAAAAAAAAGATTTATCTTTTCATATTGAAATAGACTGATATTTATCAGACTCTACTTCAGAAGAAGATTTTTACATTTCCCCTCCTCTCCCCCCCCCCCATTCCAAAAAGGTCCAGGGCCAAAGTTTATTTTGTTGTTATTTTATGTCAGAATTACCTTTTAGTATCCAGGCAGTCTGTTGCAAGACATTTCTTGTAGGTAAAATTATTCATTATGTTATCTGCTTTAATACCTGAGTTACTTAAGAAATGACTTGGCATCTCATATATTTTTAATTAAGCAATTGATATGTTTAGTCTCTGGTGCTACATAGATTTATCATCAGTAATGGATGGTACTCTATTCTGATTTAAAAGATTTCCTGACCTGATATCTCCAGCATTTTATATGCTTAGCTCAGATGACATATCCTATCTCGTACCCACCCTATTCCTGTGCCAAGCATTTTTGATGCCTTAATTTATTGCAAAGATCTTTCTAAACTAATCAAAGATATTTCAAAGCAACTGAAGCAGATTAAATACCTTAATAAAAGACTTCTGACTTATTTTAGTGATTCAAATTTCTTAAGCACATTTAATAACTTACAATAGATCAGAACTTACCTGTACTTAACTTCTTTATATGTTTGAAACCTGATTCAAATAAGTGGGGACCTCCTACAGATATCTGAGGAAACAGATGTAAATTATATCTTGCTCTTCAGATCAATGTGCCTGGTCTTTGCTCTTGGACTTGGTGCATGGTTGAGAAGTGAGACAGCAGGTCACATGCCTCCTTCTCATTCCTACTTTACTTGTTGCAAAACAGCTGCAGTTAGGGTTGTGAACTAGTGAGCAGCATGATCCAGTCCATCCTGAATGCTTACATGTCACAGATGCCCTGAAGAGAGGCCAAGCTATATCAGATGTCAGGTTAAAGCATGTTTGTGTTGTCCTACAAAAAAACATAATGTCGCTTGGCTCCCAGCATGTCTTTTGCACCTTTAACATGTTCCAGAATTTGCTGTCAGCTCTGAAGTGCTCTCTACTGACTTCACAGAAAGCTATCGGCAAAGATCCAGTGATCTCTGTGGGGTGGAATTCCCTCCTTCTGACATGGATTGATGACAGGCATGAATACAAAGGAATCCTAAGTGGCCAATAGTTATATGGCCATATTGTTTGAGTAATATGTCAAATTTTCTAATAACATTGTTGATACTACATACAGCACAAGATGGAAATTTAAACATGATTGAATTGATGCTGAAAAATGATAAAGAAACCAATGTCCTTCATATCTGAGGGAATTGCAGTGCACAAAAATTAAATAAGATTTTTTTTAAATTTACTGTGCATCAATTAATGCCAAGGATACTATTTTGAAATTCTTGGACCTCGTGTAATATAGCATGAAGATATTACCCATTTTGTACATAGAAACTGTTCATAAATAACCTACATTCATTTTCCCCTTGAGTACAGTGAAGAAGACGCCAAATATTACGTTCCATTGAGGAGTGCTGAATAACTGTCAGCAGCATGGACATTGAAATCTTGAAGCTGCTGACAACTTTGCTCACAAACAAGAGAAATTCTGCAGATGCTGGAAATCAAAGTAATACACACAAAATGCTGGAGGAACACAGCAGGCCAGGCAGCATCTATGGAAAAGAGTGGACAGTCGTCCTGATGAAGGGTCTCTGCCTGAAACGTCGACTGTTTACTCCTTTCCACAAATGCTGCCTGGCTTGACAGTTTTGGTAATTGTCTGTTACACCATTGGTGTTTAGGGCAGAAATCGGGGTCCTCCATCTCTGTCACACACAGCTATAGTGGTTTCTTAATTTTTGTTTTGACCAGTCAGGGTTGTTAGTCCTGAGCTGAACCCCCAAACCTGGAGGACCAGTGGACCACTCGTAGTCTGGCCTTTACCCTTTGACCTGTTTGGCATGTGTGACCCTACCATAAATCAAAGTACAAGGCCCTGACTCCAGCCACTTTAGCTCTCTGGGTTTTTGAGGCATGCAAGCCTCCAAACCCTATAAGAAGGTTGTGGTTCTCTTGGAGGAGCTAACAAGTCCTGATAAGTTTACTATGAAAATCTATTCCAGTGTATAATCAGATGTAATATTAAGATGCAATTTATGAATTTTGCAATCTAATCATGGGCACTAAATTGCAAGTAAACCAGTTGATCTCAGCTCACACCCACTCTCCCAAATATGTACCACCGGACATGAAGAATGAAACAAAGTCAAGTCTTATATTTTAAGCTGTGTTGGGCTGATAATCAAGACCTTTTACTTCTTGTTAGATTTGAGTTGATAAAAGTTCAAAGTAAATTTATTATCAGACTATACGAATGTCACGGTGTACAATCCGTAGATTTATTTTCTTGCGGGTATACACAGTGAATCCAAGAAACTTAATAGAATCAGTGAAAGCCTACCCTCAATAAGATGGACAAACAGCTAGTGGGCAAAAGACAGCAAACTACAAATACAGACAAAAAAGAGAGATAATTAAAAAATAGCCCATCAATATTGAGAACATGAGGTGAAGAGTCCTTGAAAGTGAATCCATGGGTTGGGTGGCAGTTCAGTGATGGGTCGAGGGAAGTTATCCCCACTCGTTCAAGAGCCCAATGGTTGAGGGATAATATCTGTTCCTGAACCTGGTGGTGTGAGTCTTGAGGTTCCTGTGCCACCTTCCTGATGGTAGCAACGAGAAGCAAGGATGGCCTGGGTGGTGGAAGTCCCTTCACATGTGAGATGGCTTTCTGAAGATCCTACCTGGACCTCTTGCATTTTACTTACTCACCAGACCTGAACGCCACTGATCTTGCCCTTAGCAGTTTGCAGATCTCATGGTTCATTTAGGGCTTCTGGTTGGGGAAAGCTCTGAAGGATTTTGTGGGGACACTCGTCTGTGACTGTTTTTATATAGTCCACTTCAACCATGGTATATTCATTCAGATCCCCTTGTCTCTGGAGCCTTGCTCTTTAGCCTCCAATTGAAATGCAGTATAGGCATGGAACGGTAGGCATTCCTTATCATAGTATAGCAATGGTCGAGTGGTAGCAGTGGGACTCCTGGTGTTGCAAGGTTATATGCTGACGATATTGGGCTGAGATTTCTTCAAAGAAGCCTAATTGAAGCTATGATTGAAATGTGCAAGAGTGGGTTTTTTATTTGGTAAAGGTAGCATTCAATATCTTGAGTGCCTGATTAACATTGCCTTTTGGCAGTATGTAAACTGCGGTTAGGATCACAGATGATTGACACTTAATTGTTAAATGTTCCAGGTTGGGGGAACAAGAGTACAACAAGACTGCCATGCCTGAGCACCACAAAGGCCCCCACCTTTTACTACCTTTGTATCAGCAGTTTGGTCCATCCTGCATATGAAGAAGCCTTCAGGTCGTACTGATGCATCCGGTGTGTTTGGAGTAAGCCGTGTCTCCATGAAACACAAAACAGCAATTCCTCATTTCCCTCAGATATAGCAATCTTGCCCTTGGGCCCTCAATCTTGTTCTCCAGCAACTACATTTGCTAACAAGATGCTGGGTAGAGGGAGTTTTCCTCTGCGTCTCAGTCTGGCGTGGAGTCTGCCCCCCCTCCCTCTTTTTTAGCCATGGCGTTGTACTTTCGTCTGCTTAAACATGCCGTAGCAGCATGCTACGGAAGTTTCTGAAACCTCTAGTTTATTAAGTCAGTCCAAAAGTACAATGCTTAAAGAGGAATTACTGGCTGCAGATTGCAGTGTGAGTAATGCAGAAGGACTATATTTAGAAGTTTTGTAAGTAACCTGCAACATGTTGCTGTGGTTCAGAGGTGCCTTCTTGATATACCTATGATAATTATTCAGACTAAGCCAGCATGCCTATATGTGTCTTAAATGTTCCATGTAATTAGGCTTGTTGTTATACAGACCCAACAACTTTTGTCTTTAACCTTCCTTGTAAATTCATTGTGTAACATGAATAAAAATCTGCTTCTATGTTGTTCCAGTTTGTTGATGAATGCCATTGTATAGGCAAACCAATTACTTTTGCTGTTTTCCATCTGAGAATGTATATATCAAAATTCAAACTGTAGCAATAAATGGTATATAATATTGAGTCTTCTTCCAACCGAAATAGGAATTGCAGTTATAAAATGGTATTGGCAATTTTAAGATCGGTATAATTCTATAATCTGTGCCTAAAATAATTTTGCACACTAAGGAGTTATTTACTTGTTCCATCTTGTGTTCCTGCCTTAAGCTTGATAGTCTGCTTATTTAGTTCCTTGAACTTTTTCTCTTCACAATGCCATGGCTAGAATTCAGCTTCCCTTTTTCAAGCTTCATGGGAGGCCAGTTTCCGTTAATGAAAATAGAATAAAAAGAATCTTCCTCATTCAGTCAAAACACACAAAAAACACAGCAGGCCAGGCAGCATCTATGGAAAAGAGTATAGTCGACGTTTCGGGCTGAAACCCTTCAGCAGGACCATTCAGTGTTTGCTCACTCACTCAACTGTCAGTCGTTCTTACTCCCTTCTCGCTCATCCCAGATGTGATTCGTACTTCCTTTTCACTCACCCCATTCTCTGGTGTTTTCACTCCTTGATCACTCACCCCACTACCAGTGATCCTCGGTGCTCATTCTGTTTAAAAAAGGATCATTTGGGGGGATTTTTCCCCCACCTCCAATTTCAGGAGTATTTGTTTTGTTCAATTGTTCTGACTTTTTTTTACCTGTTTTCCTATGCCAAGTAAAGAAGATGTGCATAAACTTCAGGTTATACTAATATATCTTTAAATCACAATGTTGAAAGTGATTGGTATTCTAATGGTCAGTATATGTGCTTTTCCTATATTCATCTCCAAAAGGAAGGTGGATCTATTCCAAAGTACTTTGGAAAAAGCTCTACTACTGCTTTGACATCCCTAATATTATGCATCAGAAATATACAGCTTGTTAGATTTAATTGCACCATATTTCATGATGCTGAGCAATTACAGTTCATTTGTCAAACAGAGGAATAAAACAATACTGATGTTAAATTTCTCAGCATCTATAAAAAGCAGCAGTATCTTGTTCTAGTTTAGCAAGAAACTTAAATAATAATTTGATAAATTATTGAGATCCCAGTTTTAGATTATGCAGATATTTCATTCTCATAAGAAGGCATAATTTTATTATAGTACTATATTTTAGTTCCCAAATTTTAATGAGTTTCCTGTAATTTAGAGAAGTGCAAGTTGCCTTGCTGCCTCAGTCCCAGTGTAGTTAGTTAAGACAATGGTTGCTACATTTTTGACTTAAATATATAGGTTATTACACTAACTGTGATGGATGTGAAGGGATTGTAATCCTTCAGAAGTGTCAGTGGCAGTAAAGTGCATTTTTTTTAAATAAGTGATATAATTAATTGAAAGAAATCTAGAAATTTGAAATGTAATTCTAAACGTGTACAGAGCTCTCTGGGTTATAAATTGCCTGCAGTGTAGAAATTTGGCTATGTGAATTCTCCCTTACATTTTTAAAGCATTTTTCAGGCTTTGAATAATGTTTCATGGTGTTCATTGATATACCAGATACAGTAGATAATGTTTTAGTTTAATTGTGGGTACTGCTTGGGTGACCATTCAATGAAATGAACGACTTATAGCAAGTGTCTGTAGAGTGATATGAATTGAGTTACTATAGAAAACAGTTTGTGTCTTACGGAGAAATCAGATTACAGGTATTTCCCAACTATGAAACATTTGCTGAGATTACCTATATTTGTTTTCAAGCAATGTATATCTGAAACAATGACTATTTCTATAAGTGAACAGCTTGAACATTAAGTGCAATTGAATAGTTGACAGTTTTCTATAAGAGTGAAATCCAAAGCAATGGTATTTTAACATAAATATTGCAGCAAGAATTGAAATTCATATATGGTGTTGCCATAGATAGATAGGCAATAGATGTACATCTTCAAAAATAAGTGTTCTAATACTGATTTACTTACAAATGTATAGAAATTAACACTTTGGCTTTCAAATTATTTTTAAATTTACTTCTAAATGAACATCATGGGATTAATTTAGGTTCAACATCTTTCATTTTTGTGAAGTACTGTAGCATATATAAAATAGCTGCTCTTAAATCTGGCTGATTAACAATATTTAATTCCATTTCACTATGGTTACTGCATTTTATACAATGGTCACTCACTTCAAAAGGACTTGATTGGCTGTAAGGTACGATTTTGTCTTTACTTGTATTATTCATGCCAAATTATTTTAGAACTGCATCAATCTTATCCAGCATTTGTACTTTTGAACACTTTCAATGTCATTGTGTCCAGCATCTATTCTATACATTAGTAAAACTTTAATCCAGAACCCTTGGGTCATTGGTGGAGCAGAATTGCAACGTTTTTAGATTGTTGTATGTTACATATGTTTTCCCAAAATACTTTATTTTAAAGCTCAAAATAAATTTATTATCAAAGTGTATGTATGTCACATGTACAGCCCTGAGCTTAATTTTCTCCTGGGCAAACTCCCTATATATAATATATTGAATATTGGGAACATGAGGTGAAGCATCCTTGAAAGTGAAATATTCCCACAATCGAGTTGAATGAAGTTATCCCATTTGGTTGCAGAGTTTGATGGCTGAGGGGAAATAACTGTTGTTGAACTTGGTGTGAGTTCTAATGGCAGCAGTGAGAAGCGAGCATGGACTGGGTGGTGGTGGTGAGGATCCCTGATGATGGATGCTGCTTTCCTGTGACAGTGCTCCGTGTAGATACGTTCTGTGGTTCAAATGGTTTTACACAGTGGTATAATAATTTTTCCAGTGAACCTAATGAGTTTTAAAGGAAATGGAAAACCAAACCCTGTGAGTTTCAGCTCATACGTTTCATCTTATTTGTCAAACTAAAAATGTAAAAGGACTTCAAATGTTGCCTCTGGTACGAATCTGACCACATTCCTGGCCCCTGCTGTTGCTGGTGTTGATTCCAGCTGCAAGCCCAGCCAACTTTGTGTTTGTGTCGATCTGATTACTATACACAAATGTACAGATGATGTGAACTATGTACAGGAATGAGTGATCCAGAAGCCAAACCATAAGGATTTCCAGAGTTTTACTGTGCATGGTTAAAGGAGCATCAACATGTCCAGTATGATTGATTTAAACTGATATTAGAAAAACATTTATGTTGTAGAGTTTCTTAATTTGAATATACTGAAATTTTCTAAAGTTCAATTATTTTTCTTTCCTCCGACTCCCCTGCCAGGTAATATCAACAAGTGCCATATGGACTACTACTTCTTCCTACTAGCAGCTATACAGTGTATCACCCTGATCATTTTTATTGTTGTTTCTGTGACGTTTGATCGCAACAAGGCCAAATCTGATCCGGTGTTCATCAACAGAAGACGAAAACATGGAGAACTCAGGCTTAATCAGACCAGGAACTGAAAATGAGAACCACTGCATGTGAAAGAAGACATAATTGAGTAAAAAAAGTAGTTGTAAATCCTTTCTTTGGGTATGTGATGGATTGGGTAGCTTGCCTATTGCAGAATGAAACTTTGAGGAGTATTTTGCCTGAATGACCTGTAGGAGATAACGGCACACTACAAGTAAGTACTGGCAGATAAAGCAGGCTGTTAAATTGAGAGTGTTGTTCCTTGTTGGCAAGGCAATTTTTAAAAAAAATTCTACTGCTATTTTAAACTTTCTGTGGTGACTGAAGGAAATCCACAAGGCATGCTGGAGTCCAGTAAAATTCTACTAAACAGCCTACACAGTTTTAAATTTATAGACTACAAGCAACTTTTAGCATACCTACGTCAGTATTGTTTTTCCACTTGAAAGAGCTGGGTAATTTTTTTTTAAGTCTGCTGCTTGTGTTAATCAAGATGATTTTGTTATTCTTTGCAAGTAAATGCCATTGATGCCATTTTAAGTCTGCTCACCCCATCCTTAAAGTTCATTTTATTGTCATTTAACCATACACATGTATACAGCTAAACGAAACATTGTTCCTCTGAGGTCTAGGTGCAAAAAAACAGTGCATGTAGTCACACACAGTACTTAAAGCTGCAGTTTAGTACATACATTCACAAAATAATATCAGCACAAGTCCGAGAGGCATGGCCTGAGGATTGACAAATTAAAGCAATTAAAAATTTAATCGCAACCCCATTTCTTCAGATCATGTTGACAACTGGAAAGTGCATCTTGCTGATAACCAGTTGACTGATAAATGAATAACTGTATTATATATTGAAAAGCAATATGATAAATGCTAGTTTATTATCAAAACTTATCAAATGCATGTATAATGAATTTACATCTTGTCATTGGGTTGCAGTCTAACCTTTTTCATATGCTTGATTGGAATTCTGTGCATTTATCCTGACTGATAAGTAAGCATTCATGACTGGGATCTTTTAACTATCATTTTAATAATAATTGAACTGAATGTGTTGGAGGATAAAGTTGTACAATACCAAATAAGTGAAAGGGCAAAGAAGCTTATTTGCAGATGTTACCAAAAATTATGAAAGGATGCTGTCACTCTCTGAATTTTTTTTAATTTAAAGTAGTTTCTAAATGATAAATGTAAAAGAATTCTTAATGCAAATATTTTTTGATTTTGATTTTTAAATATTGATTACCTGCACTCCCCAGGAGATTTGAGGTTGCTTTAAGCAAAGTCAATGTAGTTGGACATTTTTAATATTTCAAGCACTATTATTGATCCAACATAGTAAATAGTTATGTCTCTAGATGAATAGCAGAGCGGAAATTCCTTACTATGAATATGAACTCTTAATGTTTAAGAATTTGGTCCTTGGGTTCAAGGAAACAAGTGGGTGCCAGTTTTCCAGCATCTGTTTGAAGATCAACTTCCTTTAAAAGTGTTTTTGGAGAATGAGTTACAGTTTGATTACATTTTAAATAATTTGCATTTTATAGTTACTACTGGTAAGCATTTCAAGATTACGCAAGAAGGAGATCTTGGGTGTGGGGCGGATCTGGAAATTGTATCATAGAGATTAAGGAAGGTATTTGAAGCAATAGAGTTACAAATGGAACACGGGATAGGAGTGTCCTCACTCTAAAGTGAGAAAAGGGATAGAATAAATCAGGAAGTTATTGTGACGTTAGATGATAATTTTATATTTTGAAGCTTTAGAATAGGGAGGGGTTCCCACCATGAACCCCTTGCTGTAATGGTATTGGTCCATGGCTTAAAATGGTTGGGAACCCCTGCTTTAGAGTGAGGGAGAAAGAATGAAAGCTGCTCAAGGGGCAAGCACACATGGACCTGTGTCAGTGGCCAACAGGGGAGGTAAAAAAGGTGCATATAGCAAGCTGCAAGACTTTTTGGGAGTCATGCTGTCTTTTCAATGAGACAAAGTACCAGGTCATAGGACCTGCTCCTGGGGGTTGATGTAGCAAGTGTAAGGGGAAAGTGAGACACATTGCCCCTCTGGGCCTTCACTGCTGTGTACCTCCCCAGTGCTTGCTGAAACATAAGGGCTGAGGAAGTCTATCAGCCATGAGATAACACCAATAGCAGGTATAAACCTTCTAAACTACTAAGCACTTTTTATAATTTTTGAACGTTTTTTTTCAAATTATTGTTATTAATAAAATGTCAGCTTTTTCCATAGTATCGTCTGTCTTCTTTACAACTACATTGCAATGCTTTGAAGTTTCATCCTGCAGGTTAAGTAGGCCATTAGTTACGGAGGAAGGAGAATCATAATGTGGAAGTGGAATCAGGTAGACACTGTGAAAAGAACCTGGACTGAGAGACTTTTTCTTTGAAGAACTGTGCTAGCTAGCGGGATATAGTTGTTTTTCCTCAAGTTTTTATAGATGTAATATGTATCTCATTCAAGACAACACAGATGTAGTGGAAGCCAGTGTGACGAAAAGATTAACAGTGTGCAATGAAAACAGCCCATATTTTCATTGACTTCAAAGGCAGGTGAGGAATGGGTGGACTGGGACAAACGAATCCACTTCAGAGATATGGAATGAAGCATCAGAACTATGCTGATTGTGGCTGTATTGTTGGAGTAAGAGGGTTTCCAATCATTTTTTTAAAAGTCCTTTTATGCTCCCTCAGTGGATATGATGCATTCCATTACCTTATTTTTGAGGTGCAGGAAAATTATCCCTGACTGATTAGCCCTCAGCCAACATCGCTAAGTAGATTATATGACTCCTTAATACATTGTTGTTTGTGGGTGCCTGTACAGAAATTGACGCATTTAATAAATGACAACAGTAAATACATAATAAATAATTAATAAATGACAACAGTAAATACATTTAAAGTACTTTAGACTGAAAATATGATGGATCAAAATAACAGTCGGTAAGCTTTTTAGAAGATGGAGTTATAAAAGCAGTTTCAAAGGGCAGGGGAAAGAGTGGCTGCAAAAAAGTAAAAGCAAAGCACTTCAGTTGGATGGTGCAAAAAGAAAATATAGTATGAAAGCTGACTCGATTCATTTCAACTGAACATTTGGCATATTTCCTCAATTTTGTTAATGTTGGACATGTAATAAATTATATGTATTTTGTTTCTTGTCTTAACATTGCAATTCCAGCATTGGTCTTAATTTGATTTACATAGTGATACTGATTTAATGTAATAACTTTTCACTTTGTACAGTCACTAATTTTATCCTTTGCATCCAGCTTCAGGACTCAACTTGACCACAGAAAAGTTGATTGCATTAGAGCTCAGTATGCTTTGTATTTTTAAATAAAATATCCATACTTCATTCAAATAACTTTGCAAAACTTCAAAATCATTCAAAGAAATACTAAATATTAATAATGCACAACTTTCTAATCTGTGAATGGGTAGTATTATAAATTGTGCATTGAAACAAAAATGAAATAAATGAAATGTACAAAGGATTTTTAAGAAGGGGTACAGTAAGTGGATTATTTCCAAAGGTTTGTCTTTAACTTATACACGCATTTTCTTCCATAGAATGGAGATTCACAGTGCACAATCCAGAGCACAGTTACTTGTAATGGCAGTCTTTCTGTAGTGTGCTTCATAGCTACCACCTTTGATCAGTTAGCTACATGAAAAAAGTTAAAATAAAGAACAGAGTGATGTAGCCATGGCAGCCATTAGTACCACATGGGTGATATTTTCTGCAGGTAGTTTACTCCACCATGCATGATGTGACAAATGTTACCCTTCAGCTAATTTGCTCTTTAAGCAATGTCAACCCCTATCTAAACATATTACAGATGCAAGTTCTTTCTCAGTCCTGTTAGTGCTGGATAACAGCCTAGGTTTTGTGGTCATTGATAAAAGAGTGGAGCTCACCGTTTACTGTGCTAGCATCTGGCCTCAAGCTCCCTGTGGGCATGGGAGCAAAAGCTCACTGTTATTTGTCATCTGATTCAGAGTAAAGCCTTCAAGGGCCTTTGTACGTGTGATCCGCGAACCAATCAAATAGAAGAATTCTGAATTAGAGATAGTACAACATGAATTAGGCTGGTTAATTTACTGTAAAAATATGTAGAAGACGAAAGAGTAAGGAAAAAATCGGACTGGGACATGAAAAAGAGTTTTTAATTAAAATATCCAATAATGGGGATTTAATGTGCCAAATGACTGGAGGCTGTTTGTTAGTGTTTAAGACCACGTCATTGAATATTCATTTTGAAGATACTTAGCATAACAGTTTCTGGAGTACTTAGTGATTGATCCCTGCATATATTTTAATACTATACTGTGTCTGTTGGTTGACTGACAGTGCACAGGATATAGAGCTGCTGGCTCACAACTCCCAGCACGCCGGGTTCATTTCTAACCTATGCTATCTGTGTGGACTTTCCATATTCTCCCTGTGATTACAGGATTTCTCCTGTGTACTCCAGTGTTCAAAGTTTCCAGCCAATAATCTAAGCTACCTTTGGCTTTTGAGGGACCGGGCAGTGCTAAGTTGTATATCTACACTCGTGGCGGTAGCTCAGAGCATAAAGGCATGCAGGCATGGTCAAGAGGTTTGATAGTTGTTCAGTCTAATCATCAAAATGAAGGAAGAAATGTGTTCTAAGTAACTGACTGGTTTTTGGTGCCAGATGTAGAAGTTTGAGTACCTCAGAAACTGCTGATCTCCTGGGATTTTCACGCACAGTAGTCTCTGGAGTTTACAAAGAGTGGTATGAAAACCAAAAAAGAACATCCAGTGAGCGGCAGTACTGTGGACAAAATTGCCTTGGTAATGAGAGAGGTCAGAGGAGTAATGCCAGAGTGGTTCAAGTGGACAGGAAGGCAACAGTAATTCATAATCAATGTTACAACAGTGGTGTGCAGAAGAGCATCTCTGAATGTACAACATGTCGAACCTTGGAAGTGAATAGGCTACACCAGAAGACCAAGATCATTGAGTGTAGGAATTTTGGGAGCTGCTTGCAATATGTCAACGGCACCATCTTGGTCCACAATGAAGCCATGACAGCACCTCTACTTTTTGCAAAGTTTCCATAGACTCAGCATGTCATCTAAATCCTTGACAAGCCCCTGTAGATGCACAGTGGAGAGTATCCTATTGTAACTGTTTGCATTGCAGCCTGGTATGGAAACAGCACAGCCCAGGAATGGAAAAGGCTACAAAGATTGGTAGATATTTCCCAGTACATCATGGGCAAAGCCCTTACCAACATTGAGCTCATTTACAAGAAGCATTTATCGTTAAGGTCTCCGACCATCTAAGCCATGCTCTTTTCTTGCTATTACCATTTGGCAGGAGATACAGGACCCTTGGGTCTCATCCCTCTAGATTTAGGAATACTTATCACCCTTTATCCATCAGGCTCCTGAACCAGTGTGGACTTCACTCACCTTAATGCTGAACTGATTCCACAAGTTATACACTGACTTTCAAGGACTCTGCAACTCAGTAAAACATTCTATGACTTGATATGTGCATTTCTATTTGAAGGAAAAGGAGCAATCTTAAAGTCAGTTATTGGATTCCATTACACCACATGAAAATAGTATAAACATGCCTTCTGGTGATGCTGCTTAATCTGTCTGCCTTTCTCTTAATCCTTTTGTAGAATTAATTTTTCTATTCAAATCATTAGTCCATTAAAGTCCTTAAACTTCAGTATAGAAGAAACTCTTTCTTTATTTCAGTGAGAAAACAGTAAGTATCTGGATTATGCAGTGCAACATTCTTGGCTCTGCCTATTTGCAGCATTTGGGAGCACATGTTTCCAGTCTAGGTAATTTAATTTTCATTTGCAATGACTTGGCTACATCCCAGGCTTCTTGTAATTAAGACTGTTTATAGAGATTAATCTTGCACATTTTATCAGAAGCAGTTGATGGACTGAGGAAAGTGCTTTCTGTCGAGCATTCTTGAGTGCTTACCCGGCTCCAGTTTCATGGATTTGAGACAATTGCACTAGTCATTTACTCTGTGACTGAGCACCGTGGCTAATAGCGGACGCTTTCTTGTACATTCCTTCAAAGTGCATAGGCAGCCACTGCACCAGAAAATAACTTGTCCTTTCATGTACTGACGTTTTGCCGCTTCCAGTTTGTGAACTAGGTGTTTATCCAAATTACATTTGCTTTGACCAGAGCAAATGTACCCTCTGCAATATGTAACTGATTATGAAATCTACTGAAGAAGGAAAAATGGGCCAGTTTCTTTTAGCCTTTATCTTACAAATGCCCACTTAGCATTCTCTGGACTTCCAGTAATGAATGAATGTAGACAGAGCATAGAACAATACAGCTCCTTTGTCTCAGGATGTTGTGTCGACCTTTTAACCTACTCTAAGATCAACCTTATCCCTCCCACATAGTCCTCCACTTTTCCTTCCATGTACCTCTGTAAGTGTTTATTAAATATCCCTAATTTACCTGCCTTTACCACCACCCCTGGCAGTACGTTCCATACACTTGCCACTCTCTATTTTAAAACCTGCCTCTGACACTCCCCCCCCCCCCCATTGCTTCCTCCAATTACCTTAAAATTATACTCTCTCATATTAGCCGTTGCCACCCTAGAAAAATAGTCTTTGGCTGGCCACTCTATGATCACTTCGTCTTGAACACCTCTATCAAATCACCTGCCATCCTCCTTTGGTCCTAATAGAAAAACCCTAGCTCAATCGACCTTATGAGACATGCTCTCTAATCCAGGCAGCATCCTGGATCTCTCCTCTCTAAAGCTTCCACTTCCCTCGTATTATGAAGTGACCAGAACTGAGCACATTACTACAAGTGTGGTCTAACCATAGTTTTATAAAGCTGTAGCTTTACCACATGTTCTTGAACTCAATCCCCCAACTCATGAAGGCCAGCAAGCCATACACCTTAACCATGTTATCTACTTGCGCAGCAACTGTATAGACATAGATCCGAAGATCTCTGTACCTTCACCCTGCTAGGAATCCTGTGATCAACCTTGTACTCTGTCTTCAAGTTTGAACTTCCAAAGAATATCACCTCACACTTCTCTGTATCAAACTTGATCTGCCATTTTTCAGCACCATTCTGCATCCTATCAATGTACTGTTGTAACCTATGACATTCCACAACACCACCAACCATTGTGTTATCTACAAATTTACTAACTCATCCCTCCACCTTCACAAGGGGTAAGGATCATAGAACAGATCCCTGTACAACACAACTAGACACAGACCTCCAGGCAGAATACTTTCCATTCACCACCCTCTGCCTTCTGTGTGAAGCCAACTCTGAATACACCCAGCCAAGTTTCCCTGGATCCCATGCCTCCTTACTGAATGAGCCAGCCATGGGGAACATTGTCAGATGCCTTACTAAAGTCCATACACACCACATCCATCACTCTACCTTCATCAGTTTGTTTTGTTACTTCCTAAAGAAGTCAGGCTCATGAGGTTCCTCACAAATCCATGTAGCCTATGTCAGGGTAGTATATGGTGACATACTGACAATAAATTTACTTTGAACTTAATCAGACTGCTTCGCCAAATGCTCGTAAACTCTGTCCAACAGTTTGCTTATCACTGATATAAAAATCATTGTCTAGAATTCCCAGGATTACCCTGTTATCATTCTTGAACAAAGGAATAACATTTGCCACACTCCTCAGGGCCTGCCAACCTTGGTCTTTGACTGTTGGGATTGCCTTCGTCCTTAGCACCTGCTGACCCAACCTTTCTCCAGGAGCGATAGGTTCTGACATCCAGATGTGTCCCATGGACCTCCAACCCTGAGGCTCATTCTCAGGGCCCACTGACCTTAGTCTTTGACCAAAGGGATCGCTGGTCTTCATACTCAGCACCTGCTGATCTGACCTCCATCCTCAGGGATCGTGGACCTTCGACCCCCGGATCACCCTGAACTGGATTTTGACCTCCGGCACCTGCCCCAGCAATTCATTTACCACTCCTGACCTCTAACTCTCCCTCATCCATGTTCTTAAACCCTAACCAGAACCTTTACTCTCTGTGCTGTCTCCAAAATCATCCATCAAACTTAAAAAGACTAAATCTGATCCACAAAACCAAAGGACATCAGAACTCAGTGTCATCTGTCAGTGACGCCCAAGTAAGAAAAATTACTTCCTGAAATATCCATCTTAATTTGTAATCTTTTTTGATAGCTAGAACAGTTCTGTAATACATCTGTGTAAATTTGGAATTACTTTCCATGAAATTCCTCTTGCCTAGGGCAGTTTCTGCCGTCAGATTGTTTCCTTTTGTGCCTGGGATCTATGTCTGAATCCAGAGGAGGGTGGTTTGCTCTCAGCTATGATGAGAGTCCAATGAAAAATTAATTATTTTAATCCAAACAGCAGTGAGCGCGTTCTTTTGGTATGGAACAGTTCGCAGTTTGTCATGTCTTAATCACAAGAACTAAGTGTGATCCAAAACAGTAAGCTTTTCATCCTGGTTTGTTCATATCTAAATTTGCAGTGGTTGTGGCTGCACAACATATAGCTCAGAAGAGGCTTTTCAGTTAGTCGAGTTTGTGCTGGCTCAATGGTAAGAGCAAACCAGTCTGTCCCACTCCCTTCCCTCTCTCCCATAGTCCTGTGTTTTTAGCCAAATCAAGAACTTACTTAGATTCCCTTTGACAGCACAATTCTATTTGCCTCCAGTACTTAATCTGGCAGTGGATTCCAGTTCCTAACCTATTGCCCTCAAAATATATTTTTTCCTCATTTCACTTTTAGTTCCTCTTCCAATCACCATCATTTTGACTTGTCCTTCTTAACCCCTCCACCCATATCTCTATATGTTGTGGCCAAGCCCTTCCTAATGTTCACTCTCGATAATACGTCATCCAAAGAGACAACCTAACCTTCACTTGTCTATCACATGACTTGAGTCTGTCATTCCTGAAATTATAGCAGTAGATTTCTTCTGCACCCTGTCAAAGACCATCTCCTCTTTTCTAAAGTGTGAAGCCCAGAAGTCAACAAAATATTGTAGATGGTTTAAACAATGTATGTCCCTCAGTGAAAAAGCATTTCAACGACCAGCATTGAAATTCTTTGAACATTAATTTCAAACAATTAACCTCAACTTTGGAGCATGAAATAGCCATTGACTCATCGTGTAAGCAAGCCGGTGGAATAAGTTGCACCCATATCACTATTACAAAGTGCATAATGTCTTTGTAAACATTTGAGGATGCAAAAACTATATGCTAAGTGTGTTTGCATGTATTATAGCCATTCATGTTGTGGAATTCACCCTTAGAGAATTCACAAATTGTTAAGCAAAAATCAGATCCACAGAATTTATGTGAAAAGAAGTAAATAAATTAGAATAATCTGTTTTGTAACTTACATTTCTTAATGCATTCACGAATGATGCTGCTTCACATTATGGAAAATTAACATATGGCTAGTTTCTGTAAATGTCATCCTCCTAACGCAGTAAAAATTACTGCTGCAGTAGAAATTAGGCTTTGAATTCAACAGAGATTTAATTGTTAATATCTCTTGGCGAGGTCATTTGGTCAGTAACAACGGATCAACTGGGTTAATCTGTGTACTTAAACTAATTTTTCATAGGCCCAGTGTTATAGTTTAATACTCTAAGCTGAGGAAAAAAAAACATCCTTATTCTTTTCAAATCAATTTGAGTGAAAATCTGCCTAGCATTGGTAAATGTTTCTGGCCTGGATTTTGAATGGAAATTCACCTGTTTACCAAGATAAAGAAATGTGGCCTGAATGTACCTTTACTGCCTCACAAAGCCAGTATGTAGTCAACCTGTTGATAAGAATAAATGAAAAATTTCACCTGAGAGAATTTCTTAATACCTGAAGATTACAAGGCATATTTACTTGGTGAATGTTATAAATAACACTATTGAGATTTAAAGCTTTTTGATCTTTTACATTGCTATGATTTGATGAAATTTTCATCTTTTTTCAACAGCCTTGATACTCCAGCTATTACTTGCTCCTTTTGCCACCTTCTTGGAGAACCTGAAATACATAATTTATCAGTTGCAAATTTACAGCTGTTATGTATTCTTTTACAACTAAAATTAGCTGATTAAAGTAGTGATTAGGACACTAACAAGGCAAACATTAGAGCCCATGTGCTAGACAGCCGCCCAGTTTATGTACATTTTCAAATTATGATCTTGGTGGTGTTATGAATCCCGTAACTGGAGAACTTACCAGCAAAGATAGAGAGGTCCGTTGAAGTCTGATGTCACTATTTTCAAACGTTTTATTCATAAAGGGACACACAAGTAGGGTTAATACATACAATCAGATAGTGCACATCGTCAACACTCAATCTAAAGCGCGGGTATATTAATAATCATCATTAAGAAGTGAGCTCTGCTGATGTCTAGGGGTTAATAGATTGTCCGTTGGAAATATAAAAGTCACTCAGAAGGCTGCAGGCCTCAGCCCCTTGAAAATCGCTGGGTTTCACGTGGGGCGACCGAGAGAGAGAGATTGGGGGAGAAGAGAAAGAACTTGCCGAGTCTCGATGAATCTTCCGTGAAATCGGGGGAGCGCTGGTTCCAGCCACAAATTCCAATCCCGGAATCTAACGCACGTGGCTTCCCGCTACTGCGGGATCACTCTCGTGTCTTCTTGGTGCGTCTGAGGGGCTGTCCCCCTGAGACTCTCCTTTTTACTTCCTCACGGGGTCACAGGTGTCAATCAGGTTCTGATGATGCAATCTCTCTCTCAACCAGCCCACCTTGCCCGAGCTCTTTCCACATGGTCTCCATGAGACAATAGTCGCTGTCGTCTTTACTCTGTATCCCTGCTGGGACGTGCAATTTGGCACGTTTCTCTCTCTCTCTCTCCTACGGTGAGTCTCAACCTCATAGCAGTCTGACCCCCTCCCCCCCTTTCGACGGGTGCTCTTGCGATTCTCACAAAGGAGGGGGCTGGGACCATAACAGTGGTCACAAAACTGGCTGAATAATTTAAAATTCTCTTTACTCTGAAATTATCTATTCTTTTGAGCTGTTTTCTCCATGCATGCTGCAGTGTGACTTTGGTGCCCCTGCTAATCACACAAACCTTGGGGAGTATTCGCACTTTATATTGGATGTTTAATTTTTCACTAGTGCTTTGAATTGCACAGAGCAAATAAAGTCAAAATGGCCTAATATTTTGACTAATGCACTGTTTATGAGGAAAAAATGCAGAACATCATCACAAAAGGAAATAGCTCTTATTAGAACTTATGCCTCTATCAATAATGTCAATCCTTGTTCAACTTTAATTTCAGCTACTAAATATACTGAAGCTCTGGTTAAAACCCTCCAATTATGTTTCTGCCCTCCCACCACAGTAAAACAGCTATAACCAAGTCATGATGGAAATATGGCATAGAATGAGGCCACTCTGCCCTTGACATCCAAACTGGCCCCTTGAAGAGTAGCCTATTCAATTTCACTTGCTCATAGCTTCCCTATAGACCTGTAAGTTGCTTTGCTTCACGTACTATCCAATACCCCATGAAAGCACTGATGGAGTCTCTTTCTAGCATGGTTCATTACTTTGAATCTACTAGTATGTAAAATAGAAGCCATGTCAGGATCTTGTTCCTGAAAATAAAAATGCACCTGCAAATGAAACGAGCATACAAAGAGCTAAAAATTATTTGTGTAGCATCAATGAAGGAGAAAAAGGGCTAGCATTCAAAGTTGAAGGTGGAAAAGAGAGGAAAAAAGTTAGGTAATGGAGAAGATATGGGGGGGGGGGAATGGGGGGGGCAGTTAGAGAGAAAGCCAAAGAAGCACAGAACGCAGAATGATCGCAACCTTTCCCCTTTAATTCCACATCACTCCCCCTCCCAATGCTAGTTTGACCCCAAACGTCTCCGGCACCTGCACTGTCATATTGAGGCCCAAGGCAGATGTACCTCACCCCATTATTTTTATCAGAATGCATCACGACATTCCAGATTTAATATGAAATTCTCCTACTTCATTGTCTATCAGAATAGACAATTTTCACAATTAGTAATCCACATGTGATATTGCAGACATCCCACCCTGCAAAAACTCATTTCAGGGAGGTAGCAACACCACGCCCGCCCCCTGCAACCCCATATCCCCCCCCCCCTGTCGACCGCCAAGGGTGTATGTATACAGGACATTTGGACATTTGATTATGAAAGAACACAACAATTTATGTGACCACATATTGAAGCTATTGAAACATGCACATACGCACGCACACACACACACACACACACACACACATATGTATATATATATATATATATATATATATATATATACATTGCTCATTGAGTATTTTGTTGGCAGTCTCAATGCTAATGCAAATAGCTTTTCTATTTCTTTTAGAAACTTTCCTTGTACTGTGATGTGGCTTCCTTGGCAGATTTGAGCATTTTGCTGGAAGTCTCAACCTCATAGCAGTCTGTGTCAATGAACTTGTTAGTTTTGCAAGACATCAGATTCACAAGTGTTTTGTGAGACAGCTGACTTCTGAATTCTGTCTCAATGTGATGCACCATGCTGAATGCCCTTTCTACATCACAATTAGAATTTGGCAGCACCAAAAGCAGCTTCATCAACCGGCAGAGCTCTTTGAATCTCAACTGCCCTGTGCTCACAGATTTTACTTTGGACAGCTTCCCCCAGAACTCATCAACTGGCAAACTTTAGTAGTTTGGCACCAGCCCTTCAAGGTTGGTTGAGACATAATCCAGGACTTCCAAGTGGAGCTGTTCTCTTGCATCTGCCTTGATCACCTTTGGAAATCTCTCTGCCAAAGTCAAAATCTGCTCTGGATTCACCTCAAATTGGCTCTCTGTGTTGACCACTGACAGATTTTTCAAGATTTTTTGAAAGCTCCTGACATAGGACACTCTGGCATCTTTGAAGAACTGATTTGTCTTGTAAGGAAGGGGGGGGGGGGAATCTCTTGTGCTTCCTCGCTTAGCGACTGCCTCCTTGCCAGGTACCCAGTAAAAAGCTCTTCATCTGGGCGGTGAATTTCAGGGTTGCTCACATCGATCTCCTGAACGTTCTGTTCTCTCAATACCTTTGGCTCAATAAATCAGCTTGCTCTGTCATGCAGGAGCTCTTCTACACTCTGATCCAACTTGAAGAGGATAGGTGCCTTGGTTTGAAAAGTCAAATTGAATTTGTCAAAGCATTGTGTGACATTACGGAGAAAGCATGTGTATATTTTTATTTGAGGGTCTTTCAGCCTCTTCTGAACATGAGATGACTTCTGATTCCTACTCTGTCATTATTTTTTTTTGATCCCTATTAGGCAGGGGTACACTTTAGTGTAGTCTGGGGTGAAATACATTTTATATTTTCTTTTTTTTTGGAACACTCTGCCATGGCACTGCAGGACACGAAACTGAACTGAAAGAGAGAGGGGTCGACTGTAAAGCTCGCCCACAGAGAAAACTGATAGGTCTACTTAGCACAAAGAGAGACCAATCAGGATGCACTCTCTTGCTATGTCTGTTACTTGCTCTCTCTGCCTCTCTTGCTTGCTTGCTCTAAAAAAAAAATTGATTTCTGGGATATTGTATATAATTTGTGAGCGTCAGGGAGCTGCTATCAATATGCGGGAGACCCCCAGAACTTCCGGGAGAGGTGGAATGTCTGATATTGCCCCACTTTTTCCTTTTCTATATGTATACTCCCTTGCTATTTACAATGTATCATAAGTTTTGTCACCCTCTAACTGTCCGCATTAACAACCCATCCCCCAATGACCATGTCCTTAATCTATCACACATCTTCCCTTTATTTTATCCATACCCTCAAGCTCTCTGCACTCTTCAACTTCAAATTCTTCACTCTTTTCCAGTTCTAACGAAGTCTTTAACCTGAAACACCAGTTCTCTCTACGTTTCTACAGGAACTTCCTGACCTACTGAATGATTCCAATTTTTTTCTATTTTTGTTTCTAACTTTGTAGACCTCCTCTTAACTTTGCTAAACTCTTCAGTATTGTCATAGATTTCCTTGTCCCCCTTTTTCTCTGCAACCTCATCCTTTGACAGTTTCTTTCCTTCCCTGGACTAGGATTCCAACAGACCTCAAGACGTTCAGTGTCATTGAGGAAAAAGCAGCTTTGTTGTTCTGTAACTCATCCAGTGCCATAAATATTCACTCCTTTCACCACTGCCTATGTCGCTCACCATTCATAAAATGTTTTATAGCGGCTTCTTTTGCCGATGACTTTCATCGTCTACAACAAGGACACCAAGTACAATGTGGCACCACCTCCTATTTGTGCAACGTCCTGACGTGAAAACATATTGGTACTGCTTTGTTGTTGCTAGATCAAAAGCATGGAAATCTTTACCTGATAACACAGGCGTACCCTTGCTATATGGATTGGAGTGATTAACGAAGGCAGAGTATCAAGAAAAAGGAATAAATGCCAATGGCACCTACATCTAGATTTGTTAGGAAAAAGGAAGTGGTTCTGTTTTATCGCTGGTACTTTCCAAACTTTAAAACAGCAAACCATATTGGTGAGGGAGTTTCCAAAGACGTGTTGTTTTATAAGCAAACAGAAACAGCACACTAATTGTGAAGCAACAACATGACTGAAACATTTATAGAAACAGCTTGGATAGATGGATAACTGACCTATTGGTTACCCTCTTGATGCCAGTTAGGATCCAGAGTGCTAAACAAACAAATTCACAGGGTCATTCCACCTTCTGTCCTCTCCAGGTTCTTCAGCTTTCTTTTTATAATTCTCTTTGGCTAGTGTACCTTTACCTTGTTTTTGTCATAAATAAAGTATCTTGCATTTTCTACAAACCAGCATAGCCAGCAAGATATAAAAACTATTCTCTGGATGAGCTAACTCTGTCTGCATATGTCTCCTTAGCACTTGTTAACTTCTTGTAAAACCTCCTGCGAGCCCCCAAAACCCTTCCAGTAAATTGAACTTGTTGAGAAAGTCAGAATAAACCTTTCCTGATCCCTTAACTTTCCTGGTTCGTTAGGTCAGCTCTTTCCTGTTCCTCTTACTTGTCCAATTTCTGCCATTGTTTTCCCCTGGATTTATTGACTCTTTCTCTGCCAGGCATGTCCAATTAAGTCAGAGTGGAGAAACTAAATGGGCAGCAGGGGAATTTGATCTTGTTTTGCATCTGAAGCAGGAGAGTCATTTAATGATTTTCACTTTAATGTCAATGGTTTAAAAGCCTGAGGTTCATGCTTAACTATGAGGGATGACTGATAAGTTCATGGCCTAAGATAGATGGAGATGATTTATTAACTTCAAACTTTCTGCATAATCACTCAAAGAGTTCACCTGCAGGTGCATGTAAAGAGAGTTATATAACTCATCTCTTTCTACCTTAGGCCATGAACTTATGAATCACCCATCTGTGGACACTTTCCGGAGGTCCAAGATCTGTACGCTCCATGACCACTGCACTAAGTGTGTAAATATAGGATGGGACTATGTTGAAAAATAAATGTGCCAGGTTTTCTAAAATTGACTCCTTCTACCTTAGGCCACGAACTTATCAATCACCCCCTGTATTTTAGAAGAAATTTGACAATATGTTTCTCATCTACCTTTCAATTTTGACCTAAATTTGTATGAATACAATTCTTACAACAGAGTAATGTTTAGTACACCATTTCCTGAGCAATCTGTTGCTACATTTACTCATTAAGACATTGATCACTTTATACCTTTAATGTAAAAATAATTCTTAATTACTTTCCTATTATACCTAGCATTTTTATAATTTACTAAATAACACAGTGGTAACTTTACATTATTTTAGTGAGATAAATAATCTTTAATAATCTGAACTTTATATTCAGCATTGAACATCAGTAAAATAACTAGAATACTTATTCTAATACCGTAAATGAATAAATAAGAATAAAGTCAGAGGAAATGCATTATTTGATACTTGGGAAATACATATTATTACATTTAGCTGCAGAATAATCTAAAGCATTGAGTTCTAAATACTCAGCTAAATATCTCAAGAATTTCTGGTGGGTCTGATATTTATGCTGTGTATGTGATTAAATATTGAACATTCTTTGCCCTAAGCTATGTAAAGCACAATGTAGTCAGCAAGATTTACAGACCAACAATGGCAGATTGTAAGTGTCTTGAGTAAACTCACTGGGAATCTGACATGACATTTATACAATAGAGAAATTCAATATTTTAACACCCAATATTGCAGACTTTGCTTTATGATAAGCTGAATAAAATCTGTAAATCATCTCGTAACATTGTGAATGTAGCCAGTGCTTGCCAATGATTTATTTTTATTCCTGCAAGCATTTTTTTTTCATTACTGAATACTCTGCAGCATTTCAGTTCCATCTTTAGTTCTTAGTGTTAAACTTGAATGACTTCTGTTCATCTTCAGCACTAACAAAATAAAGAAACTCGGCTATAATCTGTCAAAATATATGTTAGGCCTGTCCATGCAAATAGATTCTAATTGAAATTAATATGGTCACGGTTTCAAACTATACTAAACAACAATATTTTAAGAGATTATTCTTTCGAGGTTTCTTGCTTAACCTTTGCAACTCAATAAAAAATTAAAAAGCTATTATGCAGGTAAATGAACTGCTAAAAAAAAGCTGCAAATCTCCTTTAAAAGTTTTTGAATATTGGGAAATGTAAGAAGATAAAATTAGTCAATGCTAAGTTGCACTATCATTCTCCTTAGAAGGGTGTTACATTCACATTGATAATTAGTGTCTGACCAGTTCTTGGATTGTTACCTAAGTTATCTGCAAGACTGATACATGAAAGATTTGAAATTAGATTGGAGCATGAACATCCGTAACTAATTAGGCCTCTGACCACAGGAGCAAAGCGACTAATGGCCTTAAATGGACCAGAAGGACTATTAACTAAATGTTACAGCATGTTCTGGGTACTGGCTTAATTATTGAATAACAGTGTGGAAAATTACAAGGTTCTGCACAGTAGGTTGGTCTGGAAAGGTAGGCACATGGGATCCAAGGTGAGCTGATTAAATAGCTCCAACACTGGCTTGGTGATAGGAGACAAAGGGTAGGTTGGAAGGGTATTTTTCTGATTAAAGTCTATGACTTGTGGTATTCTTCAGGGATAATGTCAGGGTTTATGCAATGTGTGATATATATTAATGAGTTGAATGTAAAATAGAAGGTCTGATTAATACATTTGCAGATGACATGAAAAAGGATGTTGTAATGGACAGCGAGGAAGGATGTCTAAGGACACTGTAAGGACGTGGCACCAGGGTCCTGGAGGAACATTGTTTCATTTTTACTGTGTTTATGGTCGAAATGACAATAAAAGGTGACTTGGCTTGACTTTATATAGGTCCAATTGAAAGCTGGACAGAATGGTGACAAATGGAATTTAAATGTGAACTGATGCATTTTGAGAAATCCAATAAAGATAGCACATAAGCAGTAAATGCAGGGTATCTAAGGAAAGCTGTTGAGCAGAGAGATGGAGAGATCCAAGGTCATTGTTCAATAAGGGTAACAACACAGGTAGGTAGCTGGCGCAGAAAGCATGTCTGCCTTCATATCGGGACATTACATTGCAATTTTGCGGTACATTGGTTCGGCTTCACTAGGAGAATTGTATGTCGTTTTGGTCACCATAGCTACAGGAAGGATGTGATTGTTGTGGAAAGAGTGCAGAGGAAACTCATCAATCCGTCAGCCATTTTAACTCCTCTTCCCATTCCCACACCAGCTGTGCTTCACCTTCCTCTCCTATCAGATTTCGTCTTTGTCTCCTCCACCTGTCACTCTTCCCTCCTCCACCTGCCTAGCATTCCTCCTGCCCAGAATTCACCTATTGCCCTTGTCCCATCCCATCCTTTTACCTTTCATATTGACTACCTTCCCTCTACTTTTCAGTACAGATGGAGGTTATTGGCTCAAAATATCAGCTGCCCATATCCCTCCACAGAATCAGGGCTTCAACCGGAAATGTTAACTATTTCTTTCCTCCCACCAGTGCTGCTTCACCCGCTGAGTTCTTCTGGCAGAATTTTTTTTTGTGGCTTTCTCAATAATGCTGCCTGACCTGCTGATTTCCTCCAACATCCAGAATTCTAGCATCTACAGACTCTTGTGTTTTCAGCAGGATGATGTCTGAACTGGAGAGCTTAAGTTAAGAACATAAGAACTCAAGTAATAGGAGCAGGGGTCTGCCATCTAGCTCGTCAAGCCTGCTCCGCCATTCAATAAGATCTTGGCTGATCTGGCCATGGACTCATCTCCACCTGCCTGCCTTGTATCCCTTAATTCCACTACTATGCAAACATCTATCTCATCTTGTCTTGAATATATTTACTGAGGTTGCTTCCACTGCTTCATCGGGCAGAGAATTCCACAGATTTACCAGCCTCTCTGGGAAAAGCAGTTCCTCCTCATCTCCATCCTAAATCTACTCCCCCAAATCTCGAGGCTATGTCCCCTAGTTCTAGTCTTATCTACCAGTGGAAACAACTTTCCTGCCTCTATCTTATCTATCCTTTTCATAATTTTATATGCTTCTATAAGATCTCCTCTCCTCTCATTCTTCTGAATTCCAGCGAGTACAGTCCCAAGTGACTCAATCTCCCCTCTTAGTCTAACCCCTTCATCCCTGGAATCAACCCGGTGAACCTCCTCTGCACCGCCGCCAAACCCAGTATATCCTTCCTCGGGGAAGGAGACCAGAACTGCATGTAGTACTACAGATGCAGCCTTACCAGTACCCTGTACAGTTGCAGTGCAACCTCCCTGCTCTTCAATTTAATCCCTCTAGCAATGAAGGACAACGCTCCATTTGTTATAGATAGACTGGACTTATTTTCCCTGGAGTGAAGGAGGCTGAGTGGGGAACATAGCAGTATATAAGATAACGTGAGGTGTAGATAGGGTAGATAGTCAAAATTATTTTTCCCATGGCAGGGGTATCAAAAAGAGGAGGGCAATAGTTTAAAATGAGGGGAAGGAGTTTTAAACAGGAAGCCTTACCAGAGGAGGTGGAGAAATCAGGTAAGATGTGTAGAATCAGATACAATGTTTAAAAGGCATTTAGATAGACATTTAAATAGACAAAGCATGGAAGGATACTATCCTAATGTGTTCTAATTAGAGAGGGTTCAGAGAAGGTTCATGAGAATGATTCTGGGAATGAAAGGCTTATCTAATGAGAAGTGATTGGTGCTTTGGGCCTTAACTCGCTGGAATTTAGAAGATTGAGGGGGGAATCTCATTTGAAACCAATTGAATGTTGAAAGATCTTGATAGAATGGATGTGGAGAGGATGTTTCCTATGGTAGAGGAGTCTAGGACCAGAGGCCACAACGTCAATGGAGAGATGTCCATTTAGAATGGAAATGCAGAAGAATTCCTTTAGCCAGAGGGTGGTGGATCTGTGGAATTCATTGCTACAGGTGGCTGTGGAGACCAGATCATTAGTTGGTAGGTTCTTGATTGGTCAAGGTTTGAAAGATTATAGGGAGAAGGCAAGAGAATGGGGCTGAGAGGGAAATGGATCAGCCATGATGAAATGGTGGAGCAGGCTCGATTGTTCAATGACCCAATTCTGCTCTTATGTCTTACGGTGTTATGACCAAATGTGAATCATGTAGATGGGCAGAAAGGTTGGCATAGACATAATGGTTCCATGCGATATTATAGAGAACAAATTACATTCATAAATTGTATCAACATCTGAAAACATCTGACAAAGGACTTTGAACTCACACTCATGAAATGTTTCTGGAGAACAAATTAAGTTCCAAGATATCCAATTGTTTCTCAAATAATTGCAAAATTTGTTTGTCTCCATTCCTCCAACAGTAAGGATATGCACACAAAAACTGCATCAAGGAAAGCTTGCAGATCAGCTGGATAGACTGGAGAAGCTGGAATTGTTCTTCGATCAGTGAAGGTTCAGATGTTATTTACTAGAAGCGCTAAACATCAAAGGATCTCTGCCAAGTGTACCAAGAGAAGCTGTTTTTGGAAGGTTCAATAACGAAAGGTTTACAAGTGGCAAAAAGAGGCAGGGAGGATTTGAGGAAAACTTTTTCAAAAAGTGAATAGTTATGATCTGGAATCTGCTGCCTGATGGAATGAGATTCAGACATGCCTTTCTAAAGGGAACTGAGAGCAAAATAATGGAAGTTAGTAGGGAAGCACTGAAGAATCCCACTAATTGGATTAAATTTGCAAAGGGAAAATTAAGGGCATAAGGGTAGAATGGCTTCTTTGATGCTGCAACAAATCAGTTTCAGGAGTGTAGAAGTTGAATTCACCAGTCATCCTTATTGGTGGGAATAAAAGTTTTATTTTATTATAAAGTAATCTGTGATTTTGAAGCTGTGGGCCTGTTTATCTCAATTTCATTTCCACATTAGTGACACCAAGATAAAAGATCAGCCACAATCTTCTTGAATGACTGAGCAGGCACGAAGAACTAAATGACCCATCTCTGCTCCAGTTTGTTATATTGACTGAGCCATGGCTGAAGTTTACAACAGTGATATGCACTTCAAAACCAATTAATTATTTGTGATGTACTTTGAAAATAATCCATGTACAATGCAAAAATATCAAATAATAAGCTTTTCCATTCATTGATGTTGTAAGTTTGATATTCAATATTAGAGGAAGCAATGAAGATACTTCCTATTTTTTTGTGTGAGGAAAAATGGAAAATTTAAATTTTAATCTAAACTGGATCCCATCCTTGACCTCTTTAATTTTAACTTCCCCAACACCCCACAGATTGCTTCTGACCAAGTTCTCAAACATTCTGAGCCTCCACAATTATCTACCCTCCACCCCGAACATCACTAACTCTCAGTCACCTTCTTCGCGTTCTCAATCTACCCGGCTCTGCACAAACGTTGTCCCTACTCCCAAACACCAGAACCTTTCAGCCACCCTCTCATCTCCCAGGTGTTTCTCAAAGCTAATTCATCACCGCCGAATCAAAGGTGTTGACAAATCAGAATACAGGAGGGAGACTGAAAATCTGGCTGAGTAGTGCCACAACGACACCCTCTTTCTCAATATCAGTAAGACCAAGGAGTTGAATTTTGATTTTAGGAGGAATCAGGGGATCAGAGGTGGAGAGGATCAGCAACTTTAAATTCCTCAGTGCTATCATCTCAGAGGACCTTCCCTGGGCCCAGCATGTAAGTGCAACTAAGAAGAAAGCATGACAGCACCCCTACTTCCTTCAGAATTTGCAAAGATTTGGCCTGACATCTAAAATTTTGACAACCTTTTATAAAGGTGATGCACCATCAATAACTCCTGGAGATGTGAGGCGAGACATAGGCTTTTATTGGCTGGAAGAAAGAACAAGCAGCAATTGACCACCACACTGCATCCTGGAGACTGAGGAAGGGTCTGTGCCTCCAATCGCCTTTATACCGGGGTCTGTGGGAGGAGGAGCCACAGGAGCAGTCAGCAGGGGGTGGTGTCCAGACAGGTATATTTAGTTCACCACAAAAGGTACAGTGGGAAATATATTGACTGGTTGCATCATGGCCTGGTATGGAAACACCAATGCTCTTGAATGGAAAATCCTACAAAGAGTAGTAGCTACGGCCCAGTCCATTGCAGCTAAAGCCCTCCCCACCACTGAGCACATCTACACGAGCTTTGTTGTAGGGACACCCCACCACCTAGGTCGTCCTCTCTTCTCAGGAAGAAGCTACAGGAGCCTCAGGACTCACTCTACCAGATTCAGAAACAATTATTACCCCTCAACCATCAGGCTCTTGAACTAAAAGGGTTAACTTTTGGCAAGATGGCGACAGCATACACCGGTGCCTCTCTGTGGGCTGAATTGTACAGGTTTTCCTCTTAAACAAACTCCTTCTGAACTACTTTCACTATAATCTGCAACATGTAAACTTTCTCTTCACAATGGACTATGAAATTACCTCAAATCAAATCTATAGATCTGATGCTCGACAGTCAAATGTGGAGCAGTTAAATGCAGCGCCTTCAAGGGTGAATGGCATGGCCGAAAACAAGGCAGGAGAGGTGGAATTCAAACCAGGTTGAAGTGTAGAGGGATGAGGCCACCTCTGTCTAGCATCTTGTTATCAAATGTGTGGTCAGTGGGAAATAAGGTTGACGAACAGAACATGGATGTTGTATCGGAGGCAGGTGCAGCAGATCTCAAATGCTTATTGCATTGAGACTTGTTTCAATGTGAACACAATAGATGCAGTGTTATAACCGGAAGGTGTAATAGTTTTCAAAATGATCGACATATCCTTTTTAGTCAATTCCCGTTGGTGCAGGAATGTTGGGGTTATGTCAACTTCCTGTTCCCTTGACTTAGAACAACTAGCGATTAAACGTAGACCATTTTATTTGCTTCAGGAGTTCTCATCTGAGATCCTGACCACAGTCTACATACCAGCAGCGGCCGACTGCAAGCAAGCACTCTCAAAACTGCACGATGTTGTCTGTAAACAAGAAATGGCCTACCTTGATGCACTTCAAATTATAGTTGGCAACTTTAACCAGACCCAATTACCACCAGCACGTGACCTGTTGCACCAGAGAGTCTCAACATACTAGACCACTCCCACACTGCAACAAGGAATGCCTTTCGTTCCCTTCCTGAGCTCTCATTTTGGCAAGTCGGATCATTTGGCTGTACTCCTGCTACCTGCATACAGACAGAGCCTAAGGAGCAAGGCCCCAGTAATCAAGAGGTGGTCGCAGGAGGCAGAGAAATGGTAACAGGATTGCCTTGAATCAATGGATTGGGCCATGTTGAAGAACTCATCTGAGGACCTGAACGACTACACCAGGGTCGTTACAGACTTTATTAAAACAGCTGTGGATGAGTGTGGCCCCACTAAGTTGTTCAGGGTTTTTCCCAATCAGAAGCCCTGGATGAACCATGAAATCTGGAACTTGCTGAGAACCAGATCAGAGGCATTTAAGTCTAGAGATCAGGAATGCTACAAGAGATGCAGCTGTGATCTCCGGAAAGGCATCTCTCAGGCAAAATGGAGATTCCTGACTAGACTGGACTCAACAAGGGACGCCTGACAGCTGTGGCAGGGTTTGAATGCCAGAACCTCCTACAAAGTTAAATCTTGTGACATAGGGGACAGCAGAGTTTCGCTTCCAGATGAGCTCGAGGCCTTCTATGCTCACTTTGACCACCAGAACAAGGAGGAACCATCGCATACCCCCATGTCCCCCAATGATCCTTTGGTCTCAGTTTCTGAAGATGACATGCGGCCTGCCTTCAAGAGAGTGAATCCAAGGAAAGCACTGAGTCCAGACAGAGTACCTGGCCAAGTACTGAAGACCTGTACCAACCAGCTGGCTGGAATGTTCACGGATATCTTCAAACTCTCACTCTGGCAGTGTGTGGTTCCCACCTGCTTCAAGCAGGCTTCAATCGTACCGGTGCCCCAGAAGAGCCTGGTAACCTGTCCAAATGACTATTGCCCAGAGGCATTACAACCACAGTGATGAAGTGTTTTGAGAGGCTGGTGTTAAAGCATACCAGCTCCTTTCTGAGTAGCGATTTGGAGCCACTCCAATTCCCCTACCGAAGAAAAAGATTTACAGCAGATGCCATATCATTGGCTCTTCACACAACCCTGGAACACCTGGACTGCAAAGATGCGTACATCAGGATGCTCTTTATCGATTACACCCCGACATTTAACACCATCATCTGAATCTCTGCAGACTCCTGAGTTGTGCTTTCTACGCACTTTACACCTGTGACTGTGTGGCTAAATACAGCTCCAACACCATATACAAGTTTGCTGATGACCCCACTGTTGCGGACTGTATCAAAGGGGGTGATGAATCAGTGTACAGGAGGGAGATTGAAAATTGGGCTGAGTGGTGTAATAACAACAACCTCTCACTCAGTGTCAATAAGACCAAGGAACTGATTGTAAACTGCAGGAGAAGGAAACCAGAGGTCCATAAGCCAATAATCATTGGAGGATCAGAGGCGGAGAGGGTCAGTTACTTTAAATTCCTGTGTGTCACTATCTCAGAGGACTTGTCCTGGACCCATCATATAAATATAATTATGAAGAAAGCACAACAGCACTTCTACTTCCTCAGGATTCGACATGACTTCAAACACTTGGCAAACTTCTATTAGTATGTGGTGTGGAATGTGTGCTGACTGCCTGGTATGGGAACTCCAATACCTTTAGGCAGAATATCCTACAAAATGTAGTGGATTTAGCCCAGTATGTCACAGGTAAAACACTCCCAGCCATTGAGCACATCCACATGAAACGTTGCCATAGGAAAGCAGCATCTCTCATGAAAGATCCTCACCACCCCGGCCATGCTCTTTTCTCACTGCTGCCATCAGCTGGAAGCTACAGGAGCCTCAGGACTCGCACCATCAGGTTCAGGAACAGTTACCACCCCTCAACCATCAGGCTCTTGAAGAAAAGTGGATAACTACACTCATTTAAGGACTCCTTTATCTCATTTTTTCCTGCTCTTTACTTATTGCTATTCATTTAATATCTACATTTGCACAGTTTGTTTACAGTTTACAGATCCTGTTTACAGTTACTGTTCTATAGTTTTGCTAAGTATGCCCGCTGAAGACGAATCTCAGGGTAGTATGCAGCGACATGTACGTACCCTGATAATAAATTTCACTTTGAAGTTTCAACTTTGTACTTCATTCAGCTTCACTTATTCTTTCACTGAAATGTTTCCACAACCCATGGACTCAATTTCAAGGACTCTTCGTCTCATATTGTTGATATTTAATGCTTATTATTATTATTATTATTATTATTATTATTATTATTATTATTATTATTATTATTTCTTTATTTTTGTATTTGTACAGTTTATTGCCTTTTGTACACTGATTATACACCCAGCTGGTGCAATCTTTCATTGATTCTGTTATGGTTGTTGGATTTATTGAGTATGTCGACAAGTAAATGAAACTTAGTGTTGTATATGGTAACATATACAACCTTGATAATAACTATTCTTTGAACTTTGAATTTCCATTCCCCTGCTGATCTCTCTGGCTCCTTTCCTGTATGAAACCTGCCCAATACTGAGCTGAACTCCTTACATTGTTAAGTTTACACTGGGTCCAGCAGTTAATTTTGAATGCATTCTGAGGTGTTTTGTGGTCAGCACTTGGTAAATGTACCAAGCAAGAGGCCAGTTTGGATTTATTTTAAGAGTCGGTAGGCAGGAACATTAGAAGGAACATCAGTATGAAGTTATTTGATGGCACCAATAATTAATTTACACTTTATGTGTTTCTGTGGAAAAGGAAAGTTTTCAAGTTTGCAAGTGACGAAAGGCTGGCTTTACAACTGTATTTTAGCAAAAGTGAAAGCAAGCTAGTGTCAGACCAGTAGAAGGCATTTAAATGGGGGGGGGGCAATTGTTTATTCAGAACATCTATGTTTCCCACCCCAAAGGAGTGAGATTCCTAAATCTAGAGATTTATAGTTTGCTAGGCAAAAATAAGCAAAGGTAGAAAGGTTATGAATGATAACTAGGGCGCAACACTGTAAAATGCCTAAGGGAGCTTTCAAATGCCTTCAAGGGTAAAAGTGAATACAAAAATTAGAAAGATAAAGAGTGAAAATTAAAAATACAATCAATGAAAACCCAATCTTGCTTTATATGTATAAAGCAAATGAATAATTAAAGAAAGGCAAAAAAAAAACAAAGATGCACACACAAAATGCTGATGGAACACAGCAGGCCAGGCAGCATCTATAGGAAGAAGTACAGTCGATGTTTTGGGCTGAGACCCTTCGTCAGGACTCGTCAGTACTTCTTCCTATAGATGCTGCCTGGCCTGCTGCGATCCATCAGCATTTTGTGTGTGTTACTTGAATTTCCAGCATCTGCAGATTTCCTCGTGTTTCAAAGAATAATAAAGCGAATGCTGCATTGGATTAAAGTTCGTCTAAGGAGAAGAGGGCTCCAATTTCCACTACCATCTATTCTGCTGGCAAACATGTAGTCTCTTGAACATTAAATTGAAGACCTCAGGGCAAGATTGCTGTATCAGAGGGACATCAGGAACTGTTGTGCTTTTTGTTCATGGAGACTTGGCTATTCCCTGCCATTTCCATTGCAGTACTATGCTGGCTGTATGATTCACCACCAAGATAGGACTACAGAGTCTTTCAAAGGCAAAGGAGGTGGAGTATGGTTTATGATTAACTCCTTGTAGTACACAAACTTGGTGGTTTGGTCCTTGTCCTCTCACCCAACCTGGAATAACTTATAAGCAAGTATCTTTCATTTTATCTGCCCTGGGAGTTTCAGCCATTGTCTTGGTTGTAGTGTGCTTTCCACCTCCAGCCCATTTCAAACAGACTCTAGAGTGTAGACAAACTGAGCGATGTAATCAACAGGCAAGAAACAGCACACTCTAATACTCTCCCCATTATTTTGGAGGGTTTTAACCAGGCCAACTTGGAAAAAGTCCCCAAATAATTATCACTAACGTGTCTTGTGGAATAAGAGGAACTAACACACTGGGCCATTGTTGTACGGCCTTCAGGACTGCTTGCCGTGCCATCCCACACTCACACTTTGAAAAGTCTGATCACCTGGCTGTACTCCTACTCCCTGAATATAGGCAGATACTGAAGACTGCAGCACCTGTAAAGAGGACCACGAAGGTATGGAAGAGGGAGGCAGGGGAGTGCTTACTGGACAGCTTTGAGTCAACAGACTGGAGAGAATTCAAGGATTCATCTTCGAGTCTGAGTGAACATGCCACAGTTGTCATTGACTTCAATAAACACGTGCGGATGAGTGTTTGAGAACATACCCTACATACCCGAATCAAAAGCCATGTATGAACTGGGAGATGTGTTATCTGCCAAGGATGGTATCTGTGGTATTCGAGTCCAAAATTATACAAGAAAGCCAGGCGTGACTTATGGAGGGCTATTTCAAAAGCAAAAACAAAATAATTCCCATTGGGATTAGAGGCGGAATCAGATCCCCATTAAAACTTATTCTGAAAGCCAGTTGGGTGCACAGTACAGAGATGTATGAGGTGGGGGCATGGTTTAAATAATGACCACTAATTGATCTTTTTCTTAAACTCACCAGGGAAGTAAACAAGTTTAAAAATGGCATCTAAATAATTACATTTTGACTAAGCTTGGGATGATGCAGTGAGGAAGTGAGAAAACCAGCACAGAGGAAGAACGTACAGTATGTTGGGGCTTTAGGTCTTTGAAGTGAGATAAATCACCAGGCTGCATGAAATATTCCCAGCTGATAAAAGAAGAAAGGGAGGAAACAGTGGAGTCTCTGACTATTACTTCTAAATCACTCTGCCTTAGAGGGGTGTCAGAACACGGGAGCATCACTAACGTAGTCCCAGTTGTGTAGAAGCAGAAAAAGGAATAGATCAAAAAATTACAAGCTGGTCAGCCTCCACTTGTGCTGGACAAATTATTGGAAGAAGAAGCTCCAAAGGACAGTATTAATCATCGTTTAGAAAGGTGTGAATCAATCAAGGACAGTCAGCATAGATTTATTATAGGAAGGTCATGCATAGATGATAAGGTCTGCACAGATTTTTTTAAGGTGTTTGACAAAGTCCCGCATGGCATTTGCTGGAGGAAATGCACTGGCTCCATTGTGAAGTGTTTCAATGAGTCAGTGAACCAGAGGTGTCGGGGAGAAAAGCGGAGGGAGAATAACCTTTCCCAAAAAAACTACAGTAGAGAGAACCCATTAACATTAATGATTTACTTCAATTAAATAACATTATTTTAAATTTATTACCTTGTGCTTAATAATGATAACTGACAGGTTCCCAATCTCAGCTGATAAAAGAAAGTAATTGATTGTTATTTAGGTTGTGATCTGAATGGCATTATATTAATAAGAGAGATCAGAGTCGCGGGTTAATAATGTGAGCATCTGTCGGCTCATGTGCAGAAAATGGTATAAACAGAAAGCAGTCTTGCAGGCTTAATTAGCCATACATTGCAATATGTATGTAGATTGTAAAATAAGTTATTATAATTTTATATCATTAAGCACAAACTATCCTTTGCTGTCAACATCAGGGAAAATAAAATGATTGAAATTTCAACCAGGCTTATTATTGTAATGAAATATGAAACTAAGTACAATTTCCATAATCAATGTAGCATTCATTCAGATTTTATTTAACTTCCTCTCCAATGTGAAACATTTCTTAAAATGATTGCTTTCATCTGCAAGATAATATTCAGTACTTGGGAAAACTTGTCACTGTAATTTATCACCTGAAGTCAATATCATGTTGGTTGTGAAGAAAGGCTGAGATAGAGTGGACTTGGAGAGGATGTTTCCTATAGTGGGGGAGCCTAGGACCAGAGCACGCAGCCTCAGAATAGAGGGATGTTTATTTAGAATGAAGAGAAGTAATTTATTTAGCCAGAGGGTGGTGAATCTGTGGAGGTCAAGTCATTGGGTATATTTAAAGTGGAGGTTGATGGGTTCTTGATTAGTCAGGGCGGCAAAGGCTATGGGGAGGAGGCAGGAAAATGGGGTTGAGAGGGATAATAAATCAGCCATGATGGAATGGACTCGATGGGCTGAATGGCCTAATTCTGCTCTCAAGTCTTATGTATTTAAATTTCATAACATTTAGATACCAAGGAAAAAGGATGTGCTTTAGTTATTTAGATGTTATCTTAAAATTCGGGGATTTTTTCCGGTGAGGGAATGAAATAGGATCAATTGAGTAGTTCATCAGGAATGATATCCAAAGCTGCTTTAATTTATTATCCTTTAGCTAGCATCAAGTGCAATGTTATCACCCGCTAAAAAAAGGTTATTGATTCCTCCAAAGTAATTAATGTTCACTAGAAAGATTTCAATATTGAGCTTAAAATTCAATAATGAATAAGTGAACAGTTACCTTTCAATAGCAGAAAACTTTTCTATGATCTTTAAATTCTGCCACTCAGATTTGAGGTGGGCATTGCAGTAACTATTCCTATTTAACATACACCAAATATTGGAGGAACTCAGCAGGCCAGGCAGCATCTATGGAAAAGAGTTAACAGTTGACACGTCCAGCCGAAACCCTTAATCAGGACTTGTCTATGATTTGATTATTCGTATTTGACTGAATGTTCCCTCTGTCAATATATGGAGAGCAACAGTTGAATGGGGACCCTCCAAAATCACAGGTAGGAAATCCTGTGGTACTTCAACCTCAGGATAGTTGGGGCACGATATCCTTCACAAAACATGATTTCATATTACAACCAGTTAATATCAAATGAGAGAGGGATTAAGAACTGGAGTGTGCGCAAGAAACCGAGAGCTGTTAAAACATTCATGTTTGGCTCTATGGGCCAAATGGCCTAATTCTGCTCCTATATCTTATAGTCTTATGGGCTAATTATTACTTAATACAGTCACTTAGCAGTACTTATTATCAAATGTATAAATATATTACAGAACATGTAAGAATGTAACTGTATCAAACTAATTGCAAAATTCAGCTGCATGGTGCCTTCTGTGCGCAAATATGTTATCAAAAGATTGATATTGAGCACTGGGATTGATTTTGGGTCCTGATGTATACGTAGGCCTCTGTTAGTCTTGCTAGACCATGGATTTGCACCTTGGAAAGTTTTCAGGGCGCAAGCCTGGGCAAGGTTTTTTTATTATGGCAGTTGCCCAAGCTGCAAGTCCCCCCTGTCCAAGGGAAGGGCATTAGGACCCATACAGCTTGGCACCGGTGTCAACACAGAGCAATGTGTGGTTAAATACCTTGCAAGGACATACAATACAACCTCAGCCAAGGCTCGAACTAGTGACCTTCAGATAACTAGACGAACACCTTAACCACTTGGCCATGTGCCAACATGTGATATATCTAGAGTATAAATGGCCATTTATTTAAAGTTTACCATTGAAATGAATTTTAGTTTTCACCTCAGGATTTAATAATAATAATAACTTATTTATAGAGCACTTTTTCTTACAAATAGTGTAGTACAAAGTAAAAGATGAAAAGGTACTGGTTAAAAGCAAGGCCAATTAGTTTTTGACTGTATCCCTTATAGACTTGGGTACTGATTTCCCCTGTTTAAGAGTGTACTTCAAAAAAGCTGACCTGCTAATTATATTTTGAGGGAGAATTCTAGACTTTCTGGAAGATTTTTCTCATTTGGAAAGTTGTTGAATTGGTTGGAAATTGGTACTCAGGAATCTTGCCTAGGGAGGGAAGATTTGAGATAGGCCTGTAGTTAATTAGCACCTCCCTATCAAGGCTTGACTTTTGAAGTAAGGGGTTTGACAGCTGCAATTTTGAAAGCATCTGGAAAAACTCAAGTTTCAAGGGATGTGTTAGTAATTCTCCTAGCAGATTTGAAAACATTATTAAACAAGTTCTTCAAAAGTGTGGCATGGACAGGGTCAAAACAGCAAGTAGGCAGCTTACTCTTGTTATAATTTTATTGAGTTCTGTATCGGCAGTACTTGCAAATTTTGAGATGGTTACCATCTTTTTTTAAGACATTGGCTGTGATGATTTCCAAGATCTGTAGCTATACTCTCCCTCATGGAAGTAATTTTGTTGATATTGTGAATTCCTGTGGTAGATGTTTGATTGAGGACGTTATAGGTTTGGTGCGGGGTACAATGATCGGTTTACAGTTGAGATTGATATTCTTGAATTGCCACTATTCACTGTAATAACCTGGGAAAACGGGCTCTTTTTGCAGAGCATGTAGCAGAATTAAAGGGATCGTTTTTCCTTAGAAAATATTACAGTGGACTTCTTGCTCAGTTTTCCTCCATTTTCTCTCAGCTACTCTGCACGATCTCTTGAACTCGCAGACAGAATTATTTAACCGTGGCAATGTTTTACTGAGTGATTTAACCTGAAGTGGGGCCACTGTGTTTAATGTATTTATCAAGGTATTACCGAAAGAATCAACTATTTCATTTACTGAGCAATTTGGGTCACTTGAGTCAGATAAACTAGCCAGCCAAGAGAATCCAAGTTGTGTTGTAGCAACAAGTAACTTTTTAAATCTAATTTCTTTCATGGTCTTGGTTTCAGGCAAGGGGGATCAAAAAGTACACAAGAATGATCAGAGATAGTTGTTTCAGACAGAGGGACATTAATAATATCTAACTCTTGTCATTAGTAAGTCAAGTGCATTTCTAAGCCGATGGTTGGGCTCAGTGTCATGCTGGGTAAAATCTGAGATTTGAATTCCTTGTCACTCATTTCTCAGTTGCAAAAGGGCAATTGGGAAGTTGCATGTTTCCAATTTCAAGCTCTCAGTATCATGCGAGTAGCTTGGTGCATCTGTATTTGCAGGTGCAGATAATATTGTGGACGGTGCTGTGGATAATATTATGGACAACATATGTAGAATTGTTTGAAAAAGAAAAGAAGTAGGACATAAGATTCTTCTATTTATTTTGGAGTGACAAACAAGAGAGAATCTACAGATGCTGGAAATCCAAAGCAGCACACGCAAAATGCTGGAGGAACTCAGCAGGCCAGGAAGCATCTGTGGAAAAAAGTAGTCCTTGTTAGCCTCGGCCCAAAATGCATGATGCACCATCAATAACTCTCTGAGACGTGAAGGCGAGATATCGGCTTTTATTGACTGGAAGAAAGAACAAGCAGTGGTTGACCACCATACTACACCCTGGAGACAGAGAGGCTGGACTCAGGCCCCAATTGCCTTTATACCGGGGTCTGTGGGAGGAGCCACAGGAACAGTCAGCAGGGGGTGTGTCCAGACAGGTATATGTAGTTCACCACAATGCTGACTGTACTTTTTTCCATAGATGCTGTCTGGCCTGCTGAGATCCTCTAGTATTTGGTGTGCGTTGCTTATTTTGGAATGAACTGTTTTGTCCTGCCCAGCTTTGGTAACACTGATAACAGAAGTCAGATCAGGAAACAGGAAACAGCATTAACAGCAAACAGAAAACAAGAGACTAATGCAGGGGTTCCCAACCTTTTTGATGCCATGGATCCCTACCATTGACCGAGGAGTCTGGGGCTAAACAGCTTGTCATATGAACAGAGTTTGATAGCTTTGGGCCTGTATTCACTGGAATTCAGAAGTATGAGGGGTGACCTAATTGAAACCTATCAAATGTTAAAAGGCCTCAATAAAGTGGATGTGAAGATGATGTTTCCTTTAGTGGGAGAGGCTAGGACCAGAGGATTTAGCCTCAAAATACAGCATTGTTTTTTTAGAATGGAGATGAGGAGGAATTTCTTTAGCCAGGGAGTGGTGAATCTGTGAAATTCATTGTCACAGGCAGCTGTGGAGGCCAAGTCTTTACGAATATTTATGACAGAGATTGATAGATTCTTGATCGGTCAGGTCATGAAGGAATACTGGGGGAAGGCAGGAGATTGAGGCTGAGAGGGAAAATGGATCAGCCATGATGAAATGGCAGAGCCGATCCGATGGTCCTAATTGCCTAACTCTGCTCCTATATCTTATGGTTTTATGGACCCCAGGTTGGGAACTCCTGGACTAATGATTAAAGACAATTACACAGACTGGTAAGGGATGGGAAGTAGAACTCCATATGGATTTGTGTGACCACTGCTGTTCACTATTTACACAGACTTACACAAATGAATTTAGCATAGTTTTGAAACTCGAAGACATCCCAAAAACGGTTATGGTGAATACAGACAAGGACCATTTTAATAAGTGCAAACTGCCAACGTAACTTGAAAGGGAATCAAAAAAGGAAATTTATTGTGGAAGGAATAAGTAAACATACTGTTATGTTTTGTGACTTCAAAACATTAAACTAATTCAAAGAGAAACAAGAGAGCTGGGATGTGAGACTAACTTTGTGTTTTATTTTAAGTGAGGTGCACAGGTATCATGTGGTAATGTGGAATTACATATAACCCGTAACGAATTATATAAACAATAAGAATGCTTAATGAAACAATATATTTACAAGATCACTCAGACATTACTGAAATATTAAATGCACAGCTCATATGACTTGGAAAATAACTCCAAATCTTTGGGAAAGCAAAAGGAAGGTGGAACATTGATACAATCACTGAAGGAGTGAAATATTATCAAGGCTATAAAAAGTGGGTGTATGGGATGTATGGGGTGTCTAGGGAGGGGTAGCACCTCTGGTGGGGGGCCTGCCATTCCCTTTCCAGGGCAGCTTGCCCACCTTTGGTCCCCACCTGGTGCTCAGCTCTCACCTGTGGCTCCAAGTAGCCATAACACACACAGTGGCCACACCCCGGTAAACCATCTTGGCAGACTGGCCAAACCAGTTGAGGGTAGCCAACAGGTCTTTGACCCCGGTTGAGGTAGAGAATTGCATATCCCAGCATGCCTATCCTTGGTGGATGGAGGAGACCGATTAACGGTCCAACGGTCAAGAAGGCAGGCCAGCAGGTGTTGGTGAAGTACTAAGAGCACGAGAAGGCATGTAGACGTCCTGGTCATCCATTGCAAGAGGTGGTGATATCGTTAAGCTTACCCAGCAGAAGGCAAAGGCAAACCACTCCTGTAACCTGCCACCTACACAATTTCCCAATATGTCAGATCGGCATGGAGGGAAAACATCCGCCAACTGGAAATTTCAGATGTGACCTAAAGCGAGCAATAAAAAGTGGACAAAAATGAAGGTTCCTTCCCAGAGAAACTGTTGTAAATTTGTACAGCTTGTTGCTTAGACTGCAAGTTGGGTCTTGTGCACATGTCTTGTGGAAAGAATATGAAAACATTGTAGAAGGGGGCAAAGCTATTTAGTAATATCGTATCAGAGCTGACATAGCACATCTCTCAGGAAAGACTGGACCTTTCTTCTGTAAAGAAACCAGAATTGGAAGGGCGGCTTAAAGGCTCCAATAAGGTAGATACAGAGATGGTGCCATCACTTACAGAGGCATTCAGAACAAGGGTCCATAAACATAAGAAAACCAGTGATAAACTTCCCTCTTAAAATCTGGAAAAGCTTCTATTCGAAGAGAATGTGGAATTGACTGCCGTAAGGAATAGCTGAGGGGGCTAATACTGACGCATCTCGAGGGGAGTTGGGAAGTTAATGAAAAAGTAAACCATAGAAAGGAACATCAGATTTGGGCGAAAATGGCTCGAGCTAGTTTCTTTGGAAAGCAGAAGCCTCTTTGTGCTGGATCTACTGCTTCTGTTCTGTAAATAAAATCACTGCATAAAATACTTCTTCTCCATCTGAAAAATGAAATCAATGTTATAAATAAAATAGCATTCAGTAGCATAAATGCCACCATTGCATTTTCTCGAGAAATGACCTAATATTCTCAGCAAGAGAATTTTACTTCAGGGCCAATTTATTCAAGTCAGAAGTATGTGACTGTTAACTGTGCGATAAGTGACTTGATTTATCTGGTATACCACCACCAGAACGACGTTATTATTGAGTTGTTTTAAAGCCCGTGAGTGTGATGTTTACCATAGAACAAGCTTTTCATTGCTGGGATGGAAAATGAACAAGGCACATTCAGCGATGAAGGAAGCTCGCACTCCACATCTGACTTTCAATTCACTACCACGACTCCCAATGGCAGCTCCACCCTCTGAACCATGACCTCATCCCTGGAAGGGAGCTCTTTGGTCCAGCACTGGTGACCTCTTGCTGTCAACCCTGTCAATCTCTGGCAATCTTCTTGCTGCTCTTCCCTGTCTCAGACACAAGTACCAATCCTTGCGGTAACACTAAAATCACAGACTGCCAACAGAGCAGGGCCTGTTTAACCACCCTCTCAGTTTTCTATTAGTTAACCAGACAACCAGATCTCAATTCATGCAGATATGTTACCTCAGGTTCCATTTGAATCACACGTCCTTTCCTTTGGGTTCCAAAATTTTCCCTACCACTGACGTCAGGCTAATACCTTGGTGGCAAATTGGTTTCCCTCCCAGTTTGCTTAAAAGCAGAGGTCAGGTATGCTGACCTCCAAGCTACGGAAACCATTCCATAATCATGAACAGGACTGTTCCCATGCACCTGGTCCATTGTATTTGTTCAAGGTGGAGCTTATGGCCCTACTGAAATGAAGGAAAGGTCTTTCTCACTTCTTCCCCCCCCCCCCCACCAATGAAAGGTCTCAGCCCGAAATATCAACTGTTTATTCCCATCTGTAGACACTGCCTGACCTGCTGAAGCACCTCCAGGTCATTCTGTGTATTGCTATGGAAAAGGATTTTTTTTAAGCTAAAATGTCTTTGAAAGTAAAGTTCTCTGTCATTTACAGCTGTAAGTGACAGTCCACAGTAACAAATTAATGTAAATTATATATTAGATCATATAATCCTAATAAAAATAAAACATTCATTGATTTTGATAGATGACAGATGAAAATACATTAGTCAAAATACACAAGGTTAAAGACTTAATGCTTGTATGATGTAGTAACTTGGCTGAGTGCATATGTGCTTAGAGTTCACTGGGCTGTATGATGGATTTTCAAGAAAAATACACAAATTTAGACAAATGGGTTTGCAGAGTAATTTTATTTAAGAGGTTGAAGAACAGAAGAGGTCAGGTTGTTCATTACAAGGATGTTATCCTAGTGTTTTGCGCATTATAGTCAAATAAGTGGGAGAAAAAGGATGTGAATCCATGGCCAAAGAAGCTATTCTTATTCAGGCTTAGACCAATGCAATTCTCTCGTGTCTCTAAATAGCTACTTGAAAAGATGGATTTCATTAAAAATAGTTATTTGTATGTGTGGCAATAGGAGACTTTTTCATTTGTGAAACAATTACATAAAAATATTAGAAGTAGTAAATGTCTTTACACTTCTGTCAGCACATTTCTTTAAATTGATTTTTTAATAGTCTATTACCATTTCCAGTCCCTCAAGTAGTACCAGAGTCTGTTCCATTAAACCATACTAATGCATAATATGTGTTGTTTGACAGCTCAATGACCAATAGCTGCCCTGAAATATTTTACAATATTGCTGTACTGGCTTTTACAGCAATAATTCACTCCACTGGTTTTTCAAGCAGTGAGTGATCTCCTGATGAGGACTTTGTTAATGCTGCCTCCTTCAACTGTAAAAAAAAAGTATAGCATCTTGTCATTTATATAATGCTCTTTACTTATAATCGTGTATAGGGTAAAGATTCCTTGTTCTTGCTAGATCTGAATTGCAGCTCCCAGAACATAACTTACATTCTTTGTGTCATGAGCTGTAGGTGTGTTTTCTTTACACCAACTGCATTATGTTATTATAGCCATAACTAAACGAGGGAAGATAGTGACATAAAACAGCAGCAGATTCAAACTTGCATTCACAACCGGCATTTGTTGATTTTTTCTGCGCTCCCCCATCATGTTCTCTTAATGCCAGGGGTTAAGTTGCAGCAAGAATTTCCCCCAACAGAGTTTGCCATTCTCATTCTTACACCTCTCTGTCCACTTTCGCTGATTGCCAAAGATCTGTCAGTCTGCCAGTCTTTGCTGTCTTTCAGCCCAAGCTCTAAAGTTCATGCTCTTTGTACAAAGATGGGCTATATAGCACCTTGCCCACAGTCCCTATCTGCTCATTATGATATTGTCGGAAGGAGCAATCAATCACATACCATATCATAACCTATGTTACTGACATTAAGGACAAGAAGAGAAATAGGGGGAGGGTAGGTCCACTTGAGGATTATAAAGGGAGTCTATGCTTTGAGTCAGAGGATGTGAGTGAAGTACTAAATAAATATTTTATGTTGGTTTTTGCCAAGGAGAAAGATATGGTGGATAACAAGGGCAGGGTAGAGAATGCTAATGTGCTCAGAGATTTTAATAGGAACGAGGCGGTGCTGGGACCTTTGTAAAACATCAAGGTGGAAAAATCTCTAGGGCACCAATAGGATATATCCTAGGTTATCAAAAGAGTCCAGAGTGGAGATTTCTGTGGCCCTTGGGCCTTTTAGGATCCTCATTAACAACAGGCAACTTCTTGGATGACTGGAGCATAACCAATATTTCTCCTTTGTTCAGGAAGGGAAGTAGGGATAATCCAATAAATTATATATAGTTGCACATTAGTGGTAGGGAAGTTATTAAAGAGGATCTTCAGGGATAAGATTTAAATGCATTTGGAAGAAGATCTTCGTATTCGGGACAGGGAGCATGGTTTTGTGCAGGACAGGTCACATTTTACAAAGTTAATTGAGTTTTTTAAGCAGATGACGAAGATGATTGATGAGGATAGGGCAGTGGATAATGTCTACATGGACTTTTGTAAAGCATCTGACTAAGTCCCTTGTTTTACATTTATCCAGAAAGTTAAGATGCATGGGATCCACAGCGACTTGCTAGTTTAGATGCAGAATTGTCTTATCTGTAGAAGACATAGGGTAGTTGTGGAAGGCTGTTATTCAGGTTGGAGATCCATAACCGGTGGGGCTTCATAGTGATTGCTGCTGGGCCCTCTGCTATTTGTGATACACAGAAGTTACTTGGATAAAGATATGCATGATTGGGTTAGTAAGTCTGAACGCAACACAAAGATTGGTGGAGCAGTTGAGGGCTGCCAATGGATACAGCAGAACATGAAGCATTTTTAAATATAGCCAGATCAATCTCAGATGGAGCTTCATCTGAGCAAGTGTGAGATGTTACACTTCAAGAGATCTAGTGTAAGGGGAAACCAATGGTAGGGCCCTTAACAACACTGATGTACAGAGTGACCTTGGAGTCCAAATGCCTAGCTCACTGAAAGTGACCACACAAGTAGACAGAGTGGTAAAGAAGGTGTATGGCATGCTTGCCATCTCTGGTTGTGATATTGAGTATGCACGTCAGGAAGTCATGTTGCAGCTAAGTAAAATGTTGGTTAGGCCCTACGTGGAGTATCGTGTGCATTTCTGTTTTTACTGGAAGGATGTGGAGGCTTTGGAAAGACTTCAGGAGATGTTTACCAGGATGGTGACTGGAATAGAGGGTAGTGTCTCTAAGGAGAGTTTGGACAAACTTGGGCTGGGCCAATCCAGCATTGGTAGTACAATCTACAGGAGGTGCTACCTCAAGAAGACGATGTCTATCACCAAAGATCTGCACAGTCTAAGCCATGACACCTTTTTTACAGCCACCATGGAGAGGAGATACAGAAGCCTTAAGTCCACATCACCAGGTTCATGAACAGTATTTTCCCCTCAACCATTCAGTTCTTCAATGAGCTGGCAAAACCCTAATCACTGCCGTTTAGCAACACCACGACTATTTTGATAATTTTGCACTGAAATTTTTTTGTTCTATAGAAACATAGAAAACATACAGCGCAATACAGGCCCTTCGGGCCACAAAGTTGTGTTGAACATGTCCCTACCTTAGAAATTACTGGGCTTACCTACAGCCCTCTATTTTACTAAGCTCCATGTACTTATCTAAAAGTCTCTTAAAAGACCCTATCATATCCACCTCCACCACCATTGCTGGCAGCCCATTCCACGCACTCACCACTCTCTGAGTATAAAACTTACCCCTGACATCTCCTCTGTACCTACTCCCCAGCACCTTAAACCTGTGTCCTCTTGTGGCAACCATTTCAGTCCTGGGAAAAAGCCTCTGACTATCCACACAATCAATGCCTCTCATCATCTTATACACCTCTATCAGGTCACCTCTCATCCTCTGTCGCTCCAAGGAGAAAAAGCCGAGTTCAGTCAACCTATTCTCATAAGGCATGCTCCCCAATCCAAGCAACATCCTTGTAAATCTCCTTTACACCCTTTCTATGGTTTCCACATCCTTCCTGTAGCGAGGCAACCAGAACTGAGCACAGTACTCTAATTGTGTTCTTTCTTGTAAAAACGTGCATTATTTATGCTTAACTAACGCTATGTGCCTGTGATGTTGCTTCAAGTAAGTTTTTCATTACACCTGTGCATACATGTACATATGGCAATAAATAACTTTGACGTTGATGCTTGTTTTTTGTAAAATAATTCACATGAAAGAAGCACTCAATATTTCAAAGGGAGACACTAGTTTCAAGATGAACTGAGGAAAATTATTTATTAGCTTTGAACAAAATTCCAAATGGTTTCCAAACTATGATCAAAACTAACCTCACTGATCCAAGGAGTTTTTGGAGAAAAACTCATCCTTAGTTTGCATTTAAATTCAATTCAGTAATAGGCCCGGAAAAGAATAGTTGCAAATTTAGGGAAAGCTTACTGATGCAGGTGAAATTTAACTCCCGTTAACTTCAGGTTCATGAAGGAGACAATTTGGATTTTCAGCATTAGCAGACTTCCCCGTGTTTATAATTTTAAGAATACTTCATCAAGTCATTTCACTTACTGTAAGAAAGCAACTTGGAAAATAAATTGCTCTATTTGGAGCACTGGGAATATTAGAAAGTAATTTTTCTGTCAATGAGGCTGGGCAGGTTATTAAGTGATTCAGTTGAATGTAAATTCTGCTTGATTAAATTGAAAACTTGTTGCCTCTGAATACCTAGTTTCATTCATATAACTGTTTGAGAAGAGGCTATTCATGAGCACCTGCATTAGAGACAACACTGGAGTCAATTTCCATTAACAGTACTTTAAGCTAATAACTACACAAACCGTTTATCAGTCAAGCCTTTTCAAAAGTTGCCTGTTCTGATCCCAATTGGCACTTATCATGTAAGAAGCATAAGGACACTGGATATAAGAGAGGAATTAGACCATTTGGCCGTTTAAATCAGCTGTATCATTAATTCATGGCTGATTTTTTTCCCACCTGTGCCCCCACTCTTCCATCTTCTTCCCATAGCTCTTAACCTTTGTACCCATCAATAACTTATCAATCTCTGCCTTACATACACTCAATAACTTGGCCTACAAAGCCCTCTGTGACAATGGATTTCATAATTTCTGGCTGAAAAAATTCCTCCTCATCTCAGTTTTAAATGTTTGTCCCTGTATTCTTAGGCTGTGCTGTCAGACTCTGCGCTCCCCTATGAAAGGAAACATCCTCTCCATGTTCACTTCATCCAGGCCTTTCCAAGTAATTCACAAAATTAATGGAAAGTTGACATTATGCTAAAGAAAGAGGTGTTGGAACAGAAGTTTGGTTAAATAAGTAATGAATCCATCAGGAAGAAGGTACATGAGCCTCAGGACTCACAACACTAGGTTCAGGAGCAGTTATTAACCCTCAAACATCAGGCTCTTGGACCAGATGGGATAACTTCACTTGCCCCACCACTGAAATGTTCCCACAACCTATGGTCTCACTTTCAAGGAGTCTTCATCTGATGTTCTCAATATTTATTGAGTATTTATTTACTTACTATTTCTTTCGTTCTTTTTATATTTGCAAAGTTTGTTGTCTTTTGCACACTGGTTGAATGCCCTGTTGGTCCAGTCTTTCATTGATTATTATGGTTATTATTCTATTCTGGATTTATTAAGCATGCTGACAAGAAACTGAATCTCACGGTTGTATATTGTGACTTTGAAAATAAATTTACTTTGAACTTTAAACTTTGAACCCCCCCAGAATTCAAAGCGTCCGATTGAGAGAGAAAAAGACAAGTCCATGTTTTGGTTCACTGACTTTTCATTGAAGTAGCAAGAAGGATGAAGTTGGGGGTGGAGGTTCTAAACTTCAAGATATTTCTGCTAAATAAAGTTGAGAACATAGCACACAATCAAGTCAGAAATGGAACAATCATAAAAAGCTTTTCAAAATATTTTACTATTTTTTTAAGAAAAGAGAAATTGCAAAGCAGAAATTATGAGTAGCATACCAATAAAACTACTCATGAAACAAAATGTAATATTTTGAGGGTACGTTACAGTTCAAAATAGTTGAATTTCTCATGAGGTCACTAATTCAGCAGATGATAGAAACAGGTCCTTCTGGCCCATTTCTTCCATTAGACTTTGATATCTGTCTAGGCTAATCAACTCCTTTTCCAACCAAGTATAGTCTAAATGCATTTTAGATTAATTACAAATATAAAACATAAAATAATTGTTTGCATTAGTATTAACCCCCCCTCCCTTTAATATGACACAACAAATCATCACTGGTGCAGCCAATTGGTTTTAGAAGTCACATAATTAGAACATAGCAATTTACAGCACATTACAGACCCTTTAGAACACAATGTTGTGCCGACCATGTAACCTATTCAGTTAAGTGAAGGTCTGTTTTTGGAGACCTGTGTGCAATCAAAGTGTTTCAATTGATTGTAGTAATAATACACCTCTATCTGGAAGGTCCAACCACTGGAGAGTCAGTATCCTGGCAAAAACTACACCATGAAACCAAAAGAACATTCCAAGCAACTCAGTGAAAAGGTTACTGAAAAGCACAAGTCAGGAGATGGATACAAGAGAATTTCCAAGTCATTGAATATCCCTTGCAGTACTGTTAAGTCAGTCATCAAGAAATGGAAAAATTATGGCTCATCTGTAAATCTGCCAAGAGCAGGACATCCTCAAAAACCGAGTGACCATGCAAGAAGGGACTAGTGAGGGAGGCCACCGAGAGACCACTGATAACTCTGAAGGAGTTGCAAGCTTCAGTGGTTGAGATGGGAGAGACTGCGCAGACAGCAACTGTTGCCCGGGTGCTTCACCAGTCACAGCTTTATGGAAGAGTGGGAAAGGAAAAGCCACTGTTGAAAAAAATTCTCATGAAATCTCAGTTGGAGTTTGCCAGAAGGCATGTAGGAGACTCTGAAGTCCTCTGGAAGAAAGTTCTATGTCTGATGAAACCACAATTGAGCTTTTTGGCCATCGGACTAAACACTGCACATTATCAAAAACACACTATATCTACCATAAAGCATGGTGTGGCTGAATCATGCTGTGGGGATTCTTCACTGCGGCAGACCCTAAATGGCTCGTGATGGTCGAGGGTAAAATGAATGCAACAAAACACAGGGAAATCCTAGAGGAAAATCTGATGCAGACTGCAGGAGAAATGCGACTTGGGAGAAGATTTTTTTTCCAGCAAGACAATGTCCCCAAGCATAAAGCCAAAGCTATACAGGAATGGCTTAAAAAAAAACAAAGTTAATGTCCTGGGGTGTCCAAGTCAGAGTCCAGACCTCAATCCAATTGAAAATTTGTGGCTGGACTTGAAAAGGACTGTCCACTCATGGTCTCCATGCAATCTGACAAAGGTTGAGCAGTTTTGTAATGAGGAATGGGGAAAAATTGCGGTGTCCAGATGTGCAAAGCTGATAGAGACCGATCCACACAGACACAAGGTTATATTTGCTGCCAAAGGTGCAGCTACTAATACTGACTTGAAGGGGGTGAATACTTCTGCAATCAATTATTTTGTGTTTTATATTTATAATTAATTTAGATCACTTTTCAGAGATCTGCTTTCACCTTGACACAAAAGAGCCTTTTTCTGTTGATCAGTGTCAAAAAAGTCAAATTAAATCCACTGTGATTCAATGGTGTAAAACAATAAAACATGAAAACTTCCAAGGGGAGTGAAAACTATTTTGGTATGTGTGTGTATGTATATGTATAAAACACACGCTGTATATAAGTTAATTAGGCATTCTTATTAATTTAAATAATTCATTATGGGTTATATGTATAAATACATTAATTGCATATGCCATCACAGTACCACCTGGTATGTGTGTACCTCGCTTAAAGTAAAGAACAAATTTAGACTCACATTTCAGACTCCTGTGTCTTTCTTTGAATTAGTTTAATGTTTTGAAGTTACAAAACATAAAACCTGTGTCCTCTAGTTTTTTGGCCTAAGGTAGAAGGAGATGAGTTATTAACTTCAAACTTTCTGCATAATCACTCAAAGAGTTGAACTGCACGTGCATGTAAAGAGAACTGTATAACTCATCTCCTTCTACCTTAGGCCACAAACTTATCAATCACCGCTGCTGTGGACCACTTCTACAAAGAAGGGATCCGTATGCTCCACGACTGCTGGACTGAGTGTGTAAATGTAGGAGGGGACTATGTTGAAAAATAAATGTGCCAGGTTTTCTAAAATTGACTCCTTCTACCTCAGGCCACGAGCTTATCAATCGCCCCCTGTAGATAGGATGGACTCTATTTTACCACTCTATCCATCTTCTCCACGCGCCTCCTAATTTTATAAATCTCTCTAAATTCACCTCTCATCCTCCAAGTTCCAATGAGAATAAACCCAGTTCCTTCTACGTCTTCTTCTCACTACACCCCTCGATCCAAGGAGCAGCTTGGTGTTTCCAACATTCTCTCTGATGCTAACATATTGTTCTTGTGGCGTGGTGACCAAAACTTCACACGATGATCCCGAGTGAAATGACTCCACAATAAGGCTGAGGAGGATGACTGAATTATTTACAGTATCTATGGCATCCCACACTGATTGTGCATGTGGGGAAATCCCTGGTTGGCTGCCAGTTTCTCCCTGTAATGATGTCACTGCTTGTCATTTTCACAACCTTTGCAGTTGCGAAATCTGCCCAGTAGTTGGTCATCATCACTTGTATATTTAGATTTTTTAAAACCTGGTTGCAAGAACAGGAAAGCAGGTTATTAACTGAACGGTAGCCGATTAGGAAAAGGGGAGATGCAACGAGACCTGGGTGTCATTGTACACCAGTCATTGAAGGTGGGCATGCAGGTACAGCAGGCGGTGAAAAAGGCAAATGGTATGTTGGCATTCATAGCAAAAGGATTTGAGTACAGGAGCAGGGAGGTTCTATTGCAGTTGTACAAGGCCTTGGTGAGACAGCGCCTAGAATATTGTGTGCAGTTTTGGTCCCCTAATCTGAGGAAAGACATTGTTGCCATAGAAGAAATACAGAGAAGGTTCACCAGATTGATTCCTGGGATGGTAGGACTTTCATATGAAGAAAGACTGGATCGACTAGGCTTATACTCACTGGAATTTAGAAGATTGAGGGGGGATCTTATTGAAACGTATAAAATTCTAAAGGGATTGGACAGGCTAGATGCAGGAAGTTTGTTTTCGATGTTGGGGAAGTCCAGAACGAGGGGTCCCAGTTTAAGGATAAAGGGGAAGCCTTTTAGGACCGAGATGAGGAAAAACTTCTTCACATAGAGAGTGGTGAATCGTGGAATTCTCTGCCACAGGAAACAGTTGAGGCCGGTTCATTGGCTATATTTAAGAGGGAGTTAGATATGGCCCTTGTGGCTAAAGGGATCGGGGTATGGAGAGAAAGCAGGTACAGGGTTCTGAGATGAATGATCAGCCATGATCATACTGAATGGCGGTGCAGGCTCGAATGTCTGAAGGGCCTACTCCTGCACCTATTTTCTATGTTTCTATGATTAGTTTTCCGTCTCTGGAAAGGCACTGGCAAAGTAGAATTTGTTGCCAGGATGCCGTATTTCATCTCAAGATGAAGTGCAGCCTTGTCCTCTAAACAGAAACAAGATCTATTTCTACTGCTGCAACAAGCTGTTTAGCAAAAGTGCAGAGCAATGCGATTGATTCAGGATTGCTGGAGGCAGCAAGTTTGACAGGATCTTCATGGCTGCTATGAATTTTAATGGGTCCTTACTTTCTTAGACTCCACAAGTTTCCTTTGATTCCAAGGATCCTCGGTCACCAAGAAGAAAGCTGCAGGTTCAGTTGGTTAAGTTAGAATTGATCCTCAGCATTCGACCTGCAAACCACTGAAGGTCTTCAAAGAGCTGCTAGAGTCTCCTTCTGCATTAAAGCAAAATGAAGCTCAATTATCAGTGGTATGCAATCCAGAAATATCAATCTCCTACAGCCGAATAAACCCACATCTCTTCAACACAGGCTGTTTATATTAGAAAATGTCTATGCCATTATAAAAAGCACCCCTTTAATGTAAGAAAATTCTATAAAACTTCTGCATTTCACTATGTAATTCTTCTCTGTCTTAGTTCTGAGGACTTATCTTTCATTCTACAACTATTATATTTTCGTGGATGTTTGTGAAGGAAAAGAATTTCAGGATGTATATTGTATACATTTCTCTGACATTAAATGTACCTATTGAAATCTATTGATGATCTGACCTTCTGAAACAATGGGTTAAAGATGTATAAGTAGTTTTCTCAGCATGAAATGATCTTCAATTACTCTCAAGCACATTTTTAACATCAATTTAGATTTGAGTGCCTTGATTGTCTTTTTGGTACTGGTTAGCTATTTGTTGGTTTTGCAGAGTAACATATACAAATGTCAAAGTACTCACAAAGTAAAAAGTGCTTACAGAATTACAGCAAACAATAGTATTTCATACATTGAAAAATCTCTGCGATAATAATGCCAATAGGCAAGTAATTGAAACAAGTCCAAACATCCCACAACGACATCTTAAATTCTCAGGATGGAAGCTGACTAGTTTTTTTATATACCAGAAATAACCAGGAAGGCCAATTATAATCTTAGAACACAACAGGCTATATAGCGATGGTGATGGTCCAGGGAAAATATGGGCAAGATTTCAGATGGATTTCATAATAGAGCATATGTACTATTCACCTAGTGATTTTAAATATACGTGAAGCTAAACAAGGTTAAATTTTATGCAGTTTTTAAAAATATAAATTAGATCATTATTTTCTCTCAACAGAATGGTGTGTGTGTTGTCATATTGCATTTTAAAATTGCATCATGTAATAGCTTATGATGGAGAACATGGTTTGATTCTTGTATTTATTGATCTACTTAGCTTGTAGGACCTTGAGAGTTGAGCTTTAAAAGTCTCATTCTCATGATTGCTGCAAACATCAGCTGGACAGGAAGCTTCCAATGATTTGGAAACAGAATTGGTTGGCCATGTTTTAAATTTCTTCATGGTCTTGCCCTTCCGTTTCACTGCAACCTCCTGCAACTCTGAAAATCCCCAGGCTTGCTGCATTTGTCCAAGTATAATTCTCTGTGCATCCGTCATTCCCTTCACCACACAGGTGACCATGCCTTTGATCAACTAAGTCCCAAGCTCTGGTGTTCCGTTCTATAATAGAAAATAATTGAATTTTTCATATTGTCTCTGTCTCTTCATATTTTCTCACCATTTTTATGACATTCATCTGATTAGATCATATTTGAATGACTTTGGAGGAATTTAATACCTTCTGTAAATGAACGTGGAGTTCAAGGTGTCATTTTTAACCCTTTCCTGTGGTTTGCGATCCAGGCAGCCGTAAAATTTTGCCCTTCAATTTCAGCATCCAATTACCTGTGTAGTCGATTTGTAAAATGCAGTAGGTGATGGAAGTCATTATTAAGGAATTGCTAGCTTTGCAGTTTTTGATGAATATTTTCTGATGATATCTTGCAATGCCCAATTATAGAATAACATTTCTTTTAATATTCACCAAAGCTCTGTTCAGTGTGCAAGGGGTTAAACGAACTTATTAAATGAACTTAAGGCTGTCTAATAAATGCAACAAATATTGTTATTGAAAGTCTATGCCAGCTATTTACACACCATAGTATTAATGAAGAATTGTAGATTTGACAGTGACATATAGGCATTAATCCTTTGTGACTGCTACTTCGATTTTGATCAGAGCCTTAGCAGAGTTAATCGGAGATTCAATAAGTGCTAACAAAACATAAAAGAAAATAAGAGTGAGTGACTGATGGGACAAAAACAATGACCTTACTTCACAAAATATCCAGTATGACTCATGTTTTGATGATAACGCAACAGCAATCTTTCAGTATATTATAAGAAAGATTTAAATGAAGATTATATACTTTTTGGAACACTAACATAAAAAATTAAAACACTGGTATCACTCGTGAGATGAAGTTTGTGGAAAGAGAAACAGAAGTAATGTTTCAGTTTGATGACTCTTCATCAGAAGACAATAAGGGCATGAGACATAGGAATGGAATTTGGTCATCGGCCTATCATTTGATCATGGCTGATTTATTACTCTTCTGAACCCCATTCTCTGCCTTCTTCCCTTAACCTTTGACACCCTCACTAAACAAGAACCTATCAACCTCTGCTTTAAATATACCCAATGACTCGGCCTGTGTAGCTGTCTGTGGCAATGAATTCCACAGAGCCTCCACTCTCTGGGTAAAGAAATTCCTCTAGAACTGGAAAAGGAAGAGGAAATAAAGCTTTTGTGGCAATGCTAGATTGAATAAAGTATAGAATGGATCAGGATAGCTTTGATCCAGAGTGAGATGGGTATTGTTTCACTAAGATGTTAACATCATGCTTGTGCGAAGCATGGCATTGCCTAGATTTCTGAATGGTGTGGGATCAATGCCTCAAGATAGAGTGGGTGGTTTGATCATACCTGTGCTCCTGGGTGGATCTCAATCGTGAAATGTGGAATTTTAAAACCATAAGAGCATAGAAGAATTTCACCCCTTGGTCCACCAATTCTGCTCAGCTATTTGGTTGAATGGTTGGTTTAGTCAAATTGTAGTTGAAATCCGTGCAGAATGGATTCAACCAGAGATGTTTGCCAAGAAAGCAGATGTGGATGCGGAAGCACTTCTTGTCAAGTAAGGCCACGGAAGCCACTGAGGGTGAACAAGTCAAGTGGAAGTCCTGTCAGAGAGAGAGCTCCAAACTGTCTGCTGGAGGAACTCAGCATCTGTGGCTGGCAAAGAACTCTTGCATCAGGACTCAACCCAACGAGTTATTCCAGAAGATTGTTGCTGCAGATTCTGGTATCTGCAACCCCTTGTGTCTCCACAGTCATAGAGTTAGACAACACAGAAACAGATCGTCCTTCTTCCTGCCACATCACGTCTGCCATTTTTGCCCAACTACGCTGATCCCATTTGCCTGAATTAAGAAAGTGCCCTCTTATGCCTTATTACTTAAATGTCTGTCAAAATGCCCCTTAAAACTAGTAATTACATCTGATTCCACTATTTCATCTGGTTACTGGTATCAATGACCCTCTCTGTTAGAAAAAAACAGTCCTCAGGTCTCCTTTAAAACTCATTTCTCACCTTAAACCTCTGCCTTCTTTTTATTAATACTGCTACTGTGGGTAAAATATTTTGACTATTTAACCTGTCTATGCCTCTCACAGACTTATATACATCTATCAGCCTCCTTCACTCCTTCTGCAGCCTGGGTAACCAGCTATCCAATCTCTCCCCAAACTCTTGTAATCCAGGAAGGATCCTGGTGAATCTCTTCTGCTCTCTCCCCTATGCAATCACATCCTTCCTATAGTGTGGAGGTAAGAATTGCACACAATATACCAAGTTTTGCAAAGTTGCTACATCTCTTTATTTCCATGCCATTATATTCTAGTTCCCCTCTAGAAACATACTTCTAAATTATCATGCCAGGGAGAGGAGTAGCAATGAATTCATCAGTAAATTAAAAGCAAGGAACTGCTACAGTTGGAAGTCTGAAATAAAAGCAGAAGATGCTGGAGAAACTGAGCATGTTTTCCCACATCTAAATCATGTTATAAATCACATTTTGATTTATATGTATAAATCATATCTTCAGAAAATCCCCAAATCTTGAATCATGTAGTAAATTATAGAATTTCAAATCAATGATATTCCATCAGATGAGAAAATCTGCAGATGCTGGAAATCCAAGCAACACATGCAAAATACTGGAGGAACTCAGCAGGCCAGGCAGCATCTGTGGAAAAGAGTAAGCAGTCAACATTTCGGGCTGAGACCCTTCATCAGGACGGGAAAAAATTATGAGAGGTTAGAGCAAGAAGATGGGGGGGGGGGGTGGAGGGGAAAAGACGTACAAGGTAGTGAAGGAGGTGATAGGTGAAACTTGGTGGGGGTGAAGTGAAGAGCTGGGAAGTTGATTGATGAAAGATATAAAGGGCTGGCGAAGAGGGAGTCTGATAGGAGAGGACAGAAGACCATGGAAGAAAGGGAAAGGGGAGGAACACCAGAGGGAGGCGATGGGCAGATAAGGAGATAAGATGAGACAGGGAAATAGGAATGGGATTGATGAAGGGGAATATTCCATAAGAACTGGGAAATGTTAAAATAATTTTAATTAAATTGCAAAGAAAGGGGAAGGATGCAAATATGATTAATCTCCTCTAAACCATTGAATTCTGACTGATGAGCCTTCAACACCTTCAGTCAACCTGGACCACCATCACTTAGGCGATTCCATCGCTTGTTGGCCCATTCCAACTCAAGCATTCCCTTCCTTTGTTTTCTCCCATCTTTTCCCTTCTCTTTAACTTTGCTTTCTATGTTTTCCTAACCTGACTAAAGGATAGATAGATAGGTCATGGAGAGGATGTTCCCAATAATAGGGGAGTCTAGAACCAGGGGGACAACCTAAGAATGCAAGGATATCCCTTTAGAACAGTGATGGCGAGAAATTTCTTTAGCCAGAGAAATGAAATCTCTGGAATTCATTGCCTCAGATAGATGAGCAGGCCAAGTGATTGGGTATACTTAAAACAGAGATTGATAAGTTCTTGATTAGACAGGGCATCAAAGATTCTGGGAAGAAGACAGGAGAATGCGGTTGACAGGGATAATAAATCAGTCGTGGTGGAATGGCAGAACAGACTTGATGGGCTGAATGGTCTAAACCTGCTCCTATGTCTTATGTCACCAGCTTGAAAGGTTACCTCTGTTTCTCTCTCCATAGACCTGCTGAGTATTTCAAACGTGATCAGTTTTTAGTTTGATTTTGCTTATGTATTGATTATGTTCCTTAAATTATTGCTTCCTCTCCTTCAGTAATGCCTAAGGCAACCCTCATTAGGTCCTCTCAGGAGATGTTCTCTCCTTACCAGAAAATGTTCTTAACGTAGGTATGTTGAGAATACGTGACACACTCTTCAAAGAAATGATGCAACAGCAACTGTATCATAAGACCATAAGACATAGAAGCAGAATTGGAGTCCAGATTAATAGTTGTCGATGGTTCATATTGTGGTTGTGGATGTTTCGTATTCTGCATGGAGGATGGTAACTGCTGGTGTTCCACAGGGATCTGTTCTGGGACCCCTCCTCTTTGTAGTTTTTGTAAATGACCTGGATGAGGAAGTAGAAGGGTGGGTTACTAAGTTTGCTGATGACACAAAAGTTGGGGATATTGTGGATAGTCTGGAGGGTTGTCAGAGGTTACAGCAGGACATCAATAGGATGCAAAACTGGGCTGAGAAGTGGCAGATGGACTTCAACCCAGATAAGTGTGAAGTGACAGTAGGTCAAATTTGAAGACAGAATATAATATGAACGGTAAGACTCTTGGCAGTATGGAGGATCAGCGAGATCTTGGGGTCCATGTCCATAGGACACTCAAAGCTGCCACGCAGGTTAACAGTTTGTTAAGAAGGTGTATGGTGTGATGGCCTTCATCAACTGTGGAGCTGAGTTCAAGAGCTGTAAGGTAACGTTAAAGCCATATAGATCTTAGTTAGACCCCACTTGGAATACTGTGTTCAGTTTTGGTCACCTCACTACAGGAAGGATGTAGATACTATAGAGAGAATGCAGAGGAGATTTACAAGGATGTTGCCTGCATTGGAGGGTATGCCTTGTGAGAATAGACAGAGTGAACTTGGCCTTTTCTCCTTGGAGTGATGGAGTATGAGAGGTGACCTGATAGAGGTGGATAAGATGATGAGAGGCATTGATCATGTGCAAAGCCAGAGACTTTCTCCCAGGGCTGAAATGGCTAACATGAGGGGGAATAGTTTTAAGGTGCTTGGAAGTAGATACAGAGGGAATGTCAGGGGTAAGGTTTTCACTCAGAAAGTGCTGGGTGCGTGGAATGCACTGCCAACTGCAATGGTAGAGGCGGATACAATAGGGTCTTTTCAGAGACTCTTAGATAGGTACATCAAGCTTAGAAAAATAGAGGGCTATGTGGTAGGGAAATGTAGATAGTCTCTAGAGTAGGTTACATGGTAGGCCCAACATTGTGGGCCGAGGGGCCTGTAATGCGTTGTAAGTTCCTATGTTCTATGACTAGTAGAGTGATCTCTCAAGATGACTGTGATGTTCTCCTGAAGGGTTATTCCCTTAATGGAGAAGGCCTGCACGTGAGTTTGTTTAACGGTGGGAGGCTGATGCACAGCCCATCACCTCATGGTCCTTGACAGGTCAGGCTCAGGGTCCAGTGATGCGGACTTCAAGACAACTGGGGACCTTTCCTGCGATTTCACTGCCATCATGATGCTTCATCATCTCCCGCCAGCTCCACCATTGAGGTCTTTGCTGAACCTTCCATTGTCTGGGTCCTCCCCCTTGACCTGACCTGGAGCTAAGCTCTAGCCGGCATCACTCCCTGAGGCTCGGGAACCCACAAGCCTCTTCACCACAACAAGACGATCCTCAGAGAATCGATGTAGACTAGGTATCCTGCTACCATATTCAAGGTAGACTTTGCAAAACAATGGCAGCGGGAATATTGCAGCAATGGTGTTAAAGCTACTGACAGCACTTTAAGGACTTGCAATGTCAGTTTGGTGAGTTAAATCAATCTGAGTGAACAATCACTTCAGTGCTGGTTAGACAACCAGGGAGAAGGAAAGCAAAGCTGATTATAGCTACGTTATTGAAAATTTTTGAGAGGAAGGGCTGTTGTGAAGGTGAAGGTGGAACATTCTAAAACTTTGACTAAAGTAGCTCTATTCAGAGAGGGGCTTGCCTAACAACAGACATAGATTATACACTATAAACCTGGGTGGCTGTGTAAGTGAAATTCACGGACCTGTATTAATTACCGAGGGCCTCGATCAATCAGTCTGTGCAGTTGACATTTAATTTGTATATATACCCAGTCAGGCTACTTTGCCCTTCACAGTTCAGGACTTGCATCAGGCTTTCTCAAGCCAGCCTCTCAGCCTACATCGGTTGTAGACTGGGTAAGTGACTATGGGAGGAAAATGGAACCGAATCACCCATCAATTCCAGAAATTTCATTTTCATTAAATGCAAAGCAAGAGATCAATATGAAAACAACCCAGAACGGTGAAGGCAGGCAATTTAAAAACTCCGCTGACAGACTGCATCCCTCAAATTGACAAATTAAATTGCATGAGTGGCAGCATCAGTCTTTTAGCATTTGATGAACACCGACGCAGAACTGTTAGTTAGAAGTTGGTCATAAACTACAAACAGGAACATTTTACCTTTGGGCCATTCGTGTTTGTTGGCAGATTAGGAGCCGTGGCAGGGGACAGGTTTGTCAATTTGTAAATTGTGAGTTTGAGAAAACCTCTGCTGTGCCGTGTGATTAAAAATTTATTTTTCAAAAAGACGGATCAAATAACTTATGACAGGTGGAGTCACCAGAGGGTTGGCCTCCCCCGATGAATGAAATTAACATTCCAGCAATGTGCTGTTATTTAGTTTGTACTTTGTAATTGCATGATAAGACAGAATCAGCAAAAACTACTGAATATTTTATTGATAATTAAATACCAATTACAGTTTATAGAAAGGATAAATATTTAACATTAAAGGATCAAAAATGAAACGTTATGGAAGATTTTTGTTTTATTATTGTACTGGACATTATCATGTAATCTATTTATAAGTATTCAAAGGATATAGAGTGAAAATGAGTGATTATAATTATCAACAAATAGTAAATCAAATCTCATAAGAATTGTTGATACACCATGATGTACATTTCCCCCGCTCTCTCAAAGGCTCAGCTGGTGAAATTAATCAATTAATTGGATCCATACAAACTAGAAAGACCTGGTCTTTTCTGCTTTAATGTCCCTGCATTAGCGATATCGATGTTAGTCTGGAAATGGGGGGTGGGGGGGGGGGTGGAATGAGGTTGAGAAATGAAATTTAAAAGATGCTCAGCAGATCAGCCTGTGTTTTTGGAAAGAGAAACAGAGCTGACATTTCCAAAATGGGATCCTTAACTTGAAATATTAACTCAGGTTTGTCTTTCCACAGATCAGCATAAGGTTTAGTATATCATGAAATTTGTTAACTTTGCGACAACAGTACAATGTAATACATGATAATATAGAAAAAACTGTGAATTACAGCTCGTTATGTGTATGTGTATATATATAAAATCGTTAAATTAAATAAGTAGAGCAAAAAACAGAAATAAAAATGTAGTGAGGTAGTGTTCAGAGGTGTAATGTCCAATCAGAAATCAGATGATAGAGGGGAAGAAGCTGCTTGCTGAGTGTGTGCCTCCAGGCTTCTGTCCCTCCTTCCTGATGGTAATGATGAGAAGAGGGCATGGCCTGGGTGATGGGGGTCCTTAATGATTGACACTGCCTTTTTGGGACATCGCTCCCTGAAAATGCCTTGGATACTATGGAGGCTAGTGCTCATGGTGGAGATGACTAAGTTTACAACTCTTTACAACTTACTTCAATCCTCAACAGTACCACCCCACCCCCCCCCCCATACCAGACAGTGATGAGGCCAGTTAGAATCCTCTCCATGGTGTATCTGCAGATGCTTACCTGATCTAATGAGGGCCTCTCCATTTTTATTTTAGACTTCACGGCCTTTGGCCAATCTGAAGGCTCTTGCTCCCACCTGGAATTCCTCATTCATTGGTGGTGAGAGGCAAGGCTGTCTTCCGGTATTTAAATCTGACCTCTTTTGGGAAGGATGCCAATAGCAGATCATCCACAAACACGTACATCCCCAACATGTAAACTAAATATTGTGAGCAGTGTGGCCTGGGCCCTGCTTCCACCATAGCCAACTCCTACCACATCTAACCACAGTTACCCCTGCCCTGTGTCATATCCTACCACGTCTAACCACAGTTACCCCTGCCCTGTGTCATATCTTACCATGTCTAACCACAGTTACCCCTGCCTGTGTCATATCTTACCACGTCTAACCACAGTTACCCCTGCCCTGTGTCATATCTATTGTAGGGTGAATATGACTGCACTTCGTGATGTCTCTTTTGGTAGGTCAGCTTAAAACACTCACTGACTTATAAACATGAGCAAGTTTGCAGATGCTGGAAATCCAAAGCAACACACACAAAATTCTGGACGAACTCAGCAGGTCAGGCAGCATCCATGGAGATAAATAAACAGTCTAAGTTTCAGGCTGAGACTTTTCTTCAGGACTGAGAAGAAAGGGGGAAGACACCAGAATAAATAGGTTAGTGGGGGGGGGTGTGGGTGGGGAGGCTGGCTGCAAGGTGATTGGTGAAGCCTGGTGGGTGGGAAAGGTCAAGGGTTGGAGAAGAAGGAATCTGATAGGAGAGGAGAGTGGACAATCGGAGAAAGGAATAGAGGAGGGGACTCAGAGGGAAGTAATAGGCAGGTGAGAAGCGGTAAAAGGTCAGAGTGGGGCTAAAGGAGGATGGAGGAACTGACTTAAATCAAATTTCAAGAATAGCTAACAAATTGTTAATTCAGCTCCAGTACAGAATACCCAGAAGCAGAGAAGATAGAGTATGGTCAAGATTGGTGGAGGGGTAGGTGGTGTTGAGGAAACAGGTAGGCTGCAGAAGGACTTAGACAGATTAGTAGTATGGGCAAGAGAGTGATAAATGAAATACAATGTTAGAAAATGCTTGGTCATGCATTTTGGAAGTAGAAATAAATATGCACACTATTTTCTAAACAGGGAGAAAATCCAAAAATCTGAGATGCAAAGGGACTTGGAAGTCCTTCTGCAGAACTCACTAAAGGTTAACTTGTAGGTAGAGTCGGTGGTGAGGAAGGCAAATGCAATGTTAGCATTCATTTCAAGAGGTCTAGAACACAAGAGCAGGGGTGTGATGCTGAGGCTTTATAAGGCACTGGTGAGGCCTCACCTTGAGTATTGTGAACAGTTTTGAGCTTCTCGTCTAAGAAAAGATGTGGTGGCATTGGAGGGGGTCCAGAGCAAGTTCACAAGGATGATTCTGGGAATTAAAGTGTTATCATATGAGGAACATTTGATTGCCCTGGGTCTGTACTCACTGGAATTCAGAACGTTGAGGGGGGAATCCCATTGAAAACTTTTGATTGTTGAAAACTGAGACAGAGTAGATGTGGAAAGGATATTTCCCATGGTGGGGGAGTCTAGGATAAGGGGGCACAGCCTCAGGACAGAGGAGTCTCTAATTAAAACAGAGATGCGGTGAAATTTCTTTGGCCAAAGGTTGGTAAATCTGTGGAATTATTATGACAGGCTGCTGTGGAGGCCAGGGCATTGGGTATATTTATGGCAGAGCTTCATCAGTTCTTGATTGGACACGGCATCCAAGGTTACGGGGAGAAGGCCGGGGAGTAAGGCTAAGGAGGGAAAAATAGGATCAGCCATGACTGAGTGGCAGAGCAGACTCATAGGCCAAAAGGCCCAATTCTACTCCTATGTTTTATAGTCTCTTGTTCCAAGCTTATTGTGCAATGTGCCAGACTCCTAACGGAATTTCAGACCCAATATCGATGCTCCTACTTACATCTCGCCATTAATGTAGCATGAAGATTCAAATGTTTGCTGGGCATACAATGTGAGGAAGCAGTCAAGTAATTACCTGTGCAGAATATTAACCGAGTAGACCTTGAGGAGACCAAATAACTGAACTGCACATGGATCAAATAAGATGGAGGAATAAATCTAACGAAAATAATAGGAAAAAATTGGAACAGGAGCATAAAACTATATAAAGGCCAAGTGAGAAAATTGTTTTAATTAGATATTAGATAATTATAAGGTTTGAGCTTCTTATTTTTAAACAGTGTTAATTATTCTTTGTTTGTCTATTAGGCTTTGCAGCTCTCAAGTGTAAAGATATTATCATAATCTTCTCTGGCTCTCTCCCCACAAGGGAGAAGCCATGTATTGGCATGAAAATGTGGATTTAGTCACAGCTCCACATTGTTAAAATGTTAGTTAATACCTTAAACTCAGTCGGAGAAATCAGACAAGTACTCTAATCGCCTTTCATAAGGAAAAACATGCTCCATTTAAAAAAAGCCGAAATAGAAAAATCTAATATTTCAGCTTTTTGTCATGCCCCTTCATATTCCATTACATCTTACAGTAATCTCAATGCTTATGGTTTAAGTTGATATTCCATTGCTGGTTCTGCTTCATTGCAATATTTATTGGAACTCCTACACTTCTCCAACCTGGTAGTGTGCATTGAAGTCCTTAAATGATCCTCAGTTAATTTAGATATAAGTCACAATGGGCATTATCACTTCTTATAGCGTCATGAAAGTACCAGGAACCATGCAACTGTCTCCATGTTAGCTCCTGGGAGAGGGACAGCACGGTAGCATAGTGGTTAGCTCAATGCTTTACAATACAGGCGAACAGGGTTCAATTCCCGCCACTGCCTGTAAGCAGCCCGTACCTTCTCTCCATGACTGCGTGAGTTCCCTCAGGGTGCCGCGGTTTCCTCCCACCTACTGGCGGCTGTTCGTTTAATTGCATTGTCAATTGTTCCATTAGCATTAAATTAGGGTATTGCTAGGCAGCACGCCTCGAAAGGCCAGAAGGGCCTATTCTGCACTTTGTTTCAATAAATAAATATTTAGAGCGCCTACTGCTGTTCAAATTTTATTTCATATTCATCATCAATTTTCTGCCTTTCAGTTTACCCTGCTCCTTCGCCATAGTGCGACACATTGTTTCCCCTCATATTCACGTCAGCTCCAGCTGACTCTGTTTTCCTCCGCTCTAAGGACAGTGAATTGCAGATTGTATGTGCTCAGTGTACTCACCCTTACACCCCCCTGTTTTGTGCTCATCGTTTCAAAGCTGTCTCCCATTCCGGTGCGGATTGCCAATGTGCTGACAGCAGTAACAAGTTTTAGAAAAGCACAACTGTTTCAAGGAAATATATCCTTGCTATATCCCCTGCTACCACTGCATTCACTGGAGTGCATTTCAGATACAGAATGTATTAAATATGGAAAGCTGATTAACTTAGTTAATTATGCAGAACTGGTGACTTCTGCTGGGAGTTTTTGAGAGAACTGAAAGTGCTTTCATTACAAAACAGGGTGAAAAGCCTGGAACCACTGCATAGAGTAATCTCTGATTAAAAGACGAGCAAATAACTGGTAGTTTTCTTCGATGAACAAGATTCCCCTATCATGTCACCTGATGCCAAGTGTTAGCTGTGTGTATATAATTAAGAAATTTCAGTTCTACCAAAGAAAGATGTTCAATTATGTAATTGATTAATTCATATTAAATATTAATTCAATCATATAAACCACTCTGATTCTTTGTTAACGTTTGTACTACCAGGCAGGAGATTCTTTTGAGTGAATTTATGTAGCCAAAGTGTTTAACAGGACCAAATAGTCTTAGTTTCGTTGGATTTGTTTTGAGCATTCTTGCATTGTGCTTCTCTCTGTAGGTGTGAGGAATGAAAAGCTACCTGCCCACCCCAATTTACCAGAGGGTGTGCTTATTATTTACAAGCGTCATCTAAGAGCATAAGGCAGTTCCTTTAATGTTGTTCCCCCTCAAGGTAGCAGAGTTACTAATGTCAAATAAAAAGCCGTGTCACCTGCAAAGTCTTGAGCAGTGAATCTCAAAGTTCAAAGTAAATTTATGATCAAAGTATGTCACCATACACTACCATATACAGGCAGATACAGCAGAACATAAAATACACACAAAGACTGATAGCCAATGTGCAAAAGAAGACAATCTGTGTAAATACAAAAAAGAAATAATTACCCTCCGAGAGCGAGGACTGGCCCAAGTTTAAGCACCAGGCCACGTTGAAAAGGTCAGGGTGTAGCAATTGGAGGCGAGCAATGGGCCAATGTTCAGCTCACTGCCCCATGAGGTTTACCCAAGTCTGCGCTAAAATGAGACTGTGGTTGCAACTAGGAGGCTACTGGATCAGCTGCAATGGTGTGCTTCGTGGCTATTAGCTCACACACTCACACTCACACACATTCACACACTCAACTGAACACCACTCCACTCTCTTTGCAATTTTTGCTCATTTCTTTCTCAATTCCTGCTAAAACATTGTTTACATTTACATCATTTATTATAATATTGTAATTTGCCCTTTACTGTGCCTATTGTCTTGTTCATTAATTATTGTACTGTCTCGCACTGTTTTGTGCACTTTACGTAGTCCCGTGTAGGTCTGAAGTCTAGTGTAGATTTCCGTTGTTTCAGGTAGTCTAGTGTAGTTTTGTGTTGTTTCATGTAGCACCAGGGTCCTGGAGGAACATTGTTTCATTTTTATTGTGTACTGTACCAGCAGTTATAGTTGAAATGACAATAAAAGCGACTTGACTTTCGTAAACTTGAGTTGATTGCTTGTTTTTATTGTTTGCACAATTTGTTTTTTTCTGCACATTGGGTGTTTATTGGTCTTTTTTTTAAAAGATGTTCTATTGGGTTTCTTTGTGGCTGTCTGTAAAGAGAGGAAACTCAGGGTTATATAAAGTATGCATACTTTGATAATAAATGTACTTTAACTCTGATTTTAATACAGAGAACATGGGTTGCAGAGTTCTTAAAAGTGAGTCCATAGATTGTGGAATCAGTTCAGAGCTGAGGTGAGAGAAGTTATCCACTGTGGTTCAGTTGCTTGATGGTTGAGGGGTGATAGCTTTTCCTGAACCTAGTGGTGTGGGACCAAAGGCTACTGTACCTCCTTCCTGATGTCAGGCGCGAGGAGGGAGTGTGGCCTAGCATTATCTAATCTGAAAATGTTTGGAAGTTCTCTACATCTTTTTCTTTAATTATTACAATAACTCTTTTGAATTTCTTCAATTCTCCTTTCATGGCTTTTCTTCAACTTTTACAGACCATTCACCTTGGATCAACTAGTTTTTATTTTGCTTGTCTTATTTCCAAATCCTTTCTTTGCTCTAAGCTGGCTGGAGGTGTAGTGGCATCCACACCAGGCTTCAGGGTGAGTGGTCCTGGGTTCGAATCCAGCCGGCTCCTTGCACGCTTTCCATCCACGCTAGGTTGAGCATCGAGCTGGCAACTCAGCCTCGTAAAACAGACAAGAGCTAAAGGAACGGCAAGGATGCCACCTGATGCACCAAACGAGGCATGGGGGAGGAATTTCTTAACCTTACTCAAACTGCATCTTCCCATCTTTCAGCTTTCAACATAAGCAGAAGCTCAGCAAGTCTCTCCTCTAACGAATGGACTCCACCCTACATTCCTTGATTAGTTTGTGAACACACACACACACACACACACAATGCTGAACTCAGCAGGCTTCTATAGATGCTGCCTGGCCTGCTGAGTTCCTCCAGCCTTTTGTGTGCATCTGCAGAATTTCTCTCGTTAGTTTATAAACAACCTAATTTCTCATGTATCTATAATAATGATTGTGCAATTATCATCATAACACAACAGCCTGTTGTATTTTTGGTTATTTAGAGATGCAGCTCAGTAACAGGACCAGTAAGGGCAAAAGGACCCAAATGGGTGTTGTCTACAGGCCACCAAACAGTAGCATGGATATTGAGTGCAAGTTGTACAGGGAGTTAACATTGGCATGTGGCAAAGGTAATGTTGCAGTAGTTATGGGGGATTTCAACACACAGGTGAACTGGGAGCATCAGGTTGGTGCTGGACCACAGGATAGGGAAGTGTAGAGTGCCTACAGGATGCATTCTTGGAACAGCTTGTACGAGAGCCGACCAGGGACAAGACTATTCTGGATTTAGTGTTATGTAATGAACAGGATTTGATAAGCGATCTTGCAGTAAAGGAGCCATTAGGAGGTAGTGATCACAATATGATAAGCTTTTATCTGCAATTTGAGAAGGATAAGGGCAGCTCAGAGTTGTCAGTGTTGCAGATGAACAGGGGAAACTATGGAGCCATGAGGGAGGAGCTGCCCAAAGTTGACTGGATGAATAGCCTAGCAGAAAAGACAGTGGAACAGCAATGGAAGTTATTCTTGGGAATAATGCACAAGGTGCAAAATCAGTTCATCCCCCAGAGAAGGAAGGATTCAAAGGGGGGAAAGGGGCCACAATGGATGACAAAGGAAGTCAGAGATTGCATAGCATTAAAAAAAGGGAAATATGACAAAGGTAAGGTGAGTGGGAGGACAGATGATTGGGAAGTTTTTAAGGAACAACAGAACTTAACTAAAAAGAGAATATGGGGAGAAAAAATGAGGTACGAACGCAAGCTAGCCAGGAATATAAAGGAGGATAGCAAAAGCTTTTTTAAGGTATGTGAAGAGAAAGAAGATAGTTAAGAACAATGTTGGGCCCTTGAAGAATGAATTGGGTGAAATTGTTATGGGAAACAGAGAAATGGCAGAAGAATTTAATGAGCACTTTAGATTTGTTTTCACTAAGGAAGACACAAGCAATCTCCCAGATGTATGGATGGGCCAAGGACATAGGGTAACAGAGGAAATGAATTGGATTGACATTCGGAAGGAAACGGTGATGAGTAGACTGATAGGACTGAAGGCTGACAAATCCCCAGGTCCAGATGGTCTGCATCCTAGGGAACTAAAGGACGTGGAAATTGCGGATGCATTGGTAATCATTTTCCAATGTTCCTTAGATTCAGGATCAGTTCCTGAGGATTGGAGAATGGCTAATGTTATCCCACTTTTTAAGAAAGGAGGGAGGGAGAAAACAGAGAACTATCGACCTGTCAGCCTGACATCGGTGGTGGGGAAGATGCTAGAGTCCATTATTAAGGATGAAATAGTGGCATATCTAGATAGCAGTGACAGAATTGGGCCGAGCCAGCATGGATTTACCAAGGGTAAATCATGCTTGACTAATCTGTTGGAGTTTTTCGAGGATGTAACCAGGAAGTTAGACAGGGGAGATCCAGTGGATGTAGTGTACCTTGATTTTCAGAAGGCATTTGATAAGGTCCCACATCGAAGATTGGTGGGTAAAATCAAAGCTCAGGGCATCGGGGGGAAGGCATTGACATGGATAGAAAACTGGTTGACAGATAGAAAGCAAAGGGTAGCGGTGAATGGGTGTTTCTCAGAATGGCGGGTGGTGACTAGTGGGGTGCCACAGGGCTCGGTATTGGGACCACAGCTGTTTACCATTTACGTTAACGATTTGGATGAAGGCATAGAAAATAACATCAGCAAGTTTGCTGATGATACTAAGCTGGGTGGCAGTGTGACATGTGATGAGGATGTTAGGAGAATTCAGGGTGACTTGGATAGGCTGGGTGAACGGGCAGATACTTGGCAGATGGTGCTTAATGTGAATAAGTGTGAGGTTATCCACTTTGGGAGTAAGAACAGGAAGGCAGATTATTATCTGAATGGTGTAGAGTTGGGTAAGGGAGAAGGGAGAAATACAAAGAGATCTCAGAGTCCTTGTTCATCAGTCAATGAAGGTGAATGAGCAAGTGCAGCAGGCAGTGAAGAAGGCTAATGGAATGTTGGCCTTTTTTACAAAGGGAATTGAGTACAAGAGCAAGGAAATCCTCTTGCATTTGTACAGAGCCCTGGTGAGACCACAACTGGAGTATTGTGTACAGTTTTGGTCTCCAGGGTTAAGGAAGGACATCCTGGCTGTAGAGGAAGTGCAGCGTAGATTCACAAGGTTAATTCCTGGGATGTCTGGACTGTCTTACGCAGAGAGGTTAGAGAGACTGGGCTTGTACACGCTGGAATTGAGATTGAGAGGGGATCTGATTGAAACATATAAGATTATTAAGGGATTGGACAAGATAGAGGCAGGAAATATGTTCCAGCTGCTGGGAGAGTCCAGTACCAGAGGGCATGGTTTGAGAATAAGGAGTAGGTCATTTAGGACAGAGTTAAGGAAAAACTTCTTCTCCCAGAGAGTTGTGGGGGTCTGGAATGCACTGCCTCGGAAGGTAGTGGAGGCCAATTCTCTGGATGCTTTCAAGAAGGAGCTAGATAGGTATCTTATGGATAGGGGAATCAAGGGATATGGGGACAAGGCAGGAACCGAGTATTGATAGTAGATGATCAGCCATGATCTCAAAATGGTGGTGCAGGCTCGAAGGGCCAAATGGTCTACTTCTGCACCTATTGTCTATTGACCCTTTTGGCCCAGTGAGCCTGTACTGCCCAATTATGCCAGTTTGACCAATGAACCGACTCGAAACTGGAGCACGCGGATAAAACCCACGTGGTCACAGGACCCTTAGAGGCAACGGCAGAATTGAACCCAGATTGATCGTGCTGTAAAAGCATTGTTTATTTATTCATTTTTATCGATTGAGACACAGCACGGAATAGGCCCTTGGAGCCACGCTGATCAGCAAACCCCCCGACTTAATCCGAGTCTAATCACGGGATGATTTACAATGAACAGTTAACTCGCCAACCGGTACGTCTTTGGACTGTGGGAGAAAACCGGAGCACCCGGAGGAAACCTACGCAGCCACGGGGAGAACGTACAAACTCCTTACAGGCAGCGTCAGGAATTGAACCCGGGTCGCCTGTACTGTAAAGCGTTGTGCCTACCACTATGCGACTATAACCGCCACACTACTGTGTCTGCTCAATGGCCATAAAATTTCAGTGCCTGTAACGTGCAAAAACAAGTGCAAAAGAGCATTCACTTCACTTTGATTTAAGACTTATACGATCGAAAGCTCATTGTATCTGAGAAAGACAAACGAAGGTAAACAAATAATAAGTAACTAACACTGTTAACATCAGGATTTCAAACCCTATCAGTGTATAATTAAAACTACTTTCCCACTCTGCTTAAAGACCTAGTATATAGTTTCTGTCTCATTATCTGTATTTGTTTCAGCAGGTATTAGATTAAGTGATGCTTATGTAGAAATGTGGGCATAATGATCAGAAGTGGAGGGAGTGATTAATTTCAAGTTCCTTGGTTTAAAGATCTCTGAGGATCTAACCTGGCCCCAACCTATTTATGCAGCTTTAAAGAAGGCAAGACAATGGCTATATTTCATTAGGAATTTGAGGAGATTTGGATTGTCACCTAAAGCACTCGAAACTCGATGTACAGTTGTGGTGAACTACATATACCTGTCTGGACACACCCCTTGCTGACTGCTCCTGTGGCTCCTCCCACAGACCCCTGTATAAAGGCGATCAAGGCCTGAGCCCGGCCTCTCAGTCTCCAGGATGTAGTATGGTGGTCACTCACTGCTTGTTCCTCCTTCCAGTCAATAAAAGCCGATATCTCGCCCTACGTCTCAGAGTGAGTTATTGATGGTGCATCAACAGTGGAAAGCATTCTGACTGGCTGTATGGGAGTAGGGGGCTACTGCACAGGAGGCTTTTGGAAGTTGTAAAATTTGTCAGCTCCATCATGGGTACTGGCCTCCGTAGTATCCGTGACATCTTCAAGGAACGGTGCCTCAGGAATGCGACGTCCATTATTGAGGACCCCCACCAGCCAGGACGTGCCCTTTTCTCATTGTTTCCATCAGGACGGTGGTACGGGAGCCTGAAGACACACATTCAGCAATTCAGGGACAGCTTTATCCCCTCTGCAATCCGATTTCTAAACGGACATTGAACCCATGAACACTACCTCACTGTTTTATTATTTCTGTTTTTGTACTATTTTTAGTTTAACTGTTTACTATACTTATATATACTTACAGTAATTTACCTTGTTTTGTATATTTAACATTGTACTGCTGCCGCTAAGTTAACGAATTTCACAACATATTAAATGTGATTCCGATACTGACTTTTGGATTACCTTGGAGTAACGTTTATGGTCATTTCCGTTGGTGGTAATGGCTAATATGCGAGGGCATCCTTATAAGGTGAGTGGAGGAAAGTTTAGGGCAGATGTCAGATGTATCTGCCTTTTACACAGGGAGAGGGAAGTGCCAGGGCTGGTGGTAGAAACTTAAAAGGCTCTTAGATAGGCACATGGTTGACGGAAAAAGTGGATAATGTTATGGGTAATGTAAGTGGAATCAGTTAGATTGATCGTTAGGTTAAAATGTTTGCAGGATATTGGTGACTGAACAGCCCATCCTGTGTTCTGTATCAGCCCCAAGATTGGGCTCCATGGTGTCCATCGTTCTGGCACTGATGTGCTTCCATTCACTTATGGAACAGAGGTGCACTGTGTGATAGATTGTGCTAAGCAGTAGTTTAGCATTGCTCACACCCGCAGAGAGACACAGAGTACGAGATGGAGACATCAGACTTTGTGAACCATTGATTTGATGTCACTGCTGCCAAACTGAGCTGTGACAATCCAACTGGCAATATAAACTGAGTAATCATGGGAAATCTGGAGGTTAGTAGAACAAGTGCTCCACCTGCCCCTACACCTCCTCCCTCACTACCCCTCAGGGCCCTAAACAGTCCTTCCAGGTGAGGCGACATTTCACCTGTCAGTCTGTTGGTGTTATACCTTGTGTTTGGTGCTCCTGGTGCAGCCTCCTGTATATCAGTGAGATCTGACGTAGATTGAGAGACCACTTTGCCAAGCACCTACGCTCCATCTGCTAGAAGAAAGCAGGATGTCCCAGTGGCTACCCATTTTAATTCCACTTCCCATTCCCATTCCGCTATGTCCATGGTCTCCTCCACTGTCATGATGAGGCCACAGTCAGGTTGGAGGAACAACATCTTATATTCTGTTTGGGTAGCCTCCAACCTGATGGCATGAATGTTAATTTCCCACACTTCCAGTAATGCCCTCAACCCTCTCTCCTTCACCACTTCCCATCCCCACTTCCCTCTCTCATCTTACCTCCTTGTCCACTCATCACCTCCCTCTGGTGCTCCTCCCTTCTTTTCTTTCTACCCTGGCCTTCTGCCTCTTTCACCAGTCAACTTCCCAGCTCTTCACTTCATCACTCTCCCTGCAGGTTTCACCTACCACCTTGTGTTTCTCTCACCCCTCCGCCCACCTCTTAAATCTACTACTCAGCAATCTTCTCCAGTCCTGCTGAAGGGTTTCGGTCCGACTGGAATCTTTTCCTAGATGCTGCCTGGCCTGCTGAAGTCCTCCAGCATTGTTTGTGTGTGTTGCTTTTTAGTGGTAGGAGAGGAGCAGGCCTCTGTAACTCCTACCTGGCGTTCTTATCTGCACGGATTTCCTGTTTATTGATGGATGAGAGCAGCAAACATAGTGACCTGGAGCAGAACATCCGATTTAAACTCTCTGGAGTTGCTGCCATTCCCTTGGGCTTTCCACAAATGATCCTTGCATCTTGGATTGCTGACATGCCACCAGACCCTCATGCCCCGTTGGAAACTGGTATGAAGTGCAGTGATTGAGGGTTCTGAGGTTCCACTACACCACCCAGTCCTTGGGAGTCTATCACATATCCTGCAATGGAAGACGAAGAGTGTTACATGGCACTTACTACAGTTTGGGCCACGGGCTCTGTTCACAGCCAAGTGCAATGCTGAAGCTAAACTCCCCACTGAGTCTACGACACGTGTTTTCACGCAGGCTGTACAATCCGCCAGGCTGGTCCACTACCTTTCATCTCCAGGCTGATCTCCTAAGTTGTCAACCCAACCATCTACACTTAGTGTACAGCCTTAGCAAATGGGCAGCTGACACCTGGCTTCCAATCCCTTGCCCTGGATGAAACTGATAGACCTGGGACATGTTGAAGCAACTCCTCACAGGGCCCAAAGAATAACTGGCCGGGTATCAGACTGAACGATGGAAGTTTTCATCATTATCCACTTGTCCAGGAGTCACTGGACGCAAGTGGTCTGGAAACTAATAATTACATAGGTTATAATTGGTTCTTCAAAATATGTAGATCTATAGATATTATGCAACACGCTGTAAGGTTTCACTGATATGTAATGGTTTCTCTGTAACAGCAATGTTTGGGTTATGACTGGAGATAACAGGATTTGGAATGCTGTTGTTCTTTCTTGTGAGTCTGGAAGACAGATTTTTGTGGTCTTTTGCCGGGGGAGAGATGAGGAGAGAAGACATGAATGGAGAGAGCTGGTAGACCGATGGACGGGGTGGACTTGGAGCGAGGGTCCGAAGGGCAGTGACAATCGGAGGAGGTCGGTGGTGGATGATCGGCTTATCAGTGAGCTCCAACATTGCACACAGACTGTTTAATAAGACTGGGCCCTTTTTTTCATTGCTTTACTAACCATATAGTCAAAGTAAGAATTATAAAGCTTAATCGTTTAATTGCATATTGTGTACAGTTTGTTATTTCAGGATACTGAACATATCATGCAGCATCCAACCAAACGAGATTTCTTAAGTTTAGCTGGGCCGGGGGCTATCACCCCCTATGTTAAGCCGCTAGCCGATGCGGGAGTTACAATTATTAGAAAAATTAGAGATAGGGCATGCAGCAGACAGCGTTATATGTATCCATGGACAGAAAATCAGTGGATAACAAGGATCAAGAGTGCAGAAAAATTTCTCCTCTTCTGAGAGACGTGTTGATGAGCATCTGCCAACATGCCTGCCCTTGAACAGCTGGAGGCCTGTAGAAGGTGCGAGGGTGCAGGTGAGGCTTTCAGTGGTGCACAGAAGCACTGGGCACAGTCTCCTCCTCCCAAGCACCCACCAAGCCACACTGGTGCTCCAGGTACCGTAGCTGAAAGCAAGGGTGAGCTTGTGCATGGAACAGCTGACCACCAGGACACCTAGCCCCTGCTTCCCCCAGGTCTGCAGCAACCTAGCTGCTGAAGCATATTATGTTCAAGGTTATTGCCATGGGCAAACATACCCAGGGTATAAATATCAGCAAAGTTAGGTTGTTGCAGCAGCAATAGTAGAATACGTTACAAACAGAACAAACAGAAATTACATAAAGTTAAATTCAGATAAATTAGTTTACATAACAAAATAATCAAGAATAACATTAGTATGAGTTGAGAGAAATATAGCCTGCAGTAGAGTTAGAGTCATCGTCCTCATTATGTGCTGTATTGTATGACGTGTGCGATCATGATCGTTCTTGGCAAATTTTCCTACGGAAGTGGTTTGCCATTAACTTCTGGGCAGTGCCTTTACAAGACGGGTGACCCCAGTCATTACCAATACTCTTCAGAGATTGTCAGTAGTCGCATAATCAAAACATGTGATATGCACCATCTGCTAATATGGCCTGCTGATTAGAGTTGGGGGTGGGGGGGTGTTACACTTTGCTCAAGGGCGACCTGCAGGCCAGCGGAGGGATGGAGCACCTTGCACCTCCTTAGGTAGAGACGTATCTCCACCCCGCCACCCAAGAGTTACTAATGGGTCTGCCTTGTGATACTTGGTACTGCAGTGTACATTATCTGTAAGTATGCTTCTTCAGTGTGCAGGCTTTGTCCGTTGGAGTGAGAGCTAACTTGTCTGAGAACAGTCATCAATGATGACCCCACCGCAGGTTTTTCAGCAGATTCCCAGACGCGAAGACATGATGACTGACGGCAGGATACCAGGCATGGTGAGTATGATTCACGGTCAGCCACTGGTCCCCAATCAGTTTTACCAGTGACCACCATTAAAATATTTGCTCCCTCTGCCTGTGAGGCTCTGGAAGGGAAGTGGATTGCTGTGGAAAGGAAGTGCTGGCAGACTCCATTCTCAAAGTGGATGGCAAGTCGCAAACTAGAGCCAGCATCTACAAATCCAGGTCTGCAGGAGCCCAGTGGGTGTAGGTTCACTCCCATGATCTCATTGATTCACCAGTGATACAGTCCTTCTCTGTTCCTTGTGGCTGTAGCCAGCAGAAATGTCCACAGTTGATATAAAGGCAACACACATGTCTTCACTAAGTTTCAGATAGGAAGCTTCCTCTACCAGGAGCTTAACAAAGGACAGAATCCCTGTATGCTAATGGAAAGATGTTTTTGATATTCTGGGATTTATGTGATTATTGCACTGTATTTTATCTAGGTCTTCAGTTTTTCAGGGTTTTCTTGTGGCCAATGGGGGGGAGGTGATGCACCATCAATAACTCACTCTGGGACGTGAGGCGAGATATCGGCTTTTATTGACTGGGAGAAGGAACAAGCAGTGGTTGACCACCATACTACATCCTGGAGACTGAGAGGCCGGGCTCAGGCCTTGATCGCCTTTATACAGGGGTCTGTGGGAGGAGCCACAGGAGCAGTCAGCAGGGGGCGTGACCAGACAGGTATATGTAGTTCACCACAGGGGGTGATATGTTAATTTTTTGTGTGTGGTGGGGGGTTGGTGGTTTTGAGGCTACTGCTGCTGTTCTTTTCTGCGAGTGAAGGGGTCGAGGATTGTAATAGTTGCTGTTTTTTTTCCTCCAGGGAGGGGATCGAGGATTGTTATAGTTGCTGACACGAGGAAATCTGCAGATGCTGGAAATTCAAACAACAGACACAAAATGCTGGTGGAACGCAGCAGGCCATGCAACATCTATAGGAAGAAGCACTGTCGACGTTAGTTGCTGTTCTTTTCTGCGAGTGAAGGGGTCAAGGATTGTTATAGTTGCTGTTTTTTTCCTGCAGGGAGGGGATCGAGGATTGTTATAGTTACTGTTTTCTCCCGCAGGGAAGGGGTTTGGGGGATTTTGGGGCTTGCAAGTTTTCTTTCTTTTTCATGCTGAGGGGCAGAGTTGATGTTTTTTTTCCAACAATGCCCATGGTATTTCTGTATTTCATGGTTACCTGGAGGAGACGAGTGTCAGAGTTATATTGTACATGTATATTTTGACAATTAAATTAACTTCTGAACCTTTTTTTTTACCCATTAGAGTATGGGGCATTACTTTAGGTGCCAGTATTTAATGCCCATTTGTACTCCCCCAGGAAAGTACTGACAAAATAACTTCTTAAGCTGTGGGCATCCATGCTGTTTTGAAGCAGCCTTGAAGTTATCATAAAGTTCTGTCAACACCCAACACTTCTGTCATAACTTTTACAACTTGAAATATTTGTACCGTCTCCAAACCCAGCTGGAACTGCTGCAGAAATAAACCACTAACTATCCTTTAGGTAGCTGCTGATCTCCTTGAACAAGGTTTCTTCCTGCTTTGAAACTCTCAGCTGGGAAAGACTGGAGGGAAATGGGCGACGGGGGAAGGTGGAGAATTATGGGAAATAAAAGAGAAAGAAAGGTAGGACTGGGGGGAGATTATAGTGAGGGGGGGAAAGAGAACCAGTCTAAAATAACTTCCCAGCTCTCTACTTCATCCCTCCCCCCACTTCTTATCCCCTCTCCACCATCCCATGTTACTTCACTCCTGATGAAGGGTTTCGGCCCGAAACATCATCACTACCTCCTCCCATAGATGCTGTCTGGCCTGCTGAGTTCTGCCAGCATATTGTGTTTTGTATTTATTTCCAGCATCTGCAGATTCACTCGTGTGCCTTAGAATTTCATTTGCCCTTTTACTTAATTTCAAGCAATTTGATATTTGTCAGAGATGCTAACTGAATGGAACATTTTATAGACTTTTCCTTGAGATCAAGATGTTCATTCTGGGAAAGAGGCAGATTATATCTTCATATACCTTTGATAAGACATAACCATATTGAATTTACTGACCTAAACCCTTAACTTATACGAGTTAGACATCCAGCTGTGTTTCGCGTAGGCAGTTTTCACACTGGGCAAGAATCACGGTTCAATTGGGCAATTTATTTCTTTAGATAATTCTTTTATGAAAAGATTTGAACCTCTGTTCTCAATTTTAAATTGTTAGCACAATGTTGACATGGAATGTACCTGCAATTTGGGCTTGTTCTGCCGCATATTTTTAAGATACAATTGATCCAATCACTAGACGGCGATAGAGAGCTGCCAAAGTTAGTTCACCTTTTCGTTTGCCATCTCACGAATGTCACGACTCTGTGGGACGTTGCAAGCACCCATCCCACAAAACTTGCTTTACTTAAAGAAAGAAATGAACCTTTATTCCTTAATGTTTATTTCACCGAGGCATGTGGAAACAACTAATGCACTGCAGTGCAGGCGAAATAGATTGGGATAAACGAGATCTGCCGGAGGGAAGTTAGTCATTTGTAGTCACAGACTGAACATTTCCAACCGACCTCAACAGAGTTAGATCCGGTTCTTGTTATATTCGTCCCACTGCACCGAGTCTGGGTCTTTGCGGAGGTTATGCACACTTTAATACAGCAGATTTGGGGGTTGAACGGTGCCCGCTACCCCACCTTCTCCTCGCCCTCGGGGCTGCGGCGGTTCAGTGTCACTCCGGGCCCCGCACACGATCTCCCTGCTGCCTTCTGCATCTGCCAACGATTCATCAGCTCGGGGACGAACAGTTCACCAGATACAGAAACTGAAATAAAGGTCCCGTCCGAAAGCGAGTCCCCCCACTCGATAGGGAGAGGTAGAGGAACAATGGCCTTTCGCTGTTGAACGCCCATGTCCGTGCGGGGGACCCCGGCGCTGAGATTCACTTCCTTGTGGGCATACTCAAAAATCCATAACAGAACAGAACTTGGGCGTTCGACCAGTGTACAAACGACAACAAACTGCAAATTATAGAAAGAGAGAAATATAATAAATGCATATAGCCCTGCTGCCGGAGTCTGCGGAGATCCCTCGACTGAGTGGCGATCCCTCAGTAAGATGGAGCTCATTCAGATCGGGGTGCTACCGTTCAATTCTTTTTCGCCTCTGTTTAGCGTTTAAAATATTTATATATATATATTTTAACAATAGCCTTGTTTTAGTTACTTAATTCAAATTTAATTGCATTTAAATGAATGCAGTCCTCTGAGATGGTTTAACAATTATCAAACATTTTGAAAATGCGCCACTGGGGAGGTGACAATGCGGAAAGCCGGCGAAATTGCCCATGGCGCATCCGAACAAGGGCAAGCTGCCCTCCGTGCGGGCGACAGGGTCGATGAGAGCCGACCCACGGACACATTCCCCACAAACCAGGGCTCACCGGCCACACTCTAACGCACAGACAGAGGAGTGATGGATTTCACGAGATGCAGACGGAAGAGACGAACGCCTAGATGAATTTCGTCGGGTCGGGCTGGGTCGGTGGAGTGTGGGCGTCTGCACTGGGACTGGAAGGGAAGAGGGACAGGGCTGGTCCGTGATAGATGGAACCAGGTCGGGAGGGGCTGATGGACAGATGGAACCAGGTGGGGGGAAGAGGGTGGGGAAAGTAAACAGATTTCATTCTTTCTCTTTCCCTTCACCTTTCCCAGCCGCTGTCCCCACCAGCTTCCATCTGTCCAACACCACCCCCGTCCAGTTCCACCTATCCTCTACAAACCTCAACCCCACTCCCTGCCAACACTCCACGTATTGCCAATTGCAGACAGTCAGTCCTCCTCCCGCTCAGATCTTGATCCAGTTTCTGCCGCCATTCCAACATTCTGCTTTTCATTTGTAGTGCTGGAGCTGGTGTTGTAGAAAGGCAATGTGTGTAACTTCATCTCTTTTCTCAGTTCAAAGTAAATTTATTATTAAAGTACATATATGTCACCATATACAACCCTGAGATTCATTTCCTTGCTCAATAAATCTATAATAGAATAATAATCATAATAGAATCAATGAAAGACCACACCAACTTGGGTGTTCAACCAGTGTGCAAAAGACAACAAATGGTGCAAATACAAAAAAAAGCAAAAAATATTGAGAACAGGAGATGTAGAGTCCTTGAAAGTGGGTCCATAAGTTGTGGGGACATTACAACGATGGTGCAAATGAAGTTGAGTGAACTTACCTCCTTTGGTTTAAGAGCCTGATGGTTGAGGGGTAATAACTGTTCCTGAACCTGATGGTGTGAGTCCTGAGGCTCCTATATCTTCTTCCTGATGGCAGCAGTGAGAAGAGAGCATGTCCAGGATGGTGGGGGCCCCTGTTGACGTTCTATTTGGTTATTTGACTTTTGGGGAAAATGTGCCCTCAATTCACGCCAAGTCGATTGCTTTCTTTTAATCTCCTCTACTTTGGATTATGTCCAATCCACACCTTCATTGTTTAGAGATTGGTCCTCAAAAGGTGTTCTGTTCTGTCAAAGATAAGGATGGATGAATTCCCATCAGAGAGGGTTGTGAGCGAGAGATGCGAGCTTGACAGACCCAGTCCTGACCAATCCATTCTTCCACTAGCTTGCCTGGCTTCCAGTGAGAGGCCGTTGACACCTCTTTAAAAGAAAGCTGTAATACTCTTATTATTTATCTTCATTGTTTTGATTTATACTGCTGGCTGGCACATAAAAAAACAAAGCTTTCCTCATCTTTTCCTCGAGGGGTCAATATTACATGTTTCCAGCAATAACTGTCCTTCGCACAAGTGAATTGTGGGCATTTCACCCTGATCTAATCAAATAGATTATCTTTTCTGTTCATTTTATTGATTTGCAGACTGCATAAAATTTGTAAGCAAAAACCCTGTCTCTCAGCTTTCATTAAATTGCAGTAGCTTGGATTTACTGGATTATAAATGGTGAATTTAAAGCAAATTAAAATAAGATTACATTCTCCCATTTTCTCAGAATCTAAAGGCTTCATGTGGTAGTTAGTGTTATTTGCATAGTTGGATTTGGCAGCCAGCTTATGTACAAGAACATCTCAGTGATACCATCAAGAAAAGTGACCAAACAATCTGATTTTGGTAACTGTTGACTGCGCCCAGGAGAAATCCTTGCATTTGTTTGGATGGAGAGTTGGGAGACATTGACTGTGGAATGTTACTGATGAACAGAACAGCCTTTCAGTTCGTGTGCGGGGATGCTGAGAGAGCCACGGAGCTCTTCCTAAGTTCTGTTTGGTGCTGACAGTTAGGCAATGTTGGAGCTGACGCGAAGCCTTACCTCAGGAGTTGGAGGCACCGCTTGCCCCCTTTCTTTGCAGAGCCTGCTGGAGGACACCAACAAGTACCATCACAGGTTGGCACTCATGTCTTGTAGCTCATCACTTCTTCACACTGTCTCACCTAGTGGATACTAACTGATTATACAAGAACTTCACTCAACTCAATGGTGAACCACCTATGGACTCACTTTTAAGGACACTGCAGCTCATGTTCTCAGTATTATTTACTTATTTTTTATTATTTACCCAATTTGCCTTCTTTTGCACCTTGGTTGTTTGTCAGTCTTTGTTCATGTACAGTTTCTTTCCATAAATTCTTTATTTTACTGTAAAAAAATCTTGAGGTAGCACAGTGACTCATACATACTGTAATACATTTTGAATGGTGGGACAGAGATACGTGTCTACCATAGGAGGCGTAAGGCGATCCTTCCTTTTGCTAGCCTGCAGGTCACCCTTGGGCGAGGTGCAGCACCTGCTTACCCCCCCGATTAGGGAGGGTCACGTGAAGCCATGGGAACAGGTGGTGGATGATCATACAAGCAGCTGGTGCGTACCATAAGTCCTGGTATATATGGCATCCAATGCCAGGCAATCTCTGAAGAGTATTGATAATCTGTGTCCTCTGAGAGGAGGCCCCCCACAAAAGCTACAATGAGTCTAAGGAAAAGATACGGCCCGGGGTGCCCGAGAGGGGGGAGGATGAGCACCCCAGTCGGACGGACACGATGGCATCAGACCCAGGCGATGAACAAACGACTATGAGCATGTGGCAAAATCTGCAAGAACGATCGCGGCTTGAAGATCCACCAAGCGAGGATGAAGTGTCTGGCAGGAGCAGGAGCGGCACAACGCGCAGGGGTCCAACCTGGTGAGACGAAGGAGGTGCCAGACCCACAGTCACCCCATAGTGCCCGGAACCTCCAAGTGTTGCAAACTAACCCCTCTAACATCACGTCTAACAGGAGGCAGGAGGCAGATGGCCTGCATCTAGCATGACTTCATTGCAGAAGCAGTTTGACGAAGATGTCAAGCAAATTCTGGAGGCAACGGCAAAGGGAGAGGTCGACAGGAAGCTACAAGCCATGACAACAATCATTGCCAGCATCACAGCTGAACGGTTCGGAGAAGAGGAGAAGAAAGGCTCCAGAACACCTTACTCGAAGAACCAAAGAGCGTTGAGGATCCACAACATCAGGCAGGAGATGAAAGCGCTGAAGTCCCAGTACAAGGAGGCAGGAGAAGAGGAGCACATTGGCTTGGCCCAGCTGACGTGCATACTACGAAAGAAGATCAGGGTTCTCCGCCAGGCAGAGTGGCATCGGAGACGGTGTCGTGAAAGGGCCCGAAAACGTGCTGCCTTTATCGCCAACCCCTTCAGATTCACCAAGGAGTTGCCGGGGCAGAGGCGCAGTGGGAAATTGGCCTGTTCGCAGGAAGACATGGACCAGCATCTGAAGAAGATTTACAGTGATCCTGAAAGAGAGCAGGAGCTGGGAGAGTGTAACATCCTGATAGACCCCCTGAACCGGATGTGCAGTTCGACATGTCAGAGCTGCTGCTAAAGGAAGTCAGAGAGGTCGTCCGCAAAGCAAGGGCAAGCTCGGCTCCAGGACCAAGCAGCACCTCGTACAGAGTGTACAAGAACTGCCCCAAGCTCCTGCTGCAACTGTGGAAGATCCTGCGGGTCTTCAGGAGAAGGGGGAAGATCCCAGAGCAGTGGAGAGTGGCTGAAGGGGTGTGGATCCCGAAGGAGGAAAACGCCACCCAGACAGACCAGTTCCACATCATCTCCCTGCTGTGTGTCGAGGCGAAGATCTTCTTCAGCGCCGTTTCCAATCGGCTGTGCACCTGCCTATCAAGGAACTATATCGATACAGCAGTCCATCTCCGGGACGTCGGGCTGTCTGGAGCACACCGGTGTGGTGACGCAGCTCATCAGGGAGGCCAGGGAGAACACGGGCAACCTGTCAGTGCCGTGGCTCGACCTGGCAAATGCATATGGCTCCATTCCGCACAAGCTGGTGCAGCTCACACTGACCAAGTATCGCGTCCCCAGCAGAATCAGAGACCTCACCGCTGATTATTACAGCAACTTCAGGATGAGGGTCTCTACAGGAGCCATTACATCAAGCTGGCACAAGGTGGAGATCGGCATCATCACAAGGTGCACTATCTCAGTGACACTGTTCTCCCTAGCCATGAACATGCTGAAACAGAGCGCAGAGGGCCCAGAGTGAATTCCGCTCAACGGCAACCACCCCTCAGGGCATTCATGGACGACCTCACAGTCACCACAGAATCAATCCCAGGCTGCCGGTGGATTCTACAGGGGCTCAAAAAGCTGGTGGAGTGGGCCCGGATGAGTTTCAAACCAGCCAAATCAAGATCAATGGTGCTGAGGAGAGGGAAGGTGGAAAACAAGTTCCGGTTCAGCATTGCAGGCAAAGCCATCCCAACCATCACAGACACAAAATACTCTGCAAATGCTGGGGTCAAAGCAACACACACAACAGGCTGGAGGAGCTCAGCAGGTCAGGAAGCATCCGTGGAAACGAGCAGTCAACGTTTCAGGCTGAGACCCTTCGTCAGGACTGAAGAAGGAGGGGGCAGGGGCTCTATAAAGAAGGTGGGGGAGGGTGGGAAGGAGAAGGCTGGTGGGGGGAGGGTGGAAAACCAGTAAGAGGAAAGATCAAGGGGTGGGGGAGGGGATAGGCAGGAGAGGTGAAGAAGGAATGTGAGGGGAAAGCACTGTGGGTAGTAGTAGAAGGCAGAACCATAAGAGAGGTGATAGGCAGTTGGAGGAGGAGGCAGAGTGAAACTGGGATGGGGGAAGGAAGGGGAGGGAATTACCAGAAGTTGGAGAATTCAGTGTTCATGCCAAGGGGCTGGAGACTACCCAGACGGTATATGAACCATCACAGAAAAGCCAGTCAAGAGCTTAGGTAAGGTTTTTGACAGCTGTCTAAGGGACACGGCATCCATTCAGGTGACCTGCACTGAGTGGATGGCTGGCTGAAATCTGCGGACAAGTCTGGCCTACCTGGGAAGTTCAAAGCCTGGGTGTATCAGCATGGCATTCTTCCCAGAATCCTGTGGCCCCTCCTTGTCTGCGCAGTTCCGATCTCGACATTCCAAACCTCAGAGAGGAGGGTCAGCAAGCACCTCAGGAGATGGCTGGGGCTGCCAGCATCGCCCTCTATGGACACCACAACAAACTGCAACTGCCCTTCAAATCCTTGGAGGAGGCACAGTACAGGGACTCAAGTGAAACGAAAGGTGGCTAGAGCAGGGATTTGGGTGAGGACTGGCAGGAAGTGGAGGGCAGAGGAAGCTGTTCAGGGAGCAGAGGAAAGGCTACGTCACAGGAGGCTGGTGGGAGTGGTCACACGAGGCCGAGCTGGGCTAGGATCCTTTCCAACTCCCCCAGTGGACACTATCAGAGGGGAGGAAAGGCCAGGAGGAGCCCCCTGATCAGACCCCAGCTTGTGTCCAGATGGCTAGCTTACTTATGACTCCATGGCTCCCCTCTTTTGAGCCACAGCCATCTTGAGGCCCTCTCTGCCACATCGGCAACTTCAGGATCCGAAACCCAGCTCCGAAAACTCCTTAAGCATTGCCCATTTCCCAGTGAAGTATGGTTAATAGGGTTTCATTCATATCTAGTTATTAACATACAGACTCTTTGTTCACGATTGCCATGATTTTAATAGTCAAAGTCCAAATTGCTATGTTCCATGCCTGGTGCTGAAGCAGGAGATTAGGCACAAGTTGAGTTTAAATAATGAAATAAACAGAACAGTACTGCAATATTGGTTTGGACTATTATGGGACGGAAATGTTTACTTTGTCATGTGTTCTAAAGTATAACAAGTTGTTCATTCAGCTCTGCTGAACACCGACTCTATCGAATCATATTTTGAAAATGGAGAATATTCTTCAAGTTGGCACATCACATATTTGGCATCAGTGGTTCTTCACTTGTGAATGGAATATGGGAATATGTACTCCAGATAAACTACTATAGAAACCTTTATTGGCTTCTCACCATGAAACTGAGCGGCCAACCTACTTACTTTGAGGTTATAATAGAAGAAACAGCAACAAGAATTGACACGATTGGCATCAGACAAGTGGCCGTCAAAGTGCATTTATTATTAAAGTATGTATACTTTATGCAGCCTTGAGATTTGTCTTACAGGCAGCGACAAAAAGACCCTTTAAAACAAAAGAAGACTGTAAAACACACAACATGCAGAGAAAAAAAAAGAAAGGAAAAGAGGTGCAAACAATAAAAGTAAGTGAAGTCATGAAAGTGAGTTCACGGTGTGATAGTTGCAGGCCACAGCTGCAGTTTAGTGCAGAGGTGAGTACACCTCATGGAGTAACGTGCCTTGCCTCTGCCCCTGACACTCTGTCCTTTACAATCTGGCCTGGTGCTGAAATCGTCCAGACCTTGCTCTCGGACACGCACCCAATTTGATACGGGTCGGTGCCCTGCCATCTTAGTTCGGACCATACCCAAATTTTTCAATTCAGCTCAGCGCTTAAAACAATCAAACCTCGAGTCTTGCCTCGCTCTCAGACCAGAGTCCGGGCCCGGCCGCCTGGGTTCTGGTCACCTCCCCTCGGCTCTACTGAATCGAATTGCCTCCAAGTTCATTCCAGCGATAGCCAAACGTTGCCTGATTCCCCTCTCTGGCCCAGACCCCACCGCCTTAATTCAGCCTGGACACACCAGACCGCAAGCATCCTGCACCTTTGAGCCTTCAGTTCCCAATGCAAAAATGACAGCTTGTGTAGGTGGTTCAAAAGCTCACCTTTGAGGGGGAAGTGAAGGGAATTAGCTAAAACAAAAAATTTAAATTGCATGCGCCAGGCACAAAATAACACAGTGACAATCCAGCCTACTAGGATTGATTACTTTCATTACCTCTGGTCTATCACATTGCATCCTACTTAAAGCAGAATGGAATCTTGATTATTTGCAACATACAGGACAGGTGCAAGGTAACCTAATAAAGGTTCTTATTACCGAATTATCTTCTAATAAAATCATGACTGAGGTGCATGTGCGTGCTCTTCTGCTGCTGGAGCCCATCCACTTCAAGGTTCAACGTATTGTGCGTTCAGAGATACTCTTCCGCACACCACTGTTGTAATGTGTGTTTAGTTGAGTTACTGTCACCTTCCTGTCAGTTTGAACCAGTCTGGCCATTCTCCTCGGACCTCCCTCATTAACAAAGCATTTTTACCTACAGAACTGCTGCCCACTGGATAATTGTTTTTTTTTGGCACTGTTCTCTGTAAAATCTAGAGACCGTTGTGAGTGAAAATTCCATGAGATCAGTGGTTTCGGAGATACTCGAATCACCCTTTCAGGCACTAGCAATCATTCTATAGTCAAAGTCACTTTGATCACATTTCTTCTCGCGTTCTGATGTTTGCTCTTAACCTCTTGACCGTGTCTGCATGCTTTTATCCATTCAGTTGTTGCCACGTGATAGGCTGATTTGATATTTGTATTACTGATGCTAATAAAGTGGCCACAGAATGTATCAGAAAAAGGTATATGAATATTTTTATTAAATCATTTCACTGTAAGTTAAGAAAATCTTCTACTTTATACATTAAAACCTATTCACTTTTGAACTTAAAGCTGATTTGCTGGATAATTCTAATTGCCTTTAAAATTATGCATATAATGTAGTGATGATCCCAATTAATTCATCATACTGTTTTAAATGTTTAGCAAATTACTAAATGTGAAAACTATGAAGCAGAAAGAAATTGATTTTGCCACATAAGATAAGAAACATTGAAGTCCACTGTGTGCAAAACGCAAGCAAATTGTAGAGGAATAGCTAGAGTGCCTAAAACTTTTGCAAGGTACTGTATTTGTCAATGTGGAGTGGAGAGCAAGTTTATAAAGTTGGTGGGAACTAAGGATATTGGGTGGAGCACCGCATGAGGGGTGTGAGGCAGGTGACAGAGAAGGAGTGCCAGGGATGGGGTGGTGGGGGTGCAGACACACCTGGCCTTGAGACGCCAGGCAAGGTTGTCTGATTTCAACCAACTGGTTTATTGATTATTAGAGTATGTCTCTGCGGTGCTTCCCGCTCCTTCCCCTCTCCCTTCCCCTTTTCTCAACCATGAATGAGAAAATCTGGGGCAGCATGGTGACATATTGGTTAGCATAAGCTTTACAGCACAGGTGACCCGGGTTCAATTCCTACAAGTGCCCCTAAGGAGTTTGTACGTCCTCCCCATGACCGTGTGGGTTTCCTCCGGGTGCTCCGGTTTCCGCCCAGAGTCCAAAGACCGGTTGATAGTGTTACGTACCCATGGGTATCTTGTACTTGTCATGTGACAGTGGTGTTGAAGATATGCTGGACCTAAGGTAGTGGTCTTGTGATGGTGGAGTGACGTCATTTTCATGACCAGTAGAGGTCATGTGACAGTTTTTTTTTACAGGGTATAAAAGGAGGACCTCTCCCTGTGAGGAGGGGCAGTTCGAGGCTGGATTTGCCATTTCGACTCCATGCCACTGCATGGTCCAATATTGTGATGCAGTTTGGTTGAAAGGTGGAGTTTTATTTAATGCCTAAAGTTTAAAAGGTCATTGCCGGCAGTTTCTTTATAATACTGCCAGTTAAAAATCAGTGGAGAGTGAATATCAGAGTTCGGGAGTTAAAAGATTGAGGAAAGTCAATTTCGACGGTGAAACAGGTTCGACCTTGTTTGATCCTCATTCGGAAGGAATTCGTTGGCTGTGCTCGTGTTAATCCCTGTGAATAGCAGAAAGGATTGGGTACAGTTTTGTAAAGGAAAGGTCAGTGCCTTTAAGCCGTTTCATTTTCATCTTCGTAAATTCTCCTGGAAAAGTATAGTTCGACTGGGAACTGCAGCAACATGACGTGAAAGAGAATTTAAATCATCTAAAAAGTCTCTCCTTTAATGGACTGTAGGCATTTTGAACTTTTGCAGTACTACTTTGAAGAATTGCTTTTGCAACATCGCTTTATGAACTGTTTTTGCTTTATTCCTTTAAGAACTGTTTAAGCTGCTGCGCAACAACTGATTTCCGGTTACGTTAGTTGTTTTGGGGGGTTGTTTTTCAGTGTTTAATAAATGTTTTATTTGTTATAAAAAAACCCTGCCTCACTGATAAATTTATTGTTGCTGAATCCGTAACAGTAGGTTAATTAGTCACTGTAAGTTGTCCTGTGATTAGGCTGGGGTAATTCGGGGGTTACTGGGCAGTGCAGCTCGAAGGGCTGTAAGGCCCTACTCCACACTGTATCTCAATTAAAAAAATGATTTCCACTTGTGCTGCCCCCTTTCCACTCTCAGTCCACAACAGAGACCCATATCAAAATCAGATTTATCATCACTCACACACGTCATGAAATTTGCTTTTTTTTGCAACAGCAGTACAGTGCAATACATAAAATTACTACAGTACTGTGCAAAAGTCTTAGGCACCCCACCCACAGTATATATATATGTACCCAAGTCCTTTGCACACTACTGTGCCAGTACATGAATCTACAGATATGATCAAATGGTGCATTGTGTGACGATACACCTGCATCCTCAGTACATTGACAGATCTCTATGTGGTCATGAGGAGATGATGCACTGGATGGAGCAGACGAGAAGAGCACATGCTTCAATGTGCCACCTCATACTTCCAGCTAGAACATTTTGAGTAAGGATTCTATAGCTGCAGGGTAGAATGAAGATCAGTATAAGAATATTTTGTCTGCCTCCTGACTAAAGGTCACGCCCTGAAACATCAGCTTTTTATTCCCCTTCATAGAGACTACCCGATTTGCTGAGTTCCTCCAGCATTTTCTGTGTGTTGCTCTAGATGTCCATATCTGCAGAATCTCTTGTGTCTTTGTTTGCCTCTGTATCTGTTTCCAATGAGGCCATCCCACCTTCTCTCCCTCTGTTTCCATAAACTCTGTTGGTCAAAGTGTCGATCTGCTCTGAGTGAGTCACAGTTGCCACGCTGCCATACGTGGTCCAAATGAAGCTACCCTGCGGTTGAGGTGTCTCAGGTTTAGGGCAAATCTTACTATCTTAATATTATTCAGGCTGAGTTAAGGAGAATACTTTAAATGGAATACCTTCCGCTAAGAACTCACAGTCAGGAAATCATAGGCTGGAGGTGGATAATTTCCTGACACGCTCCCCCTCACTTTCAGATGAGCCACTGAAGCCTCTCTGCTTACAATCTTGAACTGACACTTCCAATTTAGCAGTATGTGTAAAAGCCATTTTGTGAAATGACTACTTTTTGGTCTCATCACAGGTTCAGTGAATGGCACCTGTGTTCTCAAAGATTTGCTTGTTAGCAAACGTGGCAGTGCTTTAGTGAGGTTTATCACATTCTTTCACTTTCGTGCATTGGAGACTCAATATAAGCTTGTAGAATCATTGCACATCTATGGAAAATTGCCATCTAATTTAATCTTCAAGTCCCAGGTGGCCCTGAGAGGTCATAAAAATATATCTTTCATTTTCAGAGTTGGAAAGTAGGTTGTTGGGCATGAGAATTCATTTTATGAAAGATTACATGAAATCTATAGCATAGTGAACCTGCAGAGCCAAGGCATTAGATGGCTTGAGGTGCCGAGGCGCAAAGTTACACGTTGCATCTTGAAATATTACTTAGCTCTCTTCATGCAACTTTGCCAGACTTTAACAAATTTGACTATTTCCAAACGTTAATTCATTATTGCCAGCTATAATTCAGCAAAATGAATCCTGTAATTAAACGATGGCAATAAATAATTGCAATGCTTATTAACACTGCCATCACTTGTAATGACATTTTAATAATTCAATCATTTAAATAAAATATTTATTTTCGTTGAGGGTGACACTTCATGGGAAGTCGTACAGAGAACGACGGCAAATAAACTGAAATCTGTATCTCAAAAGATCCACTCAGCTTTAGGAAGCAGTTTTTAGGATGAGGGAGGGCAATTGGGCAAAGAGGGCAAAGGGATTAAAGGTGCATTATCAGAAGGTAGCAAGAGAAAGAAAGACTCAAATACTACCCCCAACCCCTAACCTTAACCTCCACACTCCTTTATCCTCATCCTCTCAGCTCCATTCCAACTCTACCCCATCCCTAATCCTAACCTCCATCCCCTTCTACTGGCCCACATTCCCACAAATCCAAGCACTTATCCCCTACAATACACCTCCCCCAAACACTAAACGTAAGCGATAACCCCACCAACTTTAGCCACCACCCCCATAAGCCCTTAGCATAGTCATAATCCTGAACCTAAGTGAACAAGATAAATGTAACAAGGAGAAAGATACCAATAAAGACTAGTGTTGGACCAGGTTAATGAAGACATGGTCTAGATAAAAGTGGCAGGGTTGAGTGATACTGAATCTCCAGTAATGAGATCAAGAAACACAACGGGGATAATCTTTCCACTGCCCGCATAATTATATCCTAACCTGGTTTGAATCTGTTAACCGTTAATCAACAAAAACAAGTAGCCTCTAAAGATCTGAAACACATTTCAGTAGACTTGACACAAAGTTAGTCAACATTAACAAGCTAATTTTGCCTTGCAATACACAGAAAATGCTGGAGGAGCTCGGCAGGCCAGGCAGCATCTATGGAAAAGAGGACAGTCGACATTTTGGGCTGAGACCCTTCAGCAAGTTAATTTTGCCTAACCCAGCTCAAGGACATTGAAGGGTGAGATTAACAGTGGGCAGGAAAAGCAATTTTGACGTAAGTTATCCCCAGGCAACACAGGGAGGTTATGGTCCTGATGAAGGGTCTCGGCCTGAAACATCGACAGCGCTTCTCCCTATTGATGCTGCCTGGCCTGCTGTGTTCTACCAGCATTTTGTGTGTGTTGTTGTTCAGGGAGGTTATATTTGGTCACAAAATGCACGTAAGGTTATTTGGTAAAGAGGTGGTGTGAACAGTGAGGGAAGAGGCAATGAATTTATTTCCCAGACAGATCGTAATTGGGGAGTTCAGATTCAGTTTGCCAAAAATAGAACTAAATGGAAAACAGAAATGCTGGAAATATTCAGGTTGGGTTGCATCTGTGGAAAGAGAAACAGAGGATGTTACAGGTCAAAGTCTCAACATCAGCTTTGTTCTTCTTCACACAGATGTGGCCAAACCTGCAGAGTATTTCAAGAATTTCTGACTTCTATTTTAGATTGTGTTTTTATCATTATTTCCACTGTCAAATTATGATGATGTATAGAGCACACAGGCTTAAAAGTTACTCATTTTGAACTGCAAAAGTATTGCTATTTTCTTTAAGTATGTCTCTCCTGCTTTTCCATATTAAAAAATGCATGTAGCATTTTTTAATATGAAAAAGCAGCCTGCTGCAGATGAACTTGTTCTGTAACCCCATGTGGTGCCTGTCTTTTCCCAGCTTTTGATTAATCAAGCCGAGGAAGTGTTTCTCTTAGCTCTTGGATTTCCGTTCTTAGCACCTGACTCTAACGTTCAGTTCTGACTCACTACAAATAAGCTAGGCTTTGCAATCACGGCTGAAGAATGGAAATATTACTTCCTACTTCATCCTGAGGGAATCAGCAGGGAAGGCTTGTTGGCTGATGCCTGGAGGTTTCTGCTGCATTATTTTCCTCTCAACTACACAGTAGACCTTCAAGATTCAGGTTCGTAGGCAAAAATTAATGATGAAATACAACCCATGTGTGCCATGGGGATCAAACAGGATCACGCTACACTCAATGTAAACCATAGATCCAGATGTCAGGGGTCATGAAGTGTTTGAAGTTACCATAACTAGAGAGAAGGTACTTTGGAAACTGAAATGTCTGAAGGTAGGTAAGTCACCTGGACCGGATGGACTACATCCCAGTGTTCTGACAGAAGTTCCTGAAGAGATCGAGGAAGCTTTAGTAATGATCTTTCAAGACTCACTAGATTCTGTAATGGTTCCGGAAGACTGGGAAATTTGCAAATGTTGTTCCATACTTCAAGAAGGAAGAGAAGCAGAAGAAAGGAAACTATAGGCCAGTTAGTCTGACCTCAATGGTTGGGAAGATGTTGAAGACAGTCTGAAGGTTGTGAGCTCAAGCCCCAGCTGAGGCAGCGTGTTGTGTCCTTGAGCGAGGCACTTAACAACACACTGCTCCAGTCCAGTACCGGCAAAATACTGGGGATTAACCTCGCGTCCTATCCGGGGGAAGTCTGTACTGTCAGTCGCTTCACACCACAAAAACTGGCATAAGCACTGGTCTGATGAGCCTACAGTATAAGTCTCGGGACAGACTTTAACTTTAACTTTCAAGGTACTTGGAGGCACATGATAAATTAGTTCGCAGTCAGCATGGTTTCCTCGAGGAAAAATCTTGCCTGACAAATCTGTTGGAATTCTTTGAAGAAATAACAAGCAGTATAGACAAAGGAGAATTGTTTGATGTTGTGTACTTGGATTTTTAGGAGGCCTTTGACAAGGTGTCACACATGAGGCTACTTAACAAGCTATGAACTCATGGCACTACAGGAAGGATTCTAGCATGTATAAAGCAGTGTCTGATCGGCAGGAGGCAAAAAGTGAGAATAAAGGGAGCCTTTTCTGGTTGGCTGCTGGTGACTAGTGGTGTTCTACAGGAGTCTGGTGTTGGGACCGATTCTTTTTACAATATATGTCAGTGATTTGGGGATGGAATTAATGGCTTTGCTGCAAAGTTTGCAGATGATATGAAGATAAGTGGAGGGAAGATAGTTTTGAGGATGTAGAGAGGCTACAGAAGGACTTAGACAGATAAGGAGAATGGGCAAAGATGGAATATAGTGTTGGGAAGTGCATGGCCGTGCACTTTGGCAGAAGAAATGAGAGGGTTGACTGTTTTTTAAATGGAGAAAAAATACACAAAACTGAGGAGCGAAGGGATTTAGGGGTCCTCATGCAGGGTTCCCGAAGGGTTGATTTGCAGGTTGACTCCATGGTGAAGAAGGCAAATGCAAAGTTAGCATTCATTTTAAGAGGACTGGAATATAAAATCAAGGATGTAATTTTGAAATTTTATGAAGCACTGGTGAGCTCTCTCTTGGAGATTTGTGAGAAGTTTGGGCTCATTATCTTAAAAAGGATGTGCTGAAACTGGAGAAGTTTCAATGAATGCTCATGAAATGAGTCCAGGGTTGACTGCCTTGTCATATAAAGAGCGTTTGATGACCCTGGGCCTGTATTCACTGATTTAGAAGAATGAGGGGTGACCCCATTGAAACCATTGAATGGTGAAAGGCCTTGATAGAGTGGATGTAAAGAGGATGTTTCCTGTGGTGGGAGAGTGTAAGACAAGAGAACACAGCTTCAAAATAGAGGGCTGTCCTTTTAAAATGCAGATGTGGAGGAATTTCTTCAGCCAGGGACTGGTGAAACTGTGGAATTCATTACCGCAGGCAGCTGTGGAGGCCAAATCTTTATGCAGAGGTTGATAGATTCATGATTGGTCAGGGCGTGAAGGGATATGGGGAGAAGGCAAGAGGTTGGGGCTGAGAGGAAAATAGATCAGTCATGATGAAATGGCACAACAGACTCGATGGGCCAAATGGCATAATTCTGTTGCTATATAAAAAGTCCATGTGTAACAAATTGTTTGCTATTGCTTAATTGGAATGATGTTTTGGTTGAAAATTTGAATGGTTTTCAAAATACAATATTTTGCTTGAAGGACTGGGGCCAGATTTATCTTATTAACATTCGCTTTTTTAAAACACTAAAGTACATTTGAAGATTTGAGCCAGCAATTAAAATGCCTCTATTGATCTAGATACAGGGGAATGTGGCAAATTGAATAACAGCATGGAAGGACATGGCCATGAAGTTAAATTGCTTTCTCTGTGGGCATTGGAATTGCCCAGTTTTGGTGTAAAATATACTACTTTTTCCTTCCCCACAGGCATTCCCAACATTTTACTTCTTGCTTCAGTTCTCTGCAAAAACATCTAATCTGCATTTCATATTTTACCTCTCCCTCTCCCAATAACTGACTGAATTAATCTGTCAACTGATGACTTTGTAATCAGTGTACTACCGGAGCAACCCTGGCTTCACACAGAAATATTTCCCCTTCATTTCTACCCTTCTCTAGCCTCATTGCCATTCAGGACTAACTTGTTTTCTCTCTGCTTCTATTTGTGATGAATAATCTTTGACCTGAAACTTTAACTCTTTTTTTTCCTGGCCTGCAGAATGCTTCCAGCATCTTCTGATTTTATTCCAGCTGAACTTCAAACGACTCTTTGAGAGCACCCTGGACCACTCGGAGTTAGTGAAAGGCAGCAATAAATGTATCCGTTGGGTTTTGAAGTTAAGGAACACAATGTACAGTACCTCTTAACTTAAAAAAAAAGGCAGAAGGCAAAATGGACGGCCATGCAGGAGGAAAGGGTTGAACTGGGCAGGTAATATGGTTGGCAAAACGTCACGTGTCAAAGAGTCTGTACTTGTAACGCGGAAGCAGGTTTTCGCGTTTGCTGAGTGAAGTAGAAGACATTGACTATGAAATAACGTATTAATAATTTATTTACAAACAGTAAACATTTCAACCAAACATATAAGTTCCCCCAAGTTACACAAACTACAGAACTAAATATTCATTTAACAGACACTTTGCTAAAAGTGAGTATGGAGCATACCTTCCCAATGGCTCTGTGTACCATGCCCTGGAGGCAAAGGGTAAAAGGGAGTGAATCTGCTAATTAAATTTGCTGACAATACTACATGATTGGCCTAATCTCAAGTAATAACGAGGCAACCTACAGAGAAGAATTCATCACCCTGATGCACCATCAATAACTCACACTGAGACGTAGGCGAGATATCGGCTTTTATTGACTGGAAGAAGGAACCAGGAGTGAGTGTCTATCGTACAAGGTCCTGGAGACTGAGGCCGATCTTCAGGCCGCAGGTCTCCTTTATACAGGGGCCTGTGGGAGGAGCCACAGGAGCAGTCAGCAGGGGCGTGTCCCGACAGGCACATAGTTCACCACATTCACCCCCCCTTCGTTTGAAAAAGTCCTCATGTAGCGAAGGTTCTTACAAGTCAAGCCGATCAGGCGGTCGAATCTGTCGCTGCGATCTACGTAGCACCGGCTGTGACCGCATAGGTGCCGGCAACATTGGCGATTGCACAGGGGACGGGGGTTGCGTGTGTTCTTGCCCACTAGGCGCCGGTGATCCCTCATGCATGTGCGAGGCGCCTGGTATAAATGCGTACGAAACGCCCGGTATACAAGTGTCGTGAGGAGTCTGTGTAGGGCCTGGTGAGTACGGTGTCACCTCTGGTGCAGGGTTCACAGTTACCGGAGAGCCTTCAGGGTAGTGGTCTGCTGCACCTGCGGGTGCCAGGTCGCGGATGGAGACCGTGTCCTCCCGCCCATCAGGTAAGACCACGTAAGCATACTGGGGGTTCGCATGGAGAAGGTGAACCCTCTCCACCAGCGGGGAGTATTTATTGCTCCTCACATGTTTCCGGAGCAGCACTGGCCCCGGGGACGTCAGCCAAACTGGTAGGGTGGTCCCAGTGACAGACTTCCTGGGAAAAGAGAATAGGCGTTCGTGAGGGGTGGCATTGGTGGACGTACATAACAGAGAGCGGATAGAGTGCAGTGCCTCAGGGAGGACCTCCTGCCATCGAGAGACCGGCAACCCTTTGGACTTAAGGGCTAAAAGTGTGGCCTTCCACACTGTGGCATTCTCCCGCTCCACCTGGCCATTACCCCGGGGATTATAACTCGTGGTCCGACTGGTAGCAATGCCCCTAGCTAGCAAGTACTGGCGCAGCTCCTCACTCATAAAGGAGGACCCTCTATCACTGTGGATATAGCAGGGATACCCGAACAGAGTGAAGAGCTGGCGCAGGGCTTTTATGACGGACGTGGCAGTGGTGTCGGGGCAGGGGATGGCAAAGGGGAACCGTGAGAACTCGTCAATAACACTGAGAAAATAGACATTGCGGTCAGTGGAGGGAAGGGGGCCCTTAAAGTCAACACTCAGGCGTTCAAAAGGGCGGGTGGCCTTGACAAGTTGTGCCGTGTCAGGACAGTAGAAGTGCGGTTTGCACTCGGCACAAATTTGGCAGTCCCTGGTCATCGTCCTGATGTCCTCCAGGGAGTACGGCAGGTTCCGAGCTTTCACAAAATGGTAAAATCGGGTGACCCCCGGATGGCAAAGTTGTGCATGAAGGGCGTACAGCTGGTCGAGCTGTGTGCTAGCACATGTTCCCCGGGATAGGGCATCAGGGGGCTCATTGAGTCTGCCAGGCCGGTACAGGATATCATAGGTGTAGGTGGAGAGTTCTATCCTCCACCGCAAAATCTTATCATTTTTGATCTTGCCCCGCTGTTGGTTGCTGAACAGGAACGCAACCGAGCGCTGGTCGGTCAGCACAGTGAATCTTTTGCCAGCAAGATAGTGCCTCCAGTGCCTAACAGCCTCCACTATGGCCTGGGCTTCTTTCTCCACCGCGGAGTGCCGAATTTCAGAGCCTTGGAGGGTGCGAGAAAAGAATGCTACTGGTCTGCCTTCCTGATTAAGGGTAGCAGCCAGAGCGAAATCGGAGGCATCACACTCCACTTGGAAGGGAGCGGTCTCGTCCACTGCATGCATCGTAGCTTTGGCAATGTCCGCTTTAATGCAGTTGAAGGCTGCGCAGGCCTCAGCAGAGAGGGGAAACGAGGTAGACTTGACCAGGGGGCGAGCCTTGTCTGCGTAATGGGGGACCCATTGGGCGTAATAGGAAAAAAACCCCAGGCACCGTCTGAGGGCCTTGAGAGTGGTGGGAAGAGGGAGCTCTAACAGGGGGCGCATACGTTCGGGATCAGGCCCAATAACCCCGTTTTCCACGACATACCCAAGTATAGCAAGGCGGGTGGTACCAAAAACACACTTGTCCCTGTTATAAGTAAGGTTCAGAGCTGCGGCCACTTGGAGAAACCGTTGGAGGTTGGCGTCGTGATCTGGCCTGTCATGACCACAGATGGTGATGTTATCCAGATAGGGAAATGTGGCCTGCAGTTGGTACTGGTCCACCATCCGGTCCATTTCCCTCTGGAAGACAGAGACACCATTCGTGACACCGAAAGGGACGCGCAGGAAGTGATAGAGCCGGCCGCCCGCCTCGAAGGCGGTGTAGGGGCGGTCCTCTGGGCAGATGGGGAGCTGGTGATAAGCGGATTTCAGATCTATTGTCGAGTACACCTTATACTGAGCAATCTGGTTGACCATATCCGCGATGCGGGGTAGGGGGTATGCGTCAAGCTGCGTAAACCTATTGATGGTTTGACTATAGTCCACCACCATCCTATTTTTCTGCCCAGTCCGAACAACAACCACCTGGGCCCTCCAAGGGCTTGTGCTCGGCTCAATGATCCCCTCCCTGAGCAGCCGCTGCACCTCCGACTGAATGAAGGCCCGGTCCCCCGCGCTGTACCTCCTGCTTTTGGTTGCCACAGGTTTACAGTCGGGGGTCAGGTTGGCGAACAGCGGTGGGGGAGGGATCTTGAGAGTGGAGAGGCTGCAAGTGTCGGTAGCGCAGCTGTTGGCCTGGTTCTGGATGGGATGTGTGTGTCCGTGTGTGTGTGTGGTCAGTAGCGGGGTATGTGAAGAAGTCCCACAAAACTGAGGATTCTTGACAGTGAGTGGTGGGAGGGGCCCATCGTATACCATAGTCACACTTTCGAGATGGCTCTGGAAGTCCAGCCCCAATAGCACAGGTGCACACAGATTAGGCATGACCAGCAGTTCAAAGTCCTGATATACTGTGCCTTGCACCACCAAAGTCGCTACACAACCCGCCCGGATGTCTGCGGACTGCGACCCAGAGGCCAAATGGAACCTCCGACTGACCGGCCGCGTTGCAAGTCCGCAGCGTTGCACTGTGTCCGGGTGAATAAAACTCCCAGTGCTGCCCGTGTCAAACAGGCATCCAGTCCAATGCCCCTCCACCTGGATGTCCATCATGGATCTTGCAAGCTGGTGTGGGGCGCTTTGGTCGAGAGTCACAGTGGCCAGAGTTGGATCGCCGTCGGGGTACCCGGTCAGCATCGGAGGGTCGGGGGCGGGGCATGCTGACGCCGACAAAGATGGCCGCTCACATCCGGGGTACCCGGTCAGCATCCGAGGATCGGGGGCGGGGCGTGCTGACGTCGACAAAGATGGCCGCCCACATCCCGGCATGCAAGATGGCGGCCCCCACGTTTCACCCGCAGCGCTGCACTCCGCTCGAGGTTGAGACTTACAGACCTTGGCGAAGTGGCCCCGCTTTCCGCAGCTGGAGCAGGTCGCTTCTCGCGCTGGACAGCGTTGTCGAGGATGTTTCTTTTGGCCACAGAAATAACAAAGCACGAGTTTCTTACGGGCCACAGCCGTGGTCTGGGTCGGGGAGCTCGTGGAATCGCGACTGGCGGCGGCGTTGGCGAATTCGCTCCCGGGAGCCGGCGGTGGCGGGGTCTGAGGCGTCCACGAAACCGGCGGGGAATCGCGCGACTGGACAGCGTCGGCGTTATGCCGCGCAGCTTCTAGAGCGTTGGCCTTCTCTATCGCCGAGCTTAAGGTAAGATCCGAGTTCTCCAGCAGCCGCTGGCGCATGTACACTGACCTCAGTCCCGTCACAAAGGCGTCTCGCACCAGCAGCTCCGCATGCTGTTCTGCCGTGAGCGTCTTGCAGTCACAAGCTCGGACGAGTGTCTGTAGTGCTCGGAGAAACTCAGCGCACGATTCGCCAGGCCGCTGTTGCCGGGTAGCTAAGCGATGTCTTGCGTAGACGGTGTTCACCGGCCGCAGGTACTGTCGTTTGAGGGCGTCCAGTGCCCCTTCGTAGGTCGGCAGGTCCCGGATAAAGGAGTAAACTTTGGAGGAGACCCTCGAGAGTAGGATTCTGTGCATAACGGCGGGTTCAGTCGCACGAAGCTCCGCCAAGTACGATTGGAAGCATGCAAGCCAGTGTTCAAAAGCGAGAGCTGCGTCAGGGTCTTGAGGGTCCAAATCCAACCGGTCTGGACGCAAAACGGGTTCCATGTTTTAAAACTTCCAGTCAATAAAATTGATGCACCATCAATAACTCACACTGAGACGTAGGCGAGATATCGGCTTTTATTGACTGGAAGAAGGAACCAGGAGTGAGTGTCTATCATACAAGGTCCTGGAGACTGAGGCCGATCTTCAGGCCGCAGGTCTCCTTTATACAGGGGCCTGTGGGAGGAGCCACAGGAGCAGTCAGCAGGGGCGTGTCCCGACAGGCACATAGTTCACCACACACCCTGACACAGTGGTGTCAAGAAAATAACCTCTCCCTCAATGTTGCAAAAGCAAAGGAGCTGGTTGTGGAATATAGGAGAAATGGAGATCTGCTAGCCCCTACTGACATCAATGAATCTGCGCTTGAGAGGGTGGACATCACTGAGGATCCCACATGGTCTATACACACCAGCTGTGTGGGGAAAAAGTACAATAGCGCCTCTTTCACTTCAGATGGTTGAAGAAGTTTGGTATGGGCCCCCAAATCCTAAATTCTGCAGGGGCACAATTGAGAGCATCCTGACTGGCTGCATCACTGCCTGGTACAGGAACTGTGATGCCCTGAATTGCAGGACTCTGTAGAGAGTGGTGCGGACAGCCCAGTGCATCTGTGGATGTGAACTTCGCATTATTCAGGACATTTACTGTGACTGGTGTGTCAAAAGGGCCCGAAGGATCATTAGTAACCTAAGTCACCCCAACCACAAATCGTTCCAGCTGCTACCATCTGGGAAATGGTACCGCAGCATTAAAGCCAGGACCAACAGGCTCTGGGACAGCTTCTTCCACCAGGCCATCAGTCTGATTAATACCCACTGATACAATTGTATTTGTTATATTGACTGATTTTCAGAAGGCATTTGATAAGGTCCCACATAAAAGATTGGTGGATAAAATCAAAGCTCAGGGCATCGGGGGGAAGGCATTGACATGGATAGAAAACTGGTTGACAGATAGAAAGCAAAGGGTAGCGGTGAATGGGTGTTTCATGGAATGGCGGGTGGTGACTAGTGGGGTGCCACAGGGCTCGATATTGGGGCCACAGCTGTTTACCATTTACATTAACGATTTGGATGAAGGCATAGAAAATAACATCAGCAAATTTGCTGATGATACTAAGCTGGGTGGCAGTGTGACATGATGAGGATGTTAGAAGAATTCAGGGTGACTTGGATAGGCTGGGTGAGTGGGCAGATACTTGGCAGATGGCGTTTAATGTGAATAAGTGTGAGGTTATCCACTTTGGGAGTAAGAACAGGAAGGCAGATTATTATCTGAATGGTGCAGCGTTAGGTAAGGGAGAAATACAAAGAGATCTAGGAGTCCTTGTTCATTAGTCACTGAAAGTGAATGAGCAAGTGCAGCAGGCAGTGAAGAAGGCTAATGGAATATTGGCCTTTATTACAAAGGGAATTGAGTACACGAGCAAGGAAATCCTCTTGCATTTGTACAGAGCCCTGGTCAGACCACACCTGGAGTATTTTGTACAGTTTTGGTCTCCAGGGTTAAGGAAGGACATCCTGGCTGTAGAGGAAGTGCAGCGTAGATTCACAAGGTTAATTCCTGGGATGTCTGGACTGTCTTACGCAGAGAGGTTAGAGAGACTGGGCTTGTACACGCTGGAATTGAGATTGAGAGGGGATCTGATTGAAACATATAAGATTATTAAGGGATTGGACAAGATAGAGGCAGGAAATATGTCCCAGATGCTGGGAGAGTCCAGTACTAGAGGGCATAGTTTGAGAATAAGGGGTAGGTCATTTAGGACAGAGTTAAGGAAAAACTTCTTCTCCCAGAGAGTTGTGGGGGTCTGGAATGCACTGCCTCGGAAGGTAGTGGAGGCCAATTCTCTGGATGCTTTCAAGAAGGAGCTAGATAGGTATCTTATGGATAGGGGAATCAAGGGATATGGGGACAAGGCAGGAACCGGGTATTGATAGTAGATGATCAGCCATGATCTCAAAATGGCGGTGCAGGCTCGAAGGGCCGAATGGTCTACTTCTGCACCTATTGTCTATTGACTGTGCTGTTTTATAAACTATTTATTACAAATCGCTATAAATTGCACATTGCACATTCAGACGGAGATGTAACTCTTCATGTATGTGAAGGATGTAAGTAATAAAGTCAATTCAATTCAAACTCTTGCTTGTGTTACTCTTATACTCCCAAGGCGTCTGGAATCAGAAGCAGATGCCGTGGTGCCCAAGCGCAGCAGCAGATTTTAACCTTACGGCTGGCACAGCGGAAGCTACGTCCAACTGGCAGAAAAAACACCCCCCCCCCCGCACTACAAGTGTTCTAAGTTTTATGTTGTAAAAAAATTGAGCTAGAATTTAGTACTTTTAGTTATCTCATTCTTCATGACTACATTATATTCTTTTAAGGAATTAGATTCTTTCTCTGTTGCCCTTAATGGAATTCAGTCTTCGATGAAGAATGATTCTGTAGACAGCTGTCGAATACCTGTCCTGTCTAGGTCAGTAAGAATTTTTTTCCCCAATGAATGTGTCTGTAGTGTATTGTGCCTCTGGTGTTTCGGGCTGCCATGAAGAACTCCACTTCTGGCAGTGTTCGGTGATTTCTTCATCGTAGCAGTAGTTTCCACTGTTCTCAGTTTTCAGGTCCTGGGTGGAGACACAGGAATATCATAGCACTCAGATGCAGAAGGATTCTTCATTGCTTTTTTCATAACAATTCTATTTACTAGGGTTGTTAGCCCTGAGCAGAACCCCCAAACCAGGTGGACCAAGGCCCACTCTTAGTCTGGTCTCTACCCTTTGACCTGTTTGGCAATGGTGACTCTACCAGGAAACAAAGTGTAAAGCCCTGACTCCAGCCACGAGAAGGTCGTGGTCCTCTTCGAAGGTACTTAGTGTGTGACAGCATCTAGTAAGCCCAACAAGACCATTCTATCCTTGAACCAAGATTCACACGTAAACCTGCAACAGGAGCTAATATGAGGAAATCTGCAGATGCTGGAAATTCAACAACACACACAAAATGCCGGTGGAACACAGCAGGCCAGGCAGCATCGATAGGGAGAAGCGCTGTCGACATTTTGGGCCGAGACCCTTTGTTAGGACTTACTGAAAGGAAAGATACTAAGAGATTTGAAAGTAGGAGGGGGAGGGGGAAATGCGAAATGGTAGGAGAAGACCAGAAGGACAACAACAGGAGCTCATGTTCAGTGGCCCAGAGCAGGAATGATGGATTGTACAATGTGCAGGGATTAGTTGGCTTTGCTTTGTCAGATGAACTGAGCAACTGTGGACACCTGAGGTCATAGCTTTCTGGGTTAAGTGTCTCATCTGGTCATTGCATATTCAACTCCTCACACTGGAAACTGAGAAAACTTGGAGAGTATTTTCACCATAAAATGTTAAATGGTGCAATAGATTAACATAGTGATACAAAGCAATTTTCCTCTCTGTTTAACACAAGAGTTTTTTATGAAATATGATTCTGTACATGCATTATCAAAATACCAATAGATCAACACAAAAGATTACAAAAATTGCTGGAATGGGAAAATAAAATGTCATATTCGCTTCTTAGATGCTTTGTAGATGGAGATCCATTCTATTTTTCAAGCTCATTAAAGTTTTTCAATAATTTCAAAACATAGAACCAGAACAAGTATCAGAATCAGAAGTAATATCACCAGCATATGTTGTGAAATTTGTTAACTTTGCAGCAACAGTACAATGCAAAACATGATAATATAGAAAACAAACCTGTGAATTATAGTAAGTGTATATGTATATATATATATATATAGGTATATTTGATAGTTAAATAAGTGGGTTAAAAACAGAAAAAATAAAGTAGTGAGGAAGTTTTCATGGATTCAATGTCCATTCAGAAATCATATGGCAGAGGCGAAGAAGCTGCTCCTGAATCGCTGAAGCTTCTGTACCTCTTTTCTGATGGTAGTAATGAGAAGAGGGCATGTCCTGGGCGGTGGGGTTCTTCGTGATGGACGGCATGTTTCTGAGGCACCGCTCCTTGAAGATGTCTTGGATACTGATGCACCATCAATAACTCTCGGAGATGGGAGGCAAAAGATAGGCTTTTATTAGCTGCAAACGTGACCACGACATCCTGGAGACTGAGGGAGGAGCAGTGCCTCCAATTGCCTTTATACCGGGGTCTGTGGGAGGAGCCACAGGAGCAGTCAGCAGAGGGGCGTGTCCAGACATGTATACGTAGTTTACCACAGATACTACAAGAGGCTAGTGCCCATGATGGAGTTGGCTAATTTTCTCACAGGAGTGATAATTGGATGTGGGCATTGCTGGCAAGATCAAGTGTTCATTCTCACCCCTTTGCCAGGTGGCAACAAGCCTCCTTCTTAAAACCCCTGTAGCCCCAGTGGTGAAACTACTCACAATGCCGCTGTGTGGGGAATTGCTCATGTTAATCCTCCAGGTCAGGATGTGCATGACATACGTGGGGAACCTGCAGCAGGTGGGGTCCTCATGCACATGCTGTCTTTGACCTTCTAGGAGGTAGACATCATTTGGGATTCCTCTGTGATTCCCTTTACTCCACTGTATTACTGGTACATCTGACTTTAGTTCTCCTTCTCGAATTCCTGGGTGAATTTGATCATGTTATGATCACTTACCCCCATGAGTTCTTTTACCTTAAGCTCTATAATCAACTCCAGTTCATTGCACAACACCCAATCTGGAATAGCTGAGCTCCTAGTGAGCTCAACCATAAGGCATCTCATAAGTATTCCAGAAATCTCCTTCTCTGTTTCCAGTATGGACATGATTTTCCCAATCCACCTGCATATTAAAACCCACCTTGGTGACTGTGACTTTGCCCTTTTGGCACGTATTCTGTATCTGCCATTGTACTGTAGTTTGTAGACTACACGCATTCTACTGTTTAGAGCTCTGTATATAACTCCCATTAGGGATTTATTACCCTTGCAGTTCCTTAGCTCTATCCACAACAATTCAACATATTCCAGCCCTTTGTCACCTCTTTCTAATGACTTGATTTGATTTTTTACCCCCACCCCCATCTACCCCCACCTACCTGCCTGTCCTTTTGAAACAATGCGTATCTTTGGATGTTAAGCTCCCAGCTGTAATCTTCTTTCAGTCATGATTCAGTGATGCCTACAACGTCATGCATGCCAATCTCTAACTGTGTTATAAGTGCATCTATCTTATTCCATATACTGCGTGCGTTCCAACGTAACTCCTTCAGTCATGTAGTCACCCTTTTCAATTTTGTCTGCAGTTTGTATTGCAACTCATCCTGTTGACTGCAAATTTACCCTATCCTCAGCCTCTTCTTGCTAGGAGTCTCACTACACACTGCCTCTATTTATAAACCAACTACCTCATCCTCAGCACCATTACTCAGGTTCCCACCCTTTGTCAAATTGGTTTAAACCCTCCCAAACATCTCCATTGGACCCGCTCGGGTTCAGGTGTAACCCATCCCTTTTGTACAGGTCTTACCTTCCCCAGAAGAGATCCCAATTATCCATAAATCTGAATCCTTGCCCCTGCACCAGTTCCTCAGCCATGTATTCTCCTGGCAAACCATTCTATTCCTACCCTCACTGGCACGTGGCACAGGCAGCAACCCAGAGATTACTACCCTGGAGATCCTGTTTCTCAGCTTTCTACCTAGCTCTCCTCAGGACCTCCTCACCTTGCCTACCTATGCCATTGGTGCCAATATGCACCAAGACATTTGGCTGCTCACCCTCACCGTTGAGAATGCCACGGACCTGAACCAAGACATCCCTGACCCTGGCACCTGGAAGGCAACATCCCATCTGGGTGTCTCTTTTGCACCCACAAAATCTTGTCACTGCTCCCCTGATGATGGAATCTCCTCTCAACCCTGCAGTCCTTTTCACCTTTCTGCTCTTTTGAGACACAGCACCAGACTTGGTGCCAGTTGCGTTTGTTGACTTTCATGCTGTTGAGTTGCTTGGGTGCACACTCCAAGGTAAGTGACAATTATTCAAACTCCTGAATAACTGCTTACAAATGGTGACAAAGTACACAAGACAATTGCTATGGAGTGCTAAGGTTTGCTGTCTTAAACATACTTAGTGCCTGTCGTGCCACTGGTATTTAGGGCAGCAATGAACATCCTCCATCTCCGGTGGTGTTCAGGGCTTCGTTCATTGTGTCAGTATCTTTCTCTTGGTTTTCACCATTGCCAGTGATGCAAGTCCCGGGTGGAGACTCAGGAATACCATCACACTCAAACGTAGAAGGACCCTTCATTGCCGTTTCCATAACATGTTTGTTTTACCAGTCAGGGTCGCTAGCCCTGAGCTGAACCCTTGAACCTGGAGGACCAGTGAACCACTCTTAGTCTGGCCTCTACCCTTTGACCTATTTGGCATAGGTGACCCTACCCAGAGGCGTAAACTCCTGCCTCCAGCCAACATAGTTCTCTGGGTCTTTGAGGCATGCGAGCCTCCAAACCCTATGACAAGGAAGTCTTGAACTTATGCAGCTGTTTATTTACTATTTTTGTTGGTGTTGATTCCATGGGTTAGGTGGTGGACCCTCAGTAATTGTTATGCTACAGTATGCTAGGTTCGAGTTTTTGTTTTTAGAATCAGGTTCATGTGACGTAAAATTTGTTAACTTAGCAGCAGCAGTTCAATGCAATGCATAATCTAGTAGAGAGAGAGAGAGAGAGAGAGAGATAATAAATAAAATAAAACATAATAATAAATAAACAAGTAAATCAATTGTGTATATTGAATAGATTTTAAAAAATGTGCAAAAACAGAAATGCTGTATAGTAATAAAAAGTGAGGTAGTGTCCAAAACTTCAAAGTCCATTTAGGAATCGGATGGCGGAGGGGAAGAAGCTGTTCCTGAATGCCTTTAGAGATGTTATTTCTTCATGATTATCAGATGTAAATGACATTTGCCACTTAACTAAAATTTGTCTTGGTCGTGCTGAATTCAAGCGTGGGCTGCTTCATTATCCAAAGAACTACAAATTGAATTGAATTCCATGCAACCGTCAGGAAACGTTGCCACTTCTAGCCTTACGATGGAAGGTCATTAATAAAGCTGTTCAATCCAGGGACTCTGCTCTGATGAGTTCTTGCAATACTATAATGAAGGTAAGAATAATAACCAAAAGCATCTTCCTTATCAGAAGACGAGGAAAAAAACCCCCTTTAATTCCTGTTGATGTTAGTTTTACCAGTATTCTTGATGCCACGCTCAACCCACATCGTCAAAGGAAGTCACTTCCACTTGTATTTAGAATTCCGTTTCTAAAGGCCAAATTGAGAGGCCTGGTGAAACCCAAACTGACCATCTGTGTAGGTAGCATGTCATTACCAAAGGCATTTTCTATCACTTTGCTGATAATTGAGAGTAAATTGGTGGATCAGTAATTGCCCGGTTTGGATCTGTTCTGTGAATAAGGTGTAAGTACATGTTGATGCAATTGATAGACTAAAAACGTAAACACGAGGAAATCTGCAGCTGCTGGAAATTCAAACAATACACGCAAAATGCTGGTGGAACACAGCAGGCCAGGCAGCTTCTATCTGGAGAAGCACTGTTGACATTTCGGGCCGAGAGCCTGATGTCGGGTCTTGACCTGAAATGTCGACAGTGCTTCTCCCCAGAGATGCTGTCTGGCCTGCTGTGTTCCACCAGCATTTTGTGTGTGTTGGTTGACTAAAAATGTAGTTAGTTTTCTACTGATGAGATTCCAAACCTCTAAACATGTCATTTAAATCTTCACTGGGTGTGACAGCCTTTGTAATTTTACTGCAGATTTTCACATTGAAGTATTTTTTAGGAGATTAAAAAATCTTTGATTGAAAAGTAAACTAAAATGAAGACGTTACATCAAATTGAGTTGCACCAAACACTATAACATTCAGATTAAAAATGCATTTCTTTTTGAAAAGGGATGCTATTAATATGAGAGTTTGGTTTTTCCTTCATCTGTTGATCCACTAACAGATCATGTTTTTGGGAGTTGCACTGTCCAAAGTCTCTCCTTTCCACAATTTGAAGCACCCCTGCATTTTATCAATAAAGAATATATTGAGTGGGTAGTTGAAACGGTTATATGTACTGTGTTCACACAGGCTTTGTTCAAAGGCTCTTGGGAATGAACCCTGGGAAAGGAGTTGCACACCTTATGCTTCCAAATGCCTTTCCTGTGATAGCTCCCACCACTTTTGAGCTTGTGGGGGGAGTCAGGTTGTGGATCAGGCAAGGGGAACCTGCTGAGGGGATCAGTGTGCGGGGAAGTTAGAGAGAGGATGAAGGTACAGGCTGATGTTGTTTGAGATTATCAGGCCTTAGGCAGGGCTGAAAAGCATGGTGGGGGTGTTGTGGGTGTAGAACCAGTTGCAAGGGGGAGCTGGGTAGTGTCCAGCAAAGGGAATTTGTGGGTTTGGGTCAGGGTAAGAGGTGGAGTGGGTGGGAAGTGGGCAAGAGAGCTGAGAGAAAACCAGGGTGGGCAGAGGAGTGTTTGCGGTCGTGTTTGTAATACAAGTTAGGGATTGGTTGCCAGCAAATGTGAACTAAATCACTCAAACAAAATTAGCAAAGAGCCAGGTAAATTTGAGCCCTTTCATCAATGTTTTTGCAGATGTATCCACAGAAGATGGCTCCAGTGAACAATGCCAGTAAATTTGAAAGAGGGCTAGTAAAGCTGATGATAGGCCATGATCGTATGGCTAGTCAGAGGCTTTCTCCCAGGGCTGAAATAGCCAACATGAGAGGGCACAGTTTTAAGGTGCTTGGAAGTAGGTACAGAGGAGATGTCAGGGGTAAGTTTTTTACTCAGAGAATGGTGAGTGAATGGAATGGGCTGCCAGCAACAGTGGTGGAGGTGGATACAATAGGGTCTTTTAAGAGACTCTTGGATAGGTACACGGAGCTTAGAAAAATAGAGGGCTATGTGTAACCCTAGGTAATTTCTAAAATAAGTCCATGTTTGGCACAGCATTGTGGGCTGAAGGGCCTGTATTGTGCTGTAGGTTTTCTATGTTCTGTGTTTCTAGTGTGACCAAAGTCGACATCCTTCAGCCAATTCACAAAACTGGTTCTTTCACTTCTTCTTCCCTCCAATATGAGTCTGCTACAATTGGGACCTGTGATTTCCATTTTGTGGTGTGTTTTCAGGCCAACTGCTTTGTTGTCTCCAAGGGAGTTTGGTGAGGTTTTGAGTGGAGTGTGTGACCTGGAGGCCAAGAAGCCTGGAGACAGGGTGCAAGCCATGGTAGACTCCCTTTCTTGCCAATAAAAGCGTTGAGCAAGATTGAAATCTGCCAGCGTTTGACTGGTCTCTCTCTCCCTGGTATTTGCTGCTGCCAGAGCCTTGGACCTTGGGCAAAGTTTCATGGACTCTGCTGTTGATGTTATGGTGTTTTTCTGCTTTCTGATTACTCCTTAAATTTATTGCTACTTTGCGCGATTTTGATCAGGGCAGACAGGTTCTGCGGCCTGCAGAAAACGAATGACACAACACGAAATTGAACTGAACGGATCTAGCCTGAAAATTCCTGGACTGTTTCAATGACTCTGTGGTTTGATGTTGTGTATTCTGCATTTATTGCTCATGTTTTGCTGTTTGTGCAGGTTCCATGGTGTTTCTTTGTTTCGTGGCTCCCTGTGGGAAGATGAATCTCAGGGATGTATACTGCACACATGAATTTGTGTGATTGACTTCAGGGTATGCATTGCTTGTTCACTGAGATCACTGCACACAGGTGATAGCCATTCTGTGGATAGTACACAAACCCTGGAGCGGGTTTCCAGAATTTCACCATTGCCACTTTAAGTACCCAACTAAGTTCAACTTCAGCCTTCAAATGCACAGCAGAAAATCTTTGTGCCAAGCAGTGTCATCTCTAGGCCATCATTCTTCATCAGAATTAGTACCATGGGATTAATGGATTACAAAATCTATACTTACAGCAAGTGAATGGGACTCACTTTGACCCATTTATATTTTTGTAACAATTTTGCATTAAGCAATTGGGAATGTATAATTTTTTCTCAAGTGATTACACTGTGCTTCAAAAAGAGAGTATCTGGCACATCAAAGGACCATCTTTTATATAGCAAAATTAAACCTTAGTTCCACTCTTGGAACACTTAATAATATATCCTGTTTATGTTGATAAATGTTATGAATTATTCATACTGCATAACACTCCTGTTATTGACTGTAAAAATCCTATCAGGCATTTGCATCTTTTGCCATAGCTTCCAATATTTCCTTCTTTATACAGCCTAGGGGGACACTAAGATTATTTCACAATAAACTGTGATAACGATATAGAGGTCTGTGCCTTCTTCACAATAGAGCTGAGAATTTTCTTGGTTTAGTGGAGAGGTACTTCAGTTCCTAACCTCAGGAAAGTTAACTAATGCATAGCCGTATTTTTAAACATATTCTGTCCGAAATAACATAATATTTTCATTTACAGGTTTTTAAACTACTACTCTGCACTATAACTTAGACAATTATTTGGGATGCTTTTAACATTTTGCATGATACTGATAAAAATCTTCAAGCCGATTTGTACTTCTCAAATGTAATTTTATAGAATGTGAATAGATAGACTTGAGAACATAAGACATAGGAACAGAATTAGGCTGTTCAGCCTTGTTAGGTTTTGTAACTTCAAAACGTCTTCTCATAACCTTTCACGCCCTGTCTAATCAAAAACCTATCAACCTGTGCACACTCACACTCACACATACACACAAACACGTGAGCATTTAGACATGCACACAAAGCATGCGCATGCGAACACGTACGTTTTCATATGCATAGAGACTCTGACACATACCCTATATAGACACAGGCTTCCCCTGTTCTGCCCATGTGCGCAGATGTTCAAATGAATACATTCATACATATAACCATATAACAATCACAGCACGGAAACAGGCCATCTCGGCCCTCCCAGTCCATGCTGAACTCTTAATCTCACCTTGTCCCACCTACCCGCACTCAGCCCATAACCCGCACTCCGTTCCCGTCCATATACCTATCCAATTTTACCTTAAACTGAACTGGCCTCTACTACTTCTACAGGAAGCTCATTCCACACAGCTATCACTTTCTGTGTAAACAAATACCCCCTCGTGTTTCCCTTAAACTTTTGCCCCCTAACTCTCAAATCATGTCCTCTCGTTTGAATCTCCCCTACTCTCAATGGAAACAGCCTATTCACGTCAACTCTATCTATCCCTCTCAAAATTTTAAATACCTTGATCAAATCCCCCCTCAACCTTCTACGCTCTAATGAATAGAGACCTAACTTGTTCAACCTTTCTCTGTAACTGCTGAAACCCAGGTAACATCCTAGTAAATTGTCTCTGCACTCTCTCTAATTTATTGATATCTTTCCTATAATTCGGTGACCAGAACTGCACACAATATTCTAAATTTGGCCTTACCAATGCCTTGTACAATTTTAACATTACATCCCAACTTCTGTACTCAATGCTTTGATTTATAAAGGCCAGCGTTCCAAAAGCCTTCTTCACCACCCTATCTACATGAGACTCCACCTTCAGGGAACTATGCACTGTTATTCCTAGATCTCTCTGTTCCACTGCATTCCTCAATGCCCTACCATTTACCCTGTATGTTCTATTTGGATTATTCCTGCCAAAATGTAGAACCTCACACTTCTCAGCATTAAACTCCATCTGCCAATGTTCAGCCTATTCTTCTAACCGGCATAAATCTCCCTGCAAGCTTTGAAAACCCACCTCATTATCCACAACACCTCCTACCTTAGTATCATCGGCATACTTACTAATCCAATTTACCACCCCATCATCCAGATCATTTATGTATATTACAAACAACATTGGGCCCAAAACAGATCCCTGAGGCACCCCGCTAGTCACCGGCCTCCATCCCAATAAACAATTATCCACCACTACTCTCTGGCATCTCCCATCTAGCCACTGTTGAATCCATTTTATTACTCCAGCATTAATACCTAACAACTGAAGCTTCTTAACTAACCTTCCATGTGGAACTTTGTCAAAGGCCTTGCTGAAGTCCATATAGACTACATCCACTACCTTACCCTCGTCAACATTCCTCGTAACTTCTTCAAAAAATTCAATAAGGTTTGTCAAACATGACCTTCCACGCACAAATCCATGCTGGCTACTCCTAATCAGATCCTGTCTATCCAGATAATTATAAATACTATCTCTAAGAATACTTTCCATTAATTTACCCACCACTGATGTCAAATTGACAGGTCTATACTTGCTAGGCTTACTTCCAGAACCCTTTTTAAACAATGGAACCACATGAGCAATACGCCAATCCTCCAGCACGATCCCCGTTTCTAATGACATCTTAAAGATCTCCGTCAGAGCTCCTGCTATTTCTACACAAACTTCCCTCAAGGTCCTGGGGAATATCTTGTCAGAACCTGGAGAGTTATCCACTTTTAAATTTCTTAAAAGCGCCAGTACTTCCACCTCTTTAATTGTCATAGGTTCCAGAACTTCCTTACTTGTTTCCCACACCTTACACAATTCAATATCCTTCTCCTTAGTGAATACCGAAGAGAAGAAATCGTTCAAAATCTCTCCCATCTCCCTCGGCTCCACACATAGCTGACCACCCTGTGGTCTAAGGGACCAATTTTATCCCTCACTATCCTCTTGCTTTTAATATAACTGTAGAAACTTTTCGGATTTACCTTCACCTTATTTGCCAAACCAACCTCGTATCTTCTTTTAGCATCTGGAAAATATCTCAAATAATTGAAAACCTTTGTGTTTCAGGATTAACATCCAAGTTGTCCACCATACCTCCAGGAAGACCACAACCTTGTCATAGAGTTTGGAGGCCTGCGTCCCTCAATGACCCGGAGAACTATGTTGGCTGGAGTCAGGGTTTTTATGCTTTAGCTCTTGATAGGGTCACTCATGCCAAACAGGTCAAAGGGTAGAGGTCAGACCAAGAGTAGCCTACTGCTCCAGATATGAGCTAACAACCCTGACTGATCAAAAAAAAAGTTGTTATGGAAACAACACTGAGGAATTCTTCTATATCTGTGTGCAACAGTATATGGACAGACAGAAATGGAGGACTTTCATTGCTGGACTAAACGCCTGCAGCATAACAGGCAGCAACCATTAATATTTAGAAATCATTCCATACATAAAACTATCATGTTTAAAAGAGACGTTTGTGGGAAATATTCTGTACTGTATCTTGTTATGAGGTGTGCACCATAAATTAGAGAAGGAATGAAGTGCACAGGTTTTAAATGAAAAAGAATTATTAAAGCTATGCTTTGATCGCCCGAGTACTCCCGTGAGTTTATCCAGTGGACACTGAACTGTAAATACCAGATGATCCAGGTTCAATCAGCAGCCTGTGCTGGGTTTGATCGTTGAGACAATGCACTGAAAATGGCGTTGTAGTTGTAATTTGTGGCCTTTGAAGAGAAGCCTTGATCCAACCCTTTCAGGAGACTATAACTGGTGAGCCACAGGCAGGAACTGACAGGATGCCAGGTATTTTAGGGAAATCTTTTCCTCAGGTACTTTATAATAAAACCATCAAGGTGGCTGCCGTTCATCCTGAGCATTTACTCTTTTATAGATTGATGTTCTCTTCAGTTTTCAAATATACTCCCTTCATGTGCCGCCTAGAAGATTCAAAATAATACTTGTACTAATCATTTTTGAACAGTGCTTTGCAGAATTTGCTTTGGCACAGAGCATTGGATGCTGCAGCTCCTCATCATTCCTTGCCTCAAAGGAGAAGAAAAATAGCCATTAAGTTGCATTTACTTTGCCTGAAATAAATTGGAATGTATCTTTCAAGAATAAAAGTAAATCCAGAATAAAACCTCAGATAAAGAGACAAGCTTGAAAGTCATGTTTAATTCACTGTAATTGGTGATCTGTGTTTGGGGTGGATTTCAAAAGCTAAAAGGGAATAAAATTCAAATTGTTTGCACCTGAATTTTTTTTTTACACCTTTTCTTGTTGCAATGTGGATAGCATAAATTACTAAACCAATGGCGATGATGAGTTGGAAATCTATTTCTTCCTCAGAACTAACGAGACAATGAGTAAAATCAGTGGAAAAGAAATAAAGTGGACTGCAACAAGGAACAGGTTTATTCTGGGGGTGTAGTGTTCTCGCACAGGTGTAAAAAAAACTCTGAACTAAACATGCAATATAAACCGAGTCAATGAGGCACAGTCCCAGTAAGATTAACTGTTTACTGTTCACTCTTCCACATTAACGTATGGTGAAAAGGCATTGCTTCTCTGATGTTTCTAGTGGGTAGAAAGAAAACGTTTCTCACGCTGATCCTGCACACACAACCTCCTCCTTCCCGTTTCTCCAAACCAGTATTTTCCCACAAGACGCGGGGAAACCGGGTGTGACGTCATCGCATGCCGCGATGTAACACAGACAATGAATTTACTTTAAACAACCTTAACTTTAACTAAAAAATAATTACAAATGAATTACTAAAGCGAAAATATAATAAACTAAACAAATGCCTTAAAGGCAACACGGGGAAAATGTTAAAGATCAAGTGTTGAAATAAGACTGCAATGTCATACATTTGAGCAACAACATAGGACAGGTGAAGACAAGCCAGCAGCTTATTTGACCTCCTTCACCTTCTTTATCTATTAACATTCATATTATTATTCTGCTGCCTATAAGGAGTCCTGAAGAAGGGTCTCAATCCAATACGCCAGCTGTTTATTCATTTCCATACCAGATGCGTTCCTCCAGAATTTTGTCTGTGTTGCTTAAGAGTTTTTACGTCCTCCACCTGAGCACATGGGTTTCCTCCGGGTGCTCCGGTTTCCTCCCACAGTCCAAAGGTGCACCAGTTAGTAGGTTAATTGATCATTGCGAATTCTCCCATGACTAGGCCAGGGTTAAATTGGAGGGTTGTTGGGCAGCACAGCTCTAAGGGCTGGAAGGGCCTGTTCCATGCTGTAGGTCAGTAAGTAAGTGTGGTCTTCTTGTGAGGGACATACAGAGTAAGAGTAGGTAGGTCTTTATACAACATTCTGGGTTGTTGCTCAGAAACAAATTCGGCCTGTTTTGATCTCCTTAAATAAGGAGGAGTATACTTACAGTATATCGAAGGTAATTCAGAATTAGTATTTGAGAGGGCTGGGTCGGTACTCCATAGAATTCAGATGAAGAAGAGGAGATCTTATGAGACATCATAAGGGTCTTGACAGGGTTGATGGTGAAAGAACCAACAACTAAGGAACAGAGTTTCAGATCAAGGGATCACCCATTTATGACAAAGATGAGGAGAGATTTCCTATTCTGGATATTATAATAATAAAATGGAGTTTTAAAAATGACCTGGATGATGAAGTAGAAGGGTGGTTTAATTAGTTTGCTCATGACACAAAGGTTGGGGGTGTTTTGGATAGTCTGGAGGGTTGTCAGAGGTTACAGCAGGACAGTGATAGGATGCAGAACTGGGCTGAGAAGTGGCAGATTGAGTTCAACCCAGATAAATGTGAGGTGGTTTAATTTGGTAGGTCAAATATGATGACAGAATATAGTATTAATGGTAAGACTCTTGGCAGTGTGGAGGATCAGGGGAATCTTGAGGTCCGAGTTCACAGGACGCTCAAAGCTGCTGCGCAGATTGACTCTGTGGTTAAGAAAGCGTACAGTGCATTGGCCTTCATAAATCATGGGGTTGAGTTTAGGAGCCGAGAGATAATGTTGCAGCTATATAGGACCCTGATCAGACCCCATTTGGAATATTGGGATCGGTTCTGGTCACCTCAGAGGAAGGATGTGGATACTATAGAAAGAGGGCAGAGAGATTTACGAGGATGTTGCCTGAAGTGGAGAGCATACCTTATGAGAATAGGTTTAGTGAATTTGGTCTTTTCTCCTTGGAGCGACGGAGGATGAGAAGTGACCTGATAGAGGTGTATAAGATGATGAGAGGCATTGATCATATGGATAGCCAGAGGCTTTCTCCCAGGGCTGAAATGGCTAACACGAGGGGGCATAGTTTTAAGTTGTTTGGAAGAAGATACAGAGGAGATGAAAGAGGTGAGTGTTTCACACAGAGAGTGGTGAGTGTGTGGAATGTGCTGCTGGCGATGGTTGTGGAGGCGGATACAATAGGGTCTTTTAAGAGCCTCTTAGGTACATGGAGCTTAGGAAAATGGAGGGCTGTGCAGTAGGGGTAACCTGAGGCAGTTTCTAGTGTAGATTACTCGGTCGGCGCAACATTATGGGTCAAAGGGCCTGTAATGTGCTGTAAGTTGCTATGCTCTATGTTCCAAAATTGGAACTCTGGTCTAAGAAGGAGACAAAATCTAATACTAAGGTTCTTTGAGGTGAGATGATACATTGACCTTGGGTGTTGATGCAAAATCACTATGATTGTCATCTACTGACATCAGTGAATGCCTTTTGCTTCATTATTTGTCTCATTAGCATCACCCTTGTGATTTAATGCTTTCTAATCTCTGCCCCTTGATTCACTGCATCCCCCTTCCATTTCCTGACTCTGAATTTGTTCAAAATCTGTTGTCGATCCAGTATGAAGTTCAAGTTCAAATTTATTGGTGTCATAGGCATATATATGCAGTGTATAAATGTCAGGGAAAAGAGCTTCTTGCAGCGGCAGCACACAGTACAAGATAAGGACAAACATAAGATAGCATAAAATCAAATTAACATAACTTATACATAATTTCCATGTACATAAACAAACAATAAAATAAACTCAACGATAGCAGTGCAAGATCTTTGGGTAATGATAAAAGGTCAACAGCCTGAAGCATTAATACTCATTACATTTCCACTAAGCATCAGAAACATTTCAAACTCCCAGCAACATCATTACTTTGGCTTTTTGCCCATTTGCTACAGCAACCCAAGAGGCCTTGAACATCTCACAGGAGCCCAAGTATTCAATTTGTTACAAAAATAACCCATTGAAGGGAGATTCAGCGAAGACCATCACAAGAAGTTGAATAGTGTCAGAGGTTGAGGATTATTTTTGCTGGCAAGAGGCTTTCCAGCCTAATCTTGAGAATGCTTTATGCTGATTGTAGTAAATTGCAGGCTACAGACATTGCTCTATTCGTCCTTCAGACTGCACCATTCCCGAGGTCCTTGAGGGGAATTTTCAGTTTTGTCATTGGAGAGTTAACTTCAATGACATCACTATGATATTGGAGCTCATCACCATTTTCAGGGTTATTGAATCAAATTTGGTAGCAAGTGTTTTAATTTTACAATTCCTCAGGAGAACATTGTGCATGTAGATTATGAAACACAATTTAACAATTGGATAAACATTCTAAAGACTCCCACAGTCACTGGTGTCTCTTCACAAATTAATCCATGATCACTTAGAAAGCCTGTTAGCACTCATTTCAAGAGGACTAGAATATAAGAGCAAGGATGTGATGCTGAGGTTTTATGAGACATTGGTCACACTGCACTTGGAGTATTGTGATCAGTTTTGGGTCCACTATTTGAGAGAAGATGTGCTGGCATTGGAAGAGTCCAGAGGAGATCCGCAAGAATGATTCTGGGAATGAACGGGTTGACAGATGAGGAACATTTGATGGCTTTGGGCCTGTACTTGCTGGAGTTTAGAAGAATGAGGGAGAGGGGGGGAACTCATTAAAAACCTATTGAATATTGAAAGGCCTAGATACAGTTGATGTGGAGAGAATATTTCCACAGCCTGAGAACAGAGGGTCATCCATTTAGAACAGAGATGAAAGGAATTTCTTTAGTCGGAAACTGGCGAATCTGTGGAGATCATTGTCGCACATGGCAGTGGAGGTCAAGTCATTCAGTATATTTAAAGCAGAGGTTGATGGGTTCTTGATTAATAGGGTGTCAAAGGTTTCAGGGAGAAGGCAGGAGAATGGGATTGAGAGAGATAATAAATCAGCCTTGATGGAACGGCAAAGCAGACGTGATGGGCTGAGTGGCCTAATTCTGCTCCAATGTATGATCGTCTTATGGTCTGACACAGCTACCTCAGGACAGAGAGAAGATTCAAGTCTAACAGATCATTGATGTTCCCATTGTGAGACCATCCTTCCTCTATGTGCAGATGCTCCCTGCTTTTCTCATTCTAACACACTTCCTCCATTAGCATGAGCTCTTAATTTATACACCTGCCTCTTAGCTGGCACCTTCCCAAACGCCTTTTGGAAAACTACTGTAAATACTCTCTCTAGATGTTTGGTTCTTTTAACTCTTCCTCTTATATCCTCCAAGAATTCGAGTAACTTGGCCAAACATGATTCCTTCTTTCATAAAACCATGTTGAGAAGGTTAAATTATATCCAGCTTTCTCAAGGGATTAACTATTTTCTCCATGATTATTGACTCCGGCATTTTACCAGTAATAGCTGTTAACTACCTGCAGTGAATTTATCTACTTTCTCTTATTTCAGAATAGGAAGTCACATTGCTGTTTCCCTCCTGGAGCTTACTGGGTTATGAAAAATCTCACAGTCAATTCCTTTAGAATGGGGATTTCCACACTGGGGGCCATGTACCCCTCGGTTAATGGTGAGGGTCCATGTCATAAAAAAAGTTGAGAACCCCTGCCTTATTGGTTTATCACTGCTTAGGTTTCCTGCTACATCCCCATGGTCTGCTGTTTCGGTAGCTAACTGGCTTCTGTGAATTTCCCCACTGCAGGTGGATGGGAGAAGCATCAGGGAGCAGGGTGTTGATGGGAATGTGCAAAAGAATATGGAAGAAGTCTGTTGCAGGGGAAGTGTGGGAGAGTGGGCCCTTTGGGAATATTCTGATGACTGGCATCGACTCAGTGGGGTAGAAAGCCTCCCTTGTCATCCTCATCATCACGTCCCATGGACCAGCGTGGTGTCATGCCCATGATTGTTCTTGGCAAACTTTCCTACTGAAGTGGTTTGCCATCGTCTTCTTCTGGCCCGTGCCTTTACAATACTCTTCAGAGACTGTCCGCCTGAGATTAGCCGCCGCACAACCAGGACCTGTGACCTGCACCGGCTGCTCATATGACTACCTGGCCCCCTGCTCCCATGACCTCACGTGACCCTGGTCGGTGTGAGGGCACTAAGCAGATGCTACACCTTGCCCAAGGGTGACCTGCAGGGTAGCAGAGGGAAGGAGCACCTTGCACCTCCTTTGCTAGTGACGTATCTCCACCCCACCATCCAGAAAGTAATCTAGGATAATATTCAGCATCTACACACCTTCTGGAAACCAGGTTCAATGGCATTAAATTACTATTCTTTACATTTATCTCACCCTCATTGTCCCTTTTTATATTGCTATCATCGGCATTATGCCTATTGCCTTTTACTTAGCGTCCCCAATTTTTTAAAAATTCCACCATAGATTAATGATCATAAAAAGAGCTGCTGTCAGAAGGCCCTGATCCACTTTGTGCCCAAAGGATTGATTGTCTGGACGAAGGCTGCACAAAAAACAGGAGGGAAAATGAATCCACTGCTTGAGCAGAGCAGTGTAGACATGCTCAGGAATAGACCCTACATGTAAATACAATCTGTCCACTCTGTGTGTGGCTGCCACAACCTTGTAAGGCTCTTGATGTTCAAAGATGAGTGGAAGACCTGAAGTGTGGCAGCTCTGTGCCAGTTTGCAGTTATTCAAAGAATTAACTTTTAGTAGTTAAGTAAATACAAGTCATGTTTTGGTAGGACTTTCTTGTGTGAGAGAGAATTCCCAGAATCCTCCTATGAGAATGAGTCTGGGAATGTAAGGAATAACATATGAGGAGATTTTGATTGTTCTGGGAATCTCATTGACACCTATTGAATATTGAAAGGTCTGGATAGAGTGGGTGTAGGGAAGATGGTTCAACAAAGAAGCGCAGTACAGGCCATTCAGCCCACAATGTTGTGCCAACCCTTAAACCCCGCCTCCCATATAACCCCTCCACCTTAACTTCCTCCATATAACTGTCTAGTAGTCTCTTAAATTTCACTAGTGTATCTGCCTCCACCACTGACTTAGGCAGTGCATTCCACGCACCAACCACTCTCTGCGTAAGAAATCTTCCTCTAATATCCCCCTTGAACTTCCCACCCCTTACCTTAAAGCCATGCACTCTTGTATTGAGCAGTGGTGCCCTGGGGAAGAGGCACTGGCTGTCTGCTCTATCTATTCCTCCTAATACGGTTTCCTACGGTGGCTCCAGAGAACCACCAGAGGGAACAGCCTCAGCATACAGGGGCATCCATTTAGAACAGAGATGATGAGGACTTTCTTCAGCCAGAGGACAGTGGAATTCATTGCTACATATGGCTTGGAGGCCAAATCCTTGGGTATAATAAAGTGGAGATTGATAGGTTCTCCCTGCATCAAAGGATACAGGGAGAAGACAGGAAAATGGGGTTGAGAACTATAATAGATCAAGCAGAATAGAGTGGCAGAGCAGACTTGATGGGCTGAATGGACTAATTCTGCTCCTATGTCTTATGGTCTTTTATGCAGAATTACTGTACATTTTATGATAGTCAATGTTTGTAGAGTGATTTGATCTTTAAAAGCATAAGAAATGGGCAATGAGGTCACGTGCCCACTCAAGCCAATTCCGTCATCCATGTCTGATCCGAATTTGACCTCTGTTCTAATTTTCTGCCTGTTCCACGTAACCCGTAGCTGCCCGGTGGACCAATAATCGGTCCATTTTGAGTGCCTAATATCTTTAACCAAGTGGTTAAATTACTGAACTGGTGTCCAGAGGGCTAGACTATTGATCATGGAAAAATGAATGCAAATCTCACTACAACAAGTGAAGATTTAAAGTCAGTTAATTAACTGAAGGCTGGGGGAAAAGAAAGCTAGTAATCTCATGGCAACAGGACTGTCATAAAAACCAATCTGGTTCACTGATGTCCTTCGTGGAAAGCAGTCTGCTCTCGTTTCTTTCCTGGCCTCTCTATCTCATTAGACACACAACAATAGTGTTGAATATTAACTACCCTGTGAACAAGGCACTAAAACTGGACTCTGGATAAATAGGGATGTGCTGGTCTTGTTAGTAATACTTGTTGTGAGTTTACTATTTCAATTATATTTGAGTAACTTTGTGTATATATATTGATTGATTAAGCATTTTTGTTTATTTAAATAATTCATTATGGGTTATATATATTAACAACTTTAATCGCATTTATCATTACTCAACCATATGATATGTGGGCACCTCGCTTAAAGACTAAGTTAGACTTGTAATTCCAGACTCCCATGTTTCCTTTGAATTAGTTTAATGATTTAAAGTTACTGAACATAGTAACACTCACATCCTGTGAATTAATAAAGTTCAAAATTCAAATTAAACTTATTATCAAAGAACATATATACAAGGCTGAGGTTCATTTTCTTATGGTCATTCACAATAGAACAAAGAAATACAGCAGAGTCATTGAAAAACTACACACAAAGACTGATAAGCAGTCAATGTATGAATGAAAGCAAGCTGTATAAATACAAAGAAAGCAAATAATAAAAAAGTAAAATCATAAAACAATTATAAAGGGTGTTAAAGCTCAGGGTGGTACATTATAAGACACTAAACTTAATGCCATATTCAGAAGTGCTATTAATTCATGGGTTAGTTCCCTTTATGCACCATGCTGATATTCTATATGTTATACTATCCTATATGTTGAACAGTATGTTTATTGTGTATAATATATATATATATCCTTATGATGTTAATCTTGTGAAGTGCAAAGTGGCGAAACTTAATTTGTGTAGTATATTTCTTTAGAATTGTATTTGTAAGAACATACTTACCTTTCACCAAATCAGTGACAAATAGTGTGAAGAAAGCATAAAGCAGAGAGTGGGGTGCTGGTTTGGAATGTACTGATGGGGCTGGTAGTGGGCGCAGATATGATGAAGGTGTTTGAGAGGCTCTGAGATCTGAGACAGGCACGTAAATAGGCAGAGATAGAAGAATATGGAATGCGTGCAGTTTTACAGACAGAAAGCATTAACGTCCGTGCGATTTGTTTTTTTTTTGAGCATTGGGTGGGGAAGAGTTTAATGTTTTTCTTTAAACGGATTCCAGGGGTTTCTTTGTTTCATGACTGTCTGTGGGGAGATGAATCTCAGGGTTGTATACTGCATGTCTACTTTGATAATAAATGCACCTTGAATCTTTAATTAGGCGTCGTTAGTTTAATTTGTTTGAAACAAAGTTGAGGCTGAAGGAGCTGTTCTGTGTCCTACACTATATCCTTTATGGATAAGTCTATTTCAGCAAATATATGTTTAACATATAGTTGTGATTCCTGCAGAATTTTTTCAGCAAATCCATGCAGTTCAGACACTACACCGCTGTGTGCTGAAATGAATAGTTTAATTGATCAATGAATGCGGAGATGGGTCATTTCATTGATATAACTAATAGAGAAAGCTTTGCAAAATGTGCACCACTGAATATGTAATTACTAACATTAGTATTTTATTTTTTTTATTTATTTGGCGATAAGCGCAGAACAGCATTGCCCAGCAATCAGTTGATGTAACCCTAGCCTAATCACAGGACAATTTACAATGACTTATTAACCTACTAACTGGTACGTCTTTGGACTTTGGGAGGAAACTGGAACACCCTTGTAGTCAGGGGGAAAACGTACAAAGTACTGACAGGTAGTGGCAGGAATTGAACCCTGGGTCAGTGGTACTATAAAGCATTGTGCTAACCACTACGCTACTGTGCCGCCCCCTTCTAATATTAGTGTTATTATTATTGTCACATTGTTTCCAAATGATTATGTTCAGGCTTAACTATTCATTCTTCTAAACGGTAATGACTAAAGAAGCTTTGGTTCCCAAGACTACAAACATTGAGGCCGAATAGCATTTGTAAATGTTAATTATGTAATTAACTAGTGGGAGAGGCCAATATTAAAAATAAACGCATGATTTCTTTGCAATGGCTGCAAATTTTGTGCAAACATATAATCCTTGTGGCTGACACAATCATTTTAAGCCCAGCAATGACATTCTTTAATAGTTCAAATGCCAATCTTGATCGCAAGAGCATTAACTCAACAGATTCATTGTACTTTTTATTTTTAATGAGCGTGGAGCAAAGATAATTTAACTGTTTTGTTAAGGGAAATGGGTATTGGCAACAGGAAGTTTAGGCAGTCCCTGGAGCAGAGGCTAGCTTACATGATGGACAGGGCTGTGTTTTTTTTTGCGTTTGACTGGAGGAACTCAGCAAGACAGGCAGCATCTATGGGCAGGAATAAAGAGTCGACATTTCAGGCCAATACCCTTTATCAGGACTGGATAGGAAAGGGCAGAATCCTGAATAAGAAGGTGGGGGTGGGGAGGGGAAGGAGTACAAGCTGACAGGTCACAGTTGTGACCAAGTGAGGGGTAAGGTGGACGAGTAGGTGTAAAGGGATGACGTGAGAAACTAGAAGATAATAGGTTGTAGAGGTAAAGGGCTGAAGAAGAAGGAATCTAATAGGAGAAGACAGAGGATCATGAAAGAAAGGGAAGGAGCTGAAATTTTTTTTACGGTCCTGTACAGAACATTGCCAGACTAAACTGTGTTGTATCTGGATAAGATGCTTTTGATGGTGCATCTGTAAAAAATTGGCAAGAATCATTGGGGCCATGCTGAATTTGCTTAACCCTCAAAGGAAGTAGATGTGTTTGTGTGCTTTCTTTGGCCACAGCATCCACATAGCTGGATCAGGATGAATTGTTGGTACATTTGCACTTAGAAATGTGAAGCTTTCAAACATCTTCACTTCAGCACCGCTGATGAAGACAGCGGTGTGGGCTCCACGCTACTTCCTCGAGTCAATGGCTAGCTCCTTCGCTTTGCTGACATTGAGGAGAGGCTTGTTTTCTTGACATTTTTTCAGTGGCTGTCCTTCCACCTTCTTGTTGTTTGATATCTGGCCCACTATGAAGGTGTCATCTGCAAACTTCTAAATGGAGTTAGGACAGCGTTTGTGTGCACGAGTCATGAGTACAAAGGGAGTACAATAAGGAGCTGAGGATGCAAGTGGGCAGGGTACCATTGTTGAAAATGATCATGGAGGAGATGTTGAAGCCTATCATTACTGATTGCAGTTTGCAGGATGCCAAGGATTTAGTTGCTGAGATGGATGTGGTATTACAGGTCTAGTAATTTGGAGAGGAGTTTGTTTGGAATTATGGCATTGAATAGCAGTTAAGAATAAAGATCTCAAGGCATTTGCACCTATCACAGAGTTATACAATGAGGTATGTTGTCATTTCCAAACAAGCAAGAATATATTGATAATTGAGGTGTTGAAATGGAGATCGTAAGAATGTGAAAGGATCAGGTTGATACGAAGGCATCTGCCAGGAAGATCTTCTGGCTTCTTCCCAACCTCAATGACCTATCTCCCTTCCTAAACTCTGAGGTTATATACATTCCACCAGCCCGGCTGCCAAAAAAGAGCACAGGTGGTTCAGCTGATGACTGAAATTATTCCAGTTATTATTAAGTAATACCTCTTCACAGATGCAGTTCAGGAGATGGCAATTACATAACTGTTATAGATTGCAGTGATGGGATTAACACCCATGCGCTTCCTGGCCCCATGCCATTTCCAGGGGTACTGAAGGCCCAGAATGAATTTTTTCCCTTCCCATTATTCTTCCACCCTCTTTAGTGCCTCCACCATCCTCCCCAGAACTCACCTCTAAATCACCATTGGGCTGAGCTATAGACAGAATAGGTGCAGCTCTGCAAGTGATTGATATGAGACGTATTTCAGGCAAGGTTCAGTCTCCTATGTTGTTCATCAGCCAATGATCATGCACTCATACATCAGGCCACAACCAAGTTCTCCATCCACAAATATATACTTTTCTCTCAAATCATGCCTCAGTTAATGTTCCATTGGACAGAAAGCCAAAAGGTTTCCTTCAATTTGAATAATTATTATCTACTTGATGCTTTTTTATTTTATTGTGCTCAATTGTTTATATGATACCTAACAGAATATTAGTCCATTGCTGGGAGAGCTGCCTTGTGGTGAGTCCATCGCTAAAGTAAAATTCACCAATGGAACAGCTAAAGCTTCTGATGTGACCTCCTCTACATTTTAAACTTGACGTAAATTGGTGGAATGCTTTGTCAAGCACCTTTGCTCCATCCGCCAAAAGCAGAATTTCCCAGTGGCCAGGGTGGAGGAGCAACACTTCATACTCTGTCTGGATAGCTGCCTGGTGACATTAACATTGATTTCTCCAACCAGTTAAAGTTTCCGTACCTCCTTCCCTCTTGTTCTAGTCTCCACTTTTGCATCTTAGCTGTTCTTCTCACCTCCCTCTGATGTCCCTGCTTCTTTCCTTTCTCCTATGATCACCTCTCCTTTCAGACGCCTTCTTCTCCAGCCCTTTATCTTTCTCACCCAACTATCTTCCCCTCACTTTTTATTCTAGTGTCTTTCCCCTTCCTTTCCAGTTCTGAAGAAGGGTTTCTTTTTGAACTATCAACAGTGTATTTGATTCCATAGATGCTGCCTGACCTGCTGAGTTCCTCCAACATTTTGTGTGTGTTGCTCTGGATTTCCAGTGTCTGCAGAATCTCTTGTGTGAATACTCTGTTTGCTGGAAAGCTACAGTGCGATGCTCCTCCGTCTATTTTGTTTTGCATATTTAATAAGTAGTGCAAAAATTTAGCAATAAAATTGCCGAATGACACGCTGAAAAGGAGGCATACTGACAGGGGACCCCCAAACCCACTCTTGCTTTGCAAGGGATAATAAATAAAAATGTTCAGCGAATGGCTAGAATGCTGGATTGTTTGGGTTGGATAAATATTACAAATCTATGCTAAAGTGCACTACACCCAATAACTGATGATATTCACCCAGGCAAAGCAGTACCATCAGTAAAGTTGGTAGTTCAAAGAACTCTGAATGTGGTTGGAATATTTATAATGTTCACTTTATGGAGGAGTCATACTGTGTCCTATAGACAGCCTTGCAGTTAAATTATACCAAGACTAATATGGCATGCTGTGTAGCAAGAGGCACATTCAGCTCTCAGGGCATTCAATCTATTTGACAGTCGGTTCACCTGCTTAAACCATGAAGCATTGCAGTTTAAATCGGTCACAATTGTGACAACCCCTGTTGGTGCCTGTGACATAAAATTTTATTGAAGTATCTTTTGAAAAAACTTATCTAGGGGTAGAAACTAGAGCTTCAGCCAAAGAGGTGGCCAGTCGCAGAGAAGTAGTTGATTCTAAAGTCGGTCTCTGTCAATAATATAAAAATAGAAAATGCCGGAAGTACTCAGTAGGTCAGGCCACATCTGTGGGACGTAGTCTGACCTGCTGAGTAATTCCAGAATCTTCTGTTTACTTTTTTGATTTCCAGCAGTTGCAGCTTTTTGATGGTTTCTGCCAAGACTGAGATGGGGAAAAAAGTGAAGGGATGCATTTAAATAATGCAAGGTGGAGGTCAGGATACCTGCTCCAGCAAGATGTGTTCAGGGCCCGAAGAATCTGATTAGTGAGTTCAAGGAGGGGGTGGCTTGGAAATCGAAGGTGAGTGGGGAACTGTGACTCTTTTGCTTCCTTTGAAATTTGGTGTCTGTTTTCTTGAGCAGCCTCCCGTAGTTCCTCTGCCTGTTTGCAGCTGAACTTTGCATCAAAGCATTGTTAAGAAAACACAAACTAGGCAGGCACCCTAGATGCTTCAAAAAGTGGGTCTCTACCAGTTGGGAAGAGCACATTTATGAAGCAGTTCAAGTATGAGTGAAAAATACAGATTAGTGTTGATAGGATGGGACAAGCGAGGCATGCTGTTAGTCTAGGAGGGAGGGTTTAGGGTGAGGGTATTGGTGTGGGAAATGGAATGACATTGACCTAGGGTGCAGTCAAGTAGAATCCTTTGCTCAGTAAAGCTCATCATTTCCTGGAGAAAAGAATGTCTTTTTGGATCTGACTGAAATGACTACACAATGGGGAGTCTGAAAGTGCTTCTTCTTCTTTGTCTTCTTCTCAGGTTGGTGGGTTCTGAGGTGATAGATGAAGCTGATTCTTCAACAGAAGCAAAAGGGCTTGGCTGGTGGGACGGTTTGTGATGTGGCATGTTTGTCATGTGGTCTGCTCCTCTTCTCCCGAGGCAGGGATTCAAGGTTCTCAATGCCACCCCAAAAGCTCTTTGAGCAGTCTTAGCCTGGAGGTCCCAGGAGAATGGCAAATCTCTTCAGGCGCCTCCTTGAGCACGGCCTTCCATCCTTACCTCGATCTGCTTGGTATTCTCCACCCATTACAGAGATCAGAATAGTAAGCCCACTTTGGGAGTCTGGCGTCATTCATATAAATGACATCATTGCTGGCGATGGTGGCCTTGGAAAAGATGCTCCTGTTGGTTTGATTGTCCTCCCGCTGAACTCGGATAATATTGCAAAGACAGCATTAGTAAGATTTTGAGGTGCTAGGTAGTCTAGATCTGAGAGGCATAAAATAGGGCGGTGATCAGTATTGCTCTGAGTGCTGAATTTTATGTCACGTCTGAGATCTTGATCATCAAATACCACTTTTTCCAGTCGACTGATAGCTGCGCTGAGACATTGAAGACTGTGGCATATTTCATCTTTGATATCTGCCTCTGCTGATACCAAGCAGTGGGAAAAGTCCACTTTCTCAAGGGTCTGGTCATGTGCCTTTGTTGTTGGAGGGCAATATGGTGTAACGGAGGCTTCTTGATAGAAGTCTTCGGTCTTGCAGACATTTGGTGTAGAACCCATCCTCTTGCATGCATCGGTGAACAACAGAAAACGTATTGGAGTTGGCTTCACAAACACAAGCATGGTCTGCATACTGTGCTCAGCCATGGACTTCCAGGTGACCTGGCTTCTGGATTGGAATTGCAAGTGGTTCAACAGTCTCCCATTAATTGTGGACATTAACTCCACTCACATGGGAAATTTGTTGGAGGTAAGATGTAATGTTAAGGTAAGACAGATTGAGGCAAGTGTTGGGGTAATGATGCAGTATTATTTCATACCAGACTTCTCTAATATGGTCATCGGAGGGGTCTCAGAAAACTCATTAAAATGCAATGAATCTCTTCAGTCAATGTGACAATCCTGCATGATCTTGATTAGATGTGCAAAACAGACATAGCACCTATCCAATCCCCTCCAGGAACACTAGAATCATTCTCTACAACTCATAGGGGCTGAGGCGTGCTTGATTTGCACACAGCTTCAGATAGGGCTGATCAATTTACAAAATCCTTTGCACCAAAGGGAAGGGAATAGCACTTGCTACCTATATATATATATACATACACACACACACACCTTTTATTGGTGGCTTCTTAGTGATGGATATCCATGTTAAATCTGCAGAAGTAACACAGGCTAGCACTTGGGCAAGAACTCATCAATATCCTTTTATTTTATTCTGGTTCAGCTCATAGAATGCCCTGCTCCATGTAATCCCACGGTCAGGGAGACATAAAACGGAATTAGTTACTCTCTTACAGACCATATCTAAAGGGAAATGCAACCAGAGTAAATGGAAAGAAAATGCAATTTCTTTTTGACAAACTATAACTAAGGAAAAATAATCTCATGAACAATCGTTCACCTCCAAATTCCTGACATTACAGGCTTTAGCATGGAGTACACAATAAACGAAAGCCTTGGTTTAAATTATTGATGGTGCCACTCTTAATCTAAACAGGCAGAAAACTGCAGCATCAACCAAACCTTTGTTTATTCTTAACCTGGCTGACAATGCACAAAACATTTGGAACCTAGGAGTGATACAAAGTGAGCTTTGCTACAGTTGTGAATGAGACAGGCAGCTGAACAGACTTCCAGCCCCCCCACTTCCCAGCATTCAGTCAAGCTTACAGTCAAAAGAGTCATAGAGCACAATAACACAGAAACAGGCCCTTCAGCCCATCTAACTCATGCTGAACTATTGTCCTGCCTAGTCCCACCGACCTGCACCTGGACCCCATGCCCCTCCCATCCATGTACTTACCCAAACTTCTCTGAAATGCTGAAATCATCTATATCTGTGCCCTTTCCTCTCCGGGGCTGGGAGTTCAGTTTCATAATAGACACATACACACACACACACACAAAATTTAAAGTTTTGAATGGTGCAGACTGAGAGAAATAAACAAACTTGGGTCTCAAATGGACCCGGTTAGGACAGGAATCTGATTAGCTGACCAGTGTTAACCAACACTTGGATTGGTTTTTGTCTGTCTGCGAAGGTGTACTTCTCATGCAAATTACTTTACAATGGTATATCTCTCCGAGTAGAATCTAATTTTTGTCACACTTGTTCTCTAATAAATTATTCCTGTTTGGTTAGTAAAGGAAGTTGCAGAGATCTGTGTGATCGATGAGCTCAGTGGCCTGGGACAACGCAGCAGGTTAATCTATAAATCAGGTCTGCTTCACTGCTTAAAATTCCCAACTTTAACATTCCAATTTTAGACCTCATTTGGTATTTTGCCATGAAAGAGCTTGCAGTAAATTTAAGTTTTAAGCCTTATGCAAACTAATCCCTGTGGACCCTTTTGCTCGCTATGGCACATTGATGTCAATTGGCTAAGGCTTGAGCTTGGATCATTTACAAATCTAACATGACCCTCCAGAACTAGTTTCAAAGTCCAATAACCACTTACATAATATAAAGAAAAACACAACTACATTTCTTCATGTCAGAGGAATGACAAGCGTTTGCATCTCCCAGTGTGCATTTCAAAGGTAATGGAAGATTTTATTACTCAGCACACAAGGTTAAAGCCAGCACTGTGTTATCATCTTGACCGTGGTGATTTGCACATTGTCGTTAATAAGCAGAACCAACAAATGGAATTATTGATGGTTCTCAGACCCTAACCTTGTGCAGCCTGCTTGCATGCTTCTTGGAAATTTAAATACATTCAATGGCCACTTTATTAGGTACAGGAGTGGATCCTGGTGCAGTTTTCCGCAGCTGTAGCACATCCGCTTCATGTCGTGCATTCAGAGATGCTGAATGTTGTAACATGTGCTTATTTGAGTTACTGTCACCTTCCTGTCAGCTTGAACCAGTCTGGCCATTCTCCTCCGACCTCCGTCGTTAACAAGGCGTTTTCACCCACAGAACTGTCGCTCGCTGGATGTTTTATTTTGTTTACCATTCTCTGTGAACTCAAGAAGACTGCTTTGCACGAGAATTTCAGAGACACTCAAACCAACCTGTCTGGCACCAACGATCACACCGTGGTCAAAGTCACTTAGATCACATCTTCTCCCCCCATTCTGACGTTCGATTTATACAACTGAACCTCTTGACCATGTCTGCGTGCTTTTACACACTGAGCAGCTGCCACACGATTGGCTAATTAGATATTAGCATTATTGAGCAGGTGTACCTAATAAAGTGGCTACTGTGCGTGTTTTCAGACCCGTGGTAAATTTGGAACTCTTACCTACTGTGTCTTCCTGAAGGTCATTACTGTAAATAGAGAACAACTGTTGCCAAGAACTGGTCCCTGCAGTACACTAGTTACCTCCTTCCGGCCTGACCTCACCTACACATTAGGGGCAATTTACAGCAGCAAATTTATGATAATAGGTGCTCCCTGAAAATTTAAATATTTGGTTAATCTAATTATGTACGATGTGGGGTGTATGTGGTGTCCAGGGAAGGGTGACGCCTCTGGTGTTGGGGCTTACCACGGGCATTCCAGGGCCTCTCACTCATCTCTGGGGCCTGTTGGACACTCAGCACTCACCTGTGTCTCCAAGTAGCTGTGGTGGCTGGCGGTCTCCTACCCTGGTGAGAAAGAAACACGCCTGTCCTAGCATGAAAAGTTAGCTCTGGCGGGCTGGGTGGATGAGATCTCCAGTGAGATCCAACGGGCGGGCAGATGGTACTGCCACGCTTTGTGGAGAGGGAAGGGCATGACAAGGCACGGAAGCCATTTGCTTCAAGGAATTCCCTGGTTTGTGACGCTTGTTCATACCACCAGACCTGGACTTCTGAGGTTGAGAGAGTGGAACTGCCCCAGTGCAACCTTTAAGAACTCTCCTGCACAGGATTCCTGTCATTTTCAGACATGACAGACATCCACCATGATATGGGAAGAAATCGGAGCACTTGAGGAAACCTGTACAGTCACAGGGAGAATGTAAAAAATCCATGCGGACAATACCTGTGGATTGAACCTGGGTTTCTGGCCCTGTGAGGCATTGACTATACTGGTTGCATCTGTAATGCCCTGGTTAAGATTTTTACTGCTGTGCTGCAGGTATTTCATTTTGGCAGTTCTGTCAGAGCAGTCTGTTCTGTTTTCAGCCTGTTTGGGTTTGAGCTGAGATAAGGGGCTTTCTGGTTAACCTTAGTAACGTGGAGTCAGCCAGTCAGGATGGTGGAATTGGGAGGAGGTTCTGGAGAACACTGGTGTGGGTTGAAGTATTTTTTTTGGCGGGAGCTGGGAGAAGTCAGGAGGGAAGATGGCTGAGCATGCTGTCCCTGTTGCAAAAGGTGCTTTGTGCAGATGATTGGCTTCAAGGAGGAAGGACCGGTATTCCCACAGTAGAACCTGTTTGTTCTTCAGGATGGATTTTGAGCGATATTCGGTCGGTGGTGTGTGCTCTCACACATCCCGAGGGTCCAGCACATGAGTTACAGACAAGTTTAAGATGAGCTTCAATTTAAGTGCAGATTTAACTGTTTAATGACACAAAGATTGGAGGAGTTGTGGATGGAGCTGTAGGTGGTCGAAGGTTACAAGAGGATATAGACAGGCTGCAGAGTCTGGCAGAAAAATGGCAGATGGAGTTCAATCTGGATAAGTGTGAGGTGATGCATTTTGGAAGGACAAACCAGAAGACTGAGTACAGGATTAATGGTCAGTTACTTAAGAGTGTGGATGAACAAAGGGACCTTGGGTTTCAAATTCATACATCCCTAAGGTCGCTGCACAGGTTGATAGGGTAGTTAAGAAGGCCTGTGGGATGCTAGGCTTCATTAACAGGGGGATTGAGTTCAAGAGTAGAGAGGTCATGTTGCAACTCTACAAATCTCTGGTGAGATCGCACTTAGAGTATTGTGTTCAATTCTGGTCACCTCATTATAGGAAGGATGTGGAAGCTATGGAGAGGGTGCAGAGGAGATTTGCCAGGAAGTTGCCTGGTTTGGAGAACAAGTCATATGAAGCAAGGTTAGCAGAGCTGGGACTTTTCTCTTTGGAGCGTAGAAGAATGAGAGGGGACTTGATAGAGGTCTACAAAATTATGAGAGGCATAGATAGGGTGGATAGTCAGTACCTGTTTCCCAGGGCACCTATAGCTGACACCAAAGGGCATATGTACAAAATTAAGGGAGGGAAATTTAATGGAGACATCAGGGGTAAGTTCTTTACACAGAGGGTTGTGAGTGCCTGGAATGACTTGCCAAGGATGGTGGTGGAGGCTAAAATATTAGGGGTATTTAAGAACCTCTTGGACAGGCACATGGATGAAAGAAAAATAGAGAGTTATGGGGTAGTGTGGGTTCAGTACTTTTTTTAAGGATTATATGGGTTGGCACAACATGGAGGGCTGAAGGGCCTGTACTGTGCTGTAGTGTTCTATGGTTCTATGGTTCTAAGAGTGGTGGGTCCTTTTTGTTTTTTTCTCTTTCTTTCCATTTATAGCTGTTTACTTCTTAAACTTAAGTTAAATTAACTTAAATAAACTTAAGTTAACTTAAGTTAAATTCTTAAGTAATCTTCTGATTAATTGTACGCAGTGTTTGGTTTATTATTCCTTGCCAATGGGTGATTGCCGGGGACAGTAAATCACACAGGATTCACACAAACCGGGGTTTGGCTGGACAGGACATCCCAAACTCACAGATTTGGCGGGACCAAAGTCGTACACACCCTAGACGTATGAAGCCTGAGAAAGCTGGGCTTCTCGGCATGGAGTCCAGCGGCTGTTAGCGAGGGGCTAACGAGTCGTATTTCCAGAGGTGCCCAGTACAAAAGAGGTTTCTGATGCACCATCAATAACTCACACTGAGACGTAGGCGAGATATCGGCTTTTATTGACTGGAAGAAGGAACCGGGAGTGAGTGACCATCATATTATGTTCTGGAGACTGAGGCCGAGCGTCAGGCCTCAGATCGCCTTTATACAGGGGCCTGTGGGAGGAGCCACAGGAGCAGTCAGCAGGGGGCATGTCCAGACAGGCACACGTAGTTCACCACAGTTTCATATCACTCTGCCTCACAAATCCTTCTCTTCCCTTTTCCCTAACCATCTCTGTTGAAGCTACTTAACCGAAGTTCTTCGAGGTATTGTGTGCTCCTACTTTTATCAATAGCAGTGACATTTCCGTGTTCTCCGTAACAGTAAATGTGATTGTTTATTCCATCTTTCCACAGGTGCAGCAGCAGGCACAGGGGCAACTCTGCCAGCAGAAGTGGGAATAGAAAAGCAGGAAGTCAAGTTCAAGTTTAAATTTATTGTATACATGTATCTGAGGCCACCGTCGGTCAGGGTCGACCATGGATGTTGCATTCTAGCTGTCTAGGTACACAAAGCCAGGGCAGTACAATATAGAGAGCAAGCTGTGGCCCATGTAGCCAGCTCCTCCTCTCCACACATCTGATGAACCCAAGACAATGCAGAGACTGATACAGTTTGGCACCAGCAGTGTCGGAGGAGTTGCCAGTCAGTGTTGAACTCAGTGTAGGACTATCTTAGGGACTCCGCCTCCCAGGGTTTACTCCTGAAGCCTGGCTTCCTCCAGAGTGGGTATAGCTGGAATTGCACAGAGCTTTGAGATCAGAGTTTTCCTTCTCTTAGATGAGCTGCCAATCACAGCTGACAAGCTCTATCTGCTCAAAGTGAATAGCTTTAAAATGCCAGTAACCTGCCTTTGCTCCTTCTCCTGTCAGTAGAAACAGTTCCGCCGGGCTTAATAGCTAAGCCACACATGAAGGCCAGGAGCTGGACTTGGCTGTCAGAGGTGCACACCATTGCGAGCATTGAATAGGTAGTGGGAGCTAGCACCCCCAGCTGTAAACAACCTTAAGGAACCAATATACATGTCTACTGACAAAAGAAGCAGCATTCCTTTGGATCAAGGTGCACAACACGGTGCTTGTGACTCACAAGCAACTCATAGAGCAATATTACCACAAATAAATTACAAAATAAAAAAAATTGCAGCAGTTTGACATTTAACAAAAAATAACTCTGACAAAAATAACCCTGCAACCTAACCACACTTCTTACCAAATAAAAAGCAATTTGCCGAAAGTGAAAGTAGACTACAATAAACTTAGCTGGAAAAAAAATCTATAAGTAAGGCATTTGTGGTCCTATATGAGGAAGAGCACATCAGAGAAAACAGGTTCTGAAGAAGAGTGGTCACTGAGGGATAGCGTGAGGGAGCCCGGGCAATATCAATGCGACAGAGTTAGAATTCTAGAAAGAATAAATGCACCATGTAGATTTAAGAAGTTTGCAAATTGAGTACTGTATTACCTTTTGGTGTAAAAAAAGATCTTAGTGCATAGTCCATAAAACGTTTGTTTACAAAAGGCATTCAGAGAGACAAATGATAGGGCAGCCTTAATCACAAAGGATTTGGATCAAAAATAAGGAAATCTAGCTAAAATTATTCAGGCCTTTGATGGGACCACCACGATGAGTGCTGGGAGTTTTGGTCTCTGTACCTAAGGAAGGACATATTTGTCTTGAATTTAGCATGGTTTAGATATGCTTGATTCATTGCTGAGGTCACTTTACGAAGAAAGATTTGAGTAACAGTGGGCTATTTTCACTGGAGTTTCGAAAAATGGGAGCTCATCTTAATGAGATGTACAAGATTCTGAGGACTGTCAGACAAGGAACCTAAAAGAGACGAAGGGTTTCGGCCCGAAACGTCGACAGCGCTTCTCCCTATAGATGCTGCCTGGCCTGCGGTGTTCCACCAGCATTTTGTGTGTGTTGTTACCTAAAAGCTTTCCTTCTTTGTCTGGAATGAAAAGCTATAATCTCAGGTTAAGTATGTGGGAGGAGGGGTGGTCAGCTATCTAAGAAAGAGACAGAGAAAAATA